>NC_143185.1:9355000-9980000 GCF_047325235.1 Durio zibethinus
TTTAGCTGTAATGATAAAAAATTGAGTGAAATTCAAGAACCAATCAATCCCCTAATGCACTAGATCAATCCCTTATCAAAACCAATCAATCCTCTATGCCTAAAAATGCTCTAACAGTTGTTTTTCAAGGAGAAAATCATGTGTTTTCATTTCCCAAGCTTCTCCAAGGCCTAGTTCCTCAATTCCTCTATAAATTGGGCATTCCAACGCACCAAGAGTGTTAATGAATTAAGAGAGCAAGATTAAACAAGTCATATTTTCTCTCTTGTAAAAAAATTAAGATTTTTAAAGCTTAAATTTAATATCCTTTGTATTTTTTGTATCCAAAATATTGTTGTGTTTCATTCACCATTTTCTTTGTACTTCATTAGGTAAACACTCAACCTTAAGAGGTTTTTAGTTTGCAAAAATCATTTGGTTATTTTGTAAGCAAAAGGTGAGATATTCTCTTTATTGCTTAAAGGTAGATGTTTCTATTTTAAGCTTTAAGAGAAAAAGAAAGGGTTGTATTCTTAATTCAAAGTTAGTGGATTGTAGCCTTGGTGTGGACAACC
Source organism: Durio zibethinus (assembly GCF_047325235.1). Taxonomy (NCBI): domain Eukaryota; kingdom Viridiplantae; phylum Streptophyta; class Magnoliopsida; order Malvales; family Malvaceae; genus Durio; species Durio zibethinus. The sequence goes on from NC_143185.1 coordinate 9,355,555, forward strand.
AAGAAAGAGGATGTAGGTTCCTTAAAGAAAAAGTCTGAAGCTTTATAAATCCTTGGGTTTGATTTCTTTATCCCTATCTCTTTACTTTGATTATAGTTTATATTTGTTTCAAGTTCATCAATTTATTGTTTGCATCATATTTTGATATTGATTTTAATCTTCCATTCAATTATACTAAAATCTATTTTTAGGAAAAAATTTGGAGAAATCTAAGTCACCTCCCTTCTTGGATCACTATCTCACCTAAAAAATTAGCAATGTCTATAAATGTGGGTTTCTTTTCTTAGAATGGGTTATAGGTTGGTGGATTAGTGTGGTAATTATCGGTTTGGTTGTTGGTGGCTTGGTGGTTTGGTTGGTTTCGTCACATAAGATTATAGATATTACTATAGGGATTATTGTTTGGTTTAGCTTATTGGATGTATTGGACTAGTTCTACCCTAAATTTGGCATCTTTTTGAGGAATGGGGACCTTCACATGTCATAGGAGATAAAAGGGCTTTGTATAGCATTTATAGGATTGGTATGGGATTGGTTTCCTAAGGCTTCAATCTTCTTAGTAAGGGCAACTAATTCGTAGTTAATAAAAGTAATAGCATCAACCTCAAATAAACTAACAGACTTTTTACTAACTTTTCTTTCTATGTCCCATAAGTAATTATTAGCAGCCATCTCTTCTATGAGCTTATTTGCTTCCTCAAGAGTTTTGCTCATTATAGCCCTTTCAGTAGCTGAATATAAGGTGGTCCTCATGGGTGGCATAATTACATTGTAAAAGATCTGAATCTGGAGCCACGGGGTAGCCCATAATGTGGGCATTTTCTTAGCAACTCTTTGAATCTCTCCCATTCATCATATAATGTTTCACTATCAACTAGTAGAAAAGTGGTGATCTCATTCCTTAGCTTGCAGTCTTTACTGGTGGGAAAAACTTTGCCAAGAACTTTTGGATCAAATCATCTCAAGTTGTGATTAAACCAAGTGGTAACAAAAACAATCAACTTTTCACCTTGTCCTTAAGAAAAAAAGGAAACAATCTTAGTCTTTTAGCTTCATCAGTAACACCATCAGAAACAATCATAGTCCAGAACTCTGGTTTATATTCCTAAAGAACATGATGTCAACATCTATTTTATGGTCAAGTTAGTTTTATGGTATACGAAGGGATTTGAGAGAGTTTGAAATTTCAACTAGATACCATAGCACTTGATTCATGCAATAATTTGATGTAGAAAGGAAATCATGACATATTATAAATGTTGTTGTCTCTTTTGGGATTAAATCAAACACATAAGAGTTGATAGAGTCAATGGTATGATTGTACAAAGTGATAATCGCTTTTTGTTGATGGCAATCAACCTTTAAAAAATTTGACTGTAATGCAGGATAGACAACTAGCACAATGGCTTCAACTAGATTTTTAGAATATATACATAGCAAGTTTTCTATTATTTTAATTCAAAAAGGATCTTAATGATCATTGTTATTGTAAGTGTTAATCTTGCCATCTCTAATGTCCAATAAACATTATCCGAAGTTTGCAATTTTAGACTTGTCTTGTTCATTTAAGTTAGCTTTGGAGTAATTGCATGTTTTTTTTAGATGAAAGATCTTATAATAACCCCACGAAAAAGATAGGTTTATAGATGTTGCTATGATTTTTGTCTTGCTTCTAGATTTAACAACAGGAAGTATTTTCTTGAAGTCTCCTCTTAGTAGTATTTTTTCCCCTGAAAGGCAAATTCATCGGTTGAGAAAAGTCTTCGCTTATGATACCCTCCAAAGATTTGTCAAATGCCTTGAAGCAATTTTGTAGACCATAGGAGCTTCATCCTATAAAATGAGACTCGTATTTTACATCAACTCAACAAGTTATGTAACTCTCTAAGTCTCACATATACTGCATTCATTGATATTGAAGGGTATCTTGAATCTTAAGTGAGTCGTTCTTCATCCAAGGAGAATCAAAGATGTGATTTCAAATAATGATGCAATCAATATAATTCTACAAGTGAATCTCATGCCAACAATGGTTGTGTTCCACAGATAAGTTTTGCTTGTGCCTCCATGTCCATAAAAAAAGAGCATGCATCATTAAAGACTTTTAACTGAGTGTTTAATGTATTCAAATACATGCATTTTGTTCAAAATTCAAGTTTGCGAGGGATTGTAAATGTTGTTGAAGCTCAATTAAGTTGTAATCTAGTTTTCCTTATATCAATCTATTATGTGTTGCAAACATGGAAGCTCTGTTAGGCATTGGCGATGGTTATCTATTTTTGCAATATTTGTAAGTGCACAAATCGAATCAAGTAATAAAATGATAAGTATTAAAGTATTGTCTCCCACAAGGATTATAGAATGAATTGTTAGGTGGATTCAAGTACCATCGACGAAAGTCTAAGCTTTTATATCTAGATGAATGAATACTTAGAGTGAATTACAAAACAAAGAAAAAGTAAAATTAAAAACAATATAAGCCTAGATCTTACTCAACCAACTGATTATTGCTTTTTTTTATAGAGCTTGTAAGTGCACAGATCAAGTAATAAAGTAAAGCATTCTAGCATCATCTCTTCAGGGATTATAGAATAGAATATTAGGTTGTTCACAATTACCAAAGGTGCAACCCTAATGGCTTATATCTAAACAAATGAAAATTTAGGATTTTAGGGTTACAAGGATCAAGTAAAGATTAAAAGTAGTGTATATGCAGGGTTCTTAACTTCACCAATTGTCACTTGAGAAGTAAAAGACTAATGCTAAAAACTAACTCTAATAAAACAAGAATCAAAAGATTGCAAAAGAAAGAAAATGTAGTTACCGAATTGCTTAAAAAGACCTTGGAACAAAGCTTGCATGAAAAGAATTTAAAGAACAAGAATATACTTAATGGTCGAACCTTGCAAAAAAAATAAAAGAACTTGGATCTTGAAAAATAAAAGATTACTTTTGTTGAATGTAAAGAAAACAAGAAAACAAGATTTAAATCTTAAAAGCAAGAAAAGAAAGATCTTTGAATAAAATGCTTTTTGAATTAAAAGAACTTATAGAAAACAAAATATTTGTAATTTTTTGGCAAATTTGTCACCCAAGCCAATAACTCAACTAAAGAACTAAGAATTAAAAACTAAAAGAGAGAAGAGAAGTAAGAAATGGGATGATGAAATAGGGTGAATGGCCTCCCTATTTATAGAATGGGATTCAGCCAAGGGGGGATAGGATTACAAGACTTTAATTCAAATTCCAATGCTTGGTGATAAAGCTCATATTGATATTTTAATGTGGCCTAGCTGAATGGGATTCTTTCTCTTTAGGAAAGATTAGCTGAATGGGGTTGGCCTTTGATCATGCTTGATGCAGACTTTGATTAAATCTTCACTCTTGGTTCAGCTAAGGTGATTCTCAAAGTAAAGTGATTGGTTCTTATCCAAACTCTTGAGGATATGCCTTGAAAATCTTCAAAGATGAACAAAAGAATCCATTTCCAACACAAACATCTTTAGCTAAATACTTTAGTGTTCTTCTAGGGTTAAAAGTCTTCACTTGATCATTATCTTCTTCTTGAATTTGAATTAGCCACATGAAGGAATCCTAGGTCCTTTAAAATTGCATAAAACTCTCCTTAAGATTTGTGTGGCCAAATACTATAAAGTGGTGGAATCTTTGAAGTTGCAAATTCTTTCAAACTTGAATTATCTTCTTTTGTAATTTTCTTGGCCGAATGTCAAATGAGTGTGCTTATGTGCTTGAAACACTTGTTTTACCACATGGTTAGGTATATTTGGACCAATGTGGTTTGGCTATTCCCTTGTATGTTATGGCTGAATGTGCATGAATGTTTTGCATGAAAATGAATCCCTTGAGCTTGAAAACCTAAAACAATGAAAATAACAAGAAAAGCACTAAAAATCATTAAAATTTTAAATTTTAGCACCATTTTAAGATGTAAAAACTATATATTTTTTGGTGCTATCACCAACTGTCACTTGGTAAGTAAAAGATGGTGGCTAAATAAACAAGATTAAAATTAAATTAGATTTGAAACTTGGAAACAATGAATAGAATGGAAGCATAAGAGAAAGTTTAAGGTAAAGTACTTAAAAATCGAAAGTTAGGATGAAACAGTAACTATCGTCAAAACTTGTATTGCTTAAAAGAAAGACTTGAAAACAAAGATTGCATGAAACAAAAATAGAATGAGAATATGGACGTAATTGCCAAAACTTAAAAGCAATAAAACAATATTGAAATGAAAGGATTATATAAAAGCTTTAAAGAAAACTAAAGGTATAATGCAAAGTACTTCTATTAAAAGAAAGTTTAGAAAACAACTTCATTTTTGGCAAATCTATCACCTAAGCCAAAACCTAAGAAAACTAAGAAAACTTAAGAGAAAACTAACAAGAAGTGAAGGAGAAGAATGGTGAGAAGTGGGATTTTTTTACAAGTGAAGAGACCTTGCCTATTTATAGGCATGGTTCAGCCATGGGGTGATAGGATTACAAAAGCTTGAATTTAATTCAAATGCTAAAAGATGAGGTTCATTTTTATCTTTAAGGAGCTTGGTCAATCAAGGACATTTCATGCTTGAAAGGCTTGGCCGAATGAGGGTTTTAGGATACTATCTATGCTATTTGATCTTACTTGGAGTCCATCATGCTTCAATCTCTTTAGTAGGTTTGGCTAAACTAGGATTACAAGACAATTTAGTTGAGTTTGATCTAAACTCTTGCAATTCAAATATCTAAAATCATTCTCCATGTATAACTTTTCAAAGGATAAGTAAAAGAGTCTTCCTTAAATACAAAGACCTTTGGATGAATCTATCTAATGTCCATGTGAGCTTGAACTTCTTTAATTAAGCTTTATCTCCACTAACAGAATGTGATGAGGAAATGAAAGTCCTTGTGTGTTTGAAACTGCATGAAATCCTTTATGAATCTTAATCTAGTTGAAAGGATATGTCCTAATGCAAGAGAAATACTCTAAATGTACATGCTATGATTTAATCGAATGATGAAAGACTCCTTTGATCACGCGAACTCTTCCTTTTGGCTGAATGTATCAAGTGTTTGAAGGCCAATAGGGTTCGACTACATCCTTGCATTAGATGGTAGAAAATCAACTTTGCATGTGGGCTTGTATGGAAATCGTATTCCATGGTCTTAAACCCTAAAAATCATGAAAACATCATTAAGGCACCAAAAATTGACAAAAATTTAAAATTTTGCACCTATTTTAATGTATAAAATCACTATATAATTAGGTATTATCATATCCTCACACTTGAATCTTTACTTGTCCTCAAGCGAAACTTTTCAATCAACAGTGCTAAAATCACTATACATGCTCACAAAGTAAAAAATTACATAAATTTTCATTCATACATTATTGCATAATACAAAGTTAATTATAAATATAGATATACTAGAAATCCTTTCAAAAAGTAAGCTATCAATATCTTAGGTGCTCCTTACATATGAAATTACTCCATTTTCCCTACATACATATAACTCAAGTAAAAAAAATATAAAACATCTCATCACATTTCAACTTAAAGATAGAATAAGCTTCATAGGTTTACTTTCCCTTTTCTTTTCCACTAATGTTAGACTTACAAACTTGATTCAAAATTAAAAGGTCTTTAAGACTTGTAATGTAAGACTTGGATCAAGGTAGGAAAAAGGAAATTTAGGCTTAATTACCCTAAACTTACTTTCTTAAAATTTCTTGGACTTTGAATTGAACATTTAAAAACTTTTTGAAACTTTTGAACTTTGAGGCAACAATTTTTAATTTTTATTTTGAAACTTAGATATTTTCGACTTTATTAGGCTTTGCCTTGCTTTCGCAATTTCTTTTCTTTTATTCCTTGCGCTTCTCTTCCTCCTAAATACGTAAATGTGTCCAACAATATGAGTAAGCATATTTGGGTTAGGTCATAACAAAAAAAAGGGATAATAATCAAAGGATAGGCTTTTGGCTTTATTGTGAGGTTAAGATAAACAAAGAAAGAGATAAATATAAAGGCTCAAAATAAAGGTACTAGGGATGCATCAAAATGGTGGGCTTGAAAGCTCAAAAAGTCTAAAAAATTGCTTTGATTATTTTTGGAGTCAAATGCAACCTAGAATTTTGTCTTGAGGGTTGAGTAGGTGAATATTAAAGTAATATTCATATCTCCAAATCTATATGCAACACAACATCTCACAAAACTCTTTATAAGAATTATTGAATTTCATAGAAAAAAAATAAAGACTTATGCATAAAAACCATATCTAAAGAAAAGCATACTTGAGAATTCATTCCAAGCTTCACCATACTCAAAATTATCTTATATCATACTTAAGTCAATCATTGAAAATTCATGCAAAATTAACTAAATAACTAAGCTTGCATAATAATAAAATCTATTATGCTAATTTGGCTTTTTTAAAAAATTTGAAAAACCAATTAAGTTAAAAAAGCATGTTTAAAAAGCATTCTTCTTCCCCCTACACTTACTTTAAAACAACAAACCAAAACAAATCAATAGAGTGTCTAGGAAAAAAAATACTCCTCTAAAATTTTACTTGTAGGCCAAATCATCTTTCTGTATGAGGCATATCCTTGTATTTCTCTCATCCTTACAAAACTTAAAATACAAAAATAATAAAAAATATAATAAAAACAAAAATAAAAAAAATGTGAACCATTAAATTAAAACTTGGGTTGCCTCCTAAATAGCACCAGTTTTGGTCAAGCTTGATCATACCTTTTTCAAAGGGGTTATATGATAACCTCATATTTAACACCTAAATGTATCCACTTAATGATTTTTTTTCTCACCACATTGTCTATAATAAATTTTAAATGATAGTGATGCTCAATTGTTGTAGCTAAATTTCCCACCTCTATCAATATCTTTAGTATGACTAGACTACAGTAGGTAGGCATTAGCTTCAGTACTAGTGAAAGAGGTACAACTATGGAAACTATAGGGTTGGCCTTTAAGATTAAAGGTTTCTTCATGGTCGGTTTAATTTGGGTGAATAGAGTGTTTTCTTTTTTTTTTCTTTTGCTTCATAAGGGGTGCTTCTAGGGGTTCAAGCAAATCTTTAATTGAACAACCCTCATCGAACTTGATATCTACCTAATTCAATCCCAAATCATGCATTTGATCATTATAAGGCTAGGGAATTAGTAAGGATAAATTGTAAAGGTCAAACTCATCTTCAAATAGACTACTACTAGACTCTTCAAAAATGTTAGATCCTAAAGTCAATTCTGCTTCCATTGTCTCATGATGGTCTTCCATCTTAACAGATGTTGTCATTACAATAGGCACTCCACATCTTGCTCTTAAAGATCTTTTTCTTAGGGGTCTTTTTTCATATCTTCTTTAATCTCATACTTTTTCTCCATTTTTTCATAGTTATCTTCTAGCCCAGGTTCTATATATTTCAAAAATGCTCTTGTAACTAGCATCAACAACTCTTCTTCTTCAATCGAATTTTTAATAAACTCCTTAGGGTTTTTTTATTGAAGTACTCATCATGATCTTCCTTAAGTATTTTCATGAAGCTAGGTAGGTTCACCACCAAAAGCTCATCCATTAAATCTTCATCATCGTCATCATCAGCAACATATACCTCTTTTCCTTTCTTTTAATCATCTTTTAAATGCTCTACACTATTTCAGCCAACTCAAATCTACATGTTTGTTAAGGCTTTTCAAATTGGCAATTTGTTTGAGGAGGTTGGCTTGATTTTGGATGAATTTTGTGAGAGATTCGTCAAGGGAAAGTTTTGTTTCTTGAGGAAAAAATGGTAGGTCATATGAAGGAAAATATTGTAGTGATGGATGGTATTGAGAATGTGAGTCATATGGTAGAGGAAAGTATTGTTTAGAGGGAGGGTTTATAGGGTAGGTTGGAGATAAATGAATGATGACTTTTAATTGTTCTCCCAAACATAACTAGGATCATCCTCTTAATTTTAAGTGTAGGTATTTGGTAAAAGTTGCATTGGCCATTTTGACACCTATCTCTAAAGTATTCCCCGTCATAGACATGAAAATTATCAATTAGGCTTTGGACTAACTACACATGCTTATGATTATGACTTATTTAAGTGCATCTACCTTTTCAGTTAAAGATGCTAACTGTGAGGTTATGGTTGTAAAGGGATCTTCATCATACCTTTTATTAGTGCTTCATGATCTAAGACTTTGGAATGGTTATTGGATGTGAAAAAAATCAAACAATGGCTCAGCACAATAAAGATTTGACATAATAAAAAAGAAAAAGCGAACACATTAGAGCAAATAGAAATAAAAAATGTTTAGATTACAAAAAAGTAAAGAATCATTGTTGATATTGAATCGAACAACGTTATAATCTCCAAAAATGGTGCCAAAAACTTAATTGCCTATTTTCACAATGTTTGTAAGTGCACAAATCGAATTAAATAATAAAGTGATAAGTATTAGAGTATTATCTTCCAAAAAGATTATAGAATGAATTGTTAGCTGAATTCAAGTACCATAGGCAGAAGTCTAAGCTCTTATGTCTAAATGAATAAATACTTAGATTGAATTAAAAATCAAAGAAAAAGGTAGATAAAAAACAATATAGGCCAAGATCTTACTCAACCAACTATCACTTGGTAACCAAAAGATGGTGGTTGAATAAAAAAGATCTAAAAGAAAATAAGATTTGAAACTTGTAAACAATGAATAGAATGGAAGCATAAGAAAAAGTTCAAGGCAAAGTACTTGAAAATTAAAAATTAGGATGACAAAGTAACTATGGTTGAAACTTGTATTGCTTAAAATAAATACTTGAAAACAAAGATTGCATGAAACCAAATTAGAATGAGAATATGAAAGTGATTGCCATAACTTAGAAGTAACAAAACAATATTGAAACCTAAAGGATTGTATAAAAGCTTTAAAGAAAACTAAAGGTAGAATGCAAAAGTACTTCTATTAAAAAAAAGTTTAGAAAAAAAGTTTCTTATTGGCAAATCTATCACCTAAGCAAATAATTAGGAAAACTAAGAAAACTTAAGAGAAAATTAATGAGAAATGATGGAGAAGAATGGTGAGAAATGAGATTTTTTTTACAAGTAAAGAGACTTTGCCTATTTATAAGCTTAGGTTCAACCATGGGGGGGATTGGATTACAAGAGTTTAAATTTAATTCAATTGCTAACGGATGAGGTTTATCTTCATCATCAAAAAGCTTGGCTAATTAAAGACTCTTCATGCTTAAGAGGCTTCACTAAATAAGGGTCTTGGGATACTATCTAGGCCATTTGATCTTACTTAAATTTCATCATGCTTCAATCTTCTTGGTAGGTTCAGCTAAGGTAGGATTGCAAGACAATGTAGTTGAGTTTGATCCAAACTCTTGCAATTCAAATAGCTAAAATCTTTCTCCATGCATAACTCTTTAAGGGGTAAGTAAAAGAGTCTTCCTCGAGCATAAACACTTTTGGCTGAGTCTATCTAATGTCCATGTGAGCTTGAACTTCTTCATTTAAGCTTGATCTCCTCTAGCCAAATGTGATAAGAAAATAAAAATCCTTGTGTGCTTGAAATTACATGAAATCCTCTTTGAATTTTGATCTAGCTAAATGGATATGTCCTAATACAAGTGAAATACTCCAAATGTACATGCTATAATTTAGTCGAATTATGAAAGACTCTTTTCATCATATAACTCTTCATTTTAGCTAAAAGGATCAAGTGTTTAAAGGCCAAGAAGGTTCAACTACATCCTTGCATTGCTTGGCCAAAAATCAACTTTTGATATAGGCTTCGTATTCTGTGATTTAAACCTTAAATAATCGAGATAACATCATTAAGGCACAAAAAATTGACACAAAATTTAAAAATTTACACCTAATTTAACATGTAAAATTACCATATAATTAGGTGCTATCAAGCAACTTGAATTATGCTAATGAAATGCAATTTCTATTAAAGATCGTTTAAGCATGAGGAAAACATAATTTTTGAGCTTTTATTCCAAGATCTGATTGTGAGTAACTTTGAATGCCTACTTTAGTTTATACTCAAGGTCTTCAAACATCAATTGCCAATTGCTTTCCCAAAATGTCATTGCATTTATGACTTCATAAAACATCAACATTATCATAAGTACCTTAATTGTTAGCTTATTGCCCATTACATTGTTTAAACCAATGTTTCATTCCATTTTCTATCATCCTCTAATAATCCTAATGCCTAACACGTTGTTTGAAAGGATGAATGAACAACACTAACAATTATTGTTAATTTTTTATAGGACATTATACTGCTAATAACATGTAAGAGCATTTGCATATACTATAACTCAACTAATACTGGATGAACATAGATGATTCTTCCTATAGCTTTTCCATGCTATCTTTTTTTCATCTTGTCTTTATCATAGATCAAATCCACTAAGTTAGGAAGCCTACATAAAGTAATTCCCTTATATCTTTGTGTATCTGGTTTGTTAACATACATTCTATCAACATTATTTTTGTAAAATCTCTTCAAAAGAAGAAATTTTCTTAAATCATCTCGATCATTAAAACATACATTTTATTCATTCAGTAAGTGAATTACCAGCTTTCCCATTGATGGTTAGTGATGACAACTTTCTTATGTTGTCTTTTTTTCCATCTTATCTATGCTTTAACCAGACCCATTAATTTGGGAAGTCTAAAAAAGTAATTCCCTTACATTTTCATGCATCAGTTTGTTAAGATTGATTTTGTCAACATCGTTCTTATGATATCTGGTCTTTAAAGAACTCTTCTTAAATCATATTGATCAATGAAACATATATTTTATTCATTTGATAAGTGAATTATTAGTCTTTCCACCAATGGTTATTGAAATGCAAATAGCCTCTAAAATGCCTTATAAACAAATAAGTATCTGCAATCAAGGTACATTTTTATTTCATCCACTTGGTGGTCCTCTTGTTGTTCAAATAGTCCTCTAGTTATTTCATTCACTAAGTAGATCTTGGACCTAGACCATAATCAAGCAATTAGTCTAAAAAAAGTAGTGTGGTCTAAATAAAGGTAATCTCACATTTTTTTATTGATAGTAAAATGAAAAAGTAGTGTACATGTATTCTTGCATTTATTGAACCTCTTTTTGCACCACATCAAAACACTACAAAAAAGACGTATGCAACTTGGAGCACCAAAGCTAAATGGTGAATGGTATCTTTTTATTAAGTTAAACAACAAACAATTTCTAATTACAATTAGAACAGAAAGAAAAACTCAATCAAATAACTTACTAATATGACTAGTGTTGATCAATAAATTACATGTTTTAATGATTTTGGCTTGGTGATGAGGTTGAAAATTTACTTTGCCAACAAATATTTTAAATTTATTAAAAAAAATTTACATACATTCTTGCATATATCGACCTTCTCTTCACATTACATCAAAACACTACAAAAAAAGACATGTACAATTTAGAGCACCAAAGCTAAATGGTAAATAGTATCTTCTTATTAAGTTAAACCACACACAATTTCCAATTGCAATTAGAATAAAAGGAAAGAATCTCATACTATAAATACCTTAGCAATCTAATTAACTTACTAATGTGACCAATGTTGGTCAGTAAATTATATGTTTCAATGATTTCGGCTTGTTGATGAGGCTAAAATTTTACTTTGCCAACAAAATCTTTGAATTTATTGACAAGAACAATGTAAGTCAAGAAAATTAAGCTTTTCAAATGGTAAGTGATAATGGAAAAAAATTAAGTATTTATCAAAAGTCACTAAACTTTACCATCGATTTTTGCAACCTTTGTTTGTGCAAAAAAAGTCAACGTAGCATTAGCTTCTAAAGGTACCTCAATCATAATTGGAACATCATATGAGATTTCTAATCAATTACCTAGCGAACCATGATCAGTGCTTTGTTGTATGATAGGAATAATTTCATATGATTCATGTGGTAAAGGTTGAATTATGTTTGATATCCTAAATCAAAGACAATACCAAATTTTAAGCATTATCGATGGCATTTTATCAACGAAATTTTTTTGTCACTAAATACTAATGGATTATTGATGGAACACTAACAAAATTAAAAAAAAAAAAATTTTATCGACGGATTATTGACAGAATTTACCGACAAAATTAAATCCGTCTATAATTCGTTACTAGAAATGTGGTGCAAGTACCCACCAATTTTATTGATAGGTTTTTCCATTGGAAAATCCATCACTAAAAGTTATCAATGGAAAATTCCATTGGTAAAGAAATTTGGAAAAATATTTTGACATTACCGACAAAAATTCTATCACTAAAACATCGATAAAAGTATTTAAACAAATTTACCAACAAAAATTTTGAAAATTTTTTTTTTTGACATTACCAATGAAAATTTCATTGCTAAAACCACCAACAAAAGTATTTTTAAAAAAGTTAATATTATCAATAGAATTTTCATTGGTTTGTCACTAAAAATAAAAAAATTTTAAATCCCTCCCCGCGTCTAGCAACTCATTCCCCCCCTAATTTCTTTCTTAAATCCCTAATTCCTTTTCCCCTTTGTCTCCCAATCTCCCCTTTTTTCTCTTCCCGCCACCTTGCCATCCTCTACCTCTGTCCAAGTGCATCAATCAACATCAGTGTTTGCCCTCTCTCCGGTAAGTTGTTTTTAATTATTTTATTTTATGTTGTATTTTATGTAGTATATTTGTTGAGTTTAGGGTTTAATTTTTTTTTATAAATTTGTTGAAATTTGTTTTGGTTTTGGTTACCAATGTATTGAGTTTTTTGTTAGTTATTTATTTGTTGAAATTTATTTGGGTTTTGGTTATCAATTTGTTGAGTTTTTGTTCTTTTTATATTTGTTGAAATTTGTTTGGGTTTTGGTTATATGTTTGTTAAAATTTGTTGGTTACATATTTTTGTTACATTTTATATTGAGTATTAATGTTGAGTATTGTTAATTTTTTTATTTATTTTTAACATTCTTAACAAATTTTTTCATTTGTTAAGTTATTTATTTTTTTATTGGTGAAAGTTTTGTTGAGATTTGTTGGGTTTTATTATAGATTTATTAACTTTTAGATGTGTAAGATTTATATTAGTTAATTTGGGTTTAATGTGTATTAAGATTTATATATTTTTTTATGGATATTTTATATTTAATTTTTTTTAGATTTTAATAATAATTATAGAAATTTAAAGTTATCTACATTGATTTGAAGTTATAATTTATATATTACTAATAGCTATCTCATTTTGAAGTAATTTATATATTATTAAGATTTATATTTGTTTTCAAATAATTTATATATTTGATAGTTTAGTGAAATTTATGTATTACTAATTATTGAAATATTGTGGTTTATTGTATTGATCAAACTTAATATAAATAAATTAAATTGTTCTATTTTATTCTTTTTTTCCATAATCTATCCATGAATGTGTGTTATGAAAATGAGTTTAGGTGTATGTATATTCTATAATGAATATGATTTTTTATTCATTTTCATCATACTTATTTTATTTTCCATTCCAACTACATTAAAAGTAGAACAAATTTCGTACATAACAGTACTTTGTATTATCATTTAGATAATTTTGTTTAGTATAGCAATAATAGGTCAAATAGTCGATCAATAAAAAGGTTTAACACTTTATATGACTTTAATTGCTCATATTTCAATTCAATTAGGGTTCAATAATGGACAAAAATCGCTTTTAAGGGTAATCTTGTGTAGGATTAAAATGATACATATGTTAATTAGTTTGTAATTAAAATGATAAAATTTATAAGTTTTAGGCTTGTTTGTTTGAACTTTGTTATTCCTTTTCTCCTTGAAATGTGATTCAAAGCTCTGACTTCTTATTGATATACTAGTTGCACTTAATTACTGTTCAAAATCTTTTTCTTTATTTATTTGATTTAATGATTTTATATTGAGATTTCAATGTCCTCTAAACCTTACCTTGGTAGCCTTTTGTCTTTTATTGTAATATTGGTTTCTTTGTATAATTTGTGTTTGTTGTTCAAGTAACCACAAGGCCTACCCATTATCATGTTTTCTTAGAAAAGATTGGATATTCAACTAATGCTCTGTAGGAACTTATCCATTTCTCTATCATATGTGTAAGTGTATACTTTTGTTGTAATTTCTTCACAAATGTTTTGAGATTAACAAGTATACCTATGTCTAATCATGTGTTGTATAATCATATATGTAAGCATATAATCATGTGTTGTAATTTCTTCACCGATGTTTTACATAAAGAGATAACGCTACATGGATGGTCAATTAGGACTTGATCCACCTACAATGACTCTTTGTGATAAAGGCCAAACTGTAAAACTTGAATAGGCACTACAAAATAGTAAGGCAACATCTTTAATTAAATTATTATTTTGATTGTTCCAAGTGATCTTCACTTGAAGAATGTCTTTGTTTATATAAATAGAATGAACTAGGTATAGCGTTCTTGTTTCATGCCATATTTCGAAATTTGATATATTTTAATGAAAGATCAAATTGCTTAATTATTGGGGAATTAGTTGTACTTTAGATCATGTTATGAGTGTGAACTTGAAAGGGTAAAAAGCCTTGAACAAAAGTTAAAAATCTAAAAACGCCCGATGAGATAAATGAGCTTTTGCCACATTATGTTATAGAAAGTTTCATATTTATCAATTGTTACTTTCTTATATATAGGTAAGATCATCAGTTCCAGCTCTTCTTTCAAGAATAAAAAGGGTATTCTACCTGTCAAGCTAGGGTACGAATTCACTACATAAGGTAAATGATACATCTTTTGATTTACACTTGTTTGAATACATGGAATAAAAGACTATTTTTCATTGATGTCCGTCTTATGTTTCTATTACTATTTTTCGTATTTTTTAATTACATGGATTATAATATCTATTGTTAATCATGTGAACTTTAATACTAAAACTTAAAATATAACTCCATGCAAATTATACTTGATCAGGTCTTTTTTATAGCAAACACAGTTATTTGGGATTAGTTGTCAAATGTGGACTGCATTATTTATGTTATGGGCTCTCTCTTCACTTCTCTTCCTTCTACCCATCACTAGTAACATTCTTGATTATTTATCATAATACATTCTTTAATATACTTGATCAGGTATTTCCCATAGCAAACACAGCTGTTTTGGATCAATTATCATATGTGGATTGCATTATTTATGCTATAGGCTCTTTCTTCACTTCCCTTCCTTCTACTTATCACTAGTAACATTCTTAATTATTTGTCATAATACATTCTTCAATCTCTTAATATGTAATAAAGTCAAATGCAATTACCACCACTTTAATATGGATTACACTTTTATACATGCAATGACAACACATCCACACATAATTCACACACATGGACTAATGGACAAAAGTTCTTGAATGTGCACATAGAGGCATGTAATGGTAGTGTAGTTACTATTAAAAGACACTGGAGATACCACCAAAGTTTTTAGTTATTGTTTATATGTGAAATTTCTATGTTCCATCTTATTATTTGTTGAGCGCTCAATTTTCGTATGTATTTCACATTCTTTTCTTGTCTTCTTTGTTTAAGCATTTGCATGTTATCATTTATTATGGGTAGAGGTGATGAAGATGAAATCCATGTTTTTCATCAAATGGAGGTAAATTAGGTTGTGTCCTAGTTGTATTTTTTTTCTTTTCATTATTTTGAACATTCAAGACAAAAATGTTTTATGACATGTATAGAATAATACCTGATAGATTGAGTTCTATCGTAATATTGGAAAATTTTCATTCCACTTTCAACAGTTTGGTGTAACTTGTAAATAGAACAGGGTTTTTTTTTTATATTTTTGTAATTAGAATTTATAAATAATTTTGTAAAATATTATTATATTTTTTTATAAATGAAATGGAATGTTTTATTTATTTATTGCTTTTATTTATGTATATTTCAATATTCATGTAATTACTTTAAAAAAATAAGAAAATTATAAAAATTATAAAATAATAGTTAAATATGGTTTAAAATATTATTACCAACTGATTTATTGACCAAAAACAATCTTTTACCATAAAATTTATTGATGAAAATTTCATAACTGATTATCGATGAAAAATTTTGTAGGTAAAAGCGTTGTTAATAAATTCATCGGTAATTACCGATGAATTTTACTAATGGATTTTTTGTCAAAATTACAAATAAATTTGAAGCATTACTGAATAATTAGTACCGACAAAATTTTTCATCACTAAAACCATCACTACCATTATTATCGACGAATTTTAAGCTTTTACGGACAACAAATTTTGTCAATAAAAGCTTAAATTTCTAGTAATGGGATTTGTTTGCAAAGTAACCTCATTACCTGTGTCAATAATCATGGGATCATCATACAAACCTTAACAACTATATGCATTAATAGTTAAAGCATCAAAAACAAAATCAAAGGTAGAGTGATTAAGATTCTGTAAGCACACAGATAATATAAGTAGTCAATTAAGATTGTTCTCATGAGGATTATAAATAAAGTTAATATTAAGTATCGAAATTATTACACTCTAATTATATTCAAACAAATTAAAACAAATATGCAAGAATTAAATTAAACTATTTAACTAATTAAATCAATGCAGCAACTTAAGAAATCGAATTATCATGCAAAGATACTAAATTAACTAAAACTAAAACTAAAATTAAACTTAACAAACTTAATTTAACTCGTGATACTTTAAGAACAACGAATTAAAACTAATCTAACATGTTTGAATCATAAGCAATGTAAATAAATTTAAATTGCAGCTAACAAAATTGAATCTAAACAAATTAAACTTTAAATCCTGCAAAACATTAAACCTAATCTAATAACTTGAAATAATAACTTATGTAACTATATTTAACTTGAGAAACCTTAAATCAAATTAGAACATAACTAAATTAACCTTAAATTGCATGAACTGAATTTGAATTAAATTAAAACAATGAATTAAAGTAAATAGCAAGGATAAAAAATTAAAGAGCTTGAACTTAAATTAAATCAAAATAGAATTTAAATTACTTGAAAAACTTAAATTAAACTTGTAGAACTTTAAATTAACTTAAAAGAAATGATTGAATTAAAAACTTAAAAAAACATTGTAAGAAAGATTGAAAGAACAAGGCATGATTTGTCATCATGATTGCGAAATTTTTTACAAGTGCACAAATCATTCAAGTAATAATAGTGACCAAAGGTCAAGATATCGTCCTATAGGAATTAGTTAAAAATGCTTAGTCTAAGTACTTATTATTGCCATATTCAATCTAAAGTTGATTCCATCAAAAGAAATATACAAGAGTAAGCTAGTAGCAACAAAAATAGAAAACCAAAAACTAGTAATGCAAATAACCAAAAGCAAGTTCACGAAATGTAAAATAAGCATTCTTGAAAATTTTATTCAAATAGTAGCTAAAGTACTTTGAATCGAATCTAACATGCTTTGAATATAAATCTAATTTAAGAAAACTAAATTATACAACACAATTAACATCCAAATAGTAGCTTAAAAAATAAAACAAAAAATAACTACCTTACAACCAAAATAACTACCTTTTAACTTTTAAAAGAAAAATATCTAAAAACTACTTAAAATTTTATCCAAACAACTTCTAAATTGCAAGAATAGTAAGTAAACAAATATCAAAACACAATTAAAAGGCAAGTATTGAAGAGAAATTGCATGAACTAACAAAAATAGTGAAAACTGAAAACTTGATTGATTCTTGGCTTTTTTTAATGTATGTAGATTGATTTTTGGGATGATTAGGTGCTAACTTGAATAAATCTTGCTGACTCACCTTTAACTATGCTAACTTGCTTATTTTGAAGATATCTTATGAACTTGAACCTCTTAAAATTAAGAAGAGTATGCGTAACTAACTTTTTGAAATAAGGAGATATTGTACGGTTAGTTTCTAAAGAAAAGAGACATGTTCTCTTTTAAACTCTCTCAAGCAACTCTCAAAATTCCAACTTTGAACTGCTTTCTTGAATGATAAATTTCTTTTTTTTTTTTAATTTTAAGTAGCTTTAAAAGTCTTGAATTTTTCAATTGCTTGTTTTTTCTTTTACCATTTTTAATAAGTTCTTTAAAGTGTTAAATCTCTAAAATTGAAATTTTTGGTTCAGCTAAGTCTTCTTGAAAATAAAAAGTTGAAAGTCTTCTAGAAAGCATTTTTCAAGTTGGAATAGATCTTATTCTTTTTTTAAGACTTCTTAGAGTTTACATTCAAGTAAGACTTATTTTGAAAAGAAAAAAAAATCAATTTTGAATTTAAATATCATGTCCATGCCACCTCATATTTAAAAGTCTTTATATATCCATACAAATCCTATCTTAGTGGGAATATATGCATTCAAATAAAGATAGGAATTTCATGTCAATGTAGGAAAACCAAGGGTTGTTTGGACTTTTCTAATTATGGATAGAATCGCTAAGTCATTATGCCACATAAGCCTCTAAGTCATTATCTTGGCCAATAAAAAAAAACTTGTTGCCACATCATCCATTTATAATTCTATTCATGCATACCTACATAAGCTATCACGAACTTGTATTAAGCTTTAAATTACAAATATAACCTTAATCATAATCGAACACGCATTTCTTGATTCTTGCTTGAATTTTTTGAATTTTTCACCAAAATTGAACAATTCTAACTACCCTAGGTTTAGCTAAGAAATTCTTGCACAATTTTTACACTTTCATTCCAAGATTTCGAAGATTCAATAAGAACACATAAAAAATAATTTAAGATTCATTTTAATGTATCAAGAATCATCCAAGATTGATCAAGAACTTTCAAGATTCAATTTTTCTTTCAAAATTTCCTACAAAATAGTAAATTAAGCATATTAGGAGTAAAAGGATCATTATTTTACCAACAACTAAGTAAAATTCCTTCCTTTAAACACTAAAAACAAATCCAAATAACTTTATTTTACAGGGTTATCACAAAGCTTCTTTGTTTAGCTCCTATATAATGCTTTTATTGTAGGCTTGACATATTCAATAGATTTAATGTGAAATTCTTGTCATCTCTTATAACTGAATGGGTTATGTCGTGCACATTCGATTACAATTCATATTGACTCACACCACTTTCATTAACATTATTAGAGCTAATATCCATGCTAGCGACCTCATGAAAAACCTATTTTTATTGAACATATTAATTATAACATAACATTAATCAAACATAGGTTAGGTTATAACGTGTCTTCTTTGACTTGATCAATTTGATCCATACAACAAAAAAAAAACCATGGTGCTTGCCATTAGATTCAAATGTTTTCTTAATCTACTCACCTTTATTCTTTTTTTTTTACACCTATTGTGTCTTGATCAAAGGCATCCATAGCATACAAAGGCAAAACAAAAAAAGTTTGAAAAAATTAAGCCATCAATTAGGGTCAAACAATTATTATACCTTCTGCAAATCAAACAAAAAACAGGAACATGTAAACAACATAAGTTAAAAAAATTGCTAAATGCAAATTCAGATTGGCAACGAACAACAAAAACCTAAACTAAACATAAATTGAATATGAATAAATGACTTATGCAATTTAAAAGAAAGAACATGAAAAGAAATAGTAACAGCAAAAGTTAAAACCATCACCTATTGAACTAAATGTTGCTTGAGAGTTTAGATGAAAATAGTTGTACAGCCAAAATCAAAGTAAGCAACCTACCAAAACAAACATAGTTTGCAAGTTTAGTTAACATGTTATAAGAGAAAAAAGTTATGACAAAAAAATTACCCCATAATAAGAGTCACATAAATAACAAAAAAAATAAATCAAAACCTAAAACATAATGATAAAGGAAAAACAAAAAACAAATTAAAATTGGGATTGTTTGGAAAAAACAAAGGAAAAATTCAATTAAGCATATAATGAAAACTAATAAAAATCAAAGCATTATTAATCCAAAGAAAACAGAATAAAATGAAAAGCAAAAGCTTAAAGTTCAACCAAGCAGCTGAACATAAATTCTTTGAATATTAACCTAAAACCAATAAATGTTCATGAAGTGCAACCAAACAGCTAAACATAAATTCCCTGAATGCCAACCTAAAACCAACAAATATTCATGAACAATAAGAAGTATGAATATAATAAAAAAGTAAACCCATAAGATAACATAATACCAAGCTAAAGACACAAGAAAAGAAAAAGAAGAAAAAGAAATGGCATTATAAAAAAAGTAAAGAAAAGAGAAAAAATAAGAAAAAATTTTAGAAATAATTTGAATCATCACACACATATTCTGATAGGTAGATACCTAGATATGTGAAACTTTCATATCACATAACTAAATTGTAATAGTTTTCTGTTACAACCAAAACTAAACTAACTTTTATGTTTTTCAATGGTAAAAGCTAAATGTACAAAATAAATTGGGTTTAACCTAAAAAAATTGCAACATTGGCTGAGGTATAAACCACCTAACACTACTTTTCCCTTTTGCACCAACCTTAAATGACAAAAGTTTTATTTATGTAAAAAAAAAGCAAGCATAAATAATAAATAAATAAAAATAAACACACATTTATTTTTCATTATATTTTATATATTAGAGATATATAAAATGTATATGTATAATAATCATTAAAAACTAACAAATATATATCACAATTAAAGTTCAAAAGAAAAATAAACATCCATTAAATTAACCAAAATTTAGTTTAAATGCAATCATAAATTTGCAAAATCAACCAAGAATCAGTTTAAATGAACCATAAACTTGCAAATTTCATGTTATCATGATGGGTTTTCACTACCTCGACCTTTGTCTTCTTTTTCATGCTAAAACCAACTCCGAAACGCCTTTCACTTTTTTTCTTTTTGGTCAATAACATATTTCTCGACACCATTGAATATGCATACAGTTGGGAAAAAAATTTGATGTTTATTATCAGCATCTTTAAATTTCTATGATTATATAACATTAGCAAGAAATTTAAAGGTTAAAAAAGCTAAGAAGAAGAAACAAATGAGGAAGAACAAAAAGGAAAAAGGTTGAGTTTTAAGAAGCCAAAAAGAGAAATTTTGTTGCTGTGAAGATTGAAATAGAAAAAATTAAGTAGGAATTTTATTTCTCGATCCTAACAAAAGAAATAATTAATGCAAATTTTATTACGATAGAAACCATGAAATTGGTTTTTCGACAATAACATATTAGAAGCAAAAGGGAGAAAGGAAGGCAAAACTGCTATTGTTGAAATAAACAAAAACATGTGTAAGTTAATTAATCATTAAGAGGTGTCAATACAAAATTGAATCAAGCAATATTACTTTGATCTATAAATATGTGTCAACCTGAATTTGAGTTAAGAGAGACTATAGAAACCACAAAATTGGTGTTTTGGCAATAACATACAAGAAGGAAAAGGGAGGAAGGAAGGCAAAATTGTTGTTGTTGGCAAAAATAAAAACACGTGTCAGCCTAAATTTGAATCAAAAGAGATGCCAAACTAAAATTGAATAAATAGATATTACTTTAATCTATGAATAGGTGTTAACCTAAATTTGAATCAAAAGAGACTATTTTTATCTATTTTATATATTTTAGGGTAAATTATTTTCACGGTCCTTAAATTTTGAGGTGAGTATCGTTTTGATCCATAAACTTTTAAAAGTAATATATTGGTTTTTATACTTTGATGGTTCTTACAAAATGGTCTTTCCATTAGTCAAATTGTTAGTTGAATCGTGAAATGAAAAGATAAAAAAAAAAATTACAAAATAAGATAATAGATTGATAATAATATAAGTTTAAGGTTAAGAGATAAAATAACTATAAAAGTAATAAAAGTTTGATAAAATTTATTTTTATAAATATTAATTCTTATGTAATTTAATTATTATTTTTATGATTCTAATTTTTAAATTAATTAATATTTTTATTTTTCAAAAAATTTTTTTGCTAAATTACAATTAGACTTACCCATAAATTTAGCTGTGAATAAAGTCTACAAACTAATCTCGATTTGAACCGAGTTTTGAATATAATTTCTAAAATTTAAGCTTGACCTAATTAAATTATTATTTTATTAATAAAATATTTTTATTTAATTTGTATTTTAAAATATATTTAAAAAATTAAAATATTAGTATAAAAATATTTTTTAATATTTTAATTTTTAATAGTAAAATAAGCCTATTCAGATTTTAATAAAAGAGTCAAATTGGGTCTTGAACAAAAATTTGAAACTATCATTCAAATTTGGTTCAACTAATAAAATTCTCTAATTTCGATCAAATAATTAAATATATTATTTTTTATTAATAAGTAATAGTGTGAAATTTATAATATTTCATTGAAATTTGTATATTAATATTTTGTAACTAAAAAAATTGATTTTTGAAGAAATATTTTATGATAATGAAATATTATAAAATAATAAAAAATATACAATGAAATATTTTATGGTGATTTATAATCTAATTATATGTTTTAAACAACTAATAAATAAATTTGAAGAAAATTAGGTAATTTTCACTTTTAAGATACACATTTTTTTCTATCTTAAAGTTGAATCTAAAATAATTTTACTAACAAAATTAGGGATAAAAATATAATTTTATTTTTATATAATTATCAAAATTACTAGTATTAAGTATCAATTTTTTTTAATAATTTTAACATTTAACGGTTTAACTAATGACTTCATTAATAAAAGAACTTATTTTTTATAACCATTAAAATATAATAATCAATATGTTATTTTTTAAAATTTAAGAATTAAAACGATGCTCCTCTTAAATTTTATAGATCGTAAAGGTAATGTACTCTATATCTTATTAATTAGAAATATTATAGGAGTTAACTATAAAAAAGGTGTTATATAAGCAGTACCAGTATAAACAGGGGAATCGGCCAAGGGAAGGAAAATGACGAAGATGGGGAAATGGTTGACAATAGGGGCGTTGGTGGGTGCAATAGCTATAGCCAAGCAATATGGAGGGGCATTTGGATTGGGATTCGACAAAGACGCCGCTCTCCGCTTGTTCCAGCAATGGTCGGATCGATTGGGGATTTGGGCCATCCCTCTTTACGTTGCCCTCCACACCCTCACTCTTTCCCTCTGCTTGCCTTACGCCGTCTTCTTCGAGGCTGGGGCTTCTTTGCTCTTCGGCTTCTTCCCTGCCGTCCTCTGCGTCTTCTCCGCTAAGCTTCTTGGGGCTTCACTCTCCTTCTGGATTGGCAGGTCCATCTCTACACTCCCTTATTCCAATTTATTCATAATGAATGAATTATACCGTTCTAATATTAACCATTAGTTGGTTGCTGGCATTGGCGGTCTGTATTTTCTTTAGTTCCATTTGTGTTCTGTTGAACTTTAACCTTTCTGATTTTCTTTCAACAACACTGTTTGCTTCCAGATTCCTGTTGGTTATCATTCTCTTAAAGCAATTATCCTCTTATCTTTTTGAATGAATTGAATACTTTTTGTTAAACAAATGGATTTCAGTTGCGAGAGTCAAGTGACATACTGTTCCACACCACCATATCAAAATAAGGTTTCCAATAACATAGGATCAAAGTTGGTCAACCTTTTCCAATGTTTATCTAAAATAAGATTTTCACTTGTGTCAATATTGACATTATCTTTGCATCTATTTTAGTATCCATTATCACTGCATCTTAGTTGGTCAACCTTTGCCATTGCATATCTAAAATAAGATTTTCACTTGTGTCCATATTGACACGATCTTTGCTGGTTTTTTCACTCCAAGAATATCAGCAATGTTGGACTTCTATGTGTTTAGCTTCATGCTAGTATTTTGATCTGAAATTCTTGATGAAGTAGAGAAAATTGACACGTGGAAATAGAAGATGGAGATGAAATTCCCAATTTTCATGCCTAGGGTTCCATAGTATTGACGCCTAAGGTTGATTGCATTACACAATTACAAGAGCAATAATACTTGAAATTCTGTAATAATATTTTGTATCTGATAGAAAGAGTGCATTGGTATTCTTTTAGACTCCAAGAATCATAATCCATTAGAACTATCAATTCTATTCTCATAAAGACTTTAGCAAACACTTTAGCTTCAAATATAGAATTAATAAACTTAACTTAAAACAAAACATAAAAGCATTATGAAAACCTAAATTAGATCCTAGATTCTATTATTAAGGTAAAATACCAAAAATAGCCCTAAAACCTTGATACTTGGAAATAAGCCAAACCTTTTCTTAAATAAAATGGCTACAGTAAGCCTATAAAATACAAAAAGTATCTACTTGCATCTCATTCTTGAATCACTTGTAATAATGAAGTCCATAAGAAATTTTCCTTGAATGCCATAGGCTCTCGAGAATCTTAAGCATAAAGTCAATAGAAGATCTTTGCTAGGCAGCAACTCATTGAACTCTCCTCTTTCTTAGACCATTCCAAACTCAATTTGCAACATTTCAAGTCCAACTTGTATAATCTCTACAATAGTTACTAGGATCACTTCTACCTGCTGGATCCGTGATCCAATTTGTACGTCCCAGATCACTGGTCTTTTATGTCCTAGACTGCTTGGCTACGCAACTTGGATCACCACAATCGTGGACCCAAATTGATGGGTGAATTAGAAAGCAAGAAGTTCAAAGTAAGAGAAGAAAGAAGAAAGAGTTGGAATGGAGAAACAACGAAGAGAGAAGGGGAAAAGGATGTTTTGATATGTAAAAATGGATGATAAAAAATGTTAAAACAGAAAAAGAATGGAAGAACCTGGAAACTCAAAGATTGGTTCCTGATAAAAAAAGATCACAATTTGGGTTCTTCACCATAAAGTAGGCATGTGACAACTTTAAAAATTGGCATGATTTAGAATTTTAATGTATATTACATGTTAAGCGGAAAAATTTTCGTTTTAGGCTTATTAATTATTGTTGGTCAATTTAATTGCTGTATTCATTTTCAATATTTCCTTAATTTATTGGTAATTAAAATAAATTGACTGACATAATATTTGGAGAATGAAGAGGGAAGAAAACTACTATAATAAAAGTTAACTATAGTTATTTCTTCTCTTTGAAGAAAGAAATTTATATAAAAAAAAAACACTTTGAAAGTATTATTCATTGTTATTTTCTGACAATCATAAAAATTTTTATTATAAAATATCTATAAACTTATATGATCAAACTAAAATATACTTGTGTAATTATAAAAAAAAAGAAAACACCTATATTCTTTTAAAAGTAATGTGATCTTTAGAACATTTTAGACCGAATCACAACCCAATAAAACAAACTGATGAAGACTACCTTATCGTACCATAAATATTTAACTTATGCACTCTGTCCCTGAACCCATAACACAATTTGGTACATACCATGTTCCTGGTAACTATGATTTCACCACATTGGTTCAAAACTTGGGTGTACCTCCAGTTTTTCAAGTGGACTTGTTGCCCTCTGGCTCTTCAGCCTTCAATTTTACAATAGCATTCTTCTTTCCATCCTCAAGGATGTCAACAATTGATGAAAGTGTTTCTTTAGTCCCAAAACCTCTTGAATTTCCTCTACAATAACATCAGACTTCTGGTTGTGGTCTTATCTTCAAACTTGTCATCAGTCTGAAACTTACTTTCAACAAATCACAAGAGCAAGAATAAGACCATGAAGCCATATTTTCTTGCAATTCCTCCTCATTCTAGATAGGCTATTTAATCAACTCCTTTTGATTTCATCCCTCAAATCAGCTGTGTTTCTAGCTTCTGCAAGGACAGTGTCTACCACAAACACTTCTAACCGTGAAGGCATCAAATCTTTGTACATACTCAGCCACTAATGTATTGCTTTTTTCAAAGTATGAACTTCGTTGCACTTGTCAAAATAATCAGGTGGCATATATTTTCTTTTAATTTTTGCTTTCATCTTATTCCATTTACTAATTTTGGCCATCCTAACCTGGTTATGTTTTGTACAACATCATGCAGCCAATTTTTGTCAACCGAATAAGTTTCATCTTTTCAAATTTAACCCAGCATCCAACATTTTATACCAATCAAAATTCTTTCATTGAATCGAGCCAATTAGAAATACTGTAGGATCAACTTCCCCTCAAAATGTGGAATTCCTATCTTGATTTTCTTAGTAACATCTCCAGTTGTATCTTTTTGCTTCTTGCCTTTTTCCAACCACTCGATGATCCTAGGCAGCTGAGTGTCCTGCCCTCTAGGAAGGCTTTTATTTGTTGCTGCTTAAGCAAGTTGTTTACGTTAGGCGTAGAATTTTTCTAACCCATCTTCAATCTTGGGCATCAATCTTGCTTCTAAATGCTGAGTGAAGCCACATCCCCCCTCAATTGCTATAGATATTTCATTTTTTTTTATTATTATTTTTTTGTTTCCTCATGATCTTGATAAAGAGCTTTAGCCTTTGAATTTGGCTTTGCAGTAGTCACCATTGTTAACCAGAATTACAGCAGTGTTTTGATCTTTAAACTATAATACCAAACTGATGTAGGACAGCTAGCTGGTTAATTTTGTGATAGTTTTCTGATTTGAAATTCTTGAGAAAACTGAGAAAAATGAATAAAGAAAATAGAAAAGAAGTCTTTAAGCTTTATAGTAAGGTTCGATCGCACCTAATATAAATGCAAAAATATCAAAAGGGGCCCAACAGTCCTAATTCTTGGAAAATAAGCAAAACGCTAATTGATGTAAAGTATCCGAACAAGTTCAAAATCTTAAATCTAGAAAATTACAATTGAGCCTATTAAATGCAAGTAATAAATTGAAATCTCGAGTAGCTTAATTCCTGAATTAACTTGTTTGAATTATGCACCAACAAGTCATTCAAAACTTGATTACTGGTTTAATGTACTGGAAAAATTTCTGATTCAATAGATTGATTAAACCCGAATGTTAGGGTTTCAAATTCAAGAGCTGTGAAAAGAAAATTCCTTTAGATAGTTATGTGATGTTAGGGTATGGTGGTGGGATATTAAAAATAAGAAGTCTGCCCAGGATTTATGGTGGGATGTTAAAAATAAGGGATTTTAGGGAATTTGGCTATGGTAGAACACGAGTTAGGGATAGGATTTTAAACTTTGATGTGGTTGAAACTTGATCTCAAATGAAGGCTATTATTATGCAGAATGGTTGCTGAAATTTCTGGACAACGGTGAAACTAAATGAAATGAAAGTGTTAATGGATGCTGTGGTGCTACAAATGGTAACCTGAGACCTTGTAGCAAAAAAGAAGGGTTAAGGAAAAACTAAATTACTCAATCACAAATTGTTCAAGAAATCTCAATTTCTCAATTGGTATAAACTGCCTGGTGATTAATTTGCAAGAAGAGACTTGGTTTGGAGGAAAGAGAATGAATAGGGAAACAAGGTAGAATAATAAGGGGCCTTAATCCTATTACTAGAAAAGGGGCTTTTGGGATTGTTCTCATAAGAAATATTTAAACTCAAAAAAACAATTTTTTTCCGGTCAACATTTTTTAATTTATTAAATGCCACCAAAGTTCCATCTCATTGATTTTGACATATGTTAATCCCAGTTAACATCTAATTTCCTTAACTAAAAGTTGAACGGCTTAAATGCCATTTGATACAAGTTGAATGGCTAAATTGTGCTTTATCCTTATTAGAGTAAAATTTTAAATGTTGAAAACTACATCATTAGGCAAGTCAAGGACTTAACCATATAAAAAATCATGCAAGTTACCTCCCTGTATATAGCTGATTCTGCATATAGATTCTCACTAGAATTTTTGTTGTGAACTGATCAAAAGTAAAAATAAAATGTAATTTGCATAAAGTAAATATTTCCTAAATGAAAACAATATATCAGAGAAAACTCTTATTCTTTTCTCCTCTGTAGAGTTCCATTTTTTTTTTTTTTGTATAAGATTTGATTTGCTATAATTCCATTCTTTTACTTCAGATTTGTGCTTTGGATCAAGATGTTAGGAAATTGAAGAACATGTTTAGTCAAACATACTTGAAATATTATAGAAAAATGAGTGAAATGAAGGGGGAAGAAAGTAAATTCACTAGTGTAATAAATTGATGTACTTGTCAGAAGTTGAGACATTATAAATTAAGGGGAAAATGGAGTGTTGTTTGCAATGTGAGCATTTATTTGAAGGGCATTACTGCGAGCCTCTTGTTTTTCCAGCTAGGTTCCTTGAAAGAATGGCAAAGGGGCATGATCTTAGTGAATTTATTGTAAGCAACCTCATCAAAAAATCAAACCAAGTTAAACATTGTTTTTACTGGGTTTCTCAAAGCCAAGATCTAGCTTGTGTACATGGAATGTGCCTGCTCATTTTTCTTAGGATTCTGAATATGGTGCTGTATTGATTTCTTTTCGTTTTGAGATCTATATATATATATATATATATATATTATATTCTCTTCATTTTTGGAATTTTCCATTGCCTAAAATAACTAATTTTGGTATTATGCATTTGTTTAGACTGGCTTTCAGAAGTTCAAGTTCTTTAATGGACTGGGTCCTGAGAAACAAATACTTCCATCTCATTTCCCTCGGAGTCGAACGTGATGGTTGGAGATTTGTCCTTCTTGCACGTTTCTCTCCCATCCCTTCCTATGTCATCAATTATGCTCTAGCTGCCACAAAAGTTGGATTTGTAGTGGATTTTCTGGTCCCTACTGTTATTGGCTGTCTCCCAATGATCTTGCAGAACACTTCCATCGGTAGCCTTGCTGGTGCTGCTGTTGCTTCAGCATCTGGCACTGAGAAATCAATGGCTTGGTCTTATATTTTGCCTTTACTTGGGATTGTATCGAGCATTCTTATTTCGTTGAAGATCAAAAAGTATTCTACTGACATTACCTTGGCCGAATCTTCTTCCGGTGGTAACATTAACAGCTGTAATAATGTTGACTCATCTCAGGCCTCTAATAGTAGAGAAGGGAGCAATGACCTGAAGAAAAGCCAATAATAGATAATATGTTTCCACCGTTTTTTATTTTTCTGGTTTGGCATCGATTTCTTCCCTTCAAGTCTTTGGCATCATTAGTTCACAACCTTGGCTAGGTGATTTCTAGTTATAATTGTATGATATCTCCGTTAAGGTTCTGACTCGACCTACATTTTAATCTTTTTTTTCCTTGAAAGACTCTGTTGAACTAACAGGTTTTCAGAAACTTGATAAAAGATTCAGCAGTTTGGGAAATGAAAATGTGTGACGTTGATGATGAAATAATAATGTTTAAATCATTTCAAGTTTCAATATATCTAGACTCAGATCTATGCCTCAAGGTAGGGTATTTATGAATATTTTGAAAATTAAAAAACAAAAAAAATGAAGAAAAAAATTTTTTTAACACTTAATCCGCAACAGCATTGTTAAATCTGATCGTAATTATTCGTTGAATAATTGTTTTTCACAAATTTTGT
Source organism: Durio zibethinus (assembly GCF_047325235.1). Lineage (NCBI taxonomy): Eukaryota > Viridiplantae > Streptophyta > Magnoliopsida > Malvales > Malvaceae > Durio > Durio zibethinus. The sequence goes on from NC_143185.1 coordinate 9,384,993, forward strand.
GTATATATATATATATATATATATTATAAGTGAAAAAAAAATAAAAAAAGAATCCGTCGTTGACTATGTTTATACATATTCGAGATTTGGTGTCTACCACGACTGTATCCTCTTGATGCACTAAGTCCACTGCGTAGTATAATAAGTAATTATTTCAAGGGTTTTGTCTTTGTAACATGCAGCCTAACTTTTTTTTTTTTTTTAAACTGGTTCCCTTTTTTCTATCAGCTTAGCCTAACTTTTTTTTTTTTTTCACTAGCTCCCTTTTTTCTATCAGCTTAGTAATCATAGAGTCCCATGAGTTAGAAGTCAAGTCTTTGGCTTGTTTTTTACAATTGGATTTAATCGGTATGCTAGAGACTAGACTTAAATATCAAAATATGGAGAAAATCTTGGCTAGTTGTTTTGAAGGCTGGAACTCCCTTCATAACTATGACCAAGCTGTTAATGGTAGAATCCTATTTTTATGGAAAGATGGCTTTACTTTGGACCTTCTGCATCTCTGACCAAGCTATTATCTGTAAAGTTTCTTCTGGTATTGATAGTTTCTATCCCTGAATTGTTTATGTCAACGATGATGAAGTGAAAAGAAAAAATTTAAGTCATGTATGATATATACGATAATGGATAAGATATTATGATAATAATATTATATTATGTTTGATTTATATATAAAGAAAGAGATATGATTGTAAGAAAGATTGATTATTTTTTTGGCATAAGATGATTTAATTTTCTCAATATGAAAAAGATTATTTTTAATCAATGAGATTAAATTTATATATTTTATTATATGTTTATAAATTACATTAATAATTTAAATTATATAAAATTTAAGAAATGATAATTTTGATTAATAAATAAATTATCTTATCATAATTCTCGTATATATTAAACAGAAGATAATATAATATTATTTAATTTAATATTAATCATAATATATTTTTATTATATTTTATCATAATCTCATACATTAAACATAGAATCAAATAATTTCTTTTCACTCCACCTACTTTGATTGTCCTTGGCCGTAAGTCGGAGATTTTAATATAATCAAGAACGCCTCTGAAAGTTTATATTTTGATGGCTCTCAAGTCCTTTGTAAAGGTATTAAAGATTTTCAAATTTGCTTGCTCAAATCATAACTAATAGATCACCCTTGCACTGGTCCCTTATTTACTTGGAATAAAAGAAGGCCAGAGGATCCACTAAGAACGAAGTTTGATCGAGTACTGGTTAATGATGCTTTGTTGGATTTTTTTTCCCTTCTTCATCCGTTGAATTTCTCACCCCTGGAATTTCAGATCTTTGCTCAGCTTTGATTAAATTAGAAACAAATGTTCTTTCTCCTCCCAAGGCCTTCAAGTTTTTCAACTATTGGGCTTATCATGAAGACTTTCTAGAAGTAGTAGTTAAGTCTTGGAATACCCCCAATTACATGCTATGCTCATTTTACACAAGAAACTTATGATTCTGAAACCAGAACTTAAGAAGTTAACTAAGTTGCATTTTAGCCACATTTCAGCCAGGGTCCAAGAGAAAAGACATGAACTTAATGCAATACAACTCAAGTCTCCTATCCCATGCAAACTCTGAGGAATTAGTTGTTGAGGAGAAGAAACTTTCTGCTCAATTGCTCTCTGTTAGCAACTGAGGAAAGTTTTTACAAACAGAAGTCCAGAATTCAATGGATTAAGGACGGTGACCAAAACACATCCTATTTCCACAAAATTGTTAAGGCCAAAAAAGTTTGCAATAGTATCAAATGTATTCTCGATGCTTTCGGTAACAAATTGATGTCTCAAGAGGAGGTATCTGTTGAGATTATTCCTTTGTTTACCAATTTACTTGGGAAGGTTGATAATTAGATGGTTGGCTGCTCGGTTGATGAGGCAAAAACTATTTTACAGATTTTTTTCTCTAATGAGTTTAAAACCTTGTTACAGGCTCTTATCACTCAAGAAGAAGTGAAAGCAACTCTCTTGTCAATTAATAGCAACAAAGCACCAGGGCTAGATGGATACTCATCTCAATTTTTCAAAGCAGAGTGGTCTATAGTTGGTGATGATGTCTTGAAAGTTATTATGGCTTACTTCCAATAAGGTCAGATGTTCAAAGCAATAAATTCTACTATTATTAAACTGCTGCCTAGGATTTTGAATTCTACTTCTGCTTTGGATTTTAGGCCTATCTCTTGTTGTTCCTCCATTTACAAATGCATCACTAAGATCATTGCAAACAGACTTAAAAAGAAAGGTTTGTCCCCTCGATGCACCTTGAACATAGATATCCAAAAAGCCTTTGATTCAGTTAGCTGGAAATTCTTGTTTACTGTTTCTATAGGCTGTAGGAACCCCTACTTTCTTTTGTGGATAAAAGGTTTTGTAACTTCTCCTATGTTTTCCATTTCAGTAAATGGTGGTCTGGTTGGTTATTTTCCTGGAGCCAAGGGAATCAAACAAGGTGATCCACTCTCTCCCTATCTTATTTGTGATTGTGATTGATTTTCATTCTCGTATGCTAAAAAATGTTGCTAAGGAAGGAAAGCTGAAATTTCACCCAAAATACAAAAGAGTTGGACTCACCCAACTTTGTTTTGCTGACGATCCTATGATATTTTCCGGTAGCTCTGTAGATTTTTTTTTTTTTTTTTAATTTGGAAGTATTACAGCAGTTTTATACTCTTTTTGGGCTCCAATTGAACAAAAGCAAATGTGATATATTTTACTCTGTATCAATCGACAAGATAAAACTCTTATCCAATCCACCACTGGTTTTCACATTGGAAATGTGCTAATTAGATATTTGGAAGTGTCTTTGGTTATAAGGAGGCATTTAAGAAAAAGACTGATATCCTTTGGTAGAAAAAATAACCAGGAGGATTGATGGTTGGGGTCTAGGCATTTATCATTTGCTGGTCGATTGAATCTGATAAAATTGGTTTTTTTCCGCTTGCAAAATTTTTGGTGTGATATTTTTCTTCCAAAAAGGGTTCTTAATAAAGTTTCTCAATTGTGTTCAGCCTTCTTTTGGAAAGGAAAGAGTGGGGATCCTAAGGGTGCAATAATCAACTGTGCCTTCATTTGTCGTCCTAAAGTTGAAAGGGGATTGGGACTCTAAGATATACCAGCTTTCTGCCTGCATTCTAAAGCACATCTGGATGTTATTTACTCGAGAAGGTTCCATATGGGTTGCTTGGGTTGAGGTCCATGTGCTGAAGAATGTTAGTTTTTGAGATATCCAATATTCATCAAGCAACAGTTGGGCATGGGAAAAGCTGCTTAAACTTAGGCAGTTAGCTTCCTACTTGATTGATTTCACTTCTGTAGCTAATCCCTCTCCAGAGCCAAGGTGATTGGTAACAAAATCTGGTATGTATAATGCCGCAGAAATTTGTAATGCCGTTCGAGATAAGCAGCCGCGAGTGGACTGGCATAATGTGATTTGGTTTCAGCATAATATCCCCAAGCATGGACTGATTTCTTGGATGGCTATCCTAAATAAGTTTTCCACTCTTCTCAAACTTTCCTCTTAACATTTTCTTCTGACAAATTGCATGTGCATCTTTTGTAAAACAAACTGACGAGGACAGAGATCATTCATATATCTCTTGCTCGGATAATAAGCTAGTATGAGTAAGGTGTTGTATTGTTCTGGTTTTCAAAGGGATGTAGGTGACTGGTGATGTGAACTTTGTTGGATAAAGTCATTGAAGGGAAATCTCCGCCGGTGGTAACCCTTAAACTAGCTTGGAATGCATGTATCTATTTCATTTGGATGGAAAGGAACAATAGAAAGTTTGGAGGGAAAGTATGTGAAGCTGAGGAAATTTTTAACCGTGTATAGTTGATTCTATAAGGTTTAGATTGCAAGGTTTTTAACAGGCAACGAAGGACAAACAGTTTCTTCTTTGTCAGAACTGGAAACTCCTTGATTGTTTGTAAATTTTAGTTTACAGTGCATATGCTTCTATTTGTATAGTTTTGTTAGTGTTGTACAGTAGCAGGTTCTATCCCTGTTTTTTTGGATAAATAAGCATATGCCATTCGTCCAAAAAAAAATCCTATGGTTTTAATTAATAATTTGGTATAGACCACATGATTTAATAACAAATAAATGTAAAAGTAATAATAAGTATATTATTTATAAATTAAAAGTTTTAATCAAATAATAAAACATGTAGTGGTAATATAAGTGACAATGCCACTTTGTGTTATCTATAATGACAAAATCAATAAATTGATAAGAAATATGTTAATGTTAGCATAAAATAGTAATACTACTTTGAAGTTATCTATACTAATAAAATAAGTAACGTCATAACAAATTTGTGTAAAAGTTAATGCAAAATAGCAATACTACTTTTAAATTATTTCGATATGTAAATAAATATTTGATAACAAAAACTTGAAAGAATAACAATAAATTGTAATTTCTTTTACATTATTCAGGATAACAAGAATTGTAATTCAATAAGAATAAATGTGATGGCATCATTTTTCTTACCTATGATGATAAATTGAGTGACTTTATAACAATAACAATTTATGAGATATGATAGAATACATTTGCTTCACAAAGATGCAACTTTAACCTTTTTTAAAAAAAAAAAAATTACATGTTTTTAAATTATTTAAACACAAACTATATTGACTAATTTGTATTAAATGTATTATTAAAATTGTATGAAAATTATAAATTCATTAACATATTATTTTAATGTATTATTAAATTGACAATTAATGATGTAAAATTTTATCATTACATTTTTCTATTATATACTGATATATCGAATATTTTAAATATAAATTTTTATAACACTTTTTGATATCTTTAAATTAACATTTAAAATTATTTTTTCATAATGTACACTATATAATTAAGTCAAAATTTTGTTTTTAACCGATTACTTAACACTATGTTTGGATACATATAAACAAAGGAAAGGAAATGAAAGTTTTTTAAAGAAAAGTAAAAGGTATATGTACATCTTATTTGGATAGTTAAAATTAATAAAAGAAATGAAAGAAATTTTAATAATTATTATTTGGATAAATAGTGAAAAGGAAAGGAAATAATTCATTCTAATTTTTTTTTTCAATTATGATTTTTTTTATAAAATAACACATAATATACAAATATATTTTTATACTATCTAGCTTGTATAAACAAATCCTTTTAAACAAAATTGAACATATTTAATATGGTAAGATGTATTAGTTAGTTATTGATTTATTTTTAATTTTGTTTTTAATTCATTCTTTTAATTTATTCTGATAATAATTTAGCTTTTTTTGTTGTTAAGACTTACAAAAGTATAAACTATTTATCAACTGTAATGTTATAAAAAAATTCATAAAAAAATTATTTTTGTACGAAATGTCAATAATATAATCAAATCTAATGGCATAATAAAAATATGGATATAATAGTCTTTTCATAAAAATAAAATTTTTTCAACTTTTTTTTTTTTAGCTTTTCCCTCAAATTGAGGTATTAAAAAAGTGAGAAATACAAGGAAAACCAAATATTATTAAGTTTTCACTTATAAGAAAATCAAAGGTTATTAAGTTTTCACCTCTTTCTTTTCCTTTAAATTAAAAGTTTATCCAAATAAAAAAAAAATTTTGTTTCCATTATTTTTGTTTCCTTTCTTTCCCTTCCCCTCAATCCAAACATAGTGTAAGGGTAAAGCTACCAAAGCTAGCCCAAATTTGAAAATTCATTGAGCTTTTATGATTGAATTTGGATCAATTTTAATTGATTAAGAAAAATTAACGATCAAAATTCAAACGATCAAAAATTGAAAAAAAGATAGACTATAACACAATCCAAAGTTATCATGCCCCAAATCTACAATGATCAAAATTCGAGATCAATCCAATCTAAAATCTATAAAAAATTAAATTATAACCCGAATAAAACCTGAACTATAATTTATGACTTTATTTTTTAGAAAAATACATTTTAAACATTTTTCTAATTAAATTTTTTAAATGTTATTATTTTCAATTATTAAATAATTATAAATAATTTATCATCATCAAAATTAATATTGAATCTTTAAATTTGATAATAAAATAAAACTAATTTTGAAATGTGCTAAATATGAATATCAAATGCTTTTTAATACCATCCGTATTATATTTATAATAATTATCAATAAAAAATAATATTGTTAACTTAAAATTTGATTTTATTATAAAAATAATTATTTACAATATAATATTGTAAAAATAATTTTAATTTTAATATAAAAATAATTCAAAAATAAAAAAATCATAATATTAAAATTTGATTGAATTTGATATTTTGAGGAAAACATTAATACCCTTATTAACAAAATTAAGTTTAAATTTTTTTTAGTATTTCAAACATATTAAAATATGAAATTTACTTGAAAATAAAATATTATTTTATAAATTAAAACATATTGTTTTTAAAATTGAAATATGGACATAAAAAAGTTGCATAACTATTGGCTTGAGTGTTGAGAGTTATGATATGCTATTGGTTTTGAAAATTTTTGTTTAGAGGGATCGTGAAATTAAAAATGTCACCGTTTTTTTTTATGTTATTTTTCACATTTTTTTACTTTTTAATTTTAATGTAAATAAAAAAATTAATTTAATTTGATGTTTAATTGAGTTATTAATATATATTAAACATAAAATTAAATGAGGATAGAGTTAATTATTATCAATAATAGATTAAAGTATAATTTAGAAGTATACTATACTAGTAAAAATTTTAATACAATTAATTTTTATATTTTATTGATATTAAGATGTATTATATTTAAGTAACTATATTCGTTGAGTTTAAGGTTATTAGCATTATATTAATTAATTTAATAATATCTATTATTTAACATTCTAATTAGATATTTGATCAATTGATGTATATCCAATGCTATTATATTTATGTTAATGTTAAAATGATCAAATTAGTACTTTTTTAATAATGCTTACTATTTAATTTTGTGAAATTTGGTCCACTAGTATATATAAATATATCTAATATTATTATGTTAAAGTCAATTGGTGCACATGATTCTTTCTAATTCAATATTCTAATAGAAAATTTGATCAATTATTGTATATAATTATATTTAATGTAATAATATTAGTATTATAATTTATATACAAACTAAAAATAAAATAGATATAAAGTTAAAGCAATTATTTGCCACTTAATCATATTAAATATTTTTTAAATGATAATTTATACTTTTTTTTAATAATATATGCTATTTAGTATTATAATTGGACAATTGGTAATAAATAAATATTCTTATATCTAATGTTAATTTCAAAATGGTCAAATATTAGAATTAGATCAATATTATATCAAATAATTTTTACATATCATGGTGAATAATCTTTAAATGTCTATTATTCAACATTCTAATCTAACATTTACTCAAACAATGTATACTATTAGATTTAATGTAATTATGTTGGCATTTCATTTATTTTCAACCTAAAAAACAAACTAAATATATGAAAATTTCTTGAAAATTTAAAATATTTGTCAAAAAATCATAATATAATGACTAAAAAAGCTAATAAAACAATCAAAGTCAATCAAGATTACTATCATTGGATTATAAAAAAATAATTTAGAAAACATTGTGATAATTCAAAAGACAACAATTTTAGCTTAAAATTAGAAAATTTTATAAGTTTTGAAAAAGATTTTGTACAAATTTTCTCTCCCCTAGCTTGAGTAACACATTGCCCTCAATGTGTAAAAATAGAACAATAAAGCATTAAAGAAATAGAGATACTCCCATAAACTTTCAAGATCAATTTTGCTTATATAGTCTACTTTTCATTGTACCACACATCTCTTAGGCTTTTTGATCCTTGTACCTATAAAAGTAGAAAAAAAAAACATTGTGATGATGATGTTGATTTTGAAGATTATGAGTTGCCTCATGAATTGTTAACGTGGATGGAACAAGACAAGAGACCTATAGAGCCTCGTCATGAGATTATAGATTTATTGAATTTAGGAGATGAGAAAAATAAGAAGGAAGTCAAGATCGATTTTTCATTACTATCACAGAAAAATAAAAGTTAATGGACTTGTTGAAGGACTATGTAGATATATTTGCATGGTTATATCAAGATATGATAGGGCTTAGTACAAATATTATTGAACATAGATTGCCTTTAAAGCTAGGTTACCGACTATTACAATAGAAGTTAAAGTGCATAAAGCCAGAGATGTTGTTGAAAATAAAGAAAAAAATGAAGAAGCAATTTAATGCGAGTTTTTTGAAAGTAGCCAAATATCCAAAATGGGTAGCCAATATAGTCTCAATTTCTAAAAGAGATAGAAAAGTGAGAATGTGTGTGGATTGTCAGGATTTAAATAAGGCTAGCCTAAAAGATAACTACTCATTGCCATATATTGACACCTTTGTGGATAATATTGCCAAGCATTATACCTTTTTGCTTATGGATAGATTTTTTAGATATAACCAAATCAAAATGGTTTAAAAAGATTTGGAGAAAACCACATTTGTGATGATGTAGGGCATGTTTTGCTACAAGGTTATGCCTTTTAGGCTTAAGAATGCTAGTGTCACATATCAAAGAGCAATGGTCACTCTTTTTCATGACATGATGCACAAAAAGATAAAGGTGTATGTTGATGATATGATAATAAAGTCTAGGGAAGGTGAAGATCATATAGCTAACCTTAGAAAACTCTTTGAAAAAGTTACAGAAGTACCAATTCAAACTGAATCTAACCAAATGTACATTTAATGTTAAATCGAGAAAATTGTTAAGATTTGTAGTCACTGAAAGGGGTATTGAGGTAGACCCTAGTAAGATTTAAGTCATTCAGAATTTAGTAGCTCTACACACACAAAAAGAGGTGAGAAATTTTTTAGGGTGATTGAATTGTATTTTTCACTTTATATCCCAACTCACTTCAAAATGTGATCCAATCTTTAAGTTGTTGCATAAAAACAATCATGACAATTAGGATAAAAAATGTCAAAGTGCTTTTGAGAAGAATAAGGAATATGCAACAAATCTATCGGTGTTAGTACCACCCATTGTAAGAAAGTCATTAATCTTGTATTTAATAGTACAAGATAAGTCAATGGGTTATGTAATGGGGCAAAGAGATGAAACTGGTAAGAAAGAATAGGCCATTTATTACTTGAGTAAGAAATTTATGGAGTATGAGACTAAATACTCCCAATTGAAAAAAATGTATTGTGCGTTGGTGTGGATTACTCATAGGCTTAAGCAATATATGCTCCATCATACAACCTAGCTCATATCAAAGCTAGATCCCTTTATATACATGTTTGAAAAGCCATCCCTTTCCAATAGAATAGCTAGATGGTAAGTCATGCTTTTAGATTATGATATTGTGTATGGGTCATAAAAGTCCATAAAAAGAGGTGCGATAATTGATTTTTTTTTATCAATAGAGCCATAAAAGATTATGAGCCCATAAAGTTTGACTTCTCGAATAAAAATTTACTGGTAATCTTAGCAAATAAAGATGAAGAGCCTGTCAAAAAATTATGGAATATGTTTTTCAATATGGCACCTAATATAATGAGGTATGGTATCTGGGTGGTATTAATATCCATAAAAGGGAATTATTATCCTAGCATAGCAAGATGGCATTTTAATTGCACAAAAAATGTAGCTAAATATAAAGTATGTACCATGGGATTAAGATGGCCATTGAAAAAAAGATTGATGTATTGAAAGTGTATAGGAATTTAGCCTTAGTGATTTACCAACTGAAAGGTGAATAGGAGACTAAGGACCCAAAATTAGTATTATACCAAAAGCATATAGTTGATTTAATTAAGTAGTTCAAAGAGATCCAATTTCAACATATTTTTTGAGTAAATTGGGATGCATTGGCTATTTTGGTCATGTTCAAGTTAAATGTTAATATGGAAACCTAGCCTATTAGAGTACAGATGTGGGATTCACCAACTCATTGCTCAAATGTTGAAAAAGAAGTAGATCATCGGTCTTAATATTATGACATTATATAGTATATTAAATGTTGAGAATATCCCAAGTAGGTTTTGGAGAATGATAAAATGATTATTCGAAGATTAGCAATAGGGTTTGTGATTGATGGAGAAATCTTGTAAAAGTAAGGTCGAGATTAGAAATTATTGAGATGTGTAGATATTATAGAAGGAAGAAAGATATTAGAAGAAGTCCACGAAAGGATTTATGGAACATATGTTAATAAACATATGATGGCTAGACAAATAATAAGGGCAAGTTATTATTGGTTTACATTGAAAAATGATTGCATCAATTATGCCAGAAAATCCCACAAATGCCATATTTATGGACACAAAATTCATTCTCTTCTAGTCCTATTGTATATGTTGGCACCTCCATAGCCATATTCTATATAGGAAATGGATGTGATTGGGCCTATAACTCTAAAAGCTTTAAATGGGTATCATTTCATCCTTTTAATAATTGATTACTTCATTAAATGGGTGGAAGTAGCCTTTTATGCTAGTGTTTCTCGGTTAGTGGTATGTAAATTTATAAAAAAAATAATAATATGTCGATATAAGCTCTCAAAAAGAATGATCTCTGATAGCTTTAGCAACTTAAATAACAAAATGATGAAAGAGGTATGTGCACAATTCAAAATAAAAGCATTATCATTCAGTGTCGTATCACCAAAAAATGAATGGTGCTTTAAAGGTTGCAAACAAAAATATAAAGAGGATACTAGAAAAGATGACTAACGCATATAAAGACTAGCATGAGAAATTACCTTTTACTTTGCTTGCTTATAAGACATCAATCTAAACTTTAACAAGGGCTACCCCATTCACTAGTTTATGGGATGGAGGCAGTATTACTGATTGAGGTGGAAATTCATTCTCTATGAGTATTGATGGAAGTAAAATTGGATGAGGCAGATTGGGTTTAAGATCGCTTTGAACAATTAAATCTCATAGAAAAAAAGAGGGTTTTAGCATTTTGTCATGAGCAAATATACCAAAAAAAAAAATGATATAGGCGTATGACAAAAATTTATGGCTCTAATGTTCTCATAAAGGAGAAATGGTTCTAAAAAATATTTTGTCGAATTAGTAAAATAGTAGAAGAAAGTAGGTACCAAATTGGAAAGGTCCATATATGGTGAAAAAAGCATTTTTTTATAGAGTCCTAATCTTAATATAAATGGATAGGGATGAATTGCCAACTTTAATAAATTCTGATGCTGTAAAGAAATATTTCACTTGAAGAAAAAAGAAAAGGAAAATTGAAAAACAAAGGAAAAAAAAAAGATTTAGATTGCAAACTTGTAAAGGGCAATTTGAACCAAAAAAGGGTTATTTAAGCTCAAACCTTGAAAATGTGACTTAAACGAATAAGGAGATAAAGGGAAATTCTACAAAGGCAAAGCAAAATAGTATAAAACTGAATAGATCAAAAATGAGAAATTAGTTTGGGGCAAGCTTCCATCAACTATAGTCGTGAGACAAGGATTAGTTATAAGAGTTCAAATTTAGTAAATTTGCAAGTGTAATGAGTTTTTTTTATAAAAGATCTTATATAAGTTGACCTGGCTTGTCAAATGTTCATTATCTAAAGAAATAATATTTGATTTCCTTGAATATCTTTTAAATTTTATGATTCTTTATGTTTTAGTAGAATTATCTTTTCCTTTCTAAATCAAAGTAAATTTCTCATCATTGATTGAAGCCCATATTTAACTTTAAGCTTTGAAATCATTGCATTTGTCACTAAAAGTTAGGATAATTATTGATAATGCTCATAATAGACCTATGTGTTACATAGAAAAGGGATAATGAAAAATAATAACACAAGAAAGCAAGAATCAATTGATTGGTGAAAGAGATGACCAAAGAAAGAATTTGGAAGATGCTTTTAGATAAGTGGGGGTCACAGAAGACATTTGTCACAAAAAATCAATCTATCAAAAAAAGAAAAGAATAAAGAGAAAAAAACAAGATGAAAGATATTGGGGTAGTTTTTAAGGTTTGAAATAGTTGAACTAATCTTAAACTTTGAATTAATATAATTAAGAAACGTATGGTAGAAATCATTGATTGCATTTTTACCATTCAGATTCATTATAACAATCACATGAATTACATACATTCTTTTGATAAATTATGTTGAAAGTCTTTCATGAGAAAATGTCAAAAGAAATTTCAAAAAAAAAAATTCATTAGCCTTAGCAAAAAAGTTTACCCCTGGCTTCTTTATTTCCTAACATATGGCTTCATCTCAATCATCTTGATTTTCTTAACTCGCAGTTCAATCTAGCCGCTCTTTATTTCCTAACTTGGAACTTCTTTCCATTATCTTTATTCTTTGAACTTATGGTTCCATCTCGATCATCTTGATTTTCTCTACTCGCGGTTCAATCCCAATCACTCTTTATTTTCTAACTTGCGATTTTGTCCCGTCATCTTTATTCCTTAGACTTTTGGTTCAATCCTAGTCATCTTGATTTTTTCTACTCGTAGGTCAATCCCAATCACTCTTTATTTCTTGACTTGTAGCTTAGTTTCGGTCATCTTTATTCTTTGACTCATGGTTCAATTTCAGTCATCTTTATTTTTCAACTTGTGGTTTAATCTCGATCCTTTATTTTTTTACTTGTGGCTTAGTTCGATAGTCTTTTATTTTTTTGACTTACGAAATAGTCTTAATCATCTTGTATTTTTTAACTTGCAGTTGAATCCCAGTCATCTTTATTTACGGTTTGTAACTTAGTCCCGATTATTCTTATTCTCTAATTTGTGTATTAACCTTAGTTATTTTCCACAATTTTATGGATTTTTAGTTTAAATAAAAATAAAAACAAAACCAAAAATAAAAATAAAAATAAAAAATAAAACTAACCATAAATAAATAAATATAAATAAGAAAAGCCTTAGTAAGTAACCTTTAGACAAAATGGTTGTCTATATTTTTGCATTATTCCTAAATCTCATAAATATGTAAAGAGAGATAGCTATAAACGCTTAATTTTATTTGAAATATTTTACTTTGTAATCTGGGCTTGTTTTTGTAATTGGGCTCAATTTTTATTTTTTGAACCTAATACTTGGCTGACTTTCTAATACTCTGTATAAAGCCTAAAATGGCTCGATAAAGGCCTATTCTTAAGAGGCTCATTGTTGGTCTTTAAACACATTCAATAAATAAATAATAATAATAATAATAAGATATATATGTATATATAACAAATAATAAATAAATAAATAAGTAATAAATAAAAAAACAACAAAAAGGCTTAGCCCAAACCAATCCAAAAAAATAATAATGATAGAGAGAAAGCCCAAAACCACTTTAAAGAAGTGAGGGGAAAAGCTCATAAGCTTTGGGTTTCCTTTTTGGCCCAACTAAGGGAGGCCACGATGAAGATTTCTCGCATGGAATAAAGGGGCCTGTGCAGAAGGTTTTGCATGGGAATAAAAGAGATCAAAAGAGGAACCATACACGTGAAAAACTGCTACTGATGGAGGCGTGCTGCAACAAGTAAGAAAAATCGTGCATGGCTTGGGCATGGGACGTGGGGGAAGAGTGGCAAGACCAAAACACAACAAGAAAAGGAACTAAGCAGTAAAAAAAGACAGGCAGCATGTGAAAAAGAAAAGAAAAAAGACAAGCAAAAACCCATAAAAGGGAGTAAAAAGCTAGGCGTGAAAAAGAAACTGGAAAGCAAATAACGTGTAGAAGGTGGTGGAAAATTAAAAAAAAAAGGAAAGGAAAATAGAAGAAGCCAAAGTCAGAAGAAAAAACGCAACAAGCTGTAGAGGCAGACGTGCAGGAGGAAGCGGAAAATAAAAAACAGAAAAGGAAAAGAGAAGAAGCCAAAGTCAGAAGAAAAAACGCAGCAAGCTGGGAGAGGCGGACGTGCATGAGGAGGCAGAAAATAAAAAATAGAAAAGGAAAATAGAAGAAGCCAAAGTCAGAAAAAAAGTAGCAAAGGAAGGAGCTTTTAGTAGCAAAAAAAAAAAAAAAGAAGAAAAGACTATAATCGAAAGGTACGACTTTCAGCCTTCGTTTATTGTCAGGTTTATCTTTGTTTTGATATTTTCCTTTTCATGTAATGATCATTATTATTTGACTTTGTTATGGTCCACTGCAACTGCAAACGAAGAACATTGCATTTAACCTTTGCATGTTTTGATTTCCTGGGCACCTTTCTTTTTATGTGAAGTGGGTTGACTGAAATTTTAAATTCCATTAGATGCCTACTCTATTTGCAGGAAACTCATGTTTCAAGTTGGACTTGCCATGTTTTTCTTTTCCTTCTCCTTTCGTTTGCATTTGTTTAATATATTAAGTTAGCTTGGAATTTGTGAATCTCAATGGAGCGTGCAATTGTTGTCGGTTTATGCTTTAAACAAAAGAGAGAAAGTTGTTAAGGTAACATAAAATTGACGTTGAAATTGTAAGGTAGGGAGTTCTAAGTTTTTAGATAGGTTTTTTAAAAAAAAAAAAAAATTGAAAGACGAGTTTTAAGATATGAAGAAAATTTATATGATCTCTATAAAGTTTATTATCGTGTATGATATCATTCAAAGTCCATGCATTTTTTTTTTAAAGATGCTGAAATTTATTTGCAATTTATTTGCAATTTAAATTTTACACATTTTTAATTTTTATGTTGATTAAATTCTATGCTCATTTTAATCTTTATGTAATTTTCATGCTTTAATTTATTTTTTATACAAGTTATTTTTCATACATTTTAAATTTAGGCAATATATATATATGATAACAAAATAAATAAATCAAATAATAATAATAATAATAATGGATATAAATATATATTTTATAAAAAAAGAGAGATTTTAAATCCTTGCCTAGATGTTGGAGGAAATTTAAAATTATGTTTTAAAAATAATAATTTCACCTAAATATTGAGAAATTATTAAATAATAAAAATATAATAATAAAAGATTAAATAATAATAGTAAAAATAAATTTTAATGGAAAGGAATATATAAAACATAAAAATTAATTTTTGAAAATTATTAAAAATGAACTTGTTCCAAATATATATATATATATATATATATATATAAGGATTAGTTTTTGGAAATTATGAAAAATGAGCTTGTTTCAAAAAAATATGTTTAAGAATTAATTTTTAGGAAACTACAAAAGGCAAGCTTATTTTAAAAGTCTACCTAGATGTTTAAGATTTTTAGAGAGACTCGTAAATTTATGAAACTTGAAACCTAAAATTAAAATCCTAAAATTAAAACACTAAAATTAAAATCCTAAAGTGAAACCCCAAATGAAACTCTAAAATTAAAACCCTAAATGAAGCCCAAAGGTCAAACCCTAAAAACAAAACCCCAAGTCAAACCCAAAACGCTAAACCATAAGTGAAATCTGAATCCCTAGGCCTTAGTTGAAGCCCTAAATTAAACTTCGCAACCCTAAATCTACCCAAAACCCCAAACCCATTTTAAATTTTAAGGATTCATATGTAAAATTTTTTTATGAAATAATCTATTCCTGAATGTTGCCTAGATAATGGAGTATTTAGGAAAATTTATTTTATTAAGAATTTTCATATATTTTCATAACTTAAAGAATAAAAAATAATAAAATGAGATTTTAAATATAAATAGTTGCGCCTAATCTATGCCTAAAGGTTTGAGAGTCTAGGTGGCTTCTTTATATCTAAAAACTCGATTCTTAAATTTGCATTTATTATCACTTGCATATATTTCATTTGTAGATTAATGTTTGCACTCATTATGTGTTTATATGTTTATTTTTAATTATTGATATTTAATATTAATTATGTCATTCTTCATTTTTACTACATAAATAATTCTTTAAAAAATTAGTTTTAAATAAATAAACTTAAAATAGCATTCCGTAAAATATAATTGTTTGTACTCTACCTAATTGTTGAGAATTATCAAAATTATCATTTACAAAAAGTGTTATTTTATTAGTTTTAAAAGAATATTGCAATAAATTTTGGATGAAAAGACTATCTTTGAATTCTGCCTTTATGTTGAAGAATTTGAATGTATTTTTTTAATCTAAAGATCTTCCTGATATTTCTAAACAAAAACTTTTAATTGATTTTATTTCGTAGAAAGAAAGGAAATTATTATTAAATCTTAAAATGAAACTATTTTTATCTAAAACCAATGATAGTGCATGATTAATTGGTACCAATTTTATGGGCGTTGTGGGAATACTAATCCTTTCTCATGCATAATCGACTCTCGAACTCAATTTTATTTTCATAGACTAAAATTATCCTTTTAATTAATTTTAAACGGATTTTATTGTTTTATTAAAAAGATAAAAAAAATTTTGTGTCCAATCACACCTTAAAAAAGATTAGTGGTGACTCCTTATGTTTTTCACGATTTTAAATTTTACATTTAGCAGTAAGTCTCAAAACTAATACATTATGACAATCCTATAAAAATTAAACAAATAACTAAGAATAATATAAAACTTAACAAAGAAATGTAGAACGTAAAACTCAACAAATAAATGTAGTACTTAGGTTACCTCCCAAGCAGCCTGGTTTTGGTCAAGTTTGACCATACCTAAATGTTAGGTTTACTGACATATATTATCTCCTTAACTTGGTTTGTGACTCCTCTATAATAGATTTTCAATCTATGCCCATGAACCTTAAAAGGTTGCCTTTTTTTTTTTCATCCATGTTTTCCATTGTTCCATAAAAGAAGACTTTTGTCATTCTGAATGGTCCACTCCACCTTGAATTGAGTTTGCTTGAAAACAATTTCAATCTTGAATTGAAAAGTAGCACTTATTGACCTGGCTTAAAATGTTTCTCCAAGATCTTTTTATCATGCTATTTCTTAGTTTTTTCCTTATATATCTTGATATTTTCATAGGCTAGTAGTCTAAATTCATCCAACTCATTAGCTACAATAGCTTTTTTTCTTCTGCCAAATTTTGATCAAGGTTTAGGTTCTTAAGTGCCCAATACGCCTTGTGTTCTAACTCCATAGGTAAGTGACATGCTTTCCTATAAACTAACTAGTAGGGGGACATTCTAAAAAAAGTCTTGTATGCTGTTCTATATGCCTATAAGGAGCCATCAAATCTAGTAACCCAATCTTTTCAAGATGGGTTCACAATCTTCTCAAAGATTCTTTTCACCTTTTTATTATATACTTTGATTTGGCCACTGGTTTAATGGTGATAGGCTATGGCTATCCTATATCTTTACAACACACTTAGCTAATAGTTTTTCAAAAATTTTGTTATAAAAATGGGTGAGTTCATCACTTATTATGGCTATATGTATACTAAACCTTGAAATGATATTCATCTTTAAAAATCTAAGTACATCTAGGTATCATTAAAAGGTGATGCAATGGCTTTTACCTATTTAGAAACGTAATCTACTGCTAATAGTATATAGAAGTTTCTTTAGAAAGACACAAAAGGTCCTATAAAGTCCATTCCCCAAACATCAAAGACTTCAATTTCTAAAATACTATTTATTCACATCTCATGTTATTGTGATACAGTCCCTATCATTTGACATCTATCACATTTAGTGGTAAATTTATATGCATCTTAAAACAGAGAAGGATAATAAAAACCACATTATAATACCTTTACTGTCATCTTTTCATTTCCATAATGTCTTTCATATTTTAATGCAAGGTAATATTGAAAGATGCTTTTCATTTCTTCCATTGGAACACATCTTCTCAAAAATTGGTCTTTACATTGTTTAAAAAGAAAAAGGTCATATCATACATAATATTTAACATCATGAAAAAAATTTTTCTTTTCCTGATAATTTAGATTAGGTGGAAGGACATTCCCCACAATGTAATTTACCATATTAGCATACCATTATGGTTTTTCGATTGAAAATAATTGCTCATCCAAGAAATATTCTTGTATTACTTCTCCATCAACCATTTTCTTCTCTATTCTTGACAAATGATCTGTCACATGATTTTCGCATCCCTTTTTTTCTTTGATTTCCAAATCGAATTCTTGTATGAGCAGTAACCATCTAATTAGATGTGGCTCTGCATATTTGTTTGCTATCAAGTATTTGATAACCGTACGTTGGTATATATAGTCACCTTTTTTCCAATAAAGTATGATCTAAATTTCTCAAAGGCAAAAACTATGGCAATCAATTCCTTTTCTATTGTGGCATAGTTACGCTGTGCCTCATTGAGAGTTTTACTTGCATATTAAATGGGGTGGATGATTTTATCCTTTATTTGCCCCAACATTACTCTAACTGCGAAATTGCTTACATCACACATAAGCTCAAAGGGTTGTTTCCAATCAACCCATAAGAGAATCAGTGCAGTTACCAATTATTCCTTTAACATTTGAAAAACAATTGCATAATCGTAGTCAAAATCAAACTTGGATTCTTTCTTCAACAACTAGTATAACAACTTAGTGATCTTGGAAAAGTCGTGGATAAATTTTTGATAAAAGACGTATGTCCTAAGAAACTTCTAATCTCCTTAATTGAAATGGGAATGGGTAATATTTTAATTTCGTCAATTTTTTATCAATCGAATTTGATCCTTTTTGTAGAAACTTTGTGACAAAGTATGATTCCCTATTGAACCATAAAATAGCACTTCTCTTAATTAAGCATTAGATTAGTTTCCTCACATCTTTGTAGCATTATAGATAGGTTGGATAGGTTAGAAAGGCATAAATCATAATTATTACCAAAAACTGAGAAGTCATCCATGAATATCTCAAAAATGTCTTATACCATATCGAAGACATTTACCATCATGCACTATTGAAAAATAGCAGAAGTATTGCATAATCCAAAAGACATTCTTCAAAATGTAAATGTACCATATGGACAAGTGAAAATGGTTTTTTTCTTGGTCTTGTAGAGCTATGGCAATTTGGTTATATCCTGAATACCTATTTAATAAGCAATAATACTCATGGCCAGCCAATTTAGAGAGCATTTGATCAATAAATGGTGACGATAAATTATATTTGTAGTGTAGCTTTGTTCAATTTTTGATAATCCATTCAAAATCTCCATCTTGTAACAATTCTTGTTGGAATAAACTCATTGTGCTCATTGATTACTGTTGTCATTCTTTCTTTCTCTTGCACATATTGAACTAGACTTACCAATGAACTATCAGAGATGGGATAAATTATTCCTGCATCAAACTATTTCATAATCTTTTTTTTCACCACTTCTTTTATGGTAGGGTTTAAGTGCCTTTATTGCTCGATTATTATTTTATGGCTATCTTTCAATAAGATCTTATGCATACAGATGGTTGGGCTTATATCTTTGATATCCACTATTGACCAAGCAAAAGTTTTTTTATGTTCTCTCAAGATGCCTAATAGCTTCTCTTCTTGTTTTTTACTCAATGTTGTAGAGATAATAACCAAAACAATGGATGACTTGCCTAGAAATACATATATAAGATGGGACGACAAAAGCTTAAGCTACAACACTAGAGGTTATTCAATTGAAGGTTTAAGACTCTGAATGGATGGTCTTAGCTTGTAATCCTTCTTTGATTCATCAAAACAAAAAGTTATAAATCGCACTTTTCAAACATCTCTTGAACCACATTTTCTTGAGACAAATGTCTCTTTTTGGGAGACTTTTTTACTTGACCCATATTGAAAGTTACTTCTTGGTCTTGTATTTTCATTATGAGTTTCCCTTTATATATGTCAATCAGAGCTTTCCCAGTTCTTAAAAAGAGTCTTTCAAAATAATTGGTACATTTGACATTTTTCGTAATGTTTAATATCACGAAGTCAACTAGGAATACCAATTGTCCCACACGAACTAGCAAATCTTCCACTATGCCTTTAGGTCTTCTAAGAGATCAATTAGCTAGTTGAATTGTTACATGGTTGGTTTCAACTTTCCTACATCGATTTTTTTAAAAATAGACAATAGCATGACATTAACAGTAGCACCACTATCACATAAAGCTTTATCAAAATATTGGTTACCAATGGTGCAAGGTATAGTGAAACTCCCTAGATCTTTGAGTTTTGATTGTAGCCCTTGTTGTAGGATGGCACTATATGCCTAAGCTATTACCACTATTTCAAAAGATTCTCATTTGTTTTTCTTAGAAAGGATTTCTTTCATGAATTTAATGTTCTTTGCCATGTGCTCGATGGCCTCAGCAAAAAGAATGGTGACTTGCAAGCTCTTTAAGATTTTAGTAAATTTTACAAATTGCTTGTTTTCTTTTTTATGCTAAAATATTTGTAGGAATGGGATCATTAGATGGATTGGCTATAGCTAGAATTTTTTTGCATTAAGCTTTTCTCTTTCTTTTTCTTCATCCATTTCACCTTTTATAATGATTTCTTTTAACAATTCTTTGAAGGTGACTTTATGAGTGGCAGATTTTTCTTGTAAAAATTTTCCACTTCTTAAAGTTAGGGTAACTAACTCTTTACAAGGTGGATTTTCAACAAGGTGGTTGATGAAATCTTTGATTAATTGATTTAATTAAAGTTTTAAACTCTTGAAAGATATAGCTTGATCTTGCAAGGTGGTTCTTTGGGTCTGGATGAATTATAAGACTATTTCTTCAAGAATGGGTGACTCTTCATAGGTTGGTTAGTGTTAGGTGTATTGCATGGTTTCTACCCTAAATTGGCAACTATTTGAAAATGTGGTCCTTCATAAATATTATAAGTCATGAATGGGTTTTGGATGACTTGGACAAGGGTGATTGGTGTTTGGGTTCCTAAGGCATCTATTTTCTTGGTTAAGCTAACTAGTTAGGATGTGATGGGAGTGTGTCAAGCTCGTATACCCTAATAGCTTTCTTGTAAACTTTTCCTTTGGTACCCTATTGGTAGTTATTAGCAACCATCTTTTCAATCAACTCATAGGCCTTTTCAATTGGCTTCTGTATGATAACTCATCTAGCAATCGAATATAAGGTTATTCTCCTTGGTGGTGTCAGCCCATTATAGAATATTTGAATTTGGAGCCACTATAGGAGACCATAGTGTGGGCATTTATGCAATAATTCTTTATATCTTTCTTATGCATCATGCAATGTTTTGCCATCAAACTATTGGAAAGTGGTGGTTTCATTCCTCATATTTTACCATCTTGATTGGCGAAAAAATTATGCAAGGAACTTTTAGACTAAATCATCCCATATTATAATGGAGCCAAAGGGAAGTGAAGATAGCCAACTATTTAATTTGTTCCTAAGAGAAAATAAAAACTATCTTAGTCAAATTTCATCATCTAAAACTCTATTACATTAATAGTATCACAAAACTTAAGAAAATTAAAAAAATGGAAATTAGGATCATCATTCAATAGTCTTCCAAATAGAATAAAAGTTTGGACCATTTAGATGATTAAAAGCTTGATCTTGAAATTGTTAGCTTGGATCACCGACCTTTGAATGGATCATTGAAGCCTTCAAGGTTGGGGAAGGATAGTCCTTAAGAGTTCTATAACCTTCATTTGATGCATTAGCCATTAGACTTGTTTACTCTCACCTTAGTAGCCTAAACGTTCTTTAAATTTTTTTATCAAGTGGAGCTAAATCAACACTTCAAGATCTATACATGCAAATAAAGGAAAGATCAAAATAGATTAAAGTAAATAAAAATAAAATGAGTTCAAATTACAAAGTAGTAAGAATCGTTATTGATATTGGTCTTCTTACATTGATATAATCTCCAGCAATAATATCAGAAACTTGATTATTACTTTTTATATACCCTACAAGTGCACAGTTTGCCATCAAGTAATAAAGTGATAAAGTAGAATATCATTCTTACGAGGATTATGACTAGGGTATGAAACCAAGTATCAAAGGAGTTTCTTCCAAACTCTTTATTTAAACAAATCAAAATAATAATTGGTTGATTGAAAAAAAAAGTAAACAATGATAATTGTAAATTATTGTAAATATGATAATCGAATGTCAAGCTATCCAACTATCACTTGGTAGCTCTAAAAGCAAGCCTATTATAAAAGAAAACATATTGCAAAGATTTTAAAGTTAGCTTAATATAAAGAAAGAATAAAACCAAGATTTGAAAGCTTGTAAAGTAAAAGAGAGTTGTGTGTGGAAAGAGAGAAAGAGAGATCTTTGAATGGAAGCAAAAAAGAACTTGTATTAAAGAATGCTTTAGAAAATAAGATTATGATGAATTGTGGCTAGTCTGTCACCTTAGCCAAAATACAAAGAAAACTAAAAAAAAAAAAAAAAAAGACTAGGAATGAATGCTTTACAAGTGAAGGAGACTAACCTATTCGTAGGCATAGGTTCAGCTAAAGGGGGATAAAGATTACAAAGTCCTATTCTAATTCAAATTCCTAAAAGATTACATGTTATCTTAATCTTGGAGGTTGACTGAATATAGAGTCTTTAATGGTAAGGTGGAGATTATGATGGCCGTCAATGGTTACATGTTATGCCATGTCATCATCAACTTGTAATTTGAATGTAAGTTCGGCTAAGGTTGAGATCTAAGACCAATATTCTTAATTAAATCTTCAAAGAGTCTTTGAATCAAAACTCTAGCCTTTATCTTCTTTAAGTTATCTATCTTGGATTGAAACTCTTTTAAATTGAACAAAAGAGTCCTTTTACATCTATAACTTCTCTTTGGCTGACTGCATGTTGGAATTCTCATAGGTGATTGGTTTGGCTATCTTTGCCATTGCATGGCTAAATGTTGCTTGGTTTTGTGCATGGCTTACACATCCACATATACCAAACCCTAAAAATAAAGATTTTACACATTAAAAGTACCAATTTCAAGAAAATTTTCAAATTTTAAATTAAAATGGACTTGTAAAACACTATAAATTAAACAATCATCAAATATCGATATTGAATCAACTACATTAATTAATTTGGTTTTGCAACATTTATTTTCACTTGTCAAATTTCAGTTTTACTTCTTTTGCACTTTCAAGCACTTATAGTTAATAGCATCTCACCTTTTGTTAAGCAACCCCATTTGGTTTATATTGCCCATTAAAGTTTGATTTTTGCTTCTAAGCTTCAGCAATACTCCATTCGGCCAAGTGATGTTTAGCTCATTTTTGTTTTAGCTACTTATTTCTATTCTTTAATGCATTCCTAGTTCAATTCATCTTACTTGCTATATTCCTATTTAAGGCACTTCACAAAATCCCCTTTTCAGCATCTTTGAATATAAAGAAAAAGAATAAAATTTTAATAGTTAATGGATTTTGCCCTTCTACCTATAATCCTTATTAGAACGATACTTTCTCATCACTTATATTACTTGATCACGGCTTGTGCACTTGCAGGCACTTAAAAAGTAACAATCATAAAATGTTATGTTTTCAAAGATAAAATCAATTGACTTCATTTGAACTTGAAAGAATTCAAGGGCAATTCAAAAAAGGAAGGAAAAAGATTCCTAGTTGAAAAAAAAAAAAAACCCTAAAAGTTAGGGATTTTAGTTGACTTGTCTCGAAGAAATTCTAATTGAATTCAAATAAGAAAATAGTTTCCAAAAATAGAATTGGAAAGACTTCTAATGGTTAAGGCCAACATCTATGAGTTATGACCATATTATGACATAAGCAAAATTGGAAACTAGAACCAAAATCTAAAATTTTTCCCAAATAGATAAAGGTTTCCAAAATGAAAAGGTTTAAAAAATGACAACTTTCCAAAATGACAAATTTTAAACTTGTCCTAAATTGAAAAAATTTTAATTGTTAGGGACCAAATTGAAAAAGATTTTAATAATGATTAAAACAATTTGTACCAAATGGTTTGAAGTTATTCTTATAATTATTCCATGGAAATTACTTCAAACATTATCCAATATCACCTATTAGTACCTTGCATGAGCTTTTACTTACATGTTCATAATTGTTATGAATTGTATAAGGGTGATTATAGACTAAGACTTTAGTATGACTAGGGAATGGATTGTTAAATTATTCTTTTTGGTATTTTTGAAATACGGTCTATGAACCCTACCTTATCTCTTTTTCTTCTCGAGTTATAAATTCTCTTTTCACCTAATTCCTCTAGAATGTAACTTAAGATTTCTTGTAAAGCTATATAATTTGTATGTATTTTATTGAATTAAGATTAAAATAAAATTTATAAAGATCCAAGACGAGGAATTATAAAGCTCCATAAAAGAACAAAAGAGATTGTCGAAAAGCTTTGTAAAGACTTTGTATGCAATCTCTAGGAATTTAACCAACTAGCTCCCATAATGGCTCAAGGGAACTAGAATTAGTAAAGTTCATAATTATCTTATTAATTGGCATGTGATAGATTTATTTTCAAATGTGTATGATATATGGTTGTGATAAATTTTGTGCATTTCATTATATATTGATATATTGAATAAGAAAGTATGACTTAATTCAAAACCCCCTAATTACAATATTGACTCACATGCTTCGCATGATCAAAAATCCTTCCACCAACATACCAAGATAACTAAAGTTCTTTTAATTAGAGGCTTGTTAAGCTATCTCAAGGCCAAACTTTTACACTAGTATGTTTGAGTTATGGAATTGGGTCTTACTAAACTACTATTGTTTAGTTCGGATGTGCTTCCACTTGACCAAATGATATTAGAGGCAATGGTTAGGAAAAATATCTATAATGTATTTAGACAAAATGTTGCTAGCTAACTAATTTAGGAATTACATAGAGATACAATTGGTAAGCTAAGTTACCTACCTAAGTACTGTCATCATGGCTTATTTAGTCAAACAATGTCATGGTGGGATGAAAAAAGTTTAACTCATTAAGAAATTTAAAAGTGAAATTTCTCAAAATAGTAAAGAAGCTATTATTTTGACAAAATAGTGAGAACAATCACTAAGATTTAAAGGAAATGGCAGCTTCTACATCTACTTAATTTTCTTTCTTTATAATCTGATCTCTTAAACCACAAATTGCAAAATGCAAATTAGGAACATTATATGTGTTGGTTTATCTGGAATATAAATCATCATGGCAAATAATTTGTCACTCTATAGCATTTTGATGCTAAAAACTAACTAGAGCGAACTACTTAGATTGATTGTGCAATCTAAACATTGTTTTTGAAACAATAGATATATCTTTAATGATCCACTTTTTAAGAATTGAGAGGCCTATCGAATTCATAAAGATGATCTTGATTAAAGTCACATATATGATATTAGCTTGTAAGGCACCTAATTTATAAAAGGGAAACACAAAATTGAATTGCACATTGTGGATCCTAACCTAAACATAAACTTAGTTCTTTTTTCACTGCATTCATGCTATTCAAAGTTTATGTTGAATGTTAACAAGAATCTCATTGAGATTACCTTTTGATATTGTTAAATATGCCCACCAGGACATGCTATCATTATGACAAAGTGGGGCATTGAAGGTAAAATTGCAAAAAGTATATAGAAACATAAAGATAAAGAAACTTACAGAGGTTTATAATTCATGTATGTTGTGAGGCTTTGTAATTTCACTACTTTGGTAAATGATACCTTATGAATTTGGTTTTCATATGTATGACATATTGGACAAACAAATGAAAAGTGAAATTAGAAATACCAAGGAAATACAACCTGAGTTGATACTAGACCACACTTGTCGACTTGGGGTTTTGGAAACATCTTATGATATTGATTTAGGAAATATTAGATTTTCATGATTGGAACCATCACCAATCATTGGAGAATGTTTTGTGTTTGGATATTAAAGCTGACCACATGATATTGTCATAAAGTTTGCTAGCATTGGATGCACTTCTCTAACAATAAATCAAATTTTACTTGAAAGTTGTTCCATGCCTTGGTCTAGTTATCCCCACAATGAGTTTAGAAACTTGCAAAAAAGATAATCAAGTAATGCATTAATAAATTTTGGTCTTAAAAATTAGAACATGGTATATAGATACCAATGCTCCATTAATTATGAATCAATAGAAAATCTTATTCATATGACACAAATTTAGAGATTATGCATAAGAAAGTAAGTACAAGCTTAGCCTATCATTATAAGATTATGAAATATATTTGGCTAGAGAGTACTCTAATTAAGATATGAGATTTAAATAAAAATTGGTTACAATATATTTAATTGATTATCTATGAGATTTCATATGAGATGAATTAAATAGAGAAGATTATATATATAAAAAAAAAAAAACATAAAAGGACCAATATGCCTTAATGGTTAAATAGCCCTAAACATAAACCTTCAAATGAATTTAAAAAAGGTAATAGGAAGACAAGTATCCATATGAGATATGAGATGGCTAGTTTTAAGATTACAAATACATGACTTAGAAAAGCATGTATATTCAAAAGTTGTTTTCAATACACCCCAAAAATGTAAATGAGTTTACTTTTCAAAAGCTTTCTATACATAATATAAATAATGGGAGTACAATGACACTTAAAATGTTAAAAAATCATAACCAAATTTTGAAATCTAACATTAATACATGAGATCCATTAAGGAACAAAGATTCAATGATTTAGTATGGTGTATTATGGTCCATTACTCATATGAGATGAGTCTACTAAATGAAACAATGTAGACATTGGAATATGATATCTAATTTGGTAATAGTAATCAAATGAGTTAAATCTATCAAAAGGATGAGATATCATTTGTGTATACTTGAAAGTTAGTGGGAGTAAATGAGTTACTCGTAAACAATGTATATGAGATACATTAATGATATGATGATGAGCAAGTTGTAATGCTAAAATTCTATTAGATTTAGAAACAAATATTGGATTGTATGTTAAATAAGTTTAACATTGAATCCAAAACAACAAGTAACATATAGCCATGATGCGTTAGAGGCAATCATTTGGAAGTGTCCCAAACTGGAAATGGTTGTATATTTGTATCCTAAGTCAAATACCAACCCTTTACATAGGGAGAGATATTTGAACATTAGTTTACAAAGCTAGTAAAAGATTCCTAAAGTTGTTAAAGTAATAGTAAGAGCTATATGATATAGAATCTGGGTATTATTGTTATCCAAATAAGTATTGTAAGTATGATAATAAAGATTATCAAGCATATAACCAAACACATTCTCACAGGATGCTTTAGAGCTATGTCTTAGTAGAGACATGATTGCTAAACGAAAAAGTTCGATATTGGATACGTTAGCAATTAACTCAAGTGCAACTAGGAGATTGTTAGTATTTGCCCTAGAGCCAATCGAATTGGGCTAGGATATACTGTTATTAATGCATTTTGTCAAATTATGCAATTAGTATTGTACTTATATAAAATTTAAACTTTAGTCTTCATACAATAATTTGCAAAAATTAGATCCTCATACTAGTTTAATTTAACAATGTTTATTGACCATGCTA
Source organism: Durio zibethinus (assembly GCF_047325235.1). Lineage (NCBI taxonomy): Eukaryota > Viridiplantae > Streptophyta > Magnoliopsida > Malvales > Malvaceae > Durio > Durio zibethinus. The sequence goes on from NC_143185.1 coordinate 9,412,383, forward strand.
ATATGTTCGTTAACCATACTGACGTGGCATTAACTTATTGATATGGTAATTAAGATTGATGAAATTAGTTGTTAAATTATGTAAATAGTTCCTATACTCATACAAAAATTTGAAATTTTGTCCCTATACTCGCATAAAAATTGAAATTTAGTTCTTACACTTGCACAAAATTTGAAATTTAATCTCTTTAATATAAAAAAAATATTTCAAATTTTTAGTTTTTTCAAAATATTAAATTTTAAAAATATTTTAGTTCCTTTAATATATTATTTTTTATTATATATAATTGATTATTAATAATATCATATTAATGATATTATTATCATTTATATTAATCAATTATAATATTAATAATTTTAATTAATATATCAAAGTTAATATTATTTTGATTAGTTTAAATATATTATAATGAGAACTTTCAATTTTTTTTTGTCTTCACAAAAAAATTAATTTAAATAATTAAGTTAGATATAACTTAACAATCTTTTAACAAGACTAATAATATAAAATTAATATAATAAAAATATATTAAAATAAGTAAAAATTTATTAAAAATAATATAACTAAAATTTATATAATTTATAACTAAACGTCAAATATTTGTTAAAATATTTTTTAAATAATTGAAAAAAATTTTCTTAATTCTAAAATTTTTGCATTTTGTGAATATTTTGCTTACTTTGAGCCACAAAATCTCTAACATCTCATAGTTTTTAGTGACAAAGGAAAGCACGAATTTAAATTAGAAATGTAATACTACAGCTTAGAATTTTGTTTTGAGCAAAATGATTTTCAAAAGCATAAGTTTCGAAGGTCAAAACTTTGTAAATCATTACAAATAGCCCATATTGATTTAAATTTGTTTATGATGATTTACAAAGTTTTGCCCTCTAAAACTTAGACTTCTGGAAATTATTTTTGTCGAAACAAAATTCTAAGTTGTAGTATTACATTTCTACTTTAAATTTGTGCTTTTTTTTGTCACTAGAAACTATGGGATGTTAGAGATTTTGTAGCTCAAAATAAGTCAAATGCTTACCAAAAGCAAAAATTTCATAATTAAAAAAATTTTAAATTATTTTTAGCAAATATTTGATGTGTTTAGTTATAAATTATATAAATTTTAGTTATATTATTTTTACTATATTAATTTTATATCATTGGTCTTGTTAAATGATTATTAAGTTAGATTCCAACTTAATTATTTAATAAGTTTTTTTTTAAGAAGACTAAAAAAATTGAAAGTTTTTATTATGATATATTTAAACTAACTAAAATAATATTAACTTTGATATATTAATTTAAATTATTAATAATATAATTGATTCATATGAATGGTAATAATATTATTAATATGATGTTGTTAATAATTAATTATATATAATAAAAACTAATATATTAGAGGAACTAAAATATTTTTAAAATTTAAATTTTGAAAAAACTAAAAAATTCAAAATATATTTTTTTATATTAGAGGGATTAAATTTCGAATTTCATGCTAGTATAAAGGTTAAATTTCAAAATTTATTCAAGTATAAAGACTAAATTTCAAATTTTGTATGAGTATAGGGATTATTGCATTATTCAACAACTGATTTCATCAATCCTAATTGGCACGTCAATAAGTCAATGCCACATCAACATGGTCAACTACCACGTCAGCATGGTTAACAACCATGTCAACATTGGCAAAGGCCACGCCAACTATTTAAAGGAAATCAAGTAACACTGTTATCAATTGAACAGATATTGTTAAATTAAACTAGTATAAGGATCTAATTTTTGCAAATTATTGTATTAAGGACTAAAGTTCAAATTTCATACAAATACAAGGATTAATTGCATAATTTGACCTTAATCGAATAAAGCCCATAAAATGCCAAGGCTTTACAAGGGCATTGTAAAGGGTTACAATTATGATATCTTTATACATCAAAACCATGTTCCTAAAATTTTTTTTGGTCATTGTATTATTAAAGTAAGGCACCAACAATGCTCAAAGACTGGTACATGTTAAACATTCTTACTTTTGAAATAAGTAACCGAACTTATAAGTTAAAATACAAGAATATTTGAGGATAATATGTGGGTGCTTGTTAAAGAATAAGTTCATTAAACATAGCCCACTATGAGAACTCCATTTTTGTATTTCACTTAAGTATCTATTGAAATATTCTCATGTGTTAGTTGTGTAACTAGTCTTAAGACTTGAGACACCAAGTCATCTTGTATGTGAATCATCATACTTTGATTTCATCTCTGTAGGTCAACGTGCTTGATGCTTAAAAAGGGAGATTTTTGGTATTGTCTGAAGCATGCGAAGGTGAATGAATGCTTAAGAGAAGATTCATGACCCCAAGTGTTATAAAGGGATGTATGTCATTTGTTCTTGGCTTTAGTTAACTCATAAAGTCTTCGACCGAAGCAAGATAAATTTAGAAGAAACAGTTTCTTGCTAAATTCATACATGTTGACTAGAAACTACAAAAACTAACATGAAAGGTATTCATGGATAAATAGTACACTATACTCATGGCCTTTTAGGATATATGATGGAAAGATTGAACTACATTGATATAATGAACACTAAAAGGTTATGTCGAGACTATCTTGACTCTTTAACATTTAGGTGGTCATGTTGTATTGCTAGATTCCGCTTATGATCTATGAACATAATTTGAATATCTTTATTCGATTTGGATTTATATTGATTTTAAACATATTGGAAGCCTAATGGTCACACACATGAATCACAATGTCAAATTAAAATTGGGATTCAATTATGTAGAACTTAATTGAATAAAAGCTAAATATGTGAAGGCATTAATTGAAGTGTTCAATTAAAGTATTAAAGTTAATTGGCCATTTTAATTCTAAATTAGGGCTACAACAAGACAAAGCTTATATATATGCATAAACCTGTGACTGTGCCAAAAACAACCCTAGAAAAGCATATAGATATATGCGGCTATCATCTTTTTCCCTTCATATTTTCTTCCTAGCCTAACATTTTAGAGAACATGAAGAAATAGTTCATCCATTAACGTTCAACCATGGAGAAAAGAAAACTTTTGATTTAGGCCTTTGAGCCACTTTGCTAGCATAAGGGTTCCCTATACCTTGGAGAAGTATTTAAATTTATAGGTGTGTGGATCACCATTTGAGGTCAAACACTTGGGTGGCTTTAGGTCTCAAGATTCCATAGTGTTCAAGCAGATCAAAAGTTGTTCTAACTTAATGCTATGATATCTTTGAGTTAAGGTATGACTCTAATCATATAGAAGATTATGAAAACTATTTTTAACTTCAATTAATGTTATTAAGTGATCCTTAAAGGATTAAATTTCATTTGTTTGATTTATGCTTTTGAATTCTACTTCCACTATGCATGAATTATGTTTAAGCATGATCCAAAACCTAACAAAAATATATTTCAAATTTTTTAGTGAAGCGAATTTTATTTTATACTAGACTCTCTAAACTTTTTAAATGACAAAGATCACTTAATTCTAACATTAGAGGTGAAGATTATGGTTATTTAAAGTTGGCATTATGAACTAAAGTGTCAATCGAGACTTCAAAGTATTGGTTGAGTTTATATTGTTTGGATCATGTGTCAATCAACACATTGAAGTTTTGATCAACCCTAAACTGAAACAAATCCACATTTTGAATAGCTAGTCAATTTAGGACCTTTCTAGATCAAAATTTTAAGTATTGGGTCGATAATATGGTGTATGGATCAACAATTTCAAGCCAAAAATCATATTTTTAATTTTTATTTGAATTATTCATTGATTTATCTTAAACAACAATAATTATCAATTTTTTTGATAAATACGAATTTTTTTATCAAATCTAGATCATTCATCAACTTTAATCTCATCAATCCATTGCATTTAACTCCAACTTTAAATATCCTTTTCCATTTCACATTCAAACCATCCTAGAACATTCGAAAAACTTCTCAAAATGTTTTTTTTCTCCCTAGCTTGTCTCGTTTTTAATATTCTTCTCAAAATTTGAAGAAATTCTTAAGCCTGAACTCAAAAGGTCTAGCCCAAAAGAACCCAAGCTATAAGAGTCCTAGCTCAAGGTGTCCAATTCCCAAAGAATTCAAGCCCAAAAAAACTCAATCCCTAAGGTGTCAAAGCCGAATGAATCCAAGTCCCAAGAAACCCAAATACTCTAAGCACAAAGAATCTCAAAAGCCCACCAAGCTCAAGAAGTCCAAATTCCCAAGGGGTCTTAAATAGTTTCGGTCCATGCGACACTTTACATCAAGAGTTCAAGTCAAAAAAAAAAAAATTGACCCGAAGATTCTCACTCCAATTAAACTTATGCAGCGGAATAATAGAAACATACCAATTGTCGAATTTTTCTTATGATCATACTTGTGCTATAACTTGTTATTCAAAGTATAATAAACACACGTGTTAGAATTCATATCAAGTAAAAAAATCTCTCACCTATAAAGATTATGCTTGATGCATAAGATAATAAATAGAATAAGATGATAATTATTCAATATCATATTTGGTTTGTTTATAAAAAAAGAGATAGAAATGCAAAAAAAATTAATTATTTTTTTAATATAGGATTATTCAATCTTTTCAAATAGAGATGATTGTTTTTAATTCATAGAATGAACTTATATATTTTATTATATATTTAAAAATTGTATTAATAATTTAAATTATATAAACTTTGAGAAAGGATAATTTTGATTAATAAATAAAATTATTATTTCTTAATCTTTACACACATCAATCAAACATAAGATAAGATATCATTATTTAATTTAATTCTATCATATATAATTTTATCATATCTTATTAATAATTTTTTGTACCAAGCATGATGTAACGGAATGAATCGCATAAGAGGCATGATACAACATTTTCTAAAGAATCGTCATATGTACTCTCTCTCTATAAAAATTATAGATAAAATTAAAAAACTAGAAAAAAAACGATACTTTGAATAGAAAAATACTTTAGATTTGTGCTTCCTAAAAAAAAAAAAAATTCTAGAATTTTTCTTTTCTTTTGAAAGAAGTTGTGCTTATAAAATTATATCCAGCTTCTTAATAATAAACTCTTGTTCTTCATATGAGTCACCTAAACTCTAATGAACTATTTTCAAAACTCATTGTTTTTCAATGTGAATCTTTTCGTGCACCTTAAACAAACACTTAAATTGTTGCCCATCCTCTTCTGCTCCATATTATTTATGCAAACAGTCACTTTTCATTCCCTTCCAAAGCAGCTTTATTTTACAAGGTTTGTATATTAAGTTCATGTCTTCCTTATCCCTTAATTTAATTTTCCTTTCTTTTTTTGCTCAATTTGAAATTAATTTAATTATATATATGTGTCTTTATATATAAATGTATTTAGAATGAGATTAATGATGACTATCTAAATCCAGCATGCACATTTGTCAATTGTTAAATTATTTAGTTTCATTTGATATAAATTGATCATCTTTATTAGGATGCAAAGGTATAATAATAACGGTGTAGCAGCAGCATCAGGAGTACATTCAGCATGTGCAGCATGCAAGCATCAAAGGAAAAAGTGCGATGAAAATTGCATTTTGGCACCTTATTTTCCAGCAGATAAGTGTCGAGAATTTCAAGCAGTGCACAAAGTTTTTGGTGTTAGCAATGCAACAAAAATAGTGCGCAATGCCAACAGTGAAGAAGATCGAAAGAAGGTTGCTGATTCGTTGATTTGGGAGGCATTTTGCTGGCAAAAGGATTCAGTGTTAGGGCCTTATGGAGAGTATAAGAAAATTTACGAAGAGTTCACCTTGTACAAAAGGCAAAACCAAATGATGCTCCTGCAAGATCATAATGAGCCTCAGGTTTTGAAAATGGCAACTGCCCATGCCCATGCTCATGCCCATGCTTCTATTACACCTACATGGAATATTAACAGTAATGCTAAGAGACTAGTAGATGATGTTAAAGGATCGATTGGCAATGCTGCATTGCGGTGCTATAATCAGCAGGATGCCCATGGAAATTCTCTTGTTGGTTTCAGTGGATCATATGGATATCCTATTCCTTCTCACTCTGAGAAACTAGCAGTGCAAGAAAAAGGCATCCACAATCCACTGCAATATTACACTACGTCTGGTAAGTAAATTTACCCAATTCTCATTTCTTTCTTTCTTTCTTTCTTTTAATTTCTCATTAACTTGTATAACATCATACATCAATACCCACCTTAATTTCCCTCTCTTTAAATATTTAAAGAAAAACTCTAACTACAGACTACGTACTACTAAACTAACTAATTAAATAGGAAAGTTTGAATCTGACTTTATTTTTAATTTTGATTTTTCTTTTCTTCTTCTATTGGGATATAGGTCTTATCCATGGCAAGACATTGGAAAGTGCAAGATGGGATAACGTACTATAGTTCTTAATTTCTTCTCTATTTAGACAATACTATGTGTTGGAAAATTAATTGAATTTAGCATGCATGACTTGCAGGTGGATTCAACTTCTTATTTATCTACAATTCAATGTTCTTTTTTAGCTATATCTCTTTGTCCTTTAATCCTCCAATATTTCAACAAAATATTTTTTTCCTTTCTTTATAGTGGACTGCTCTTTCGGAGAATGAGTCATTGAAATATATGTATATATGGCCAACTAAAAGACATGGCTTTCCGAATAAAAGAACAGTACATTGGCCAATAACATTTAGAGAGTAGTTGGTATTGAAGTGATTTATTCAAAAATTATAGTAATCTGTATTCAGTAATTACTATTCAATAATTACATTACTTTATTTGATAGTAATTTAAAAATTTTACATGACAGTGATCTTAAATCACTAGTGTGATAAGATCACTATCTTAGGGAGTGATCTGACTCCCAACCTAAAGGATAAAAAAGTTTTATCACCATGAAAAAGAAATTTTCAATATTATTTTTTGATTAATTTTCCTTCACAAAAAATATAACTAACATTACCCAAAAAAGCTAGTCACCAAAAATTTTAAAAAACTAGTTTTTTAATCACTTATTCTAAAAATATTTTATGTTATAAATTTATATTGATTAGAAAAATGATAATGAATTTATTTAGTACTTTTTTAGAAATTATTTTTATTAAAATTGATTTATACTTTGTAGTTTCTATAAAATAACATTTAACTATTTTATAAATTGTTGATTTAGTAAATATTAAATATTTTACTTTTCTTTTAAGATTATTTTGGTTATTTTGTACTATATGATTTATTTTTTGATATAACACCAAACAGAAATGATTTAAAAATACTAAAGATTTTATGGTATTGTTTCAAAAATGATAATATAAGATGAATGATGATCAAATTACCTTGATAATCTTATCACCATGATAATTACATTACTGCAATAATCTTGAAAACGTCATCAAATGCTACCTTAGAGTTAATTACACATTATGACACTCAAATTATAAAAAAAGAATGCAACTTGATTTATGAAATAATAATAATAATAATTTTTACATTGAATTTTCAAAATGTGTATCATTTGAATTTAAATTTAAATTTTAACATCATTAATTTAGCATATTATTGACTAAGCAAGATGACGCTTAGCTAATACAATCATGCCATGTGAGCACCACACATGAAATAATATATTTTGAATAATTCTTTAAATTTATACATAGATGCCACATGGTAATTTACGATTAGTGGATTTTAGATAAAATACCTAAGATAGAAATAAAAAATGGATTTTTCTCAAAAAGCTAATTCAGATTTTTAAATTTATGTAATAAAATTTGTTTGGTATGATATTAAAGTAGACTTTTTGTTAACTCCTTTACAAGCGATAAATATATGATTCTATAAGTATTCTTCGGTAGTAAAATTTAAAAAAGGAGAAAAAGAAATGATTAAAAATATAAATTAATGTAATTAATTTTTTAAAAATAAAATTATATATCAAATAACTAAAAACTACTTAAGGTTTTGAATACTTTTTTATTAAAATTTTTTCATTCAGTAATTTATAAAATGAATTATCCAAATGCCAATGAAAACTTATATTTAATTTAGACATCTAAAATATTTTTTCAATATTCAATGAGTTTTGAATTTTATTTTGATAATAAATTGTGAAATTGTTCAATGGGCTCTAGTCATAAAGTTGTATTTTAAGGCTATATCAAATGGCACAAAAGGATTTTTATTTGTTATTTTATTTTCATTTTCATTTTACTAATTTTTATTTTATTTTAATTTTAATTTTTTGTTATTTGGTAAAGAAAAAAAAGAGAAAACCAACATTTAAATTGTGAAAGGGAATCTATTTTTTTTTTTTTTGTTTTGTAGAAATTTGAAATTTAAGAATTCAATTGGTTTTGGAAATACTTGAGCTCTAATCTATTGATAAAGGAAAAAAATCCAAAAAAATCTTGACAAAATTTTGATAGATTCAATTTCATTGAGATTTTCCTATTCAATTAGGCATTTGAGTCCCTATAGGATAATGAGCAATCAAGCATAAGTCAACATGCAATAATTAGCAATACACAAGCAAACAGAATAATTTCAAGAAAAAAAGAGTCTATGAATTTGAGAAATTATTTTGGTCTGAGTTTTTGAAAAAGGCTTTTAGGGTTAGTTTATTCTTGGAATTTGTTTGAGGATTGTTAAGGTGATTTTAAAAAGTATTGAGGAAGTCGTTCGGGGATTTCTTTTGATTTTCAAGTTTATGGGATTTTTGGATCTTTTGAAATTTCTACGATTTTTCTGAATTTGGGTTGAATTTCTAGTTTTTTGTTAAATTTGTATTTTTTTTATTGATTTTTTTAATTTTTCGATGATTGTTTTGAATTTTCTGCCAAGGTGTGCGGCAACTAAAGAGATTCATAGTGGCCATTTTTTAGAATTTACGGTGATTTTTGGATTTGGTTTAAAGTTACGATGACTGTTGTACTATACAACATCGAAATATGGGAAAGTTGCTAGCGTTTGGAAAATTTTAGGTTTTTTAGCATAAGCTTTTAGAAAGAAATTAGAGATTTTTTCAATTAGAGGGAGAAAGAAAAAGAAGAAACTAAAGAAAAAGATTTTCAACTTTTATAAGCTATACAAAATGGTATAGTTTTGAGGACTAGTGACCTGCATGCCACTCCATGCCTAACTTAACCCACTTTGCAAGGTTTTCCCTTTTTATAATTTTTTTTTATTTTTTGTTTTCTTTTATTTATTTTATTTTTTATTTAAATTCTAATAGTTTAATTTTGTTTAAATTTTCTATTAATGTTTTCGTTAATTTGATTTGGTTTTGTTTACTAGGAAACAATGAAAAAAGAAAAAAGAATGAAAAGATTATAACTAAAAAAGTTTTGATGTGAACTTTTATGGTACACGTTTATGATATTTTTGCATGAATTTTGTTGATATTTTTGCATGATTATTTTTATGACATTATTGCATTTTTTTTTTATCGCATGATTTTATTACGATATTATTGCATAATGATATTTCTGCAAAGTGTTTATTATGATATTATTGCATTATTTTTTTATGATATTTCTGTATGATGTTTATTATGATATTATTACATGATTTTTTCATGTTAACTTTTTATGATGCTTTTATGATATTTTTGCATGATACTTTCATGATATTTTTCTATTATACTTTTTATGACATTTTTGTGTGAAATTTTGTGTAAATAAATAAAAGGGGAATGAATTGTTCTTTGACATAAGATATATAATAAATCCAATGATAAAGCCTATTCAAGGGAATAGTGTGTTTTTCTTAAATACTTTTGAAGCGAGAAAAAAAATTTCCTTTGACAAAAGCCTAAAGATTTTTTTCCAATATTTAAATATCAAAATTAAAATTAAAAAAAAAATCTTTTTTTAAGGCTTAAACAAGATAGCATAAGACTAATTTGGTACTAATTTTAGATGTTGTAGGGTATTAAAACTTTTGTTACACATAACTGACTCCTAAACCTAGTTTTATTTATATAGACTAGAACATATTCTTTTTAGGAACCTTTAGTTTATACTTAAGACAACTTTAAAAAAGATAGATTCACTTAGCTAGCCTATCATACCTTGATTAAAAAAGATTGGTACTGACTCTATATTTTTATATCTAATAAGCAAGTTCTTAGACTTGAACTTTATGAGAGTTTGGTGACACCATTGCAGATAATAGAGAGTCAAGCTAGTTGTTTGTCATATGTTATTTTAAGTCTTATTTTGATGATTTCTATTATTTATTTATGTGATTATTTATGATTTTTTTATATGCACTAATTTAATGTTTATTTTGTATTTTTGTATAGCATTTTTCATGGCTACTAATCTATTTGTTTATTTTGTTTTTTCTTTGTATAGCATTCAAAAAAAAACGGTTGGTATATTCCTTCACACACATCACACATGTACATTCATGCATAAGCTCTAGACTCAAGCTTTTTCTTTCTTAGAAGAGAGTGAGTATCTACACTTTTGTGAGGTGATAACCTTCGTATAAGCTAGTGAAAGACTCCCACTTAAATTAAACATTTTCGTTTAAGCCTATAATAAGTAAAGATTAGGGAGCCTTACTAATCTATATTTGATAATGACGTGAGAAATAATTTGGGATCCTTTATATTGTTGCGGCCTCTAAACCCGGTATATAAATAAACCCTAAAAATCCAAACCTAAGTTAGAACCCTCCCTTCCCTTTTGTATAGAAAACCCTAAGGCGGTATTTGGTTTGCAGAATCTTAGATTTAGAAAGAAAGTGTGATTTTTGGGAAAATGCAATACCTGAGGTTTTCTTCCATTTTCAAGCCATCCTGTATTTAGATTTACTCATTTGTTACGAAGAATCAACGTATATTAATTCTTATATAATTACCATAATCTTTTTGACATATATGATAGCAATTTTTTTTATTTTATTAATAATAAATACCCAAACGACATATGACGCCTTTAACAGCAAAAGAAAATAAATATTTTTATTTGATTGTGGTTTTTATTTATAAAATATCATCAATTGAGGCATTTGGCACTTTTTATAGTAACAAAAATTGATAGAAAAAATTATAAGAAAAAAATATCAATTAATGCATTTGCCACTTTTTTTATATCAAAAAAAATTTTTAAATGCTCTTTTAATTTATTTATAAAATGATCATTTAAGGCATTTTTATATAGAAAACATCTTAAGTAATCTTTTTTATATGCATATAAAATGATTATTTAAGGCGTTTTCTGTACAGAAAAACCTTAAATAATTCTTTTAAGTTTTTTATAATATAGACCATTTAATAATTATCTTTTAAAATATAAAAGGATTATTTAAGGCATTTTTGTATAGATAACACCTTAAATTATCCTTTTATAAAAATATTAATCCTAAACCCTAAATCCTAAAATATAAAAAGATTATTTAAGTTGTTTTCTGTACAAAAATGCCTTAAATAATTCTTTTATTTTTTATATTATAGACCATTTAATAATTATCTTTTAAAATATAAAGGATTATTTAAGACATTTCTGTACAGAAAACACCTTAAATAATCTTTTTATAAAAATAGTAATCCTAAACCTTAAACCCTAAAATATAAAAAGATTATTTAAGGTGTTTTATAGAAATACTTTAAATAATCCTTTTATCCTTTTATATTTTTATAAAAGGATTATTTAAGGTGTTTTTATACAAAAACACCTTAAATAATCCATTTATAAAAATAGCAAAGAATTATTTAAGGCATTTATTCATACCAAATGCCTTAATTGCAATAAAAAAATATTTTTTTTGCACATAAATCTACAACTAAGTTCTAGTAACTTCCAGGCATGCTTTTCAAAGGGTGACAGCTATTTCATAATTTTTTATTCAGGTCAAATTAAAAAATAAGGAAATTTTCCCCTTCGAAATTCTAAAATATTACAGGAAGAGATGGGTTTCTGATTCTGAAACTTGGGTACTGCTGAGAATCTGTCACTTTCTCTTGTAATTGGATTACCTTGAACCAAACATAAGAATCAAATACTCACCATCAAGATTCTGAGGAAAAATTTATGGATTTTTCTAAACCAAATGCCACCTAAAATAAAACACATGAAAGGACATTTGATAGCAAAAATTTAATGATTTTGCTAGCTAAAATGGGTGCTAAATTTGAAATTTATGGTTGAATTTGGTACATGTAATGCTATTTCCATGGTTTTTAGGTTTTAAAGCCTTGGAATATGGATTCCATGCAAGCCTACATGCAACATTGACATTCGGCCATGCAATGCGAAAGGGATAATTGAACCTTAAGTGCTTTTCATCATCCAACCATTTAACCAAAGAGAAGTTTAAATGCACAAGGTTATTTCCATTCGGCTAAGTAAGGAAATTTGAAGTGTTTGACATGCATAAGAACACTATCCCATTTGGCAATTTGAAATGTAAGGGAGGATAATGCTCATTTGAAGAAACTTGTAAGATCAAGGACTCTTCAATTCTTATCATATTCAATCACACCTATTCCAAGGAGAGTTGATGCATCATTTGAAGAATTTCAAGCTTAAATGGACTCTTGTATATTCAGCCAAAAGAGTTTGAACTTTACCATGATTCTTTTGTTTAGCTTTAAAGACTTTAAATTAGAGGATGACTTTATCCCTTTTAATTCTAAGAGTTTGGATAAAGAGCAAATATCTTATTTTGAATCCCATTTTAAAGGAGTTTGAATCAAGATTGCATCAAGGTAGGAGGAACGGCTAAGTTCTTATCTACAAGACTACATTCAGCCAAACTCTTCAAGGATAAAGAGTCCATGTTTGGCTAGGCTTCTTAAAGATAACGATAAACCTTTATCCATCAATATTTGAAGTGAGTTGAAATTCTTGCAAACTTATCCCTACCTTAGTCGAACCCTCCTCTATAAATAAGAAGGCTATTCACTTGTATTCATCATCCCATTCCATCCCTCACTTCTCTTTTTTTCTCTTTTTTTTTTCTTAGTTTTCTTTTAGTTCTAAGTTATTAGCTTAGGTTACAGCTTTGCCAATAACTAAATATTTTTTTAAACCTTTTTCTTTAATAAAAATATTATTCATTCAAGTTCTTTTCTCCAAAGTTCACTTTTTATGTATTTATTTATTTTGTCTTACAATATTGTTTTATGCTTTATAAGTTTTGGCAATATCACTCTCTTCTTTTTTAAAAGTTAATTCATGCAAACTTTAGTTTTCAAGCTTCCTTTTCATACAATATACTTTTGGCAACTTTATTCCTTTCTTCCAAACTTTTGACAACTTTAAGTTCTCATTATTTCAAGTTTTCAATCCTTACTTGTTCTTTAGATCTAGTTTGGCTATTATCTTATGCTTGCCAAGTGACAATTAGTGAAGTAAAGATTTAGGCCTATAATCCCTTCTACATTGCTTCTTTTATTTGTTTTCTAACCCATTCTAGTATTTATTTGTTTAGATATAAAATATTATGTTTTCACCTTTGGTACTTGAATACACCTAACATTAAAGTCTATAATCCTATAGGAGATAGTACTTGAACACTTATCACTTTATTACTTGATCGATCTATGCACTTGCAGTTATTGTGAAAATAGGCTATCAACATCTCTTACCTTTTGCTTGAAAATTATATTTTTCTTTATTTTTGTATCCATTATATTTAGCAACACATTTACTTCAATGTATACTTATGCACCTACATCATCAGATCTATCATAAGTACTGATTTCTATATAATAGTTTTAACAAAAAGAATCTTGTTTACATCCATCAAAATCCTAGCAAAGTCACTATTAGCCTAAAGATGAGATTTGAGGAAGTTCAGCTTAAGGAAGGTAATTACTTGCCAATCAACTATATGTCCACTCTCCTAGCTAGGATTTATCTCAATCTCAAGATGAATGATTTAAGTGATTTGGCTAACATTTGAAAGCATTGGGATGTCACAATCAAATAAGCTTTTAAAATAAGTATGGAAATCTAGTACTACTTCTTTCAATCATTATTAATGATAAACTTATTAGATTCTTGATACAGTTTTGGGATATTTTATATCACTGCTTTGTGTTTAATGAGGTTAATATGGTGCCAACAATAGAAGAATACTTAATCCTACTTTGGTCAGAGCTTTTTAATCCTAATAAGATATATTAGAAGAACAAGAGATAGGCTACCAAAAGAAGCTTGCTCATTTGATGGTAGTAGATGCCTAAACTATTTATTGTAGTGTGAAAGGAAAAAATTAAGGTGCTAGCCTTCCTTGGTTTGTTTTGCTTAACTTCATATACAAGAATTTGAATGATGAAAGAGGAATGGACTTGATAGCCTTGGCTCTTTATGGGCTGGTGATTTTCCCAAAGGTAATAGGATATATTGATACTGTAGTTGTTGATTTCTTTGACCAACTTACTATCAAATCAATTTGGTCCCTACCATTTTGGTAGAAACTATTGGATCTCTAAACCATTGCCAATGAAACGAAAAAGAGCATTTCACCAGATGTGCACAACTACTAACCATTTGGATGAAAAGTCACTTTAAGTGTAACAAAGACAAATTTCATAAATCATATCTTACTTCAAGCATCCGTATCAAAGAATTTTGTGAAAATGAATGGCCAGAACAAAAGTTCAATAAAGCATAGATCTTATTTTTATGCAAGCTTACAAGTTAATAAGTGATATGAAAAGCATTATGGGTGCCATACAAACCAGTACTACATAGTTGCGAAGACAAACTTTTGGTTCCTCATCTAGGCCTTTAGGGTATAATGAGTTACTTGCCAATTATGGTGCAAAGACAATTAGTGTAAGAGTAGTTTATCCTAGCAACTTTTAGACTTACCCAATTGAAATTCTCATATGCTAAGATAGATGCCTCAATAAAAATAGCAAATGCCATGCAACCATGGAAGTAAACTCAAGAAAAGGGCAAAAGATGGTAGTCAAATGAAGTTACCCTTAAATACTTTGTATAGCATATTAGGTGAGGCAAAAACATTGTACTTCCTGATAAAAGGGTCTTAAATGGCTCAATTAAATCATTACCTCTTAATCCATTAGTGGTAATGGAAACTACAAAACATAAACTCCAAGTTGAGAAAGATGAATTAGAGCTTAAAAACAAAAAGCTTAAAAGGGAATTAGATGAGAGATTGGATTGACAAGATAAGAAGATTCCAAAACTTAGACAAGAAAGGAATGAATGGAAGAGTCTCTTCGCAGATCTTAAGATAATGCATCCATCCACCACTCTTGAATTGGCACAACTCCTAAAAGAAAATGGACAAATAAAACACAAAGTGCAAAAAAGTGAAAAAAGCATTTTTTGAAACACAAAAGCACATCTAATTGTTGAATTGTGTTGTTGTTGAGATTAGAATGCAAATAGGGGTTTTCAATGAAGAATATGAGCATTAAAAGATACATATATAAGCAAACATAACCAATTGGAATGCCTGCGAAACCAAATCACTGTGGCTATTTATAAAGCCAAATACGTGGTAAAAAAAGTCAAAGAGTGGGAAAAATGGTACTACCAGTTGGAGTATATAGTTAAGAATTGCTAGATTTTTTTAATGAAGTACAAAGCTAATATCAATAGATTAAGAATTCATTTCCACAATTAACCCTAGGCTTTTATGGATGTAATTTTGGATATGGCTAAAAATAGCTTTTAGTTCAATAAAGATTTTTCTTGTTAACAATTGTTATATGGTAAATGCTCCTTGTAGACACCCCATTTTGTTCGAGATTTTTCTGGGATAAAAAATGAAGCTTCAAGCCTAATAGAAAATTTTTCAATTTTAATTTAGTTTGATTTGATTTTACATTTTTTTAAAAAAAGTCAAAAAAAGAGAGAGAAAAAGGAAACAAGTGATTTTGGCTTGATTCATGCAAATCTTGTAAAAAGGGAAACTTAAAATCAAATCATAAATTACAAAATCACAATAAAATCATAATCAAATCAAATCACATGCCTTCACAATCCTAGATTCGATTTACTTACCAAAATAAAAAGGGATTGAATCCCTATAAAATGGTATTCAAGCACACACACAATAGGGGCAACGAATCAAAGCTGTTAAAAAAGTTTTTTCAAGTTTTTGAAATTTTTTTGTGGAGGAAAAATAAAATTCTAGGGATCTTAGTTTTCTAATTTTATGGAGGAATCATTCAAGTAAATTTTGGGATTTTTTTTCTTTGGGTTTTATGATTTTATTTCATTCTAAGTTTAATCTAATTTACTTTTAGGTTACCTAAATTTGGGTTTTAATTTTTTAGTTTGATTTCATCTTCTATTGAGTTTCTAAGATTTTGTTAGGGTTTTCTGTTAGTTTTTTATTTTGGGATTTTAGTTGGGTTTTCAAGAATATAAACACTTTTTTGGGTTTTTCTAGGTTTAGGATGAAGTTTCCAATTAAAGTTTAAAGTTTTCTCGTGAACCCAACAACCCATGTGAAGATCCATGCTTCAAGTCTGACCCTATCGTAGGATTTTCATTTTATTTTTTTATTTTTTTCATTTTTATTTATTTTACTTTTAGATTTTCTTTTATTTTACATATTATTATTATTATTATTATTATTATTATTATTATTATTATTATTTTACTTATTTTAAATTGAATAATTTTTTTAAATGCCTTTATGAATTCATTTTATTTATTTATTTATTTATTAAAAAATAACCAAAAATGTTTCTAAAATAAATTCATGAATCCTACCAAGCTATAGGAGGATTCTTCATAAATTTAAATTTTTAAGAATTCTACCAAACTATTAGAGAATTTCATAAATAAAATTTTTATAAAAAATAATTATTATTATCAATAAAATATTTTGTTTTGATCCTACCAAACTATTGGAAGATTTCATACATTTTGTAAAAAAAAATCTTATAATAAAATTTCACCAAACTATTGGGAGATTTGCATCAAAGTAAATATTACCAAACTATTGAAAGATTTTACTAATTATTTCTTGAACTAAAATTTAAATGAATCCAACAACAGAGCCTTTTCATGGTGGGATACTAGTCTCCATGAATACTCATGAGGTGAGAGAATTATCTTAAATTATCACAAAACTATTGGAGTAATTTTAAGATTAATTTTCAATATTAAATATTTTGGTAAATCCTAAATATAGTTAAAGCTTGGATAATTTGAAATCAAACTAGTACTATCATTTGGATGGACGCTTTAAGGGTGCTATAACCTTCCTCATGCGTAATTGCACTCTCGAATATGAAATCTGATTTTATGGACTAAAATATACTATTTAAAAATACCTAAGTCAATCTTGAAACTCTTCTTTAAATAGGATAGATTCGATCAGGTGGCTAATCACACCTAAACAAAAAATATTTGTGGTGACCCATTTAATCCATGTCTAGTGATAGGTTCATGGATCTATACATTATGACAGTTTGGCTACTCTAATAGGAGAATTGAGAGTTAGGCTAGTAAATGTTATCTTGTTATTTAAGCCTAACCTAATAAATTTGAAAATTTTTTTCTTTCTTTGTTTGTGTTTATTTATTTATTTATTCATTTTCATATACATGTCATTCATTTGCATATGCATAACATGAGCTATATACTTAAGTTTTGTCCTTTATGAGGGAGAAAAATACCTACACCTTCGTGAGATTTCATGTTTTTGCATGGGCTAGCGAAAAACTCTCACTCAAATTTAAATTTTTTCGCTTGTAGCCTATAACGGGTGAGGATTGGAATGCCTTACTCGTCTATAATGGATAATGATGTAAGTAACAATTTGGTAACCCTTAAACTATCCAACCTTTGAACCTAGTGTATAAGTAAACCCTAAGGGTCCAAACTTAAGTTAGAGCCATGCCTTCCCTTGTGTTAGAAAATCCTCAATAGAATACATGATGGGACATTTATTTTGCTTGTAAATTTATTTATTTTTTTTTGCAAACTAACTCTTTACGTTATTTTTTGTATATATTATATTGTTATTTGTATATATTATGTTTACTAACCCCTTTTCTTTTATTATATATGTATACATTTACATCATTAAATCCTCCTTGTTGCATTCATGCATCTCTACATTCAATTTCATATATAATTTAATGGTCATATAAACATCACTCTAAATCTGCACCCTAATTATGGGAAATTAAGTTTCAAGGATAACTCAACTAACTCACCATAAGTACAATACCCAAACTTAAGCTAAAAGAATGGAATAAGACAATGCAATCTATATTGAAAACTTAGAGAGGGCCCAAGAAGAGCTTAAAGGGGAATTTAGCAAAATTTTAAAAAAGCTAAGCAAGCTAAACAAAGGGAAGACTATAAAGAAAAGGGCTAGACCTAAAGACCATTCATTGTAAGATGTTATAGACCCTGTATCTTCCTGGTTATAGCCCATATCAAGCCCAATCCATTTAAGGCACATCACCACAACAATTCACATACCTTGTAAAGTACACTTGCACAAGATTGTCATCTTCATTGAAAAGGTAATAGAGCTAGTCTTAGTCCTTAACTCAGATGACCTTAAAGAGAATAAGAAGCTAAAATTAAAGATGATTGAAAGTTTAAAGGACTCAAAGTCTAAACATAAGATAAACTTGCTAGAGGAGACTACGAGCCGTCAAAGGTATAGACTTTTATAGCTCTATAGATACAGTCAGCCTTTGTTTGGTCTTAGATGTTGTAATCCCGCCAAAGTTTAAAGTCTTTAAGTTTGAAAAGTATAATGGTACTAAGTGCCTAATCACACATGTCACTATGTATTATTGAAAAATGATTGCCCATGTCACTGATAAAAAATTACTCATGTATGTGTTTCAAGACAGCCTTACTAGGTTTGTTGTAAGATAGTATATCTAGTTAGACAGGACTTGTATTCAAACATTGAAGCACTTGATTTGCTCATTTATTAAATAGTATCACCACATCATAGACTTGGTCTCTAATCACCTTTCTTTACAAAGCATGGAGAAAAAAGCAACAAAGTCATTCAAAGAATATGCCTAACAATGGAGGGATATGGCTGCTCAAGTTTAACCTCCTTTGACTAAGAAAAAAATGACCGTATTGTTCGTTAGCACTTTAAAAGTACCTTATTATGAAAAGATGATAGGGAACGTAACAAAGAACTTTACTAACATGGTGATCTTAAGGGAGATTATTAAAAATATCATTAAGAGTGGCAAGCTTAAAGAAGAAGAAACTAGTAGTACTAAAAAAGGTGGGATGCCTAAGAAAAAAAAAGTTGAAGCCTAAGCAATGAGTTTTGAGAAGCAATAATTTAGAAGTCATGCTTCATATCCATCATATATTGATCTTGCTTATTACTTAGCAGTCAATAATATTGCACAAGTCTCTTACCAAGCTCATTACCTAACCATGAATAACATCGCTCTAGGTTTTTATCAATCAGCCTTTCAAATACCTACATATAGGCCTAGTTTTGTCTATACATCAGTTTCAAGGCATTAAAATCAAGCAAGCAATTTGAGAAGATCTAAGGGCAACTAAAAGAAAGTTATATTAATCATATCCCCATAACCTAGACTAAGCTATTTTTAAAGTTGGTCAAGAATGACCTAGTATCCCTAATTTTTTTGGAACTATTGAAACCACCCTATCCCAAATGGTATAATAATAATGTCACATGTGACTATGATAATAGGAATATGGATCACTCCATGGAAACATGCTTTGCTTTCAAGCAAAAAGTGCAAAGTTTGATCCAAGCAAGCTTGGTGAGTTTTAACAAATCAGGAGAATTGAATATCAATAAAGACTTTTTGCCCAATTTGATTTTACTTGTTTTCAAAAAAAAATTTTAAAAAAGAGAGAAAAAAAAAAGTGATTTTGGCTTGATTCATGCAAGTCTTGTAAAAAAAGAAACTCAAAATCAAATCACAGTTTATAAAATTGCAATAAAATTATAATTAAATCAAATCACATGTAATCACAATCCTAGATTCGATTTACTTGCTAGAATAAAAGGGATTGAATCCCTATAAAATAATATTTTAGCACATACACAAATGGGGGGGCAATGAATCAAAGCTGCTAAAAAGGTTCTTCTAGGTTTCTAAAAGATTTTTTTAGGGAAAAAATAAAATTTTAGGGATCTTAATATTTTAATTTTGGGAAGGAATCATTCAAGTAAATTCTAAGATTTTTTTTTCTTTGGGTTCTGTGATTTTATTTTGTTTTGAGTTTAATTTGATTTACTTTTGGGTTTCCTGAATTTGGGTTTTAATTTTTGAGTTTGATTTCATATTCTATTGAGTTTCTAAGATTTTTGTTGGGGTTTTTTGTTAGTTTTTTATTTTGGGATTTCTATTGGTGTTTTAAGAATCTAGACACATTTTTGGGTTTTTTTGGGTTTAGGATGAAATTTTTGGTTGAAGTTTAAAGTTTTCACATGAAACCGATGACCCTCATGAAGATCCGCGCTTCAAGCCTAACCCTATCATAGGTTTTCCATTTGTTTTTCTATTTTATTTTTTCTTTTCATTGTTATTTATTTTATTTTTAGATTTTCTTTTATTATTATTATTATTATTATTATTATTATTATTATTATTATTTTACTTATTTTAAATTGATTAATTTTTTAAATGCCTTTATGAATTTCATTTTATTTATTTATTAAAAAATAACAAAAAAATGTTTCAAAAATAAATTCATGAATCCTACCAACTATCGGAGGATTCTTCATGAATTTAAATTTTTATGAATTTTACCAAACTATTAGCTAATTTCAAAGATCAAATTTTTATAAAAAAATAATAATTATTATCAATAAAATATTTTGTTTTGATTTTAACAAACTATTGAAGGATTTGCATTTTAAATTAAATCTTACCAAATTATTGGAAGATTTAATGCATTTTGTAAAAAATAATCTTATAATAAAATCTCACCAAACTATTGAGAAATCTGCATTAAAATAGATCTTACCAAACTATTGAAAGATTTTACTGATTATTTTTTTAACTAAAATTTAAATGAATCTGACGACAGAGCCTTTTCAAGGTGGGTTACTAGTTTCCATAAATACTCCTGAGGTGAGAGAATTATATTAAATTGCTACCAAACTATTGGAATAATTTTAAGATTAATTTTCAACATTAAATATTTTGGTAAATCATAAATATGGCTAAGGCTTGGATAATTTAAAATCAAATTGGTACCATTCTTTGGATAGGCGTTGTGAGGGTGTTATAACATTTCTCATACATAATCGCACTCTAGAATATTAAATCTGGTTTTATGGACTAAAATTTACTATTTAAAGATACTTAAGTGAATCTTGAGATTTTTCTTTAAATAGGATAGATTTGATTAGGTGGGCAATCACAGCTAAACAAAAAGATTGGTAATGACTCCTTTAATCCATGTTTAGCAATAGATCCACGGATCTATACGTTATGACACTCTTTATTGCATGCATTTATTCATTTTAATACCAAACTCCTCCTAAGTTAGGATGGTTTTACAAATGTCTTTCTAAATATGCTTTATAACATGTGATCCTAATTTTAAAATTGTGTAAATCAAGATTTAAGGATAGCTCAATCATTGAACAATCTAAGGCAATACATCATTAGATATCAAGCTATGTCAATAAAAGAAGAACAAACCCTCTTATCCAAAAGATAGAAAAGACACAACCAAAGTTGAAAAGACAATTAAAAAATATAGCTGATTTGCTAGAAAATTTGAACAAAGGAAAGGCAATGGTTAAAAAGGTGGTTGTCCAAAATGAAAATGTTGATAATCCATTATATCCACATAGTTTGGCCCATATCAAACTTAAACATCTCAAGAGGCATGGACTCAAATGCCATTTACTAGAGGTTACCCCTATATGCTTACTTGCATGCCTTCAACAGTTATTTTTACTCGCTCTTAAGGATACATCATCTTGTTCCTGATGTGGAAGTATCTAATCCGACTCAAGTTCCTAATTTTAATGATCCAAAAGAACAAAAAAAAGCTAAAAATAGGTGTAGTAAAAACTAAATAAGGCTTTAGATATTAATAAAAGATAGATCTGATAAAGGAAAGGCTTCGAGCTATCGAAGAGATGGATTTATATGGCTTAATGGATGCTGTTGGACTGTGTCTAGTTCTTGATGTGGTGATTCCACCTAAATTCAAGATGTTTAAGTTTGAAAAATAAGATGGAACTAAATGTCCCTTAATACATGTCATAATATATTGCCATAAGATGACTGCATATGCATATGATGAGAAGTTTCTCATTCATGTCTTTCAAGATAGTTGAGTGCACTAAAATTTTAGTATTTTTATATTCATTTTTAATGCAATTTTACTTCTATTTTAACTTATTCATTGCAAATTATGCCAAAAATACTCCTAAATGTATGTTTTTCCCATATGTAGGTAAAAAAGAAAAAAATGAGGAATTTTGGTCAATTTAGATACATTTTTTAAAGGGTTTTTGGTGTAAATTGTGAAAATGGCCTAAACTAACGTCAGTGAGTTACATTGATCATTAAAGGAGTTTTCTTTATTTATTTTTCTATAAAATTTTAAGTTTTTTTTCTAATGATTTTAATGATAAATTTATTCACTAAATAACTTGAATATTTTGGGAACCAAAATGAAGAAAGTTGAAGCAAGAATTGGTGTTTAAGGAAGTAAGCCAGTGGCGTGCATGGTTCATGCAACCATGGGAAGTTGGCGCCAACTTTTGGTGCTTTGAAGAAAGTTAAATAGGGCTAATGACATGGCATTATGGAGAGCTTGTATTGGCTATAACTTAATCTTTTTGAAAAGGCAAAATCCAAGAAGAGAAAGCTTACAACCAAAAAATGAACAAAGAAGCTAGACACAGCTGTGTACCTAGGATGAGAAATGAGCAAATTAGTCTTCAGAAGACCTTTCATTTCCAAATATTTCAGAAAAAATTTTTGGGGCTCAACTTACCACTCACTTACCTATAAATAGGAGTGGAAGTAGCCATTTTATGGAAAATTTAGCTTAGGATTTCATTTTTCTGTTCATTAGTTTTTGTATTTTCTTTTATTGTATTTTACTTTCCTAGCAACCAAACAATTGTTGATTTCCATGTATTTCTATTCATTTTAATTGTATTTTTACATTTCTTAAAGTATTTTTTAGTGTTCTTTATGATTTTGATAATGAAATTTACAAATTTGATTGATTTATGGCTCAAATATTCAAGTTTTCTCACTAATCTCATAATTATTTCTACATTTTTGCACTTGACCTAGTTGCAATATTTTAATCAAAACTCAATCATTTTGTACCTTTTTTCTCTAATTTTTCCATAATTTTGTAGTTGATTAAGTTTAACATAGTAAAAAATCAGCATCAAATTTGTTCCTAATCAATATAGTTAATTCTCACAAGTTAATGTTGAAATCCTAGAGGCAATGGAGATTAGGTGTGTGATTCAAGTTAGAGCTCGGTTCTTCTCTCCTCTAAGCTATTTGTTTACTTCTTCTAATAGTTGATCTCTTATATTTACTTGTTATCTTGCTTACTTTCATTTTGTTGCAATTTATTTCATGATTTGGATGGCTGTTAGGATGAATTATATTGATCATGCTATATATTTTGTAGTTTGGTGCAATGTTTGTTTTGCTAGTTCATTTAACTATTCTTTCTTTAATTTGCTATGAATTTTTTTTTTTTTGGAATTCTATAGAAAACTTGTTTTTGAATCTTGCTTTAGCTCATTTTTGGTTCATGCTCTCTAGAATTTTTTAGATCTGTATTTTTCTCCTCTTGATTCAATGAAAATTCTACTACAATCTATTTTTTGTTTTAATTGTTTTAGCAGTTTCTTATGGTTCTTTTTTAGTTCTTGAACTTTAATTCAATTTCTCATGTTGATCTTTAGTTGATCTTTAATTTCTAGCTCATGTTATAGCGATTTTGCACCATTTAGATTAGAATCAGTAGCTAAAAACTTAGTTTCTAGATTTTCTAACAGGATTTTATTTTCATTTCCTTAAGTAAAATTTGCAAATTTTGCTTAGTTTTTGTTCTATAATATAATTTTTTCTATTGATATTTGCATGTTCTTTCAATACTAGTTCAAGTTCCACTGATTTTACATAATTTTCACTTAGATTTTTTATTTAACATATTCGGTTCAAGTTTTTAATGACTTTTGGTTCTTTTCTTTTTAATGTGAACTTACAATTTTTCTTTATAATTTGCTTCATAATTGTGTTTTACTTTTAAATCACTCCTTACTTTTGTAGTTTTCAAGCTAATACTAATTCAATTGAACAAAATAAGTTCGAAATCATTGTTGAATATGTGATTTCATCCTTCAAATAATAGCATTCATTTTTTCTTTGTTTAATAGTGATGTGAGGTTTTAATGTTGAAGATCCTTTGCAATTCAATGTTGCCTTAATAAGCTACTATTTTACACAATTTATATTCTTTAATTCATTTTTCTATCATTTTCTTAGTGGAAGTCAAGTAGTTAGCTATAGTTAGTGATGGTTAATTTGGTTACATTGCTTTAGTTAGTATTTTGCTTTAATTTTTACTTGCTATTTTTAATTTTTAGTTTAGAATTACACTTTAATTTATGTCATATTTGATGTTTTGCTCAATTTTATTTTCATAATTAGTTTGATTTTATGGCTATTTTATGATAGAACCAACTTTAGAATGGTAAGGGGATAATAGATAATTAGCCTAGGAATTTCTTTACCTAATCTTTGTGGGATGATATCTTGACCGAAAGGTCACTAATATTACTTGTATGACCTGTGTACTTATAGATTGACCAAATCAAGTTTTTGGCATCATTTTCAGAGATTAAGAGTTAAGAGTCTTAGGCTAATATCATCCTTCACCATACTTTTCTATAGATAAGTTCACCCTTAATGTACATACACCAGACTAGTCTTAGGATTATTTTGGTTTTAGGTGTACATCGCTTATCTTTCTTTGTTGTTCACTTTCTTTAGTTGTACATACTTAGTTTTCCATTTTTAGAGTTGTTTATTAGGTATAGTGTTCTTATGGCTTATATATGCACTCAGATAGGAGACATAAGTTGATCCTTCTAGATCTCAAACTTGAGACTACCCTTAGAAGGCTTAGAAGGGAGAGATAAACTGATCTTACCATTACTATGGTCGAGCTAGATATTAAAGCTCTTAGAGACTATGTTGTGCCTGATCTTAATAGATGTCAACCTAGCATTACCAGCCAACCATACAAGCTAATAACTTCAAGATTAACCCTGCAATCATCCCAATGATCCAACAGTCAATGCAATTTAGTGGTCATACAAGGAAGGACCCGAATGCTCATCTTTATGATTTTTTGGAGATATATGATACATTCAAATATAATGGTGTTACAGAGGATGCCATTAGGCTTAGATTATTTTTATTTTCCTTACAGATAGAGCTTAGAGTTGGTTAGCCTTATTACCACCAAATTCCATTACCACCTAGGATGATTTAGTTCAGAAGTTTATGGCTAAGTTTTTTCCTTCAGCCAAGATGGTTAAGCTTAGGAATGAGATTATAACATTTTTCTAGAATGACTTGGAGACCTTGTATGATTCATAAGAAATATACAATAAACTCCTAAAGTGGTGTCCATACGATGGACTACCGAAATGGCTAAAGATACAAATTTTTTACAATGGGTTGATACTGAATACTAGGACCATCCTAAATGTTGCGATATGAGGTGCCCTGATAAGTAAGTCCTTCGACAGTGCATATGATTTGATAAAAGATATGGCTACCAATAACTATCAATAGTTAAATAATAGGCAACATCTTAGGAAAGCTTCAGGGTGTATAAGCTTAATAAGTTTATAGCATTAAGTGTTAAGGTAATGTTTCTAGCCAAATCTTTAGAATCTTTAAATCTTAAGGTCACATCCTCTGAGCTGAGTCCTAATCATTTTAGGTTCACCCATAGTCCTATAGCTTTATGTGAGGTATGTGAGTAAGTCACCTAAGAGAGTTTTGTCCTATTCACCCATAGAGTATCTATTATGTAGACCAAAATCCTTAGCAACCTAATAACCTTTATGCTTTCACATATAGCCCGATTGGAAGAATAACCTAAGTCAGTCAGTTTAATCCATTCAAGCACCATAACAACCTTAATACACTCAACCACCGAACCTTCAATGTTTTCAGCAACCTATTTCATATTATCAATAGCACTCATAGCAGTTCACATCTCAATATCCATTTATGTCATCTCTTAAAAAGAAACCCTTAGTCAAATATCTCTTAGGTATCATGACTAAAACTAAGATCTCATTCATATAGATTTAGAACACCATGTTCCAAAACCAAACTACTTCATTTAGGAACCTAGAGACCTAGATAGGTCAATTAGCTATTTTATTGAATACCTAACCTTATGACACCTTACCCAATAACACCAAGGTCAACACTAGGAGGGAGAGGAATGGGCATTGCAAAGCTATTACACTTAAGAGTGGGAGGTAGGTAGCTAGTGACTCAATCCAAGTAGGTTCCAAGGATATAGTAGTAGAGGAGTCTGATGATGAGCTTGATAGAGATCTAGTTCAAAAGAGGGATAAGGACAAGAAAGCGAATGAGAGTGTCAAACCTACCTAGTTATCCTAAACATCTGTACATAGTGCTTTACCTAGTTCATCTAGGCCTGTTTTTCTTATAGTTGAACCACCTAGGCTTTATATTTTTTTTCTCAAAAATATGAGAAATAGAGGGAGGAGAAGCAATTCTTTAAATTTTTAGAGGTGTTTAAGAAGCTGCATATCAACATCCTTTGTACGAATGCATTAAAGTATATGTCTAGCTATGCCAAATTCATTAAGGACATTATCTCTAAAAAAAAAAAGATGCTTGATGATTATAAGATGGTTGCACTTATTAGTGAATGCACATTTTTTATTCAGAGAAAACTACCTATAAAGTTGAAGGATCCTGATAATTTTACCATTCTATGTATTATAGGTAGCATGTCTATTGATAAAGTTTTATGTGACCTAGGAGCTAGTATTAACTTGTTACCTTCATCCTTTTTTAAGAATTTAGGCATAGAAGAGGCTAAGCTCAGCTCGATTACTTTGCAGTTAGCCAATAGGTCACTAAAATACCCTAGAGGGATTGTGGAAGATGTTTTGGTAAAGGTAAAAAATTCTTTTTGCTTACTAATTTTATGGTTCTAGGCATAAAGGTGGATCATGAAATCTCGATTATTCTAGGAAGACGATTTTATAGTCATTGTAGGGTTATGATTGATGTGCAAAAAGGAAAATTGACCATGCAAGTTCAAGATCAAAAGGTACGATTTAATGATTTCAAGGCTTTGCCATTTTTTGATGATTTTGATGAGTGCTCAAAGGTAGAGGTAGTTAGTAATGTGATTCATGATGTTTTTTACCTAAAGCACCTTATCTTGCATCTTGAGGAATCCCTTATAGTTGATGAGGTAAAGGATATGGATTTGAGTGAGAAAAATGGTGAGACATTGATAATCTTTACTTATCGATTTGCACTGCCTTCCAATGCTAAGCCTATAGTTGATTTGCCACTTTTTCTAGAGTAATTATACCTTCAGTTATAGATTCATTGAGCCTTGAAAATTTTCATTTTGATGATACTTATCAAAGTACTATTAAGTTTGGGGGTGATAGGTTGTTATTGATAGGATATCATTATTACTTGATTTACTAGTTCTTAAGAATTTTAATTTAATCATACCTATCATAATCTTTCTAGGAATGAGGGTGTAGACATGTTGCAAAAAAGATATGATATGGTTCATGTTGAGAATAAGTCGATTAACTAAATTTTAAAACCAAAACCCACTTACCTTAGTCCATCTAGGTGTGAGGTTAAAGGTTTTGTTGAGAAATGCACTATTACTCTTGCTTGCCCACATGATCCACCATTAGACCTAATTTTTAATAAGATGGTTAAAAGAAAGGTCATTAAATGGTTGGATTCAAGAATTAAGTGTGGAGTGATCACTATGAACCTATAGGGTTGAGTTTATTCTACATAGCGTAGCTTTCGACTTTAGATAAAGTGCTTTTTGGGAGGCAACCCAAGCTTTACATTTCATGTTTTATTCATTTGCTTATTTTGTTGTTTTCATGTTTTTCTTATCTTTTCTTATACATATTGATGTAGTTTTTTTATGTAGTTGTTTCTTTGTTTTGCAGGATGAATAAGAGCTTAAAGAGGATACATTAGTTTCGACCAAAACTTTCATGGGAGATTTGGCTACCATACCTCCATGATGATAGGAGAGTTTTCTTATTCCTCTCTTTTGTGCCTTATTTCTTTATGCTTGCACATTGAGGACAATCTGTTGTTAAAGTTTAGGGGTATAGGAACATTGCTCAAAATTTGAAAAAAATTTTGAATTTTCCTTGAGTTTGAGTTGCCTTAGAATTGAGCTTAACAAGTGGTAGCTTGAATCATTAGTATGTTTTTTTTAATTAGTTCTTCATGAAGCCAATGATAGGTAAAGATTGAGAATGAATACAACTTTAGGAAAAGATTGAATATTGTGTTAAATATGAGATGATGCTTAGGTTTAGTGAATTCTTGAATATGTGTTTTCATTTGTGAGTTGATAATTTGAACATTGAATTGCATTTTTTATCTACTGTTGATTATATGAGCATGAGATTTCTTTTTGCATTGGTCTTTGAAGTTGTGTTTCATGTTCTAAAATTTATTTTGATCATTGCTTGAGGTGAAATCCTAGATGACACATAATTAAGGAAATGATATAGGCCATCTTTGGATCATTTGAACCTTTCGAGCCATCCTTTATTTAATTCTTCCATAGTCAACCCATTTGAGCCTTATGATACCTTTTCTTTGTTTTAAAATCACATTACAAGTTCATAGCCTTGATTTGCTTATTTTCTATCTTTTTTATCCTTTGCCCTATCTACATTAGGTTATTCATGGATAATTCGTGAGCTATACATTATCAAAAAAGAAGGGTGAAGCTTGGAAAAGAATGAGAAAATAATTTTAAAAAAAAATAGTCAAGCTAGCTTGTAAAAGAAAAGAAAAAATTTGAAAAACTTTAAAAAATTTGAGAAAAAAAGAAAAAAGAAAGAAAAACAAAAGTAATAAAGTGGCGAAAAAGTAAAGAAAAGAAAGAAAAATGGGCAAAATCAAAGTTTATGGGGGTATTTTTTTAGTCAAGCTTACCTTTTATACCTTGGAACCTCAATTATGGATGATCCTAGACAAGTAATGCATTGTTAGGGTACTTGAGCCTAAATGAATTTTATCATCCCTTAACCCTAGCCTTACATTACAGCTTATGAAAGTCTTAAATGATTTTTGCTTATATGTTTATCTATATTAGTGGAGAGAGATGTGATGAGCAAACTTATAGAACTTAAACACACTTTATTAATCTTTGTTTTTGAAGTTTCATGTTTTGCATAACATTACTAGATTTCAAGCAAGGATATATGAGAAGTGTTGCTTGCTTGGGGAACCATAGTTAGAAATGATCTTAACTTAGGTTGATTATTGTATATTAGCACTTATTCATGATTTTACTTTAGTTATACCCACTAATCAATACATGAGGCATTCATGTTCAATAAAGCATTGAGAGTACATGATGATTCTTACTCAATCTTGTTTTGCTTGTGGACAAGCAAAATCTTAACTTTAGGGGTTTGATTACACAAAAATTTTAGTATTTTCATGCTCATTTTTAATGCAATTTTACTTATATTTTAGCTTATTCCTTTTAAATTATGGCAAAAATACTCCTAAATACATATTTTTCTCAGGTGTAAGTAAAAATGGAGAAATTGAGGAATTTTTGTCAATTTGGATACATTTTTGGAGGATTTTTGCTGCAAATTGTGAAAATAGCCTAAACTAGTGTCATTGAATTACATTGATCATTGAGGGAGTTCTCTTAAATTTTTTCCTATAATTTTGAGCTTATTTCTAGAATTTTTCTAGTGATTTTAATGATAAATTGGTTCATTAAATAATTTAAATTTTTTTATAGCCAAAATGAAGTAAGTTGAAGCAAGAATTGATGCTTAAAGAAGCAAGCTAGTGGCATGCATAGTTTATAAACCATGATAAGTTGGCACCAATCTTTGGTGCTTTGAAAATGATCAAATGGGGTTGATGACATGCCATTATAGAGAGCTCGTATTGGCTATAATTTGGACTTTTGGAAAAAGCAAGATGCATAAGGAGAAGGCTTACAACCAAATAAGAAACAAAAGAGATTGACACAGCCATGTACCAAGGATGAGGAAGGAGCAAAGAAGTCTCTAGAAGACCTCTCATTTCCAAAAGTTTTGGAGAGCTTTTTTCAGGTTTAACTCATTGCTCACCTGCCTATAAATAGGAGTGGAGCAAGCCATTTCAGGGAGACTTTAGGTTAGACTTTAGCTTTGGATTTTATTTTTTTGTTTTTTAGTTTTTGCATTTTCTTTTATTGTATTTTATTTTCCTAGGAACCAAATAGCTCTTGACTTCCATGTTTTTTTAATGATTTTAGTTGCACTTTTACAGTTCTTAAAGTATTTTTCAATATTCTTTATGATTTTGGCAATGAAATTCACAACTTTGATTTATTTCTAGCTTAAATCTTCAAGTTTTGTCGCTGATCTCAAATCTGTTTTTGCATTTTCACACTTAACCTAGTTGCAATATTTTGATTAGAACTCAATCATTTCATACTTGTTTTTACTCCAATTTTTATTCACAATTTTGTAGTTCATTATGCTTTAACATAATATAAAATCAGTATCAAATCTGATCCCAATCAATATAGTTAATTCTCGTAATTTGAGGTTGAAATCTTAGAGGTAGTAGAGATCAAGTGTGTGATTCATGTTGGAGCTTGGTTCTTTTCTCCTTTAGGCTATTTTTTTGCTTCTTGTAACCTTTGATTTCTTATATTTAGTTTTTATCTAGCTTACTTTCATTTTATTGCAATTTTTTTCTTGATTTGGATGGCTGTTTGGATGAATTTTGTTGATCATGCTTTGTTTTCTTTAGTTTGGTGCAATGTTTGTTTTGCTAGTTCATTTAGCTATTCTTCCTTTTATTTGCTACAAATATTTTGGTTGAATTCTCTAGAAAACTTGTTATTCAATCTTGCTTTAGCTCATTTTTAGTTCATGCTCTCTAGAATTTTCTAGATTTGTATTTTTCTCTTCTTGATTCAATGAAAAGTTTGCTACAATCTATTTTTTGTTTCAATTTGTTTTAGCAGTTTCTTGAGGTTCTTTTTTAGTTCTTGAGCTTTAATTCAATTTCTCATGTTGATCTTTAGTTGATCATTAATTTCTAGCTCATGTTAGAGTGATTTTGCACCATTTAGATTAAAATCAATAACTTAAAATTTCATTTCTAGATTTTCTAGCAAGATTTGGTTTTTATTTCCTTTTGGGAAATTTGCAAATTCTGCTTAGTTTTTGTTCTTTAATCAGATTTTTTCTATTGATATTTGCATGTTCTTTCCAATACTAGTTTAAGTTCCACTGATTTTACACAATTTTCACTCAAATTTGTTGTTTAACAGATTTAGTTCAAGTTTGCAACTACTTTCAGTTCTTTTTTTTTAATGTGAACTTACAATTTCTCTTTTTAGTTTGCTTCATAATTGTGTCTTACTTTGAAATCACTCCTTACCTTTGTCAGTTTCAAGTTAATACTAATTCAATTGATGCAAAATAAGTCCAAAATCATTGTTGAATATGTGATTCTATCCTTGACATAATAGCATTCGATTTTTCTTGGTTTAATTGTGTCTTACTTTGAAATCACTCCTTACTTTTGTCAGTTTCAAGCTAATACTAATTCAATTGATGCAAAATAAGTCCAAAATCATTGTTGAATATGTGATTCCATCCTTGACATAATAGCATTCGATTTTTCTTGGTTTAATAGTGACATGAGGTTTTAATGTTGCAAATCCTTTGTAATTCAATTTTTGCCTTAATAAGCTATTGTTTTGCACAATTTATGTTGTTTACTTCATTTTCCTAGCATTTTCTTAGTGAAAGTTGAGTAGTTAGCTATAGTTAGTTATAATTAGTTATAGTTGTGATAGTTAGCTAATTTGGTTACATTGCTTTAGTTACTATTTTTGTTTCAATTTTTACTTGTTATTTTTAATTTTTAGTTTAAAATTACATTTTAATTCATTTCATATTTGATGTTTTGCTCAATTTTATTTTCATAGTTAGTTTAATTTTGTCTATTTTATGCTAGAATTAATTTTAGAAGGGTAGGGGGATAATAGATACTTAGCCTAGGAATTTTTTTACCTAATCTCTATAGGATGATATCTTGACCAAAAGATCACTATTATTACTAGTATGGCCTGTGCACTTGTAGATTCACCAAACCAATAGTCTCATTGGTTCTACTACTATATGGTATGTATAACTAAATATATCACATCCAAGGGTAAAAAGAATTAGCAAGGGCCTTTATCGCCTTGTACAAGCACATGATAGCTTGGGTGCCAAACCATCTATTTTTACAAAGAGTGAAAAAGAAATATACTAAAAAAGAGACTAAAATCCTATTTTTCAATACTCTTAAGACCTTTTATTATAAGAGGATTATTGGTAATGCTATTAAAAACTTTATTGATATGATAATTTCTAAGGATATCATTAAGAATGCTATTAAAAAATGAAACTTGAGGGGAGTGACACAACTAATGCCAAGAAATGAGCTATACCAAATGAGCTGATGCTTGAGCTGTATCCTATGAAGGGCAATAGTTGAAATGCGATCTTACATATCTTTAATACTTAATGTACCAAACTCCTTACCATTATATACATAATGTATCACTCAACCCTTATCCTTACCTTCTCGTGCCACTCACTTATCAACCCAATTTCCAACCTTGAATGACAGCTCATATGCATGGTCTACACCCAGTCTACAACTCAACCAAGTACTCAAACTAGCTATCCAAGAGGGTCTTAGAATAATTAAGAGAAAATCCACATTGATCATATTCCTATGACCTATTTTGAGTTATTCCCACAACTGGTAAAGAGTTATCTTATAACACTTATCCATTTGGAACCCTTAAAGGCACTTTATCCCAAATAGTATGATGTTAATGCTAGATGTGACTACCGTTATAGGAATGCAGGTCACTTTATTGAAATTTGCCTTATTATGAAATACAAGGTGTAAAATCTAATAAAGGCTAGCATACTAAACTTTGACACTTCAGGAACA
Organism: Durio zibethinus; assembly: GCF_047325235.1. NCBI lineage: Eukaryota > Viridiplantae > Streptophyta > Magnoliopsida > Malvales > Malvaceae > Durio > Durio zibethinus. The sequence continues at coordinate 9,445,645 of NC_143185.1, forward strand.
TAAATGGAAACCTTTACCAAACCTTACTAAGGCAGCAAACAATGGTATAAATGATGATAAAGCTTGCTACATCCAGAAAAGTGTGGATAATATCAAGACTCCCTTCGATCAAGTTTTTTATGCTCTAGTAAAAGGTTGATATGATTCGTCTAGTGTCCTTGGGTCTTAAGGCTTGTTATAAAGAGCCTAACTTGAACTAGTCATACAAATATCATATGGGAGCTATTAGTTATTCTATTCATAACTGTGACTTATTTCACCAAAACTTACAAAAAATTATGGATGTTTTTCAAATTGAGTTTTATGAAAACTCAAAGAAAACATAGTAAATGCAATAGTTGAAGAATCTCCTAAGGCCTTGATCAAACATGTCACTATTTTTTTGTAAGCCACTCAAAGCTAAGATAAGCTTACCCCAAAGCTAGTTGTGATAATTAAAGTCCCAAGTCCTTTTCCATATCAAAACAATAAGATAGTGCCATGGAAATACAACTATGATATGGTAACTCAAGGATTTAGTGATGATCAAGTTTCCACTAACTTAGCCACTGTAAACATAATTAAAGTAGGTGGCATGACTAGGAGTGCACGTTGCTATACACCAAAAATGGTAGAAAAAGCCTAAAAATAGAAAACCAAAGAAAAAAAAGAAGGTGACAAAAATAATCCAATGAAGATTCTTGATGTAGGTTACCAAAAGCCAATCACTGAAAAAGAGGCATGTGAATTCCTAAAGTTGATCAAGCATAGTGAATACAATATGATGGAATTATTAAATAAGATACCAGCAAGAATCTCACTTTTATCACTAATTCTTTCTTGACAATCATATAGGAATACACCACTAAAGGTTATAAATCATGTATATATGGCTCACAATATATTTACGAAAGATATGGGTAACATTGTTCGAAATCTAGTGGTCACGAACTACATAGCTTTTAATGATGATAAAAATTTCACATAAAGGATAAATAAGTACTAAGACCTTTCATATTACCTTCAAATGCAAAAGTCATACTATTGCCAAAATCCTTATTGATAATGGCTTTTCAATCAATGTCATGGTTATGACTACTTTGGCTAGGTTTTTAGTTGATGTATCTTTTATGAAAGCTAGCCATATGGTAGTAAGAGCTTTTGATGGCACTTGAAAGAAAGTGATCAAAGATATTAAAATACCATTATCAATTAGTCCTTGCACCTTCAATATCAAATTTCAAGTTATGAACATCTCTCTATCAATTTGGAAGACTATGGATTCACATAGTAGGCCCTGCCTTATTTTTCTGCACCAAAAAGTTAAATTTATTGCTGATGGTTACCTCATCTATATTTTTGAAAAAGAATTTAATGGTGACATAACCGTTATCCACTCTATATGTAAAAGTGATAGATGATGCATTGGAATGCTCTTACAAAGCTTTTGAACTAATCAATACAACCTATATAGGGGGAGGATCCAAAATCCTTACTCCTCATTTGTTTGTAACTATTGGCATGGTTATTAAACAAATAATCAAAAAAGGGAGACGTCTTGGGAATGAACTAAGAAAGAATCTTCAATGAATCAAGGACCTCCAATAACACCTAACAACAAAGAAAGGTGTGGCCTATACAAGCCAACAAGGGTGGGTAGGATAAAGATGTTGAATGCCAAAAAAGAGAAGAGAATGGCTGATTTTAATGCTTATGAACTTGACACTAAAAAATTGATTATTCCCTATCTATATGATACCTTTCATTTTAAAGGATGCATCTATCAAAATCATCTTAAGCTATGAATGAGGAAATAGCATGGAATATGGAAAAAGCTTTTTTTGGGCTTTCCATCATGATGTTGGATGATGAAGCAACCAAAGGCCAAGAAAAGATATTGTTTGTGTATTTGCCCTCACTAGGTCCAGAATCAAAGAATTGAAAAATGATGAAGTTACCTGCTATCTTCAAACCTCTTGAAAATTAATGTAGTGAGTTAAACCCTACATGTTTAAGCCCAAGCATTAGGGATATATTTTATGTATGGGCTAATTTATCCAATATTATTTTAATAAAATAATTTGTATTATGCATTACCATTACATTTCCTTTTTAATTTTTTCTATTATTTCATTCTTTTCTTTTACCCATACATTTGCTTATATCCTTTCAATTGCACCCATTTTAAGTTTCCAAGTAATGAATGTGAAGGTAATCATGACACTAATCCAAGTTTGATTTTGAAAATTTTATTCATATTGATGAACTTGATAATGAAAAAGCTTTAAATAACTATACTTTCCATTATGATTTGTTGAAATTAATGGAACAAAAAAAATAACCAATCGAACCAATCCAAGAAGCTTTAGAAATGATTAATTTGAAAAATGATGTAATTGATAAAGAGATTAAAATTGGCACATCATTGTCACCAGTTGATAAAAAAAAAAGCTAGTAGAACTGTTTTATGAATATGTGGATGTGTTCTCATGGTCTTATCAAGATATGTCAAGGCTTAAAACTGACATTGTAGAGCATAAGCTACTTTTAAGCCCAAATGTAAGCCAGTGCAATAAAAGTTAAGACATATGAAACTTGAAGTGTTGTTGAAAATTAACAAAGAGGTGAAGAAACAATATGATACTGATTTTTTGAAAGTAGACAATGATCTTGAATAAGTGGCTAATATAGCCCCAATTCCCAAAAAGGATGGAAATGTTCAAATATGGGTAAACTATCAACATTTGAATAGGACAAGTCCAAAAGAAAACTTTTCATTGCTTACTTTGATACACTTATGGACAACACTACCAAACCTTTTATGTTTCTCATTCATAGATGGTCTCTTTAGTTACAACCAAATTATGATGGCTTTTGAAGGCATGAAAATAACTACTTTTGTGACAATATGGGATACCTTTTGCTACAAAGTTATATCTTTTGGACTAAACAATGCTAAAGTAACATGCAAAATAGCAATGATAACTCTCTTCCATGATAAAATGCACAAAGAGATAAAAGTGTATGTTGATGATATGATTGTCAAATCTCACGAAGGAGAAGATCATGTCTCTAATCTTAGAAAATTATTTAAAAGACTAAGAAAGTTCCAACTCAAGATAAATCTTTCCAAGTATACATTTGATTCAAAACCTAAAAAGTTGTTAGAATTCATAGTGAGTGAAAAATGAACAGAGGTAGATCTAGATAAAGTGTGCGCTATTCAAAATTTATCTCTTCTGTACATGTAAAAAGAAGTGAGATATTTTTTAAGAAGATTGAACTACATTACTCACTTCATTTTCTCAACTTACTTTGAAATGTGATCCCTTTTTCAAATTACTTCACAAAAATTACTCTGGTGAATATAATGAAGAATGTTAAATGGCTTTCAAAAAAATCAAAAAATACTTATTAAGCACGATAGTGTTGTACATGATGAGACAGGTAAAAAACTTTTGATATTGTATTTGGTGGTGAATGAGAATTTCATGGAATGTGTATTAGGGCAACATGATGAGACAGGTAAAAAAAAAACATGCCATCTATTACTTGAGTAAAAAATTTACTGACTTTGAGTCTAGATATATGCCTTTAGAGAAAATGTGTTATGCACTACTTAAATAACTAGAAGATTCAACTAGTATATGTTGTATTATATAGCTTAGCTTGTTGCAAAACTAGATCCTCTCAAGTACATTTTTGAAGCCTTCACTATCAGGAAAACTAGCTAAATGGCAAGCCATGCTTTGCGAATATGATAGTCTATATGACCTAGAAAACGATCAAAGGAAGTGTGATAGTTGAATTCTTGGCTGACCAAGCTACAAATGATTATGAGCCAATGAAGCTTGATTTTCTTGATGAAAACTTAATGGTTGTTGAAGAGGAAAAATCCACCTAAAAATCATGGAAAATATTATTCGATAAAGACATAGAATTAGGGCAATCTTGATATCTTGGGATGATAATTATTACCCAATCATAGCTAGATTGAAGTTCAATTTCATAAATAATATAGTCAAGTATAGAGCATGTGTTATAGGTTTGCAAACAACTAAAAAAAAAATTAAAGTATCAAAAGTGTATAGAGACTCACCTTTGGTAATTTATCAACTGCAAAGAGAATGAAGATAAGAGACTTAAAGCTAGTTTGATATCAAAAATACATTTTTGAATTGATTTAGCAATTTAAGAAGATTCATTTTTGAGCACTTGCCAAAAACAAAAGTCATATTGCTAATGGCTACTCTAGCTACTATGATAAAAGAGGATGTGAACTTTGAAATCCAACCTATCAAATTGAAATTAAAAAACCTGCCAACACATAGTTTAAATGTTGAATAAGAAGTTGATGGGCAACCTTAGGACCATGATATTATGCAATATATCAAGTATTAATAGTATCCCAAGCATGCAATAGAAAATTATAAAAGAATCATTTGAAGAATAACTGTGGGATTCTTTTTTATGGAGAATTATTATACAAAACATGTTGAAACCAAGTGTTTTTAAGATGTATAAATGCCACAAAAGCAAAAAGAATACTTAAAGACATGCATGATAGAATCTGTGAAGCCCATGCAAATGGTCATATGATGGCCAAACAAATAATGAAGATAGAATATTACTGGCTGTCAATGGCAAGTGATTGCATCAACTATGCATGAAAATACCACAAATGTTAGATTTATGCATATAAGATTAATTTTCCTCCAACTAATTTGCTATGGTTATTCTCAAGGTGGGGCATGGTTATGATTGGATTTATTACTCCAAAGGCTTTAAATGGGTATCAATTTATCTTTGTAATGATAAATTATTTTACCAAATGGGTAAAACCAGATTCTTATGCTAGTGTGAATAAACAATAGTGTGCAAATTCGTAAAAAATAAAATAATATGCCAATATGGGCCTCTAGAAATAATTATCTTCAATAATGCTAAGAATTTGAACAATAAAATTATGAGTAAGGTTTGTGCTTAGTTCAAGATTAAGCATCATAATTCAACACCTTATCAACCAAATATAAATGAGGTTGTAAAAGCTACTAACAAGAATATTAAAAAGATATTAGAGAAAATGATTGATACTTACAAGGATTGGTATGAGAAGTTACCTTTTACCTTGCATGCTTATAGAACATTAGTGCATGCATCCATTAAAGGTACTAAATTTTCACTAGTTTATAGGATGGAAGTTGTATTTCCAATTAAAGTAAAGATTCTTTTTTTGAGTGTTCTAATGGAAGTTGAGCTAGAAGAAGCTGATTAGGTTAGAGAATGCTATGAACAATTCAATCTCATAAAAGAGAAAAAGCTTATGATGTTGTATCATGGTAAGTTGTACCAAAAAAGAATGATGTGAGCACATGACAAGAGAGTTCACCTTGATAGTTTCGAGAAAGATAATTGGTTCTAAAAAAATTCTTCCAAACCATCATAATAAATCGATAAAAATGGAAGCCAAATTAGAAAGGTCCATATGTAGTGAAAAAAGCTTTTTTTGATGATGTATTAATTTTGATAGAGATGAATGGTAGTGAATTACCAAATTTGATAAATTTTGATGCCGTGAAGAAATGTTTTACTTGAAAAAAAAAAGAATGAAAAAAAAAAAAAGAAAAAAAAAAGAAGACTCAAAGTGAAAACTAAAAAAAAAAAAAAAACAATGAGTCAAAAAGGGGCATTTAAGTTGAAAACCTAAAAAAAAGGCTTAGATGAAAGGATAAAACAGCATCATTTGAAGATCTCACCACATAAGGGCAAAGTTTAGTCTAATAAAGCTTAACATGATCAAGATTATTGATAGAAAGAGTTTTGAGAAAGAATTTTGGATTAGTTTATTTAAAATTGTTGGAATATTCATTACTTGCATATTGATAACTATTCAAATATTAAGATTAATGATTTTCCTTTTGTTTACTTAATTTATTTCTTTCAATGAATAACTTTTCTTCATTTTACCTTGCCTAAATTCTTTTAATTTTGATTGAAGAAATCTATGATTGCATTGTGCTTGTTGTGTTATTGTACTAATGATTAATAAATGAATGAAAATTCATAAAGATCTCCACATTGCCTTGAAAAGAAGTTTAAGAATAGTAAGAGTAACAAAGAATGATAAGGAAAACTTGAAATATATCAATCCTTTGTGATTTAGAATGAAATTTTGGGATTTGATTTAAATTAATTCTTAGATTTTGATGATGAAATTGATAAGACCATTTGGTAAAGCTTGATAACCCATGTTGAAAAGTATAAATGTTGAGGAATTGAATGATGAGAGAATATGAAAAGAGCTTTGAGAACCTTTTTTATTTACCATAAGTGAAGAAATAAAATATGGCATTCATTGCATTATTTGCATTATATATTGCATTACATTACACTACATTCATTGCACCTGTTTGGAAGATAAAAATGGAAAGATTAGATTTTAAAACTGAGATTGGAGATTTTTCATGGCATTGCATTTTGCATTCTGCGTTCATTGTATATGCATTGAAGATGAAAAAAGATAAAATTATATTTTTAAAGTTGATATGATTTTGAGAATTTTTAATTTGTTTGAAGATGATTTTCACACATAAGATTGGGTGACAAATGTTAAAATGAAAGAAATCTTTTCAAAAAATAAGAATTTTGATTGTAATTTTTTTAAAGTTTCAAAGCCTTTAATAATGAGGAGCTTTTTGATTTTGAATTTCTAAAGTTTCAATGCCTTTGTTAAGGAGAATCTTTTTGGTTGTAAAATTTTTGAACTTTCAATACCTTTGTGGATGAAAAGCTTTTTGGTTGCGATATTTAAAAAAAAAAAGTTTCAATGCCTCAATTAAGAAAGAGCTTTATAGTTGTAATTTTTAAAATTTCAATGCCTCATTAAGGAGGAACCTTTTGGTTACGATTTTTTTAAAAAGTTTCAATGCCTTTGTTGATGAGGAGTTTTTCTGTTTTGAATTATTAAAGTTTCAAAACTTTTGCTAAGGAAGAGCTATTCGATTTCAAAATTTTCAAAGTTTCAAAGCCTTTGTTGTGGAAGAGCCTTTTTTATTTTTCTTAATATTATTTCTCAACCTAGACAAAATAGATGTCTTTTATCTTTGTATAATTCATATTTCACAAAAATGTGTAAAGAGGGGTAACTGTAGAGATCTCATTTTTTTAGGAAATTTTCTCAATATTCAATGGGTTTTGAATTTTATTTTGATAATGGATTGTGAAATTGTTCAATCAAGCATTAGTCATAATGTTGGATTTTAAGCCTAAATCAAATGGCCAAACATGATTTTTATTTATTTATTTATGTTTTCATTATATTTTTTCATTTATTTTTAATTTTTTTTATTTTCCACTTTTGTTATTTGATTAAAAAAAGAAAAAAATAGAAAATTTAGATTTAGATTATGAAAAGGAATCTAATTTTTTTTTATTTTGTAAAAATTAAGAATTTAAGGATTCAATTGGTTTTAGAAATACTTGAGCATCCAGCTATTGACAAAGGAAAAAATCTTCAAAAAAATCTTGACAAAATTATGATATATTAAGTTTTATTGCGATTTTCCTACTCAATTTGGGATTTGAACCCTTATACAATGATGAGAAATCAAGCAAAAATCAATAGGCAATAATCAGCAATACACAAGCAAATAGAATAACTTTAAAAAAACTAGTTTGTGAATTTGAGAAATTTTTTTGGTCCAAAAAAATTTTTAGAAAAGTTTTTTAGGTTAGTTTATTCTTGGAATTTGCTTGAGGATTGTTCTAGTGATTTCAAGAAGTATTGAGAAAGTTGTTTGGGGATTTTTTTTATTTTTGGGTTTCTAGGATTTTAAGATTTTTTTGAATCTGGGTTGAATTTTTAACTTTTTCGATAGTTGATTTGAACTGTTTGGTGAGGTATGTGATGGTTAGAAGGATTCACAATGGTCGTTTTCTAGAATTTGCAATGATTTATGGGTTTGGGGTAAAGTTTTTTAGGACCATTGATTTTTTTTTTCAGCAAAATCTAGGAATATTGCCAACATTTGGAAAAGTTTATGCTTTCTAGCAAAAGATTTAATGAGAAGTTAGAGAAATTTTTAGTTAGAGAGAGAAAGAGAAAAAAGAAACTATAGAAAGAAAAATATTTATGACTTTTAAAGTTGTATAAAATGACAACGTTATGAAGATTAATGACTTACTTATCGCTCCACACATGACCTGACTCGTTTTGCAAAGTTTTTCTTTTTTTTTTCTAATAATTTCTTATTTTATTTTTTGTTTTATTTTATTTATTTTAATTTATTTTGTTTTTTTATTCAATATCTAATTACTTAATTTTATTTAAATTTGATTTGGTATTGTTTACTAGGAATAATGAAAAAAAGAAAGAAAGAAAATATTAAAATTAAAAAAAAGGTTTTTAAGTCAACATTTATGTTACTCAATTTTTTATTTTTTTGCATTTTATGATATTTTTATATGATTTTTATGATAATTTTGTATGATTGTTTTATATGATTTTTATGATAATTTTGCATGATTGTTTTTATGATATTATTGCATGTTTTTATTATGATATTATTACATGATTTTATATGATATTATTACATGATGATATTTTTGCATGATGTTTATTATGATATTATTGCATATTTTTATGATATATTTGTATGATGTTTATTATGATATTATTGCATGATTTTTTCATGATATTTTTGTAAGATTTTTTATGTTATTTTTGCATGATACTTTCATGATATTTTTCTTTAATATTTTTATAGTATTTTTGTATGAAATTGTTTGTAAAAAAATAAAAGTGGAATAATTATTCTTTGACATAAGATATTTAATAAACTTAACGACGGAGCATCTTTAAGGGAACAATGTGTTTTTCTTAAATACTTTTAAGATGAGAAAATTTTTTTTAATAAAAACTTAAAGATTTTTTTTCAATATTTAAATATTAAAATTAAAATAAAAAAGAAATAAAAACTAGTTTTTAAGGCTTAAACAAGATAACATAAGATTAATTCAATATCAATTTTGGGTGTTGTGAGGCGCTAAAATCTTTATTATATGTAACCGACTCTCAAATCTAGTTTTGTTTATATAAATTGAAAACTATTTTTTAAAAAAACCCTTAATTTAAGTTTAAGGTAATCTTAAAAATAATAGATTTACTTAAGTGGCCAATCACATCTAAATAAAAAATATTTATGGCAACTCCATATTTTTATGTTTAATGAGTAGGTTTTTGAATTTAATTGTTATGATATTTAGTTTCACTTGTTTGCTATGCTATCCTGACCCTTACTATAGAAGAACCATTGTGAATCAATTTTGTATCTAGAGTTGCAATGTTATAAAGTAAAGTGGTTTAATGTTAAGCAAGAAATCATAATGATGACTCAATAACAAATTTATTATAACCATGATTAAGGATACATAATGAAAAAAAAAAAAAAAAGGTATCAAAGTCTTTCATTTTATGGGTTTGAAACATAGATTCCTTGTTTGTGTTGTGGTCTCCTCTTTGTGGTTCTTTCTTCTGTTTGGTCTAAATATCCTTCCCTTGGTATCAACCTCTCAAGTATGTTTCCAAACCCTCTTTCATCATTTTGTTTAGGGTTAAATACTCATTTAGTTCTTGTACTATACAATTTTTATCAGTTTGGTATTTTAAAAAATAAAATTCACAATTAAATACTTGAGTATTTGAACTTTCATTTTATCATTCACTTTAGTAATTTTGATTAATGTCATTAATTAACTTGCTAATATAGTATTAATATCAAATAAAATACTGATACGTGTCAAAAAATCTAATCATTACCGCAGTATCAATTGCCACATCAACATTACAATAAAATTTTAAAACCTCACAAAAAAAATTAAAATTTAAAAAAAAAAAACCAAAAAAATTTCAAAAATCTAAAAAATTTAACGAAATTGAAAAAACCATAAAAAATCTAAAAAAAGAATTTTCAAAATAATTAAAATTTTCAAAAAAATCTAAAAAATAAAAAATTATCTAAAAATCCAATAAATTCAAAAAATTTAAATATAAAAAATTTAAAATTTTGAAAAATAATTTCAAAAAATTTTAAAAATAAAAAATAAACAAAACTCAAAAAATGAAAATCCCAAAAATCTAAAATATAAAAAAAAAACTCAAAATATCTAGAAAAATCTAAAAATTTTTAAAAATATTAAAAAGTTGAAAATTAAAAAAATCCTTAAAATATAAAAAATTTTAAAATTTTAAAAAATTCCTAAAACTCCAAAAATTAAAAACCAAAAAACAAAAAATTCTGAAAAGAAAAAACTTTGAAAATTTTTTAATATTACATTTTCAATTTTTTTAGAACATTTTAATTTTCAATATCTTTTGAAATTTTTAGGATTGTTTAGCTTTTTAGATTTTTTTTTTGAATTTTTATGAATTTTTAAGTTTTTCTCGAATTTTTAAAATTTTTTTATTTTTTGATTTTTAATGGTTCCAGACTTTTCTTCTTTTTTTTTTTAATTTATATTTTTTAATTTTTCATTTTTTTTCATTTTTTAAAATTTTTCAGTATTTAGGGTAATTTTTTGAAAATTTGAAAATTTGAAAATTTTTCATTTTTCATATTTTATTATTTTTTTAATTTTCAAAATTTTTAGAAAATTTTAGATTTTTTCAGATTTTTAAATTTTTGTGAGTTTTCTTTTTCAAATTTTATTTTTATGAAAAATTTTGAAGTTTTTATATATATATTTTAAATTTCGCCTCTGTCCGCGCTCTACCAACAATGATTTTCTTCCCTAAACAAGAGAAGATCTTTTTCAAAAAGAAATTAAACTATTTTCACCATTCAATCTGCTTCCATTCAATCTACCATGAAAATCCGTAAGCTTTTTCTCTGGCAACAACAAAAAGAAAACCCATTTGTAGATGCAATACCTCTCTTGCCACCACCTGCCCAAGCCCCTTTATGTCACGGTAGCCAATTTTAGTCTAGGTTTTAATATCCTTTGTCACAACCATGAATGTTAATCAGTTACTACAGAGTTTTCGATGAAAGAAAAGTTGACAGTGATGTTGACTAAGTGAGCTACACCAAGCCAACAAACACAAGATTTTAAGTGGTTAGCTTGACAGTGATGTTGACTAAGTGAGCTACACCAAGCCAACAAACACAAGATTTTAAGTGGTTAGCGACATAAATATTTGGATTTCAAATTTGGTTTTTTTGGTTCTTTTTTTCAAATCGGGTAATTATTGTGAGATTATAATTGTAATGATTTTGAGGTTAATGATAAAAGGTGACAATTAAGATTTTTGTTGATACATTTTTTACTGTAAAATTTATGATTATTATGATTTTGGGTTAATTATCATAATTTGAGTATAAAAAAAAAAAAATTACTTAAGCACGACTTATGTGATTGCATCGACTGCACAATGAGCCTGGTATTGCTCTCATCCAAGGATGGATACATAAGTTTTTATTAGTGGTGGCAGCATTTTAATTCAATTTATTAAAATTTTTATTGAAAAACAAATTAATATAAAAAATTCTAAATAAATTGACATGTAAATAATTTTTTTTCTATAAAATACAACTTTTTATACCATGGATATAATATTTACATAGCTAAAAATAATTATATGATTATTAACGAATGTAACCTAAATACTGTTATATCATAGATAAATTATGTTTCGATACATGCACATACAGACACATAAATATATAAATATGTATATATATTTGTTTAAATAAATTACTTATAGAATTCTTAAATATACATATAATATTTGAAAAAATAAAAGCAGATATTTTAATTTTATTATTTACTTTCATTTCTTATTTATTATAATATGAAGAACAACAAGTAAATATTTTCTCTTATACAATGAAAACAATATGTTTTATATATAATAAAAGCAAAAATATAAACATAAATCTATGTTAGTTAAATATCATTTTTTATTTTTTGTTCTTATTAATTTTCAGTTTATATGTTATCTTATTTATTTTTCTTCAAAATTAATATATATTATAATAAAATTATTTATCGCCCAAAGTATAAATGTTCAATTACTAAATAAACAATAAAATGTTTTTTTCATGATCCTCAATTCAACGTGGACAAATATGATAAAAAAAAATTTAGTGAGGGCAAAGCTTAAAATTTTCAAAATTTTTGAGATTGTTTTATAATAAATCTAAAAAGTTTTGATACTTTAATGTGGACAATTGCCTCTAACAATTACATATGTAAATCCGTTCCTGTTCTCATCTCTTCCTTCGCATAATCAAATGGATTATTTAACTCAGTTGCTAGACTTTGACCTTTAAATTGAAATTGCTTCCTCAATTGACATATGCCCAACATATATTTGGTAATTGGGTTGAATGATAAATCAGATTGCAAATTATTTTATTTTAATTTTTTATAATTTATATTTTTTAAAACTAATTGATATTTTATTTATATTAATATTTTAAAATATTTAAAATAATATCACTTATTAAAATAATATTTTTATTAATATATAATATTTAAAATAGTAATTTTAATTATTAAAATATTAAAAATACATATGTTTCATGATATATATATATAATAGAAATATTTAAAATAAAATATTAAAAGACTTTTAATATTAATATTTTAACATTTTTAATTAAATTAAATAATAATGTTTTAGATCAAGTTAAATTAAGTCCGAATTTTAAAAAAATTATATCCAATATTTATTTTAAATAGAATTATACTTAAGAGTTTGATAAATAATTTTATTCATAAACAATTCTTTTCTAGCAATTTTCAAAAAAAGAAAATCTTATTTTACATTTACCAGTAAATTGCTATTTTTGTTAACTAATCAATTATCTCCTAAACAAATAGAAAAAAGAAAAAAAAAATAATTTTTACCATACAAACGGGCCTTAATATAGTTTGAAATTCAAAGCAAAGACAAAAGCAAAAATAATTTTTTTACCAAACAAACGGACCTTTATTTAGTTTGAAATTCAAAGCAAATAGAAAAGCGTCTTCCCTCTCTTTCTTTGCTTCCTTCCCTCTCTATAAAGTTTGAAATTCAAACGAGGTCAAGACTCAAAAGTGAAGAGCCTGCGGTAAATAACATATTAGAAAGAAAGAAAAAAAAAAATCAAAATGGAGAAATACGACAAACTGGAGAAGGTAGGGGAGGGTACCTACGGCAAGGTTTACAAGGCCAAAGACAAGGCGAGCGGCCAATTGGTGGCCCTTAAGAAGACCCGTCTTGAGATGGACGAGGAGGGCATCCCTCCCACCGCTCTCCGAGAGGTCTCCCTCCTTCAGATGCTCTCCCAGTCCCTCTACGTTGTCCGCCTCCTCTGCGTCGAACACGTCGACACCAACAAGAACGGCAGTTCCAAGGCCAATCTCTACTTGGTCTTCGAGTACCTTGACACCGATCTCAAGAAGTTCATAGATTCCCATCGCAAGGGTTCCAACCCAAGGCCCCTCCCTTCCTCCCTCATTCAGTCCTTTCTCTTCCAGCTTTGCAAAGGCGTCGCCCACTGCCATAGCCACGGCGTCCTCCACCGCGATCTAAAGCCCCAGAATCTTCTTCTGGACAAGGACAAGGGCATCCTTAAAATTGCAGATCTGGGCCTTGGCCGTGCTTTCACTGTTCCTCTCAAGAGCTACACTCATGAAATTGTCACACTCTGGTACAGGGCTCCGGAGGTTTTGCTTGGCTCCACTCACTACTCCACCGCCGTAGACATGTGGTCCGTTGGATGCATCTTCGCTGAAATGGTTAGAAGGCAAGCATTGTTCCCCGGCGATTCCGAGTTCCAGCAATTGCTTCACATTTTCAGGTTTGTTTGTTTCTTCCTTTGTCTCTCGCAGCCGCATGTTTACTTATTACTAAGTTCCATTTCTTTAATTATTTTCCATAAACGAAAACACAAAGGTTGCTGGGCACCCCAACTGAGAAGCAGTGGCCTGGGGTTACATCTCTAAAGGATTGGCACGAGTATCCACGGTGGGAGCCTCAGAACTTGGCACGTGTTGTTCCTTCCCTTTCTTCTGATGGAGTTGATCTTCTATCCGTATGTCCTCTCCTTCCTCATCACCCTCATTCTTTTATAAACTTCCACTAATCTGCTAACAAGTGAAGTCCCATGAAACTTCAATTTTATGCAAATTAGAATTCACTTGGAATGTCACTTCAAAGAGATTTTATAGTGGGATTAGAACCATAGTTTGAGTGATTGAAAGCATTTTATCCTATGATACGCTGAAAAACATACGGGTCATTTTATCTGGCTATCGATCTTTTTGCGTGTATGCATATGGATATGCACAAGCAACGAGGAAACTAAAATGAGTAATTTTGGTTGCCTTTTCTTCTTTTAATTTCTGTTTCCTCTATGTAAGCTTTTTGCAAACAGTGTAAAAGGTAATGCAGGATCTGCCTGAAAAAGGGTTGTGTGGCTTTTATAAAAACCTCAATCGTGGTGATATATCAAATTAGAAAAGTTTAAAAAGAAACAGCGATAAAAACAGTAAAGAGAAAGTTTCTTTAAAAGATTATGGACGTTATTGTAGAAGAGGAGCTTGCATGAGAACATGAAATTTATAGTGCGTTTTTTCCCTCAGTGAGCTCACTTGAAATCAAAATTTTCATTCTTAGAGGAATGGAATTTCTTGAAATCATTTATGTCAATATCAAGTCATACACCATGATCATGACATTAAATAATTTCATAACAATATATAACACATGAAAAAAATGTTTGTCTTGTATGTAAACAGTTATTCCATGCTTGTGAAGCCTTTTAATTGATTTACCTCTGTATTACTTACAAAATTTGGAGGCAAATAGCTAACTATGTTTGGTTATTGTAGAAGATGCTTAAATACGATCCAGCGGAGAGAATATCAGCGAAAGCAGCAATGGATCATCCTTATTTTGACAGCGTTGACAAGTCCCAATTCTGATTTTGCATTGCTTGGTTATGGTATTATATGGAATTTACTCGTGTAGCATGGTATATTGTTACTCACTAGGTGCTACTTTCCTGAAATCAAAGCACCAACTTTGGAGGAAGCTTCAAAATATGTGGGGAAATTAGTTGCATTCATCTAGGTGATCCAAACAAGATTTGAAAAATGAATTCTAGTTTTTCATGTACCTGCGAGCATTTCTTAAGTTTGTAATGATCAAGTAATATCAACTAGTTAAATTTGAAACTCTTGTTGATATCTGATTTAATCCAATTTAAATCAGCTTATCGAGCATCTTCAGGTAACTTTGACTGTTTTTGAGCCAGTGGACTGATTTTGCAGTTTACTTTTGTTTTGGAATGTTTTGAGGTTCTTGAATGATTTGGTAAAAGTTTTCGTTCAATTGGAAAGGTAAATTTATTAATTTCATATATTTGGTAATCTTTGATCCGGTCAGGCTGGTTATAGTTTCGTGGGGGTTCATCTTTTGTATATTTAGTTATCTAATTGATTAATGCTAGCAGGCAAGCGGCAGTGCTGAAGATATGCCTTGCGTTTATGATTTAGTTTTATAGGGTGACTTCTGCGGCCAGCTGTCTGAATGTGATTCAGCTGGCCGTGGAGAATTAATAGTGCAGCGTAGGACACAAGGTGGGTGGATTAGAGGATCTGAAGCTTGATTTCTGCGGTAGGATAACATATGCCGAAAATGGCATGTTCTCTTCTGGTTGTTTAATAGGAATTTATAGTTAAGCCTTGAGATAAGTCCAGGTAAGTCTTATTTATATTTTAGGTGGTGGATCTTAAAGTTGAGAGAAACGTTGGTGAATGATTCAAGTCTGAAATACTATATTGTCAGCCCAAGTGAAAGCACGATATTATGGTTTCGAAACTTTGATTATGATATGGTTTCAAAGATGAAAATTATTCGTTTGAAGGATGTTCTCTGTTCAGTGTATTTTTGAGTTGCAAATAAGCCGTTACTAAATAATATGTTTTCTCATTGTTTGTGCAGTGGTTAGACTAAGATCATTGGTAAGTTGAATTGTAGACTAATATGTTAAATACTGGTAATATATCGCAACTTCAACACTATTTTCGAAGGGATGATGTTTATCGTGACCCTAGTCCCTGGAGTCCAACATGATATTGGGCACAGATATGTCTTCAAGAGCTTGTGCGATGACTAGTGGCTATTGCATTTGCAGCCATAAACAAGGGAAGTTGTTCATATAACTATTATTATTTATACAATCCATTACACACATATATACATATATATTTGGTCAAATTATATTGAAAGTTTTTATTTTTTACGAAAATTTAAAATTTAGTCATAATATTGTAGTTTATACAAATTTAATCTTCATATTATTTTAATTTTATAATTTTAATTTAATCATTAACTCCGTTAATTTTTATCGTTAAAAATATTGACGTGAATATTAATTTTATTGACGTGGTATTGACTTGTTGACATAATAATTTGAATGAATAAAATTAATTATTAAATTATGTAAATGATTTTTATACTCACACGAAATTTGAATTTTAATTTTTATAGTCGTACCAAAATTTGAAATTCAATCTTTTTAATATAAAAAATATTTTGAATATTTTGGAATTTTTAAAAATATTAAATTTAAAAATATTTTAATCCTTATAATATAAACTTTTTTTAGAAATATATTATTTTTTATTATATAAAATAATTATTAATAATAATATTATTATTTATATTAATCAATTATAATATTAGTAATTTGAACAAATATTTCAAAATTAATATTATTTTAATTATTTTAACAATATCATATAACAAAATTTATAATTAACCAATCTATTGAATAGAATTACATTTATAATGAACTTGAAATTAGGGGTGAGAAAGAAAAACCCAGAAAACCAAAAATTGATTTGAAATCATAGTGTTTGATTTGGTTTGAGTTACTTTTTTTTCTTATTCAGTTCAAATCAAGTTTGGATATTAAATGTATAAATTAAGTTCAGATCGAATTTCAAATCAAAAGGTTAAAAATCGAAAAAAATCAAACCGAACTTAAATATATATTTTTCTTAGTTTTTATATATTTTTAAAATTTTTATAAAATAAAATAATAATTTTATATCAAAATCTACTTAAATATATTAAAATTTTATATTAAAAATAATATATAAAAATAAAATATTTAAATTTAAAAATTGATAAATCAAATCAAATCGATAAAATTCGATCCAGTTTGGTTAGAATCGGATTGTATGAAGGTTCGGTTCAGATTCGGATCAAATTTTAAAAATTTATAATATTATACAGTATCTAAAAAAATCAAATAGAATCAAATTTCAAATCGAGAGGTGAAAAACCAAAAAAAAAATCAAACCAAACTGAAATATATATTTTTCTTAGTTTTTATATATTTTTTAAATTTTTATAAAATAAAATAATAATTTTATATCAAATCTACTTAAATATATTAAAATTTTATATTAAAATAATATATAAAAATAAAAAAATTTAAATTTAAAAATTAGTAAATTAAACCAATAATAAAATGTGGTTCGGTTCGGTTAGGATTGGATTGTATACAAGTTCGGTTCAGATTCAGATCGGATTGTAAAAATTTATAATATTATACAATATCTAAATAAAGTAAACAAAATTCGATCCGATTCAAACCATTATCACATCTACCTGAAATATATCATAATGGAATGACTATTCCATCCAACTAAATAAAATAAGAGATTCAAATCTAAATTCTTATGTGGGATAGGCTCTTACTCATTTAAAGGATAAATTTTGAATCTTAACAAAATGACATAAGAAAATAATTTATATAATAAACCAAGACATTAATATCGTGTAGTATAATAAAAACTTTTATTTTTTTTTTTGGATTTTTGCAAAAAGAACTTATCTAAATAATTATGTTAAATTAATTAATAAAGTTAATTTTAAAACGAATACATATTAAATTTAGTAAATTATTTTAATGTATTTAGAATCTTGAATCTAGATTTGATTATAAAAAATTATTTAAATATGATTTAATTTAAAGGAATAGAAAGATTGTTTGATGGGTAATTTTATCTATACGGGATGGAATTATAATTATAATTCATTTAGTAATTTAATAAAAATAATATTTTTATTAAAATTAGATAGTGACAGATTTATGTTATATACTAAAAAACATTTGTGATAAATTTTTAATAGATTTGTGTAAGATTTTGTTTTTCATATGATTGCAATATACTACAATTGTGATAAAAAAATGATAAAATTAGTATTAGATTTTATATTTTATAACATAATGTAACTAGAAATTATGATAGAGTATTGTGATAGATTTTTTAATATTATGACAAAATATTATGATAGAGTTTTGTGATAATTTTTAAAATTTAATATTTTTAAAAACTAAAAAATTTCTAAAAAATTCAAAATATTTTTTGCATTAAAGGAATTAAATTTTGAATTTCGTGCGAATATAAAAACAAAATTTTAAAATTTGTATAACTAAAAAAAAATAAATTGTTTGTATAATTTAATGATTGATTTTATTGATCTCAATTACTATGTTAATAAGTTAATATCATATCAACAAAGTCAATACCCACATTAATAAATAACAGCTACGCCAATATTTTTAATGACAAAAAACAAATGGAGCTAGTGATTAGGCTAATATTATCAAATTAAAATAATATAAGAACTAAACTTGTATGAATTATAGTACAAAGACTTAATTCCAAACTTTCACAAAGTATAGCGACTTCTAGAATAATTTAATGTATATATTTATATATATGAGGAGGAATTAAGTTATTCATGTTTAACCTTTTGTAACTTCATCATAATTACTATTTTCACAAATCAACCTTTAGATTTAACAATCCATACATATCGTCATGTACACAAACCTTCAAATTAATTCAATATTGTTATAATTTAAAAAAATCAATATATTAATGGTAAAATTTTATTTTTATCAAATAAATAGTTAGATTTTTTAATTAATTTGAAAGTTTATATACATTATCTATGTAAACAAAGTATAAAATTCAAAAGTTGATTTAACAAAATATAAATTATATAAAAAAATATAATAAATTGTAGGACTAAATTAAATTTACATTAACATGGATCCCTCTTCTTTATATATAATGTTATTATTTATATAATCAATTGTATATTAAAGATATATAAAACAAATTAAAAAATTAAATTAAGAAAAATTATTTGTATCTATTATAGACATTCTATTTAGTTCTTGGCCCAAATCAGTTGGACTTAATTTTGCTTTAAGCCCAATTGTTAAATTTGAGATTTTTATTTGTACTTTTTTATTTTTATCTTTTTATTATTTTATTTTTATTATATCTTTTGTTTTTATCCTTCATTTTTCCTATTATATATTTCTATTATTTATCTTCTTTTTGTTTATTTTTTAATCTTATTCTTACTTCTAATTATCTAAAATAAAGGAAAATTTAAAATTAAAAGAAAAAGAAAAAATTTAGTGATAAGACTGAGGGGAATAGAAAGAATCTAA
Organism: Durio zibethinus; assembly: GCF_047325235.1. Lineage (NCBI taxonomy): Eukaryota > Viridiplantae > Streptophyta > Magnoliopsida > Malvales > Malvaceae > Durio > Durio zibethinus. The sequence continues at coordinate 9,465,156 of NC_143185.1, forward strand.
GTGATAATTCAAGCTGTATTAGAGTTGCAATTAGGTTGGAACTCTTAAGGATAAATTTTTAGTGATAATTCAAAGTTTCAAATTTTGAGAATGGAGTGATCAAAAACTCTTTTAATTTTCCCTATAAAATAATGCTACAAGCAACACAACAAAACACATAACAATCATAAAAGAAAACTTAAGAGTAAAGAGTTTTAAGTAGTTTAAGTCCAAATTTTACTTTTTCAATTCCCAATGATTTTCCAGCAAGATTCTCAAGCTTCGACAAGATTTCCAGATTACGGTGACATTTTCCCAACAAGTGTCGAAGCTCTTGATGAAGATTCCAAAGACATCTCTAGATTCCAATGAAGATTCTCAGTTTCCTAATAGTTGACTTGATTTGACCTAACCACAACCTGCCTTCTGAACTGATGCTGAGATCAAGCCATGAGCTATTGAGTCGATTATTTTTTCTATAGCTGAGTCAGATTCTGTGAGCCGTCAAGCTAGAAACTGTTTTTGGTATACTTTCTTTTTATTTTATTTTATTTTGTTTATTTATTTATTTTTTAAATAAATTATAAAACTTTACCAACATATTGGAAGATTGAAGTTTTAAAAATAAGTTTTAGGAAATAAAAACCTTACCAACATATTAGAAGGTTGAAATTTTAAAAATAAGTTTTGAAAAATAAAATCCTTACCAACATATTGGAAGATTTTGAAATTTGAAAAACAATGTTGCAAAGAATAAATTTTTGGAAATAAAACTTTACACATATATTAAAGGGTTTGTGAATTTTTTTAATATCTAACAATAGGATTTTACCAATATAATTGAAAATTCTTATTAATTTAAAAAATAATAAATTTAAGAAAAATAATTTTCAAGAAAATTCTACCAACATATTAGAGGATAATTTTGATAGAAAATTTTACCAACATATTGAAAGATATTTCTAAAAATAATCTTTTTAATGTGAAAATTGAACTTTAAATCTCTAATGATGGAATTAGTAAGAATGTTGCAAATAGCAATTTCTAAGTAAATTCCTAGGTAAGAAATCTTTTCTAAATTTTATCAACATATTGGAGAATTTAAATAGGAATTTTCAATATCAAGATTCTAAATTCCTTTTAATGGTGAATAAGAGTTTTAAAATTTTCTTTTGATTCTTATCACCTCTATCATTTGCAAATATGCATTCTTTTATTAAAAAATTTCCTATTAAATTATCGAGATATCATATATACTTAATCAAGTTGCCATTTAATTTATCTTTTCACTATTAGGTGGTTTTTTTTTTTTTTTTTTAAGTAAAAGGCCTCCAAATCCAACCTTAGTGAAAGATAACTAGCAAATATTTTATATCTTAGTATTTCTTTTTCATAAAAGTTCTAAAACTTTATTTTAACTCAATATGAGAGTATGCATTAATAAGTATGATGCTAAATATAATCACCCTCAAAACTAATAAACTCATGCTTTCTATAGTCTCCTTTTAAAACTTTTATTCCAACTCTTGGAACATATGAATCTATTTTATCATGGACACTATTAATCATTTTATTACTATGAGCAAAACCATGTCCATCACCCAAATTTGTCAAATAGCATTTACTTTGCTATTTTTTTTTATTCACAAAATCTTTGAATCACTCATGACTTCCAAACTAAATATAATTTTATACTTTCATTATATCTCAAAACTTTTAATAAAACCATGAGATGTAAATCATTTATACAAGTCACGAATTAGACCATGTATATATAACCAAAAATTAGCACAATGTGATCAAGATTGTGGCATCAATTTTAGCTTATGGCTATTCTAAGCCAACCACAATAATCAACATCATACCTTCAATCATATAGATTTGGTTATTGATGCTATCTTGTTTATACTTATGACTTTTAGTGAAAACCAACTATCTCAAATGGTAACCATGCGTTTCCGATGCACATAATAACTACCTAATTACCAATTCCAAGTTCATGACCAATGAAAATCTCAAATTTCAAATACTTTTACAATCATTTTATGATCAATATATTCAAATCTAGATCACCATACAAAGCAAGTCATGAAGCATGATTCTTTTGTCAATAAAATGCAATCATGGAATATGGACCATAAAATATGATTTTACGATAATAATATATATACTTGCTTCTTTTTCAAAAAGATTCATAAATTTACAATTTCTTTTGTGCCTTAAAATAATTCTCGAGAATTTTATCATTTTGATTTGATAATCATGGTCTTACCAAAAAATAACAAGGCTATAAAAGATTTATAACCAAAGCTAGCAAGTACTCCATGTCCATTTTATAGTCATGACCATTCAATACCATGATTAATAAAATTCACATATAACATACCATAAAATCATAATCATAAATTAAATAATTTAATTTAGAATCAAAAGATCAAAAGAATAGTCAATAAAGAAAGCAAAATTCAATGAGACTCAAGGTCCCCAATGAATTATTAATCATCAATTCTTTTAGTAGAATATAAAAATTAGAATGATAGTAATAAGATTCTTATGTGGTTTTTAGTATTTATTTCACCAAGAAACCATTTTGGCAATTGAAGCTATCTCTATTTGCATTAAAATAAACTTTATTTTTATTTATTTTAATGGCAAACCGTGTCATTTTCTCCATGGCATTCCAACATAGAACTTTTCAAATTTAGAAACATGACTAATAACACATTGGATGAGTTTCCCTCAAACTTATGATAATTGGCCAGTGTCTTAATGTTTATGACATGCCTTTTCTTTTAATCAATATCCCATATGCGAAAAGCAACAAAAAATGTATTTGTTACTAGCAATTAAATTAATTGTTAACATGTTTATCTCATTGAGACATAAATAGCCGTCAAAGAGTTAATCAACATTGAGACACTATCCACTTATCATAGGTTTGAGGGATTATGCAATGAAATTAATTGTTAATGTGTTTATCTCATTCAGATAATCTTCTTATTAGCAATTATGCAAAAAATAAAATACATACTCTAATAAAGATCTTTATGAAAATTAACATTTTGGTCAATTGAAACATTAATCCTTTAATACCTTAAGCTTCCTCTAATATTGATCTCCAAATCATGCTAATTTCTTTTCTTTGTATCTTCCTCATGCGAAATATAAATATCTCATAATTGTTTTTAAATTATTAAAAAAATAAATAAGAGAATAAAAATAATAAAAAATAATTTTAGTTTTGAGGCGTGAAAAATACTTTTTTAAAAGCAATTATACATTTAGGATATAACAAAGTCTCAAACTCTTCAAACATAAGTAATAAAATAATTATATTGAAAGATATTTATAATAAATGAATAGACATAGACTTTTATTTAAATGGTTATGACCTTTTGTATAACCATGACATTTATGAATAATAATCTATTTATATTTAAATAGTTATAATTATTTGTCATATGATAATTATTTTCATTCAAATATAATTATTTAAAATATAAATAAAATTAATAAAAAAAATTAATTTTATTAATAAATAATTAAGTCTTTCTATATAATGTGAGATGCACCACTTTATAAACTATCAACCTCACCAATGACTACTTTACCAAAATCATGGTAACCTCCATTAATGCATGTGCCATACCATTTTCATTAATTTTATTATCTTAAAAAATAACCATCTATAAACCCAAAAATTAACCAAAAAAAAAAAAACGTTTACTAGAATTAGTTTCTCCTTTCAGCCTAGATAAAATGTTGTTTCCATTCCTATCCACATTCCTATACCTTTGTAACATCATTGAAATCTAAGCTACATATCTAAAGCGTAATTGAAACAACAAAAATTAAATTGATTTTACCTCTGTGAAATTAAAAAAAAAAAACTTTAAATATGCTTATTAAAAACCAAAATAAAAATAAAAAAAATAAAGTAGCCATGTAGCTTTGTTACGGGTCGAGAGACTTAAGCTCCGAACTTACGCGGTTCCGGGATCCGGGCATTCACCCTTCCGACATCCCAGATCAGCCTTCTTGTCACGGTTCACACCCTTGTAAGGTATTATCTGCTCTGGCCCCCTGATCTCAGGGTTTTGTCCTACAAAAGGTGCCTCACAAGGCGGAGGTGGTGTGAACCTTTTTATACCCCAGGGACCCTCCTATTATGTTCGATGTGGGATTCATGACTCTTCCTTAGGTCCGTGACATTCTCCCGTACCCAACCTCGTGACGTCCTCGTCACGGAGGCTGATCACCCTGCCTGCCTCTCTTGAGGTGCTTGGCGTGGATCGAATGGTTTAGGGCTAGCTCTGATATCACTTGTCACAGGTCGAGACTTAAGTCCTGAACCTGCGCGGCTCCGAGACCCGGGCATTCACCCTTTCGGCGTCCCAGATCAGCTTTCTTGCCACGGTTCACACCCTTGTGAGGTATTGTCCGCTCTGGCCCCTCTGACCTCACGGTTTTGTCCTACAAAAGGTGCCTCACAAGACAGAGGTGGTGTGAACCCTTTTATACCCCAGGGACCTTCTTATTATGTTCGATGTGGGATTCAGGACTCTTCCTTAAGTCCGTGACAGCTTCACTTGGCTAGCATTAAGCATCATTTCCCCATTTCCTTAGAGCCAAACAGAAGACAAATCAAGTAGAAATGACAAGAAAATAAAGTGGATAAAACAATGACCTGGAAAGAGGAAGATGTTTGGAAAGAGAAGAGAAGTGGCATTGAGAAGAGAAGCGGCATTGAGAAGAGAAGCATAGATTTTTCGCTTCAACACGGCAGCGTCGTGAGGCAATGAGGTGGAAAAGAGAAAGCGTGAAGTATCGGAGGCTGGGTTTGGACGAACGTGAATATTTCAACTTAAAATTTTCTTTTTTATTTTTTTAAAATGGATCAACTAATAAAATTTGTCTTAGAGAGCATGTTTTTGTAATTGTTTTTTGAGTGTGAACTTCTTATTAAATGTCATAAACTTATAACATTTAATGAAACAGGTCTAAAAGAAAGGAAGAAACTGATAGCTGTTTACATCAATACAATATATAAAAGTTATCCCCACCCAAAATTTTCTTCAATTTGATATCAACTCATCAATTTTACTATTTATTTAAAATGTCAAATCAATACATTTCATTGCTACATCAACTTCATTAAATATTATTATTTTTAACTAGAAAACATTTGAATTCTGAAACCTCTTTTATACAACTGAAAAGCATGCACATATCTGTTATAATTTATGAGCCCACACATATCTTATCTTTTGTCTATGAATAAAAAAATTAATTTTATTTAATTGGTTCAAGAAAAATTTCCCAAACATTTCTTTCCTTATTCTTTAAGTATATAATCTGTAATTATTTTGGCAAAATCAATAAGAATATATAAAAATTGTCCCTAAATTTCAATTTGCTTCAATTTATTATTCAATTTATTACTAGATCATCAATTTTATTATTCATTTAGATGAAATTTATTTTCCTCCTTACTTTTGTTGGATCTCAAATTTACTTTTTAACTCATTGGGTTCTAACTTTGAGCCATGTTATCCATGAAGGGAAAATATATAAAGATTGTGAAAAAAATCATTGAAGTCAGCCCCAAATTAGAATGAAGAAAAAATCAATGAAATAGGCAATGCAATTACTTTGTATTCATAACTTGCATAGTGAATTACATCATTGGGTCCTAACTTTGAGCCATGTTATCCATGAAGGGAAAATATATAAAGATTGCGAAAGAAATCATTGAAGTCAGCCCCAAATTAGAATGAAGAAAAAATCAATGAAATAGGCAATGCAGTTACTTTGTATTCATAACTTGCATAATGAATTGCATCGATATATTTGCCTGTAATTGAATACTTGTTTTCCAGGCTACCAATTGATGAATGCTAAGGATGGAGAAAATCAATTACTGCAATAAACTACAATGTAAGATACCACCTGAGACACGACCAACTCTCAATAAAGTCAAGAAATGACCAAACAACTCCAAACGTATAAATAATTAATAGTTGTTTGATATTATAAAATAATCATTTTGTCATTAAAAATTAAAAAAAAAAGTTTTCGTGTATGAATCTTGGATTAAAGTTTTGATAAAATTTTGTAAAATTGATCCATTTGAAGACAATTAATGGGCTAAGGATTTAAGACCAAAGTTTTAAAAAAGCTAGATTGTTCTATTTATGAGTAATGCCTTAACTTTTTTTACATTTATTATTTGTGTTTAAAAATTTTAGACTAAACCCAAAACTAATTAAATAATTAGGAGGTTTTTTTTTTTGGTTATTTAATTTGTTTACATGAATAAAATTTATCAATTACGGTAAGAATAAAAATTAAATATAATAATTTATAGAATAATTAAATGATAAAAAACTATTTAGAAAAACTCTTTTTTATTAAAAGAATTTGATAACATAAAAATTAATATATTTTTATACCATAAAAAATATATATGTTAAGATATAAAATAAAATAAGGCTTTAAAAAAAAAAAAAAAAGCGTTTAAGAGTGAAACCAGACTAGTGGAAAATTGTTCATCCCATTTAAACAATTTTGCTATGATGTTATCATCCAATTGTAAAAATGATAAAGTTGGGCTAAAAAGTAAAAAGTCCTGGACTATGAAGAAAGTTGGCAGTAGAATGCTAATTGAGGTTAAAGGAGCTGTCACATGAAGTATAAGTGTCATGTGCTGAAACTCAAACTCCAAGCTCACATGGCTCTAGGACATGAGAATGGACTCTTCTGTGTCTTAGATTAGCCTAACATAAGAAACGGTTCATGGATACTTTAGACTATGAGGCTTGGTTGCCCAATACACTACAAAATGAAAGGGCACAGCAAGTGCCTGAAGAAAGGCTAACAAAATAACAATAGAAAGGTTTAAGGTAAGAATAAGGATGTTATTACTTAATGCTTATGGTCTTTGTGTACAAAAGGGTGGGAGACTCTTTATTCATAGCTGAGTCCCCCTTACATTTAATACATGAGATACAATCTTAAACTATAGAGATTACAATCCTTTGATTCTAGGAAATGAGATACAATCCCTGATTCTAGGGGATTTGGTTTTGCTACATAATTTTGAATTGTGAAATCATGCTTAGCATTAGGCCTTCTAGAAGCCCCTAAATCTGATCCTCCCAGGACTGTGTTCAGGCATGCCTGCACATGGACCTGATTGTGTGCCTATACATCGATCATCAGTGCTCTTGCTTGAGCTTGATTGGGTGCCTGAGTATCACTCACCAGTGCCTATCCTTTTGCCTAGCTCAATCCTGCTGAACCTAAACACCTTCTCTGAACCTCTGGAGTCTTGATCACTATCCACACCATTATTCTATGTTGGTTTTCTGTGGCTTGGACCTCTAATACACTTTAGGGCTTGGTTTCATTGGCTATCAGACTTTGTCCTGCTAGAACTTGAACTGTCACTCAAATTGATGAAGACCCCTAAGCTTGGACCAGCTTGCGGACCATGACATTCTCCCAACTTATTCTAGCAACACCATCGTTGCTAAGGGAATGATGCGCTCACCTTGTATGCTGGTTCCAACTCTTGGCTCACGAACCAATTTTCTAACATTTTGGTCTCATACCAAACCATGTACTTTGCTGGCTTCCGTTGATCTCGATCTTAAGTTTTTTAATACTTTACTATAACCCCTCATTAGCTCTTCGATAGGTCCCAACCCCTCAGCAGTCTCGACTAGCACCTGGCTGCTCTTCTTTAGGCTCATTTTGGCACTATTTACCTTTACACTTGCTATGCCCTTTCATTTTGTAGCATATTGGTGGCCAAACCCCGCAATCTAGAGTGTCCATGCATCATTTCTCATGTTAGGTTAATCTGAGATGCATAAAAGTCCATTTTTGTGTCCTAAAGTTACGTGAGCCTAGAGCTTGAGTCTCAGCCTGTAACATAAGGACCTTATTAAGTAATCTAGAGATGAGAAAGTTGTTAATTAATTATGCTGAGTAATTTAGGGATAAGGAAGTTGTCGATTAGTTATGCAAAATCGTGGGATAATCGTGCGAATAATTTAAGGAATAAGCTATAAATGTGTAAAACAAGCATTTCAAGATTATGAATGAAAATTATCATTGAATTCCTTTCAACGTTTCTTTTCTGGTCTTATAGTCTATTCTTTTCTGGTCTAATCTTTTCTTTTTTTATCATTATTTATTTTATCACAAATTGGTATCAAAATTGTATAGATCCAAACACCCTAAAAAATTATAAAAAGCAATCGTCCATGGTAAAAGGTACTCGATATAATGTCTTCCATGATCAAGTTCAAGCATTGTAGGAAAAAATAGAGCAATGCAAGAAAAAATGGAAGCAATGCAAGACATTGTTCCAAAATGGTGGGAGGTAGAGAAGAAAAGCATTGAGGCAATGTTAGTTAAGAATAAAAAGGCTTGCTAAATGAAAATAAGAAGTACATACAACAGGTTATGGATTTGTTAAATCCAAAAGGAAAATCACAAGCTCAATCGAAGCTAGAAGGTTTAGCCAATGACAATAGCAACCAACCTACGATTGGCTCATTACTTAGAGAAGATAATAAGTCTTTTGTTGTAATCACTATGATTAACAGCCAAGGGAAATATATTTATAAGACTAATGAATTAGGGTTATTAGCTAATACCCAATCTGAGTCTAATAGTAGTATTCTTCAGGGTAAAACATGGTAGTTTATTAAAGGTAGTAACCCTTATACTGCTATGAATGCATATGCTCCAATATGCAAGATTGAATTACCTAATTTTGATAGACATAACCCTAGAGGGTGGATCAAGAAATGTCAAAAATATTTTGCTATTTTTTTTTATTTTAGACCATTAAAAATTAGAAATGGCATCAATGTATTTGTCAGGAAAGGTAAAAACTTGCTTCGACTGTTAAATCATGTAAAAAAATACAATGACTTATTAGAATTTGCTCAAAATTTGTGCAATAGGTTTGTAATAGAAGTTACTTAGATGTGATAGAAGATTTTAATAAGCTAGTTAAGAAAAGTATAGTGGAGGACTACCAATGGAGGTTTGAACAATTGAAGCCATACATGCTATAGTTTAACCCTCATTTAAATGAAGAATACTTCATTTCCAAATTTGTGAGTAGGCTTAAGAAGGACCTAAAACCCAAGGTCAAAGCTAATGTACTCATTAGTTTAATGGATGCCTACAAACAAGCTAAGCTACATGAACTCTCTAATTTGGGTCCTAAAATGCTACATAGGAAGATTATACCATAAAGCCCCAATTCTTTTCTTTTAATCCTTGGGGACAAGGATCATTTAGAGGGGAAGGTAATGTGATGTTATTATGCAATTGCAGAAATGATAAAGTTGGGCGAAAAGGTAAAAAGTCCTAGACCATGAAGAAAGTTGGTAGCAAAATGCTAATTGAGGTTAAAGGAGCTGTCATGTGAAGTATAAGGACATTGTTGAGCAATCTAGGGATACGAAAGTTTTCAGTTAATTATACTGAGTAGTTTAGGGATAAGAAAGTTGAAGATTAGTTGTGCATAATCATAAGATAGTCATGCGAGTAATTTAGGGAATGAGCTATGAATATGTAAAACAAGCATATCAAGATTATGAATGAAAATTATCATCGAATTCTTTTCAACTTCTTTTTCTTTTCTGATCTCATACTCTGTTCTTTTTTGTTATAATATTTTCTCTTTTCATCACTATCCATTTTATCTCATTTACCCAATTGCTATCCTCTTCTCTCAAATTTTGCAATAGTCTTTGGTATTCTTTCTTGATATTAGGATGGGGAAACTCCAAAACTTCTTTTCAATTCCCCAAATCTATTCATTTTTTTCGACTCTCCAATTCTATCCGATCCTTACATGGTTTGTCAACAAAAAATACAAACAAAAAATACTTTCTCTTTTGCTCGAACCCAAACATATAACAATTCTTGTTTTTTTTTAAAAAATTTAGACTTTTATTGTCAATTGAATCAATAAAAAGCAATTTTGAAAAAAGAAGACTTGATTTTAGATTAAGTTGAAGTGTCTAAATCATGTTAATTTATTACTTTCCATCATTTTAAATCTTCAAATCTATAATTTGCTTGATAATAGAGATTGTGAAAAGAGAACATATTTTAATACTTTATATGATTTGATTTAGTTAAACTTTATCGAGGTTTGGGGTTTGATCCAAACATAATGTCATGAGTGCTATATTTATTTCGGGGTTGAAATCCATCAGCATTTGTAAGACTGGTACCATTGGGCAAAATGCCACTTTCACCTTCTACTCCACAAGAATATCATTACAACTCATCATGAATAGAATGTTGTATATATGATTGGTGACATGCCCTACTTAACTCCATCCATTTGCATTGACAATGTGATACAGTTCATTCTGAAATCACACACCACTATTGATAACTTTTTTTAAGATGAAAAATAGGAAAAAAATAATAGAAAATAAAAAGTAAAGAATAGATGAGAGGATAGAAGAATCCAAAAAATTAAGAAAGCGAGAGTAAAATAGAATTTGCTTCCTTTTCGTGAGTGCCAAATACCTTACATTCATCCTTTCTATAACAAATAGTTGCAATATATGGAAATATCCATATTGCCCTTTTGGACTATCCCTGGTTATTGAGCTCGGCCTAACACTGGCCTAAAACAATAAAAAATAACAAATCTAAACAAATAACAAAATTATTTATTACTCCCACAATTAGGCACGTATTAATACCCTCTCCTAACAAAATCTTTATCCTCAAGGATTAAAAGCTGGAAATTTTTGTTAAAGCTCGTATAGGACTTTTCATGTTGCATCTTTAGGAAAAAAATTAGTATATTGAATGAAAACCTCTGTCACAGCTTTATTTTCCCTCTTGCCAATTCTTCTATCAATTATCAACAGGGGCTTTTTACTAATAGTACCATCATCCCTAATCAAAAGAAGTTGAGATTGTGCTAGAATAACTTTTTTATGTTTCTTCAGTTGGGAGACATGAAAAGTTGGATGTTCTCTTGACCTTGGTGGTAATTGCAACTTGTAAGCAGCTTTTCCCACTTTTAAAACAATAAAAAATAGACCAAAATACTTGCAGATAACTTCAAACAACTCCTATTCATGACAATCTTTTGCCTACGTGGCTATAATTTCACATGAACCCAATTTCTTAGTTCAAATTCTTTGTTAGACCTCATTTTATTAGCTAAGTTTTTCATTTTCACTTGAGCTCTTTGAAGATAAAACTTGAGCATCCTTATGGCTGCTTCCCTAGCTTGTAGGCTTCTATCCATTATTCCAATAAGGGAATCCCCAACCAAATAAGGTAAATGCATTGGAGCTAGTTGTCCATAAACAACCTCATAAAGTGTGGTATGAATAGCTGAATGATAAGTGGTATTATACCACCATTCTACCATTCTCTTGGATTTTCACTGGTCATACATCTTAAATAAGATTCCAAGCATCTGTTGACAACCTTAGTTTATCAATTTGACTGAGGCTGATAAGCCATGGATAGATTAAAGGTTGTACCATGTTTTTTAAATAGCTCTTGCCAAAATTTGCTTATGAATATCTTGTCTTTATATGAGACAATACTATTTGGCATACCATGGAGCTTATAAACATGATCAATAAAGACTTAAGCCATTAGCAAGGTAGTGAAAAGGTGTGCTAATGCAAAAAACTATGCATATTTACTTAGTCAATCAACAATAACCATTATCACATCTTTACCTTAAGACCTAGGTAGCCCTTCAATAAAATCCATAAAAATGTCGGTCTATACCTTATATGGAATAGAAAGTGGTTGAAGCAATCCTAGACTTGTAGTAGTTTCAATCTTGTGCTGTTGATAGGTGGTACACTTCTTGGCATACTTTATGAACTTTTTCTTTGGGCCCTTCCAAAAAGGAACACTGGTGATTTTGCTTATGGTTGCTTGTACACCAGAATGTCCACTAGTTGAAGTATTATGAAAGTACTATATTAACTATTTCCTTAGCTCCAGATCTTTTCCTAACAGTAGTTTACCTTTCTTATTTAGTAAAGTCCTATGTAGTGTGTATTTAGAGTTGTTACCATTAGAGTTTTGTATTTTTACCAATAAGCCTTGTATGTGTAAGTCATGCTCCCAAGATTTCCTAATTCTATCCAACAAATAAGTGCTTATAATAGAGATAGCCATCAACGTAGATTCTATTTCCCTAAGTTTTTTTGGAAAATAAGTTAGCTACCTTATTAATAATTCCCTTTTTATAACAAACCTCATAATTGTAAACCATCATCTTGGTAATCCAGAGCTGTTGAACAAGGGTTGTGGCTTGTTGGTCTAACAAGAACTTTAGACTTTCATGATTGGTCTTAATTTTGAAATGTTTGCCCACTAGATAAGCACTCCATTTTTTAATTGCTATCAAGACTACCATTATCTCTTTATCATACATTGATAAAGATTGGTGTTTAGGGGACAATGCTTTCCTAAAATACGCCAAGGGTTTGCCACCCTGCATTAAGATAGCACTTACCCCAATTCTTGAAGCCTCCGTTTCTAACACAAAATATTGTGAAAAATCTGACAATGCCAAAACTGGTGTAGTAGTCACAACCCTTTTAAGCTTGTCAAATGCTACCTGAGCTACCTCATTCCAACTAAAACCATCATTCTTTGGAAGATTAGTTAGGGGCTTAGCAATGATTCCATAACCCTTAATAAACCTTTTGTAATAACTAGTTAGTCCAAGAAAACCCTTTAACTCCTTAATAGACTTAGGTTGAAGCCATTCTAGCACACACTGGATCTTTTTCTTATCCATTGACACCCTTCTACCAAATATTACATGCCCCTAGCACTTAATTTTTTGAGCTCCAAACTCACACTTATTCTTGTAAGATGAAGTTGATTATCTCTAAGAATATAAAAAATTATCTTTAAATATTTTAAATGTGAATCCTAATCCATGGAGTAAATTAGGATATCATTAAAGAAAACCAACACAAATCTCTTCAAATATGGCTTAAAGATACTATTTATCAATCCTTAAAAAATGGAAGGAGCATTTGTCAACCCAAATGGCATGACTAAGAACTCATAATGCCCTTCATGCATTTGAAAAGTTGTTTAGTGTACATCAGCCTCATGCATTTGAATTTGGTGATACCCAGACCTTAAGTCTAACTTCAAAAAGACATTGGCACCGATTAGTTCATCCAATAACTCCTCCACTAATGGAATGTGAAACTTGTCTTTAATGGTTAATTGGTTCAATTGTCTATAATCGACATACAACCTCTAAGAACCATCTTTTTTTTAACCATTATGATAGGGGATGAATATGAGCTACTGCTATTCGTTATCACTCTAGACTCTAACATCTCCTTGACCATTTTTTTTATTTCATCTTTTTAGATAGTAGGATATCTATAAAGTCTGATTATTATAATGGTCACATCTACCATAAGAATCTTATGGTTTTAAGGTCTGTTAGGTGGTAATCTTTTCGGTAGTTCAAACACATCTTCATAGGCTTGTAAAAATTAACTTAGCTCCTTTTGGAACTTTATTACCTCTAGTTGATAGATGGTGATCATATTCAATGAGAGCAATGCTCTATCAGAGATCATCATAGTATAAGGTTGATAAAGTCTATTCCCTAATAGTGACTGCAGCATTTTCATACCTTGTTTTCTATTCACCAAGTGTATTTCATCCACTAAAAGAATCTTATGGTTTTGAGGTTTATTGGATAATAATCCTTTCAATAGTTCAAACACATCTTCATAGGCCTGTAAGAATTGACTTAGCTCATTTGGGACCTCTATTTCCTTTGGTTGATGATTGGTGATCATATTCAATTAAGGCTATGCTCTATTAGAGATCATCATAGTACAAGGTTAATAAGGTATATTCCCTAATAGTGATCGTAGCATTTTCATATCTTGTTTTTTGTTCACCAAGTGTACTTCTTTAGGTTGAATTCCCTGTAAAGTAATCCATTGGCCTATATTATGAAATTGTATAGTTAAATAAACAAAATCCCATAATATGGGTCATAAAGTAACCAACCACTAAACTTTTAAAACCACATCACTACCTTTTAGAGGAAATGCCATGATATTAGCCCTGAAATCATTTTCTTGTACTGACTAACACACCCCTTGACAAGCTCTTTGAATCAAAACTATATCACCATTAGCAACAGTAACTCTACTCTTGCCTTTCAATTTGACAGTTAACCCTAGAGTCTTGACTATAGAGTTATCTATGAAGTTGTGTGTGCTATTCGAATTGACTAACATAATTATCTTCTAGCCATTAATGACCTCATGGACTCTTATCATATGATAACTTGTAATTTTATATATGGCATGTAGTGTTGTTACTGGCACATCACCTTCTTCTAAGTCTGCCATCAACAGTTTTAGTTTATCCACACAATCTGAATATTCTTCTAATTCTGGATCATCAACCACATCTTCAATTAAAGCTGGTACAATTATGATTTAATACATTTATGACCAGGATTGTATTTAACACCATACTAGTAGCATAGTCCCTTCTTTTCTCTATCCTTCAATTCAGCAGGGGTTGGTTTCCTAGTGTGAAATTGGGTGAAATGTTCTATGATGTTGAACTTTTTGACAAGGTAAGGTTATATATAGGTGATTTTGGTGGATTCTAAGATAGTAAGTTTAGGTTGGGATGTGCCTTAAGGTTGGTAGTAAGGAAGGCAGTATATTGGGTTTGCCATATATATTAAATGAGTTAATATGGGTGGCAGGTAAGAAAGGTTTGCAAAGTTGAATAGACTTTTTATAAGAAGGATGTAAATGGATTCAAATTGTTTGGCTAAGTATAGGGCTTAGTTCAAACCAGATGGCCTGTATAGCTTCACATTTTAGAAATATAATAATGTAAATTACTAACAAATATACTCAAAGCATAAGATTTTGATAGTTGTAAAAGATTCAAAATACCTATAAAGTCTTTATAGCATTGCTCCACAGTCCTAGATTGTCTTAACTCCACCAGCTCTGCTATCAGGTCATCAAATTCCTTTGATATAAACCTTTCTCTCAAACTAGCTATATATTTACCCCAACTTAACATGTCAAAGCCACCTTGAGTTTTTGTATAATCACTACACAAAAATGG
Organism: Durio zibethinus; assembly: GCF_047325235.1. Classification (NCBI taxonomy): domain Eukaryota; kingdom Viridiplantae; phylum Streptophyta; class Magnoliopsida; order Malvales; family Malvaceae; genus Durio; species Durio zibethinus. Next base: position 9,480,303 of record NC_143185.1, read on the forward strand.
AGATTTAATGGCTAATTTTACCAGTGTTTTTAAATGAATGCCACAAAGTTCCATGTTTTTATAAGGTTAGTGGCCTTTTTTTTATAAAATGCCACTAAATTCTTATATAGTGACGTTTGGATTTAAAAATGCCACTAAAAATATATTTTTGTGGCATTTGTTGACCTAAACACTGCTATATACTTTAACTTTTAATTGAAGGGAATTATTTAAGGTATTTTTAGCCAAAAACACCTTGAATAACCCCATTCAATTTTTTGTAAGGGATTATCCAATGTATTTTTGGTCAGAAAACACCTTGAATCTCTAAAAAAAAAATTCAAGGGATTATTGAAGGCGTTTTCAGCCAAAAATGCATTGAATAATCTCCTCAAATTTTTAATTAAAAGGGATTATTTAAGGCGGTTTTAGCTAGAAATGTCTTGAATAATCCCATTCAATTTTTTGTAAAGGATTATTCAAGGTATTTTCTGGCAAAAAACGCCTTGATTAATGCCAAAAAAAATGAATGGGGATTATTGAAGGCGTTCTTTTGCAAAAAATACCTTGAATAATCCCCCCAAAAAAAGGGAAGGGATTATTCAAGGTGGCTTTGGCTAGAAACGCCTTGAATAATCCAATTCAATTTTTTGTAAAGGATTATTCAAGGCTTTTTTTTGACAAAAAACGTATTGAATAACCAAAAAAAAAAAGAGATTATTTAAGGAGTTTTTGATAAGAAATGCCTTAAATAATCCCATTCAATTTTTCATAAAAGATTACTCAAGGCATATTTAGCCAAAAACACCTTGAATAATCTAAAAAAAAAATTGGACGAGATTATTAATGCCTTCAATAATTTCGTTCAATTAAAAATTGAAGCGGATTATTTAAGGGGTTTTGTAGCCAAAAATGCCTTGAATAATCTAAAAAAAAATTGGAGGGGATTATTGAAGGTATTTTTAGCAAAAAATGTTTTTAATAATCACATTTTCTTGCTGCTAATTTTTTTAAAAAAATTTCAAACCCACGATACCCCCTTTTTGCTTTTTGTGTTTCTTAGTCATTTTTTTTTATTTTTGCTCATTTTAGGCTGTTTTTTTCTCATTTTCTCCCTAAGTTTCAATCATTTTGTGGTTAATTTTCATCTTCTTTCCTTTCATTTTTGTAAATTCAAGTTAGCTTTCTTGCATTTTGGGTCAAATCTTTAAACTTTCTATCTGATTTGTTGCGTTTCTATTGCCATTCAAGCTTCATTGGTAAGCTCTATTTCAACATTAGCAATTTTCAATGTTTGGTTGTTTTTTTTCCTTTTTTACCAATTTATTTCATTATTGCAGTTCTAAGTTTGATTTTATTTGGTTAGTAAGAAAAATTCAAGATAGAACAGAAAGTGAAAAAAATAGGGTTTTTCTTTAAAAAACTTGAAATTGAACATTGAATTTAGTTACAAACACGAAAGAAATTTTAGGTTTAGATTTTTTTAACAGAATATTTTTTAAATTACTAAAAAATTGTTACTTGTTAACATAAATTTGTTGATTCATTCAAGATATCCTTAGGAAACCATTTTGAAGTAGTCTCTTATTAATTTTTTTCATCTCATCTTGGCATTTATTTTGTTTGTTTTTTTAGATCATGATGTTTGACAAAATGACTTAATCTTGCTTAAAAGGATTCATTGTGCATGAAAACCATCAACAACAGAGGATGGTAATGACCAAGGTAGGAAAAATCTGTCATCAAATGGTAGTGTTTCAAATCTATGCAGTCATCAATTCCATACATTTTAAATTTTTTGTTAATGTACTAAAATAATTTGAATGTTATTACATGTATTAAACTTTGTGTTCCATCCATGTTGGAGCAAATTATATATTTATAATATTCAGTTTATGAATTTAAGTTCATTTTTATTTCTTTTAATATTTTTTATTTAATGATAATAATCAATATTAAAAGAAATTTTTTTTTAAATTCTTAATTTAGCGGTCTTTGTACCTAAAAACGCTTTTAAATGCCAAGTGTGGAAACACTTTCTACTATAAACGTTACTAAATTTAGTGGCGTTCTTTACTATAAACGCTACTAAATTTAGTGATGTTTTATGATAAAAACGTCACTAAGTTAGTGGCATTTTGTTATAAAAACACTATTAAGTTAGTGGCATTTTTAGAAAAATGTCACTATTTTCTCCAACACAGGTATAAGCGGCACTCTTAGTGGTGTTTTTGGCAAACGCCGCTAATTATGAAAAAAAAGTCACTAAAATCCTAATCTTCTGTAGTGAATGCTAATGCCACTGAAAGGCTTTATCTTTCAAACTCAACATAGTAACTTTAACTTTCAACTCTTCAGGCACCCTTTCTGCTACAAAATACTACTTTATCTTCATAAGCCATCCTTTGAAATCTTCTCCCTTGAATTTAAAATATTCTAACTTCAACATCCTTGAAAAATCAAGACTTGAGTGTTGACCAATAGTCCCCACCATCAAATGAAGTTGTTGTTGAGTATTTTGGGATTCAGTGCTAGTATTTCCAGATAGCATTAGAATGCATTCTCTAATAAGAGGAGTCTCACACGCCTTACCCTTGAGCTCTCTTTCATTCAAAAATTCCATCAAAATTGTTTTGAAATCATTCTTCATCTCCAAACGAAGACCATCCACCTTTTCCCCTAATTGCTAAAGTTTTGTCTAGATCTGATTAACACTTTGTTGCGTTTGATTAAGGTCTTTCTAAAGACTAGTAACATTGTCTACCATTGTTAATCACTAGCCAGGAAAGAGGCTCTAATACCATTGATGTAGTTCATTCTGGAATCACACACCACTATTGATAACTTCTTTTAAGATGGAAAATAGGAAGGAAGAAATAATAGAAAAAAAAAGTAGAGAATAGATGAGAGGAGAGAAGAATCCAAAGATTAAGAGAGAGACTAAAACAAAATTTGCTTTCTTTTTGTGAGTGCCGAATACCTCTTGTTCATCCTTTTTGTAATAGATAGTTGCAATATATTAAAATATCCATATTACCCCCTATAGATTATCCCTAGTTATTGAGCTTGGCCTAACACTGACCCAAAACAATAGAAAACAACAAATCTAAACAAATAACAAAATTAACTATTACTCCCACAATCAGGCATGTATCACAATGATTGCTTGTGAATTGTAATGAATCTGTTTCAAATCCAATACAATTGCTATTGTTTATCTAGAACCCAACGAATTGTTAGGTTCAATTCATTAAAACTAAATAAGACAATTATCTAATGTGAATAGGTTGCAATTCTGATTTGTATCCTATCTATAAGGCAAATGCAAAAGGTTCTATGGAAATTGATATTTTCAACAATCAATTGAGGTCTATTACAACTAAAGTAATGAGGTATGAAAATTGATGACATTATGTTTGGTAATAAACATTTCAACTTCTTTGATTATACCTTTTATAGCCTAAATACAAAATTTTATATGTTGGTGGATAGTTTGAAAAGTAATTTAAGCCTCTTACAGAACAATTAATTATGAACAATGTTTGCGGTATTTTTTATAATAAATTTTGTAGTTCAATTTGATTACTATGAATTGTTTTGTCAAGTTTAATTCTTTTGTTTCCTCCAAAATACAGGTCATTTGTTGGTTTATGTTAAATCAACTGTTTGATATGGTTTTTTTAATTCAATTAAGTTAAGCTCAAGTAGAGAATTGGCCTTTTCTTTTTTATGTTTTGTTACATTCAACTGGCTGGAACTAAATAAGAAATTTGTTATACATTAAACGGTTTACAGTAGAACTAGCATAACATATATAGATTGGATGGCTAAATTGATTTTCCTAGCAAATCTTAACCATAAGATATGGATCTAACAAATTTCTTTATTCCTCTTTCTCACATTATTCCATACCAGACATGTCATTCCCTTATCATTGATGAACTCTAACTAGAGATTTTTTTTCAGTGGAAGATCAAAAAAAAAAAAAAAAACAAAAAGGTTATAAATGAACTAGGTTATCATTTTCCTTTCATAGGGCATGGCTAGAGAAAGAGCAAGGTCATGAGTTAAAGGGTTCAAAAGCAATCTATTCTGGCATGTCATTGTTGTTTGTTGTTTGCCAATTTTTCACACATGTTTTTCCATTTGACAATGTAAGATATCAGTTGATACTCGTATAGTTCCACATCACCTTTCCAACAAAAAGGTGTGCCCTTTCAAAACTTTAAATGATTTCCTTTTAATAGTATATGTTAGATAGGTAAGTAAAATTGATTACTCAACATTAACAAAATGATTCATACAGATAAATATGTTGTGTTTTGGAAGATTCATCCATAAGTAGAAATGGAAAAATAGGAGTGGCACTTGATTCTATTAGTAATGGCAAGACAGCAACTTATGTGAAAGGCATAATGATATTGCAACACTTTATAGTTTAAGCCTTTTGTTACACTATCATTAATATCATCATGTTCTAAAATGATATAAAACAAACATATTTGTATTATGATGCTGTTACAATACTATCTACATGTTTGTAGGTTTTAATCTTTCCAATATCCTTATTAGTACAATACTTATATTTTTTCTTTTCATTGAATATGATTATTGTATTTATTTCCAATGTTTGGATTCTCATGAGATTAGCAATAAAAAGGAACTACATACAATTTTGCACTGTTATGAACCTATAGTTATTTATTTCTGTTTAGATTGACCATGCCTTTAAGAAATTAACATCATCACTGTTATGTATGTGTTTAAATAACTTTTGTACAAAGATAAAGGTCTCTTTTTCAATTTTTTTTAGTTTTAAATTCTATATAGCTGGAAAGAATTATACTGCCTTTTGTACCTAGAATTGCTTTCGCTTTCAGTATGTAGTAGAATTTAGCTTATTTGATTAGATTGTTGAGATTGTTCATTTCATACATAATCATGCGATTAAGTTAGTTTCTAACACTTCATTTGAACCTATTACTTTTTCAAAAAAATTTGTTTAAATTGTTTTACTTTAAATGGTTTAGGGTTTTGATCCCTCATATACCGCTTCTGTTAAATATTGTATAGATAGCAAATGGCTTCCAATGATGCTTTCTTACGTGCAAAAACAAAAAGGTACATCCCTCTAAAACTTTAACTGTATGCTTAGGGAATCGTTACAGATTGTTAGGAAAGATATATAGAAAAGTTTTCCTTTTGTATTGTTGGCTAAGATGGATCTGCCAAATAGTATTGCCATAATATATTTTGCTTTGGCATTCTACTTTACTGTACCATTCATTTAAAAAAAAAATTGAGACCTTTCTCTTTTGTATGTCTCTGCAAAACTTAATTCAAAAGATAAGCTCTATGGTTCGATGGCTCTATTGATAATTTGATAAGTGTTGCAAAAACAATTTCTTTCTGTGTCAAAGTCGATAAGTGTGATGTTATATGTTTTTTGCATCCGCTAATAAACGTGTCCTGATTTTTAAATATACTATGCTAATGAATATTTCCCTTTTTAAAAATATATATATATATTAAAATGTTTTATCAGTGAAACTATTGTTTATTTCTTTAATTTGTAATGAATGTATTACAAATAGCAAATGACAACATAATACCTGCTAACCTATTGTTATCCTTATAGTCTAATTACTACAATTATTGTTCGCATTCTTCAATGTCAATAGGCATTTAGGGAAAAATGTAAAACACTTATTTATGTTTCAAGTATGCTCAAGTACAATTATGCAAACTTTTGGCTATTCATTACTTATTTGAACATAATGCCTTATAGCATCAATTTAGAAATTACAAATTGTAGTTTTATTTTATCATGTTTTATTGCATTTAAATTTGTTAAAATAATTTAAAAAATAACACCTACAGCAACGTGCGGGAAGTAACCTTGCATATACTATTTTATACACATGTTTTGCACGTGAATATATATTTTTTAAATGTGTTATTAATATAATTATAAATATAAAATAAAACGGCTATAGTCAAGCAATTCCTAGTCAGTTCCTTAAAAATTTGTTCAATTCTTAGCGGGGTAACTAGCATCCATAGCAATACCACAAATACCCTCTTATCAGTGAAATCACGTTGCATCCTTACATAGCCAGATTCACCCCAGCTGGTTCCCCATGAATTCTTCACCGGCCTGTACTTCGTATCATTATCTTTTCCATAGCCAACTACTGTAACTCCATGGTTGAGTTGATTTCCACAAAATCCAGTAAAGACACCTTCGGAATAAAGTTGAAATTCATACCCTCTTGCTTCGATGGCAGCAGATACAGGCTGATAAGCAACTTTATCTTGTAGACTGTTCTCATTGTTTTCAGGTACTGTTTTATATCCACTAATTGTCACTACATCATTTCTAGTTTTGATATCGTCGCAGATGCATCTCCCTTGCATGAATAATTTTCCTCAGTGGTGATTACCCCTTCCTTTATAATGAATTCATATGCTTTTTGCATGTCGGTGTTGACGTCACAATCAACAAGCTCTTGTTCTGAAAGAGATATCAAATTTCCTGTTTTAACTTTTTTGATCCCTTCAATGGCTGCCATGGCTGAGAATGCCCAACAACTCCCTGGACATTAAGGCCACACACTAGCTTAAATTGTAAAGAGAGCCAACCATTAACCCAGCTAATTATTTTTGCTACAAATATTTAATATAGTTCAATGTTAAGATAATTGAAGGTATCATCTCATGAATTTATTGACTATCTTTTGTTTCTCGTTCTCCTATTTTCCTTTATGTCTCTTCCTTCTATAGTTGACTTGTGCTTTTAAGTTTTAACTTTGAATTCAGGATGATACTTGGCGCTAGAAGCAAACGGTCAGATCATATTCTGGAAACTAGTTAGAATTGACTGGAGAACTAAGCAAACAAGCACTTGTGCATGAAGTTAAAAATTAGTTTTGTAACTATATATCTAATAAAATAAAATTAATAAATAGAAACACAAGTCATACCACTGTTTCCTTGATCTTTGATTGGAGTTACGTCACCTTTCTTTCTCCAGTCTGTGCTTGTTGACAAATTGTAAGATTTGTCATGTTGGAAGCTCTTGCTGATCTCTCTTGGAGATCTCTGCTCCAGTAACCCAAATAGGTAGATCTGAACTCATCATTTGTCATGTCTGCAAATTTGTTGTAAGTCAGCTTGAATGATTGGTTTTCCAATTGATATGGTCAATGAATTGAGAATTGGATTGATAAATCCCAAAGCGCAATGTCCATCATCCTTATTCTTGTACTTTCAGCTGTGTCGGACAAGCCATCTTTCATATCTTTTTTCCATATCTTTTGGATCATATTTTTCATGCCTGTTGTTTTTGGACCGTACCCATGAAGACATCCATAATGCGCACACATGTAAAAGAGTGAAACCAGCATTGTCCGTCATCACTGGCAACTTTATCACAAAAGCTGGAATGCATATAGAGTACACCAATTTAGTTTGTGCTTATAAATAAAGGGCTTGAGTGACAGATTTTATACTTGTCTTGGATACGCATTTCGATTCATTTATTATGTGCTTATATATGCATTTGTTTCATGATTTTCACTTAAGTTTTTGCTGTTTGTTCATGTTCTTTGCACTTGTGAATTTGAACATGGCAAGTCTTCTATGTTTTTGCAATCAAGCTATTCTTGATGGATTGCATACCGGTTTTGATAAAGACAACAGAGGCAAGCAACTTAGATATCGAAGCAGGTTCATTGGGAATTCTTAATCCAAAGCAAAACTGGTGCTGGCTGAGACAAAATTGAGGTGACGATAACAATTTGTGCTTTGATTCCCCGGACCTAACAATTTTAAATACAATACGATAATACGATACAAAAGTAATTCAAAAAAAAATGTATATATGTTTTAAAATATGTATATTGTATTTATTCATATCGGCATTAATTTTGATATAATACAATTTGTATCTTCTATGGTTAAATATGAGTAAGATATAAAAAATACGTTTAAATAAAATATATTGTTAAAACTTTTAAGTTCGTAAATTTATCATTAAACAATATTAGAAGTCATCATTAATCTTTTTTATTTAAATGCAATTGGTTACCTAATTGAATTTGTTCTATTTTAAAAAAAAAAATTTCAAATTTGATTTGATTATTTTTAAAAGGTAGATTTTAGTTTATGAAATCAAAATTAGATTTGAGAGTATGGTTACATTTAAGGAATGTTATAGCACTCTTACATCATCTATCAATAGATGGTACCATATTATCCAAAAGTCTTAAAACATTTTTATAATTTATCAAATAATTTAATATTAAAAATTATTTTAAAAATTATTATAATAGTTTTGTAGCAATTTAAGAAAATTTTTTCACCTCTGGAATATTCTTAGAAACTAGTGGTCCACTTTGAAGAGGTTCCATTGTTGGATTCATTAATATATTTTAGATTTAAATCTTCCAATAGTTGAAGGGAATTATGCATCATTATATAGACTTAAAGCAGTTAAATTTTAAAAATTTTAGTTCTCTAAAGCCATGATCAATCAATAAGATTATACAAACAACATATATATACCAACATGCATAGTCACGACTAAGGGTGTTCCCTTGAATGCCAAAAATTTCTTGGTTCAATTTGGTGACAATCCAAATAAATTCCAAGCCAAGAAGCTGCCTAAGTATTCACCTCTAATGGTGATCCACATAAACTCTTATGAAAGAACCTTTTCTAAGGTTTGGTAAACCCAAAGCCACATTCTAGCTAGTAAGTGTTTGCAAGATGTCTTGTATTTTCTTAAGTGAACCTTCTTTCTCTTTTTTTTCTTTTTTTTTTTTTTGTTTCTATTCTAGATACTTAGTTGGTTACAGGATGGGGCAGCTTAATGTTTCTTTTATAGGGAAAGCATTTGGCCACATGAAGTTGAATGCCTGGAATGCAAATTTTCACAATTAATCCTATGTTAGCCAAATGTACCAAACAATGGAAACTCCTTCTCTTATTTTTATTTCCTCTATTTTTGGTCATACGAAAATCAAATTAAATTTAACTTAATTTGTCACAATTTTAATCTTTCACAATTGTTTTATTGTGTGTGACCATTAGATTTTTTAGCATATTGGCAATAAACACAAGTATTGTCAGCCTTAGTATTCAACTATGGATGAAACAAACTTTTTGTCTTCATCACCAATTCTCTAATTAGCTAATCTTATGTTTTATAGATCATGATCAATGCTAACTTCATTACCATAATCCCCAATTGCTAAAAAAAAATCAATATAGCTTAACAATCTATTTGTAAATGGTCTTAGTGTATAATTAATATTATTTCATCACATAGTATCTCGATTTAAACATTGAGTATGATTTAGTGTCTACTCAATCTTATTCAACCATGTTAAGTCTGATCCTTGACATTAATTCATAAATAAGTTTTAAAACAATTCTAAACTCTTATTTCACTTAGGCCAAAAATTTCTGAAGTTAATTCAATCAAAGATTAATTAAGATACTCTCTTGATCACATCAAGTGATGAATCCCTTGTTAATTGTTTCATGCATCTTCATATGCCTCATCTTATACCTAACAATACTCAGATTAGAGCATTATTGATTAGAACCATAAGTAAAGTCCAAGTATAACATTCATCATATAAGATTATTAGTAATCTCAAGTTAAACGATTATTTAGATAACTATCACTTAAAAATGTAGCTATAAACACTATGTGAACTATCATATAATATTCTTATATCAAGTCATGTTCAGTAAACTTGTTTTTGTAACAAGCACCCATATGTTAGCTTAATTTTATCCAAACTTCAACCTATGAGATCAGTTTCTTGCTTCATAAGCAAGAGTATAACCACAAATTAGTCTCAACAACTTTTGTCAATGTTTTCTTATTGATAAAATATCAACTAGGAACAATTTTGAAACATATAGCTTTTATGTAATGATGATCTTATAATTACAATCTTATTGTAATTCCTTTGCAAAGCTTTGTTTATATTCCAAAGACTTTATCATATAAGTAACAACATTAAAATATATGTAAACAAGCTCAATGATAAAGAAATAAGACCTTTATAAGATATCATATATCAAAGTACTATAAATATGATAATATTTTAGCCAAAATATGATTCTTTTTAAAGGGCAAATACGAATAATCTCCCACTTGCACTAAAGTCAATCATTCATGTATCTAATACCATATTTGACTACATGCTTATCATATTTTTGCTAGGACAAAACTTTAGTAAGAGGATTAGCAATGTTAACTTAATGGGTACTCGTTCAATTTTAACATCACCTCTAGAAACAAAGTCTCTAATGAGATGATATGCCTTAATACATGTTTAGATCTTTGATGAGACCTTGGTTCTTTGGCTTGAGTGATAGCTATATTGTTCATAATAAACTGTTACAAGATCAAATACTACGAACAAGGCTTAGTTCAGTTATGAACTTCTTGATCCAAATAGCCTCTTTTGCAGCCCCAAATACATATATGTATTTGCCTTTGGTTATAGAGTCTATACTTGTACTTTGTTTGGAACTTTTCAAACTCATTGCTCTACCATTCAGAGTAAAAATATAGCCATTTTGATACTTGCTACCATTCTTGTTGGATTGAAAGCTTGCATCACAATAACTCTCAACAAGGAGTTTGACTCCACCATAAACAAAAAACACATCCTTAGTTCTTCTCAAGTACATAAGTATTGTTTTCATGACCTTTTAGTGACATTCACCTGGATTTGCTTGATATCTACTTGTTAAGCTTAAAGCATATAAGATATCAGGTCTTGTGCATAGCATTACATAAATAATGGATCCAGTTGTTGAAACATATAGAACCTTATTTATGCTATCTTTCTCAATTTGTATTTTAAAACACATATCCTTGAAAAAATTTATGCCATGCGATACTAGCAAGAATCTCTTTTTGGATTTTTTCATGCTAAACCTTTTAGCATTTTGTCTATATATCCAAATTGTGAGAGACCAAGCAACCTCTTTGATCTATCTCTATAGATCCTTATGCCCAGCATATATGTTACTTCTCTCAAATCCTTAATGAAAAACTTCTTTGATAACCGTATCTTGGTAGATTATAGCATGGGTATATCATTTACTATAAACAATATATCATTCACATATAGCAATATGAAAATGATTTCACTCCCACTTATCTTTTTGTATACACAATGTTCATTTACACTTTTATGAATTCAAATTCTATAATTGCTTTATCAGAATGTATATTCCAACTCCATGATGCCTGCTTAAGTCCATAGATAGACCTTTGAAGCTTACACACCATGCTAGCATTTTTTTTAGATTCAAAACCTTCAAATTATGTCATGTACGCATCCTATTACAAATTCTCATTATGGAATGTTGTTTTAATATCCATTTGCCATATCTCATAGTCATGGTATAAGGCAATAGTAAGCAAAATCCTAATAGATTTTAACATGGCTACTGGTGAACAAGTTTCATCAAAATCAACTCTATGTTTTTTATTATAACCTTTTACAACTAGCTTGGCTTTGTACGTTTGTATATTGTCATCTATGTTGGTTTTCTTCTTAACCCACTTGCACCATATGGGTTTTATCCCTTTGGATAGTTCCATTAAAGTTCATAGTTGGTTTGCATGCATGGAACCATTTCAGATTTCATGGCCTTATGCTATTTCTTAGAATCAATATCTAACATTATTTTTTGATAGGTAGTAAAATTATCATCTAAGATAAACTCATCATTGTCTACAAAAAATCCATATTTCTCAAGAGCTTGGTGAGTCTTAATTGACTTACGGAGTTCTTATGTACTTTGAGCTTTCGATTGTGAATTTAAAGCCTTAGCCATTAGTTCAAGTTTCATTCTTGAGTCAATTTGTGTTTCTTAAACTTTTTCAAATTTTACTTTACCCTTATTGTTCTCTTCAAGGTAAACTCTTTTTTGAAAAAGATAGCATGTCTAGAAATAAACACCTTTTGTTCCTCACACTTGTAGAAATAATATCCAATAGTTTCTTTTAGATATCCTATAAATTTACGCTTAATCAATCTAGCTCCAAACTTGTCAGCTTGTGTATGCTTCATATAAGCATCACATCCCCAAATTCTTATGTGTGACAAGTAAGGTCTTTTACCTTTCCACATATTATATATTGTCTTGTCAATGGATTTAGATGGACTATATTTAGAAGATAGGCAGTTGTTTTAAGTGAATAACCCCAAAAAGATATAGAAAATTTTGAATTGCTCATCATGGATAGAACCATGTCTAACAAGGTTCTATTTCTCTTATTAAAAATTCCATTGTGTTGTGGTGTTCGACGTAAGAGTCTATTGTGAGAGAATCCCATTCTTTTTTAGATAACCTAAAAAATTTTGGCTTAAGTATTCAGCACCTTGATCAGATCTAAGTGTCATGATACTTTTACCAATTTTTTTTTCAACCTCCATTCTAAATTCTTTGAACTTTTCAAAGGATTCAAACTTTTGTTTCATTAAATACACATAATCATATCTTGTATAATCAGCAGTGAATATAATGAAATATGAGTATCTTCCTCTAGCATTTATGTTTATTGGGCCACATACATCTCAATGTATTAGTCCAAAAACTAAACTGGCCACATACATTTAAAATACCCAAGAATATGTGTCAAGAAACGATAGATTGATCTCAATCATAAACATACCTAAAGTAAAAGTCTCTTTAGACTTCTTTACCTTCAAGTTTGCCAAGTAGACCTTACAATTCATCTTTCGATGACCTTTTTTACCATAATGGTGACATGCACTCTTGTCCTTGTTAATGTTGCTAGCAGGCTTGATAGCCTTGCTTACATCACTTTTCTTATCAACCTTCTTACTTTTTTTTCTTCTTGTCCTTAGATGAAGAAACTAGAATAGAGCCTTAGGCTTTTGATTCTTAATGGACTTTTCAATAATGTCTAACATATTCATCAATGATGGTAATGTTACTTCCATCTAAAGCATATTGAAGTTTATTACAAATTGTGAAAAGCTACTAGGAAAAAATGACAAGATCAAGTTAACACTCAACTCATGATCCATCACCAATCTTAATTATCTAAATTTTTCAATCCAATTGATCATCTTGAGACAATGTACTTTGACTAAAGTGCTTTCAAACATCATTATTTCGAATAATTCTTTAGAGGTCACAAACCTCTTAGTCTGCTCTTGTTTGTCAAACAATTCTTTAAGGTATAGAATAATTGTTGAAGCATCCATATTCTCATATTGCCTTTTTCAACTCAAGAGTCATCGTAGCCACCATGATACATGCGACATGATCAACATGATTTTTATGGGTTTTTAAACCCACCCTCCACACTACATCATCAGCACTAGCATTTGGTTTCAATGGAATCGGTTCATCAAAAAACATAAACCATTTTCCCTTACTTTAAGACAAGCTTCAAATTACGGTACTAATAATTAAAGTTAGGCCCTGTAAGCTTGTTAGCATCAAGTATGCTATAAAGTGACAAGTTATTACTCATTTTACAACCTATAAAATATGAACAAGTGTTAGTCATTTTGTTCAATACCAATATAGATAAGGTCCAAATCTATATATTGGTTGGTCCCACTATTTTAATCTAATTGACAGCCCTCATGATCAATTCAAAAAAATCATATATTTTTAGTGGGCTAGAATCCCATTTAGTTTATCATAACCTTGAGGTTTGTCTTAATAAGCCATGATAAGTAAATTAGGTAGATAACTTACTTATCAATCACATCCCTATGTGACTTCTAGATCAATTGGGTAAAAACTCTTTGTCTAATCACTTCTTATGTGTTTCGCCTAATCATAGATTCTATCACTAAATGGTCGTATCTGGACAATACACTGATAGTTAAGTAAGACCCATTAACCATAACACAACCTTATTTTGAATAATGAGTGCTTTGAGTTTTATCTCAACATGCCCCATTAATAGAAAGTTTAGTTGTTTATGTTAATGGAAGGCATCAAGACTTAATATTTTTCATAAGGGATTTTTTATTCATCATAGGTCTCATTAAGCATGCATAAGAATTCATCATATATCCAATACATGTAATCTTATCATGCATCTCATAATTATACATGGCGTTTATCACATATAAATTATAGCATGTGTAACAATAACTCAATATAGCATACACGGTATTTATCTTATAACTAACATGCATACTACAACAATCATTATGTTGGTTCAAATTCATGATCTTGCACATCTATTCTTTGAATCAATATCAATATCATATATCAATCATCATTCCAACTCATTGTGATGCAAGGCATAGACATATTTAGCTAGCATGACCAAATATGTTTAACTATTATCTTACAAACATGTAATTTGCAATCATAATTTTCTAAAAATTAAGGAATTAGAATTTTACTTGAATTCTAATCTAACATGGTTGATATCACTCTAAACCATTTAGGAATGCCAATCAATTAAAGTTAAGTCAAATTACATACATTGGGATTTTTCTAGTCCAACTAGGGGTTGTAGTGAAATAGTTTTTTATTAATTAGAAGCTCTTAACAATTTAGAAAGTCCAATTCAATTTGGATTTTATATAAAATCTTATTTTCTCAAACCCAAACTATTTAGGAATCCAAATTCAACAAAAAATAACACCAATCTAAGGCTTGGCCAAAATCTAAGAAGGAAAGCAAGTTGTAACTAGGGTAGCTTTTACAAAAACTAGGTAGTTTCGACCATCTTTTGCTGTGCCGCCCCTACTAGCCACTATCTAAGAGTTCTAAACTCTTTCCCATGCTTTCTTATGCCTTTGGTCATTGTTCTTGAATCACAAGTAACAATTACTTTGACTTTTATAAAACCAGTCCACTAAACTTAGTGATCAATAAAGTAAATCTTGAAATTTTAGTGAATAAGTTTTCTAAGATTCCCAATATTGATTACCAAATAGATTTTCATTATAATCTTAGTAAGCAAGTTTTTAAAGTATCCTAACTTTTAAAAAGACCAGCTGTATCAAGAAACTAATTACCGTAATCATATTAGGGTAACCACGCATCATATGCATATTTTACATGCCTAGCCACCACTAGTAGATTTCTATGTTGAACTTGTCATCAATTTTGAGTGACCAAATCAACTCCAAAAATTCTAAAATTTTTACATACTAATCATCAATATGTCTATTTTCATATGTTAAAATTTTGTAGCCAAATAATGTACTTGGAGTGAGAAACAATTTTCGTATTATCACTACAATAGAATTTTTCTAATATGGATAGATTGCAAACAAAAAATTCATTGTACATGCAAACGATATCCATAAACCAATAATATTCAAACCGAATCAACCTAAGACATCATGTTTTAATATTCTAAAAGAATCTAACCAAAACAACATGAAAAAAATTAATTTTCTAGTCTCTACATCATGATAACAAATTACAATCAAAACAGTTTTGATATCATGAATAACGAAACAAACTTCTAATTCGTATAATCTATATTGAAAAAGTTTTGATACTGTTTGAAGGGAGTTCTGATACTGTTTAACTCCCTTAAGCCAAGATCAATCAATAAGATTATACAAATAACATATATATAAAAACATGTATAATTTTGGCTAAAGGTGTTATCTTGAATGCTGAAAATCTCTTAGTTAAATTTGGTGACCTTCCAAATAGATTCGAAGCCAAGAAGTTGTATAAGTGTTTAAGTTCTAATGGTGATCCACATGAACTCTTATGAAAGAACCTTTTTTAAGGTTTGATAGAAACCAAAGCCATACTCTAGCTAGTAAGTGTTTACAAAACCTTTTGTATTTTCTTAAGTGAAACTTCTTTATCTTTTTTGTTTTTACTCTAGATACTTGGTTACAATAGGGGGCGGCTTGGTGCTTCTTTCATAGGGGATGCATTTGGCCACATTAGGTTTAATGCTTAGAATATAAATTTTTACAATTAACCCTATGCTAGCCAAATGTACAAAATAAGGGAAACTCTTTCTCTTGTTTTTATTTCCTCTATTTTTGGTCATACTAAAATCAAATTAAGCCAACTTAATTTGTTCGAATTTTAATCTTTCACAATTATTCCTATTATGTGTGAACCAGTAAGTTCTTTAGCATGTTGTCAATAAACACAAGTATTGTAAGCTTTAGTATTTGGTTATGGATGAAACAAACTTTTTATCTTTATCATAAATTCTCCAATTAGCCAATCTTATATTTATAGATCACGATCAATGCTAACTTCATTGCCATGACCTTTAATTGCTAAAGAAAAATGAATATGGCTTGACAACTTTTCTGTGAATGATCTTAGTGTATAATTAATATTCTTTCATCATATAGTATCTATGTTTGAACATTGAGTATGGTTTATTGTCTATTCAATCTTGTTCAACCATGTTAAGTTTTATCTTTGACATTAACTCACAAATAAGCTTTAGAGCACAATTCTAAACTCTTATTTCACTTTGGCTGAATATTTCTCAAATTAATTCAATTAAGACTAGTTGAGATACTCTCTTGATCACACAAAGTGATGAATCTCATCTTAGATTACTTCATACATTTTCATATGCCTCATATTATACCCAACAATACTCGACTTGAGCATTCTTGGTTAGAACCATAAATAAAGTAAAGTAAAAATATAACATTTATTATATAAGATCATCAGTAATATCAAGTCAAAAGATTACTTATACAACCATCACATGAGAATGTTGCTATAGATGCTATGTGAACTACCTATAGCATTCTAATATTAAGTCATATTCAGTGAACTTGTTCATGATTATGCTCTTACTTCAACCTATAAGATTAATTGTTTGTTTCATAAGTAAGCGTATAATCATGTGCTAGTCTCAACAACTTTTATTAATGTCCTCTTATTGATAAAATATCGACTAGAAACAATTTTAGAACATATAATTTTTATGCACTGATGATATCATAATTACAATTTCATTATAATTCCATTGCAAAGCTTTATTTATATTCTTAGAACTTTATCATATAAACATCAATATTGGTAAGATTGAAAATTTTTTTTCATAAAAACTTTTTTAGGCTTCTAATGGTTTAGTAAGACTTAATTTAAATATTTAAATTTTCTAATAGGTTGGTAGATTGACAAATTATTTTTAATGAAATTTTATTATGAAAAATTTCAATAGTTTAGTAGAATTCATAATTTGAAATATATATATTTTTAAATTAACAAAAAATCCTTTAAAAATTTGATAAGATTGTCTCAAAATTAATCTTTTTAAAAATTATTTTCAGATCAATTCTAATTTTTCCTTTTTTTTCAAATAATTTATAAATATATTCCATATCTAAAAATTCTAATATGCAAAATAAATATAAACTAGTGGATAAAAAATAAATAAAAAAAATTACCAGGGTTTAAACTCAAACCAAGAGAAGTCGCAAATCGCGTAGGTCAAACAAATAGGATGACTTCCAGCCCAGGCCCAAAATCCAAAGCTGGAATTAACGCAGGACGGGTCTGAATCAGGTAGCCTAATGGGGCAAGGTCGGGTCCTATGGGTGGGCCTCAGGTTGGAAATGGGCTGAAGCACGGATCTTTCCTTCCCTATCGAAACGTAACATTTCTTGCTGCTATAAAGACCAAAATTTTCTTTCTTGTGTGATTTTTCACATTTTAGTGTCTCTCTCTAAAAGACAACATCTCCTTCTTCCTAAAAGGTTGCCAGAAGCTTAAATGCCTTCCCAGAATCCGGTGTATCACAGCTGTCGTCCACCGACATTTCGCTACTAGCTTCCAGTGACGGCCTGTTCTTCCTTTTTCTTGGTTGTGCCTCCTTCCTTTACTGTAGCAACTTAAATCTCCCAAAAAGAAAAAAATCCCTTGCCCTTGCTTTTTCTAAACCTTCACCGCCTGCCAAGTCCTAAAACAACTCGCCCAAAGCTTTTCCTTCAGTCTTGTCTACCTCCTTTCTTTCTAACTTTAAACTATGTTGAAATCCCTAAAAAAAATTAAATCTCACCGTCCAGAGATCATAAAATCCTAGTTGCTGCTACTTTGTCAGGCTGAACTCTTTTTCTTTTGCAAATTAATTTGTTGTGCATCAACTCTCTTGTGTCTTGAGTGGGTCAGAAATTGGTGATTCTTGTGGCGGTGATAGTGGGTGGGTTTGGCTTGGCAATGAGATAGGTAGGTTAGTTTTCGGTTACTAGTCTAATCTGCTGAATTGTGGTATTGAAGCTCTCGGCTAAGGATTTTTTTGCTCACGAAAATTCCCATGTATTGTTACTTCACTTCTCTTGATTGCAGTGTGTTGATAGTGGTCCTGTGTTTTTGACAATAGGTAATTGGTGTGAAGACTTGGTAAGGGAATTTGCTAGGAATTTGCTAGGAATTTGGCTGATGGGTGGTGGGACCAGTGTGGTGATTTAGAGGCCTAGTAAAGGGTGAATGTCTATACTTAACTGCCAAAATTTCCCCCACCCAATTACTGATGCTGATTGTTATTTTTATAGGCACACAATTTCGATTGGAATTTCTCTAAAACAGATGAGAATTTGCATAGGGTTACGAATTTCATCGTTGAAGAGATTCAATTCAAAAACAGCTTTATCACCAAAGAAATTCAATCCCAATCTTTTCAGCTTCTTCTCAAGATTTTTTTTTTTAATTTTTAAATTCCCTTTTTTATTTTTTTTTTAGGAAAATTCTTTAGAAAGAAGCAAAATGAAAACTAAAAAAATTGAAATATAACAACTAAGCCCCACACTCCAGGTTCAAAAAAAAAAAAAAAATTCTAAAAACAGTTCAATTTGGGCTTTAAATTCTGATAAGCCCACAACTTAAATAACAAATTAAGAACAAAAAATGATGACACGAAAATTTAAACGAAAATATCTTGTATAAAATAAAGTATTTATAATTTTTTTACATATTTTTTATAAAATAAAAATTGTATTAAAATATAGATATCCTTTAAGTCCAAGTATGACTTAAAATAAAAACTTAGAGATTTTTAACTGAAATAAAGATTCTAACTTAAAATTTAAAGATTTTTAACTTGAAATTTAAATATTCACAATTTAAAAGTTAAAGATTTACAATTAAATTCAAAGGTTATGGTTTACAAGATTTTAAAGATTCCTAAGGTCTCAAAGAATTCAAAAATTCACAAAAACTCAAAAGTTCATTAGATTTTAAAGGTTTGTAGGAATTAAAAATTTGTAAAATTTTTAGATTTGTAAAAATTAAAAGTTTGCAAGAATTCAAAAATTCGCAAAACATTCAAATATTCACATCAAATATTCTTAAAAGATTCTAAGTTTAATAAAAGTTTTTCAAAAATTCACACAAACCCAAAGATTTTTAAGAAATCATAAACTCATAAGAACATAATAATTTGCAATAATTCAATGAGTCGCAAATAATTTTGAAGACTCACAAATGAAATTTTAAAACTTCACATTTAATATTCAAATATTCACATTTGAAAAAAAAATTGAAATGCACATCCAAAATTTCAAATTTTCACATTTGAAAAAAATTTTTAAGATTCATATTCAAATTTTCAAAGATTCACATTCGAGATATTTTAAAAATTCACATTCAAAATTTCAAATATTCATATTCGAAATAAAATTTTTAAGATTCATATTCAAAATTTCAAATGTCACATTAGAAAAGTTTTTAGAATTAACATCCAAAAATTCAAAGATTTACATTCCAAAAGTATTAGAGACTTAAGGATTCTCATTCTAAAAAACTTTAAAGATTCACATTCGAAAAGTCTTAAAAATTCATATCTAAGATTCAATGATTCTTATTTGAAAAATTTTTGAGATTCACATTCAAAATTTCAAAGATTTGCATTTGAAAAGTCTTAGAGACTCAAAGATTTTCATTCAAAAAAATTTAGATATTCACATCTAAAATTTCAACGATTTGCATTCGAAATGTCTTAAAGATTCACATCTGAGATTTAAAAATTCTCATTCGAAAAAATTTTTAAGATTCATATCTAAAAATTCAAAGATTCTTAGTTAAAAAATTTTAGAAATTATATCTGGAGGTTTTATAAATCATTCTCAACATTGAAAATACTCATTCAGAATGAAGGCTCCATAACTTTAAAATTTTGGAATGGCACCTAGAGGTTTTAAAAATCATGCTTGAAGGTTTCTTAAATTGTGTTAAAAAAATTTTTAGATTATACTCGAAGATATTATAAAATCATTCTTATCATTGAGAAAGCTCCTTTAAACAAATGTTTAATAACTTTAAAATTTTGAAATATTTTCATCATCCAAAACATCTCATCATGAAAAACTTTTCTCATTTGAGGATTTAAAATCTCATCCTGAAAATGTTTTCCTCATTCAAGGAATCAAAATCTCATTTAAAAAAAGTTTTCCTCATTCGAGGATTCAAAATTGTATTTTAAAAAGCTTTCTTCATTCGAGGATTTAAAATCGTATCTTAAAAAGCTTCCTCATTTGAGAATTCAAAATTTTTAAATTTTTTCTCATGAAAATTCCCAACATCTCATTAAAGCTAAAATTTTGTATGCAATGAATGCTATGATAATAATGCAAATGCCTTCTAAATGATGCAATTGCAATAATTCAGATTCTCACTAAATAATGCAAATGCATTTCTAAAAAAATAATGCAATTGCAATACTTTAACCATGATTAAAATGTTTCCATGATTAAAATGTTCACTACATGATGCAAATGCTTGTCCAAACCATGATGAAAATGTAATTATCAAAACAAAGATTCAAATATGCATAAAATAATGCAAATACATGGTCCAAACATTGATGCAAATGCAACACTTAAAAAAATGATCTATATATTTGCCAAATAATGCAAATGCATGATTCAAACGATGATGCAAATGTAATAATGGAAATGCATGACCTATACTCACCAAATAATGCAAATGCATGATTCAAACAATGATGCAAATGCAACATTCAAAATAATGATCCTACTTGGCCTAGAAAAGTCACTTTTCTTATATTGGTATAGAAATATTTTTCTTCCATTCATTATAATGTAACAATTCAAATTTGAGTTTTTTTTTTAAAAACTTACAAAAGAATGCAATAACAATTGCCTCAAAAAGATTATTAGAACCTTATTTCTACAAAATGTTTATATTCTTATCCTAAACTTATTGAATGACAATAGAAATTGCCTCACTTAACTTATTTTCCATGATCAAAATGAAAATGAATTAATTCTTCACTTTTTTTTTTAAACATGTGATCAAATTTCTTAGGAATGAATGATTAGTTTGAAGAAAGAATATGGTGAATGACAACTTGATCTCTACTAAATAATGAAATAGTTTGGCACATCAAGATCTTAGCCATTAAAAGACACTTGGTCATTAATAAGAAAGGAATGTCTTTTTCTTCTAGCCTCACAAATGAAAGTTATCTTTTAAAGTACAATCATTTTGGCACTCTTTTAAGTTCTTAACATGTGGCATTTTAACAAATGTCAAGACCAGATATGATAAGATCATAATATTGGAAGAGAAAAGAAAAAAAGAAAAAAACTTTGAACACTTCTTAAAAATGATGTCTATCTCTTTAAATTCTCAAAGGTCTCCAATGCCTATTTATTCATTCAAGCTCCATCTCCTTAAAAGGATTCTTGCTTTGCCTTAGTGTCATGCATGAATTGCTTTTAATCTTACTCTATAGTATCCATTTCGAGTTTTCACCTTAGAGCTTTATTCATTCATTTTTATCTTTTTTGGATTGTTTAACCATGCATTCAAAAATTCATAGTAATAATTTCTTAAGGAACAAAATCTCCAACTTAGGTATCCATATATTATCAAAATAGACTTTTTGAATGACATAACAGATGCCAAGGTTTAGGGTTTAGAAAAAAAGAATAACAGGTCCAAAAAATGTATCTAAAGGTGATCAAACCAAGGATTATTTCCTTTTCATAAGGATATTTATCTTTTCCATTTCTCGAACATGTTTTTCATCTTTTCATTTTTTTCTTCCTTTTTCTTGTTCTCATTTATTTTCTCCTTTTTTTTTCCTTGCATGCTTCCATTTTTGACAAGACAAGTTCAAAATTTTAGAACTTAACTTACTTTAAATGTCCCCTTTAACATAAGGCATCTTTTTTAGCACTTAACATTTTCACAACATGTGAGTCTATGAACTTGACCACAAGACGTGAAAATTTTATAAATTGAAAAAAAAGAGTCGTTACCAATCTTTTTTATTATGCGTGATTAGCCACCTAAAAATTTATCTTTTTAATAAAATAAAAAAATAAATTTAAGATTTATCAAAAAGATATTTTTGATCTTTGAAAACAGAGTTGAATTTAGGAATATGCTCATGTGTAGGGAATTATTAATCATGCATTATCTTTGGAATTTAATAAAAATGGTTTCAATTTGAAATTTAACAATAATTGCCTTCAATGTTTGAAAAAAAAATCAATTTCATTAAAGGTCTTTATTTAAGAATATTGTGAAAATCTTTAGGTTAAAGAATTACTTTAAAATTATCCAACATTTAGATATAATTTAAAGATAATTCTTTCCGCCTAAGATTCACTATGACATTCCTTAAAAATGAATTAACATCCTTACAGATGATAATTGTTGGTGACTTTTCAACATTTAGGTAAAGTATCAAGAATTATTTTTCTTAGAATGTTGTTTTAGTTTTATTTTCAAATCTATATTTTTTTAATTCATTTTTCCATGAAGAACATTTTTATGCAAAAAAAAAAAATGATGATGTTACAATTAATAAAGAAACAATAGTAATAATTGAAAGACACTGACATGTGAAAAAAATGCAAATAATAATATAAAAATAAACATATGCAAATGAACATTATGCTTGATAATGAGATGCGATTTTGAAATTGGGTCCTTAAATATAAAGAGACCATCGAACTTTCTAATCTCTAGGCAAAATTTATGTGTAACTGTTTATACTTAATATGCTATCTTTATTTTTATTTTTTATTTAATTTTATTATTATTTTGGGTTTTCAATATTGTTTAATTAATGTTTTAATGTGTAAGTGAATGCTTAATGCATGACAATACCTATGACAGTTAAATGCTAAACATGAAATTAAAATGCTACATGTGATGAATGAAATTAAACTACCATGACAATACTAAGGCATTTTCACAAACACTTAAAAAACTTGGTAAATGACTACATTATTATTTTATCAAATACTTAGAAAATTCTAACAATACTATTTTATTTTGAAAATTTTTATCAAACACTTAGAAAGCATATTTAGAAAACCGTTTTTATTAACAAAAACACTTATCAATCATAAAAGAAACAAAAATACATAAAAAAGGATTACAAGATGGAAAAACATTTAAACATAAGATCCCAAGCATTACAAACACATCAAAACATTAAAATCAATTACCAAAAATACATAAAAACACAAAGACCAAGAAAAGCAATAACTACATGTATGAAAAATAAAATTGTATGATGAAAGTAAAAAACATTAGTTTTTTTTTTTTTCACCAAAACAACTTTTTTTTTTCTCTTAGGTGCTGTTACTCCATTGCTACCCATTTTCCTCCATTTAAAACTAGATAATAAGAATGAAAGGAGTGTTAAACCCCGATGGATAGCACACACATTATGCTTCCTTTTTAAACCCTATTTCTTTTCTATTTTTTATTTTTTGGTCTTTCTTCCCCCCCTTTTTTTTTATGTTGTTAGCCTTTTTCTTTTTGCCTTAGACCTCCTCTTTTTTTATCTTATAAACTAGCAAACACTAATAAAAATGAAGCTTGAAGCTCCCATGAATAACAAAAAAAAAAAAAAAAAACAGATGAAACTACAACTAAAAGGCATATTTACAAGCTTAAAAGAAACTCTAAGGAAAGTCCAACTTCATGCTTTCAAACATTTTCATTTTTAGCATGAAATCACCCAAAATAAAGAAGAAAACAAAGGTTTTAAAACCTTATGCAGGAAGATCATCAAGTAAAAACAGAAACAAGACCATAAAAAAGCTACATTTTTTAAAGCTCTCTTTTTTCTCAATTTTTTCTCTTTTTTTATTTTTTTCTACTTTTTCCCTCTATTTTCTATCACCAACCTACCTCACTTTTGGTTTTAAAGCTAGAAAAAAAATGCCCCCTAATGGCCCTTGGATTAGATCCTGTCTAATGGCATAAAATAATTTATATTTTCTTATCAAGCTTGATGGCCAAGCTCATAATGTGGACCATTGGATTATTATGCTTTAAAATCTAATGATCCTCATTATTCACATCATATTCTCTTGGCTATATGTGTGGTAATCCATTCATGGCATTTGAAAAGACAAGTTTGCCTTTATTAGTGTTTTAAGCATTTTTTATGATTTTCTCTAGAACCCCATGATTCAATATTTATTTTTGTGATTTTAATACACCAAAAGTCATAAAATAATGTTAAAACATGATTTGAAGCTTTTTGTGAAAATATGATCTAGAGAAGGTCAAATTACAAAAATACTCATAAAGAGCATTTTAGTAATTTTACACATTTTGAAGCATGATCAAGGTTCTTAATACACCAAAAATCATAGAATAATGTTGAAGAATGATTTGAAAGTTTTTACAAAAAAACCAACTTTGAGAAAATCTAATTATGAAAATAATCCTAAATGGCATTTTGATAATTTTATCCTTCTATAAATCTAATCAGGATTTTTGGTGTATTAAAATCACAAATTTTAATCCCAAAAATTATTTATCCCATTTTGTTGTGATTTCTAAAGATTGAGTCGAGTTCGACCCAATTTGATCAATTTTGATCAAGTTTGACTTTCTTTGATTGTTTGACCAAATTTTATGATGAGGAATTTTGGTCATTTTAATTCAAAATTCGGTTTCAAAAATTTTTAGGTCCTAAAGAATTATTGGAATGAATTGGACACAACTTTAAAGCATCATAATTTGGCCTGAATAAAAGTAGGTGTCTACAAACATAGGATCCAATGTTATTTTGATAAGAATCATTTTTGAACTTATCCTCTAATGTGGAGGGTGATCATTGGTTATGGTTCATTTAGAATAACAAAAATCAATAGACTCAAAAAATATAAGCAAATGGAAGATTTCTTATTTTGTGAAAGGAATAATGAAAGATGGCCAATTATCATTTCAAATATGGATACTTCTATCAAAACGTAATTTTTAAGTGAAGACTTTCTTTTCTCTTTGATTTGGGATTAATTTGAATGTGTCACATGCATGATATTACAATCAAATCTTTTTTTTTTCATCTTTTTTCATTTTCTTTTATTTAATTCATGCTTAGAATGTTCCATCTTGACTTTCTAATCAAGCAAAGTTTTAATTTAACAATCTTCATTTTCAAGTCCACTCAAGTTGTTCACACAATCTTCATTCAATGACAACAAATGTCACACCAATCAAAATATTGAAGCAAAGGATATTATGACCTTAGGTAAATTTACCCCAAAATGTGGGCAATGAGAAACTTTGAAAAAAAACGTAAAAAGGAAATGGATGTTGCACAAGCCAAAATGTTGATAAAGGATATTGAGAAAATATGACTTTTTTTGTAATTGTTTCCATAAAGAAGGAATTAAATAATTTGAATTTCATAAAGAAACTTGGGTATTGATATGTGAAATAGCGTAAACACTTATCAAACTACCATAATTCAAAATCGTTTAGAAAATGCCTCATATATTGGCTTACAAAGAATTTTGAAAACAATTTTGCAAATTAATTATCAATTTTTCCTTGTAACCTTAATGAAGATCATGGTCTTGGTCAAGTGAAAAAAAATTTATGAAAATTATGAATTCAAGCTTTCTAAGTAGTGCAGTTCTCAAAGATGGCTACTAAACGATTGATGTGTTTGTTCTTGACACTAATCACCAATTTCTTCAAGATTATTATCACAAGGATTTTTTTGTTTTTTAAAAAAAATCATTTCTTTAATCAAGGAAAAAAATCATATAGATCTCCTTAGTCGAACATGCCTACACTTAAAAGATAAAGGAAAATAACTTTTATTATTTACAAATCCCTTTCAATTCAAGGTAACATGTTGCCATACTGAAAAAGTTTTTTAGACAAATAAAACAAGAGTTCATTTTCAACTAAACTATGTACAAAACTCAGGAGAATGAAGATTACCCCTAACAAATAAACCAATATACATACAAAAATGTTTACACAAAAAGAAAAAGTTATGTACAATTACAAGTGTGTAATACAAAACAAAAAACAAGAATTCATTTTCAATTAGACTATGTACAAGATTAAAGAAAACAAAATTGGTCGAAAACAATGTACGTATAATGATGTTTACATGGATGAAAAGAAATGTATGTACGAATGAAAAAAGTTCATTTCCAATTAGACTATTTGCAATCCTAAAGAGAGTAAAAACTACCCCAATCAATTGAAATGATGTACAAACAATAATGTTTACATGGATGAAAAAATGTACGTACAATTACATGCATGCTAAATAATAGTTCATTTTTAATTATGTACAAAAGTAAAGAGAGCAAAGAAGCCCCAAACAAATGAATTAATATACCAACACTTTTATGAATGAAAAATATATGTTCAAATACATGTATCCATTACATAATGTAAATAAAAAATTCATATTCCAAATTATATGCAAAATCGAAAAAAATAATGAAATAATGTATATAATGAAAAACAAGAGTCACTAAAAAAGGTAGGGTTGCCCCCTAATTGACATTTACACATTCACGTCTTATCCATTAATAATTTTATTTTTTTTTATAGAAATATCATGTGATTAATTGATTAAGTTTATGTCTTACTTGATTAATTTTTGTTTAATTACCCTCATAATTTTTTCAATTGTTTCATGTATAGGTGAATTAGAAATGTGCCTGCACTTAGTACCCTTATGCTAGCTATGGCTGAACCTAATGAGGGAATTATGCTAAGGCCTTTATAAGGGATGCTAGGGAAGTGAAGTGAGGTAGAATTTAGAAGAGAAAAAGTCATGAAGATGAGAAACAAGCTGCCAAAGAAGGCCCAAGCCATGAGTTAGCAACTAGCTTGTATAAACTTCATATCTTATTTTGACTACTTGTAATATGTGAAGCTATATTAGACAAGGCTTAAGCTAACTTTCAGAGTTCAAAAAAAGAGGAAAGCCAAGCCAACAAGTCATAAATCAAGCTAAATTTAAGAAAAAAGAATCAACAAAAAAGGATTAAGAAAGGGATGAATCAATTGTAAATCAAGATAAATGTATGACACAATAATAAAAAAAATCAAGCATTGTTGTTAGTTTGCATGGCTCAAGAAATAATTTATTGGATGAGAAAAGACCTAGATAGTGCTTGAAAATAGGAAATTTTATAAGGACAAAAAAGGAAAACTGAACCTATGATTTTTTATGAATTTTCTTATTTTATTTTCCTGCTTCATGTTACTAGTAAGGCAAAAACTTGCTGACCTTACCTTGACTTTTATGGCTCTATTTTAGCTATTTTCATTGATATTTTGAGAAAAGAACAAGTTACCAACATATGGCCTAGATGGAAGCATGATGAACCTTCATTAGACCAACTAAGCAAGCATCACATGGGATGATGCTAAGCTAGATATTTCAGCTCATGTAGTCACACTTGGTAGCCTTTAAAACAACCTGAAAATTACCTTGGCTATGATGATTGAATGGAGGGCTAGGTGAATTATTTTGGATGGTGGATATATTGTAAAATGTGCTAGCTTTTTGCTATAAGAAGTGAAGAGAGGGCTAGCATTAGAAGCTTTTCCTTTTTCTTTTTTCCTTTTCTTACTTTAGGGTGCCTATTAGGGTCTAGTGGCAATAACATTACTGTCAGACCAACCCCTCCTTTAAGGCTTCATTTTCTTTCATTTTTAGTTTATTTCTAACTCTTTTCAGTGTTGTTTTCAGTTATCCTTTAGCTTGTTTAAATTTCCTTCAAGTTGTAACCACTTTCAAGTGTTCTTTTATGTTATTTATGCAATTTCTCATTTTTATTTTCTAACAGTTTTTAGATTTAATTTTCTTTATCTTTTTAGCAAGTTTTGCATGATATTTGATCTCTTTAGAGCATGGACATGATGGCTTTGGATGCTAATCTGATGGAAACCTCATAAGGCTCCACAAGCTTAATCATTTTGTGTTTATTTAATTGTATTTTACATTTCTTATGATTTAATTTTTTTGCCCAGTTTTTATATTTTGCATTCTAATTTTTTTTGTTGTTTATATCTTGTTTTTATGCTTTTACAATGTAATTAAATCATGTTTAGGTGTTTATTACATGTTCATTAAATGCCTTAGACATAGGATTTTTCATTTCATGCATTTTTCTTTCCATTCTTCATGGATTTTTTCATGTAGTTTTCTCTTTATTTTGTATTTGATTTTTGTGTGAGTGTCTTGTATATTTTTTTTCCATTTTTTAGTCTCTTTTGATGCTATGCTCATGGTTTTCTTGTGGCATGTATCTATGTTCAGTTTTGGTTGCATTTAGCTCATTAGGACAATAGCTTAGGTTAGATTTGATGTTACATTTTATACATTTCTTTGAGTAGTTTTCGATCAGTTTTAGGAAGTTCTCACACCTTTTGGCTTATTTCATGTCTATTTTAAGATAGTAAAATAGTTTATGTAGATTATTTAGGTAGGGTCACATTTGCATAACATTTTAAATCATAGGTTACATGTAGTGTCCATTTGCTAGTTTGATTTTGTATTGTACTTTTTTACCCAATTTGGATCGATTTTGCATGTAGTGTCCTATAGGTTTTAGGCCTTATTTTGAGTCTATTTTAGGTTACTTAGGTCACATTTAGGGTTGTATCCATTTAGGTCACATTTTCATTTGATAAAGTAGGCTTGTTTGCATTTTAGCTTCATTTAGGTATGTTAGAATTTTTATTTGTTTTATTTATTTTGCTCAACTTTTTTCCATGTTATTTGCATTTAGATGAGCTTAGGTTTAATTCTGGTTGCATGCCTTAAAA
The DNA here is from genome assembly GCF_047325235.1 of Durio zibethinus. NCBI lineage: Eukaryota > Viridiplantae > Streptophyta > Magnoliopsida > Malvales > Malvaceae > Durio > Durio zibethinus. The sequence continues at coordinate 9,509,349 of NC_143185.1, forward strand.
TTTAGGTTAGTTAATTTAAGAGTTTGCATGTAGTATATTAGTTGTTTGATAAAATGCATCAATGAAAATTGATGGCTTTGCATTAAGATTTTAGTTTAGCTTTTAGGTAGTTTTTAATTTTTGTTTATAGGACATTATTATATGCATTTCCATGTCAATTTCATGTTTAATTTTTGTTTTACATTTTTCATGCATCTTAGGCTAGGTTAGAATTTTAATTAAGTTAATTTTAAAAATTAAAAATGCTAATTTCCTTTTTTATGTTTTGTTAAGTTAATTTTGATTTTTATTGCTTATTCCAGGTTTTGTTTTCCATAACTCTGCCCTTAAATTTTAATTTTAATTTATGCTTTTAAATTTGTTTAGTTTAATTTTTGGTTTTGTAAGTTTTTATTTTTAGTATCCTTTCTATTTTTAGTAGTTGCTAATTTTAGTAATTTTCTATTTAGGACTTTAGTTTCCATAATTTGTAGTAATTTATGTTTAATTATCTGGTATTTTTTTTTAGATTAAATTAGGTTAATTAGATTAATTAAAAAAATTTGTGTGATCAGATATACTTGAAAAGTCAAAATTAGGACTTACCTCTAGGTTTAGAACTCGCAATCCCTAAAGAGGTGATAATACAAAATATTTTTTATTTTTATTACTTTTGTGACTCGTACACTTACGGTACTCTTAATAGGTAAACAGTAAGTTTTTAGTATCGTTGCCGAAAATTGGCACATTTAGGCTAAGGTTAATATTGATAGGGACAAAATGAGGTGTAATTTAGTTCACCTTTTTCTGTAAATATTGTAAATGCTTATTTTCTCTTTTTTTTTTTTGTTTTTGCCTATTTTTTTTGTTTGTTTTAATTTGCTCTTTCTTTTGTTTTTATATCTAATTGCTACACCGATAAGGCTAGACCTTTTAGGGATTATGCAGTATCCTTTGTCAATAGTTCCCAACTTCAGTGGTCATTAGAAAGCTTAAAGACCATAGGTGCTTTTGTTAAGAGTGATTTAGATCTTATTATAGCTTTATCCTTACAGATAGTTGATCTAGCTAATAAGATAGATGCCATTAGAGCCCGATATGATCATAGTCTCATCTTTTATTTTCAGAGTCTATTTGTTAATGATAATATTTGTGATGGTAATTAATATAGTGATAGATGTGTGCATGATCAGCATTAAAATTTTTACCTAAACAGTTACATGAAAAATAGGTTAGGAGTCTTATAAGGTAACAACCAAGGGCAGTTTTTTAGTTCATCACCTATATGGACTTCTCTTTACCTTATTGAGTCTCTTCCACTTTATTACTCACCATAATACCCAATCCTTGATTTTTCATCATTACAATACATTTCACTATATGACCCACCTCTTCTATATTGTCCGCCACTATAGTATTTTCCATCACCTACTCAATATCACTCATTACCTTCATAAGATATGAAACCCTATAAAAAATCTTTCATCGAATTCATCCAAAACTAAACCAACCTTTTCCATACCTAAATGGTTACTTTGAAAATCCTTAACATACTAGTAGATCCTAATTGGTTGGATGTAGTGGAGAGCACATTTAAGGATGATCAGAAGAAAATGGATATAGTGTATGTTGATGATGATGATAATGACAAGCTTATTATAGTTGACATGTCGACATTTAGTTAAGGTAGTGGATAAAGAGGTTGTGGAATTAGAAAAACACTATTTTAAAATGTAAGTAAAGGATCATATATTGGTTCTAGGATTTAACTTTCATGAAGAATATAGCATTAGTCCTATAAAGGTGAGTGTAAGCCTTTTAGTCCACTTATGTCAATTCCTTAGCCTTATGAAAATCATATTTATGAAATTTGAAAACGATCGTAATGAAAAAGTCTATTGATGAAGGTTATGTACTCGATGATTTTTTTAAACCCTTGGAGACATCCCTTATTGACTCCAGTGAAAAAGATGAGATGAAGAATTTTATAAAGATATCTCAAGTGTTAATGAGGTTAAAGAGTTAGATAATGATGAGATCAAGAAATTTCTAAATAGACACTCCAATGATGAAGACAATGATGATATGGATAAAATTAGTGTCATAGAATTCCTTACTCATTTAGAAGTTTCCTCAACCTCTGATCCTCAACTACAACCCTTAATCATCTCTTTCTTTTCATTTACTAAAACTACATCACCTATAAAAGAATCCTTCACCTTAGAATTCAACCCTATTCTCTTTATAATAGTACCTCTCTCACTGATGCTGAAGCCAATACCCACATATTTTAGCCCTTCTAGAAGGATGCCTAATGCAATATTAGGAGTGGGGCACCTATCCATTTTCACCACCATCACTGAGCACCATCACTTTGACTTTATTGTTGAAAATGTGGTGAAAAGGAAAAAGATTAGAAAATGGGTAGATGCTGGTACCAAGTGTAAGGTAATCATATAACCTAGGCGAAAGTTAAGTTGTTGACTACAAATCAACACTTTTTGGGAGGTAACCTAAATTTTCCCTTTTAGTTGTTTTCCTTATGTTATGTGTTTAATCTTTCTCATGTTAGTTTGTTTTGTTTTGTTTGTAGAAAAAATAAAAGTCGATCATGAAGAACTTTAAGGAAAAGCCTTGGCTAGTCAAAAGAGAATTCATCACCTCTTGCATTTAAATTCATATATGCCTACATATTGAGAACAATGTGCATTTTAAGTTTAGGGATGGAAAGTTTGAGACAAAATTTCAAAAAAATTGTTTTAGAAAAAAATCAAACTGGGACTTAATTGATTATTGCTATATAGTATGTTTCCCTTGGTTGATTGTCATTGATCTTATGATAGAAATCATAATTGACTTTGATTATAGTTTTAGGAAAAGAATAAATATTGGATGAAGCATGAGATGAATTTTAGAGTTTGTTGATATTTGATTGCAAGCTTTCTCTTGTGGGTATATGTTTTGATCATTGAATTGCAGGTCATTTAGTGATTGTCTATATTACCATAGGAATTGTATTTCATTTTTTAAGTTGTGCCTATGTTTTAGAATTTATCTAATCACTTTTTTAGATGAATTTTTAGGCTACATTGAATTAGAGAAATGACTTAGGTCATCCTTAGATCAATTGAGCCTTCTAAGCTGACCTTAATGCATATATCCATGTCACCTTTTTTGAGTTATGTATTACTTTTCCTTGTTAAGCACACATATTAATAAACTTAGACCATTTTTCACAATTTCATCATTGTTGTCCCTAACATATATGCATAAGGATCATTCATGATATATGTAGAGAGCTATGTCACATTTGAGAAATAAAGAAAATAAAATAATAATAAATAATAAAAGGGAAAAGTTCAAGTTTGGGGGTGCTAAAGTCTTGAGAGCTCTCTAATTGGTAATAAGCTTGTAGTGCATGATTGGGGTACTTGAACCTAAAATTTCTTACCATTGACAAATAGACTCTGAAAAGAAAAAACTAGACTATGATCATATCAGGCTTCAAAGGCATCTATCTTATCAGCTAGATCAACTATATGTAATGACAAAGCTATAATAAGATCTAAATCACTCTCAACAGAAGCACCCTTAGGCTTTAAGCTCTCTATTGACCATTGAAGTTAAGAATTATTAACAAAGGATATCGTATAATCCCTAAAAGATCTAGCCACATCGATGTAGTAATCAGACATAAAAATTAAAAAAATAATAATAAATTAAAACAAATAAGAAAAACAAGCAAAAATATTTACAATAAAAGGTGAATCGGGTTACATCCTATCATGTCTATCAATATTAACCCTAGCCTAAATGCGTTAATCCCTGACAACAGTGCCAAAAACTTATTACTTACCTAACAAGAGTATTGTAAGTGTATGTGTTACAAAAATAATAAAGGTCAAAAGTATTTTGGATTATCATCTCCTTAGGGATTATGAGTTCTAGACTTAGGGGTAAGTACCAATTTAACCTTTCAGGTATATTTAGTCCTATGAAATTTTTTTTAATTAATCTAATTAACCTAATTTAATCTAAAGAAAATTACCAAATAATTAAACATAAATTACTACAAATTATGGAAATTAAAATCCTAAATGGAAAGTTACAAAAATTAGCAACAATTGAAAATAGAAAAGATACTAAAAATAGAAAATAACAAAACTCAAAAATTAAACTACACAAATTTAAAAGCGTAAACTAAAATTTAAATTTAAGAGTAGAGTGGTGGAAAACGAAACCTGGAATAAGCAATAAAAATCGAAAATAACCTAACAAAACTTAAAAAAGAAAATTAGCATTTTTAACTTTTAAAATTAACTTAATTAAAATCTAATCTAATCTAACTTAACCTAAGAGGCATGAAAAATGTTAAATAAAAATTAAACATGAAATTGACATAGAAATGCATGGAATAATGTCCTAGAAACAAAAATTAAAGACTACCCAAAAGCTAAACTAAAATCTTATCAATTTTCATTTAGGCATTTTATCAAACACCAAATGTACTACATGCAAACTCCTAAATTAACTAACCTAAATTCTAATGCATGCAATGAAAATTAAACCTAAGCTAATCTAAATGCAAATAACATGAAAAAAAGTTGAGCAAAACATTTAAAATAAACAAAAATTTTAACATACCTAAACGACGTTAAAATGTACACCAGCCTACTTTACTGAATGAAAATATAACATAAATGGATACAACCTTAAATGTGACCTAAGTAACCTAAAATATACTCAAAATAGGGTCTAAAACCTATGGACATTGCATGCAAAACCAAACCAAATTGGGTAGAAAACTACAATACAAAATTGCACTAGCAAATGCACACTACTTGTAACCTAGCAAATGCACACCACATGTAACCTATAGTCTAAAATGCTACGCAAATGTGACCTTACCTAAAGAATCTATGAAAATTATTTTATCACCTTAAAAAAAACATGAAAACAAACCAAAAAGGTGTAGGTGAGCACTAGCTAAAATTGACTAAAAATGACTTAAAAAATGCATAAAATATAGCATGAAATCTAACCTAAGCTATTATTCTAGTGAGCTAAATGCAACAAAAAATGAACATAAGTACATGCCACATGAAAACGATGAGCATAGCATCAAAATAGACTTAAAAGTGGACAAAAAATATGCAAAACACTTGAACCAAAAACTAAAAACAAAGTGAGGAAAAACTATATGAAAAAATGCATGAAGAATGGAAGGAAAAATGCATGAAATGTAAATCCTATGTTTAGGGCATTTAATCAACATGTAATAAACATCTAAACATGATTTAATAACATAATAGAAGCATACAAATAAGATGTAAATAGCAACAAAAATTGGAATGCAGAATATAAAATTTGGGTAGAAAAATTAGAGCACAAGAAATATAAAATGCAAGTAAATAAACACACAAAGATCAAGTTTGTGGAGCCCTATGATATTTTCATCAAATTAGCATCCAAAGATATCCTTTCCAAGCTCTAAAGAGCTCAAATATCATGCAAAACTTCATGAAAAAATAAAAAAAAATTAAATATGAAAACTGGTAGAAAATAAAAATGATAACTTGCATAAACAAAATAAATGAACACTTAAATGTGTTTACAACTTGAAGGAAATTTAAACAAGCTAAAGAATAACTGAGAACAACAATGAGAAGAGCAAGAAATGAATTAAAAAAAAATTAAATAAAGCCTTAAAGTCAGCAATGTTATTGCCACCAGACCCCAATAGGTGTTCTAAACTAAGAGAAGAAAAAAAGAAAAAAGAAAAACTTCTAAGGCTAGCACTCATTCCCTTTTTATAACCAAAAGCTAGCACATTTTATAACATTTCCACCATCCAAAATAAGGTATCCCAACCCTCCATTCAATCATCACAACCAAGGTAATAGTTGGGTTGTTTTGAAGGATGCCAAGCGTGACTACATGAGCTGGAATTTCTAGCTCAGCTCTATCCTATGTGATGCTTGCTTAGTTCGTCCAATAAGGCTTCTTTATGCCTCCACCTAGGCCAAATATTGACAACTTGGTCATCTCTCAAAATGTCAAAAGAAATAGCTAAAATAGAGCCATAAAAGTCAAGGTAAAGTCAGCAAGTCTGCTACCTTACCAATGATGTGAAACAGGAAAATGAAAGAAAAAAATTCCTACAAGAAATCATAGGTTCGGTTCCCCCTTTTTGTTCCCCCTAAAATTTTTTATTTTTAAACACTATCTAGGATTTATCAGCCCATAAATAGTTTCTTTAGCCATGCAAACCAACAATAATGCTTGACTTTTCTTTCATTGTGTTCACACATATATTTTGACTTGCAATCAGTTCTTTTTTTTCTTGCTCCTTTGTCGATTCTTCTTACTTAAATTTAGCTTTGATTTTTGACTTGTTGACTTGGTTTTCCTCCTCTTTTAAGCTCTTAAAATCAGCTTGAGCTTGCCCCAATTTAGCTCCATACATTGTAAGCTAGTCAAAACAAGAGATTGAGCTTATACAAGACTAGTTGCTAACTTATGGCTTAGGCATGGATTGGTAACTTGTTTCTTATCTTCATGGCTTCCTTTCTTCCTAAATTCCAGTTCACTTCACTTCCCTAGCATCCTTGCAAAGGTCTTGGCATAATTTCTCCAATAGTTTGGGCCATAGTTTGGGGTACTAGGTGTGGACATATTTGCAATTCACCTACACATAAACAATTGAAAAAATTAAGTGGGTAATTAAGTAAAAATAAATCAAATAAGACATAAAATTAATCAATCAAGCACATGATAATTCTATCAAAAATAGAATTATTATCAATATACATAGACAAGTGAAATAATGCTTGTACAAAAGTGTTAACATGGATGATGTAACAAATACATGTATCTAATGAAACAATATCATGTGGTGAAAAAAAAATACTAACTTAAAATCTCACATTTTTTTATTTAAATTAAAAAAATTTAAAAAAAGCCTTTTTTCTATTTTTTTTTTTTATAAATTTAAGTTAACAAAATCATCTCAACAAAATATCAATAGATACAAGATCAATACAAAAGACAAGTCTTACATAAAAGATTGACATAGCTTTACCTTATGATTGAGTTCTCCAAATTCACTATATGCTTGGTTTTGATGTTTCACAATCTAAAAGGTTCCTAAATTATTCCCTATTATCATCCATGATGGACTACTAAAGTGCTTTAATCCTCACTCATCATAGGCTATAAACGAAAAGGTTTTAATTTGAGATAGAGTATTTCACTAGCCCGTGTAGAGGTATGAAACCTCATGAAACCATAGACACTTTACTCCTTCCTAGAGAATAGAGTTCAAGTATAGAGCTCATGCATGCATGTGCAAATAGTGTGTGCAAAAAAGATCATTAAATGCTAAAAATTAAAAACAACTAAATGCAGAGAAATCAAGTAAAACCATTAAATTTGTTAAGGTTTGGATAACACAGAATCAATTACTAGCTCAACTCTCAAAGTCTCCAGTGGAGTCATCAAACTATCATAACGTATAAATTCATAAATTTATCATTAGACATAACTTTAGGACTTACCACTAATCTTTTTTATTTAGATGCAATTGGTCATCCAACTTAAGCTGTCTCATTTTAAAGAAAAGTCTCAAACTTGACTAGGATATTTTTAAAAAGTAAATTCTAGTCTACAAAACCAAAACTACCTCTTAGAGTGCAGTTACATGTCAAAAATTATAACACCCTCATAATGCCCATCCAATAGATGGTATCAGTTGATTTCGTGTTATCTAAAAGTCTAAAAATATTTTTATAATTTATCAAATAATTTAATATTAAAAATTACTCTTAAAATTACTTCAATAGTTTGGTAGCCATTTAAAAAAATTTTCTCACTTATGGAGTATTCATGAAGATTAATATCTCACTCTAAATAGACTCCATCGTCGGATTCATTAATGTATTTTATTTGAAAGTTAACTATTTTTAAAAACAATCAATAAAATCTTTTGATAATTTGGAAATATTTTATTTTGATACACATCCCCCAATAGTTTGATGAAATTTTATTCAAAAATTTATTTATAAAATTTTTAGAAAGAATCATTAAATATTTCAATAGTTTGAAAATTTTTAATTCAAAATTTAAATCCTCCAATAATTTGGAAGGATTGAAAATTTTATTTTTTTCATAAAAACTCACTAAATTTTTTAATGGTTTGGTAAAATTTAATTTAGAGATTTAAATCTTTTAATAAGTTAGAAGATTGGCAAATTGTTTTTAATGAAATTTTATTATAAAATTCTCTAATTGTTTGGTAAAATTCATAATTTTGAAATATATATTTTTTAAATCTACAAAAAATCCTTAAATAATTTGATAGGATTTTGTCTCATAATTAATTTTAAAAAAATTAGTTTTCAGATAAATTCCAATTTTTATTCCTTTCAAACAATTTATAAATATATTCCAAATCTAAAAATTCTAATATGCAAAATAAATATAAACAAGTGGATAAAAATTAAATAAAGAAATTATCAAACTTTGGGTTAACAGTCAAACTAGGAGAAGTGAAAAACTATGTGGGTCAAACAAATAGGAAGACTTTCAGCCCAGCTCCGTAGTCCAAAGTAGCAATTAAAGCGAGCTGGACCTGAATCAGGTCGCATAATGGGTCAAGGTAGGGTCCCAGGCATGGGTCTCGGGTGGAAAATGGGCTGAAGCACGTATCTTTCCTTCCTAATCAAAACGCAACATTTCTTGTTACTATAAAGACCAAAAATTTTCTTCTTTCATTTTTCACATTTTAGTTTCTCTCTCTAAAACACAATCTCTCATTTTCCCTAAAAGGTTGCCAGAAGCTTCAATGCCTTTCCAAAATCCAGTGTATCTGCTCCGTCGTCTGTCGCCATTTCGCCATTGCCGTCCATTGACGGCCTGTTCTTCCTTTTTCTTGGTTGTGCTTCCTTCCTTAACTATAGTAGCTTAAATCTCCCAAAAAAAAAAAAAATCCCCTGCCCCTGCTTTTTCTAAACCTTCACCGCATGCCATGTCCTAAAACAACTCTCCCTCAAAGCTTTTCCTTCAATCTTTTCTACCTCCTTTCCTTATAACCTTAAACTATGTTGACATTCCTAAAAAAAAAAAAATTTAAATCTCATGGTCTAGATCATAAAATCCTAGCTGCTGTTGCCTATACCAGCATTGTTGAACACCTTTTCTTTTGGAAATTAATCTGTTGTGTATTAGCTCTTTTGTGTCTTGTGTGGGTCGAAAATTATTGATTCATGTGGTGGTGATAGTAGGTGGGTTTGGCTTGGCAATGAGATATGTAAGCTAGGTTTCGGTTCCTATTCCGATATGCTGAATTGTAGTTTTTTTCTTTTGGCTCATGAATATTTCCTAAGAAAAAATATGAGGTAGATAAGCTATTCAATCCTCTATATCAAAATAAGATTTATCATATTTAACAGTTTAAGATAAGTTGTTACAAGTGGATGACCCCAATAAATAACTATCGACAGATTCAAACTCAATAACTCTTCATCTAGAAGAATGAGCTTTAATCAATTAAATCAATCATTTGTTGATTGTAATCTTGTGTTATGTTAGTAGGCGTAAATGATATATTAGTACTCGCAAGCTACTTGGGTTCGATTTGAAAAAAACTCGAATTTGGTTCGATTATTATCGAGTCAAGCTCGAGCTCGAGTAGCTCGACTTATCGATCGAGTCAAATTCGAGTATTCTTATATCTGACTCGAGTAGCTCGCGAGCCTAATCGAGTTTTTATATTTAAATATATTTTTATTATTTTAATTAATAAAATATTTCGAGTCCGAGTTCGAGTTCGAATTTGAGCATGAATAATCGAACTCTTATCGAGTATACGAATCAAGCTTATTTTTACATATTAATCGAGCTTAATCGAGTGAGCTCGAGTAGCTCGAATTCGATCACGAATCGAGCTCGAGCTTGAAAAATAAAATTCGATCGAGCTCGAGCCAAGTATCGAGCCCCGAGTTATGAGTCGAGCTCGAGCTCGAGCTTCTTACTATTCGGCTCGGCTCGACTTGTTTACACCCTTACGGTAATGGGTGTGAAGACTTAAGTAAGGGGATTTGTTAAGAATTTGCCTATGGGTGGTGGTGAATTGCAGAGACTAGGGACGGGAATCCAACCCGACCCCGACGAGTTTTGACCTGACTTGACCCTATGAGGTTGGTTTTCTTTTTTTTTTTTTTGAATTTCGGATTTCGAGTCAGGTCGGGTAAGGTTAGGAAACAATCGGGGTTGGGTTCGATTCGGGTTTTAGGCAAACTCGAACCGATATTATATAAAAAATTATTTTTTAATTATTTATATATATTTATATAATGATATTTTTAAATATTTATATTTAAAAAATAATATTTTATATTAAAAAAATATTTTATTAATTTTGGGTCAGGTCGGGTACAGTTTATATAGTATCGGGTCAGGTCAGGTTCGGGTATGAAAAAACAAAAAAAATTTTGGGTAGGATCGATTTCGGGTTTATTAACGCATAAAGTCGGGTCAGGTTCGGGCCGAGCAAAACCCATCCCGAACCCGACTCGATGCCAACTCTAGCAAAGACCATTGTGGTGATTTAGAGGCTTAGTAAAGGGATTTGCTTATTGGGTATGTCTACACTTCATTGCCATAATTCCCCCACTCAATTGCTGATTAGAGGAGTTCATGGCCTAGATGTTTTTGGAGTTTATATTTGTTATTAATAATTTATATGTTTATTTAGGTTGAATTTAATTTAAAATTTTAGATTTCAAAAATTTTTTAAACTCAATTCAAATTAAAAAAGTAAATTTAAAATTCACTTATTAAATGTAATTTATATAATAAAAAATTAAAAAGTAATTAAATTTAATTTAATGAAATTATATTTAATTAAAATACAAATTATATAAAAATTAAAATTATATATAATTTTTATTTGTAATTTTTATATAAATTAATTTTTATATAATTCATATATATATATATAAATTTATATATATGTGAATTTGAGTTGAGTTGGACTTGGATTTTAAATATTTTATTTAAAGTTCGGTCTGAAATTTAAATGGACTTAAAAATCATGTCTAAATTTGTTTAATGAGTTTTAATTCTTTGTATAAGTTCTCTCAAAACTTGAACGAATCTTCAAGTTTAAACAGATAATCCAATTCTCGAATAGGTTTATTGTTGATATTGATAGTATTTTTTATAGGTGCACAATTTTGATTGAAATAGTTCTTTAAAACAAATAAGAATTTGCATATGGTTAAGAATTTCATCATTAAATAGATTCAACTCAAAAAAACAATTTATTACCAAAGAGATTTAATCCTAATCTTTTCGACTTTTTCTTAAGACTTTTATTTTATTTATTTTAAAATTTCTTTTTTTACTTTTTTTACTTTTTATCAAAATTCATTAAAAAGAAACAAAAAAAAAACTAAAAAAATAAAACATAACAATTAAGACCCTAGACTTCATTAGGCTTTAGTTAAAAAAAAAATTCTAATGAACATTTCAATTTGGGCTTCAAACTTGGAGCAAGCCCACAACTCAAATAACAAATTAAGACCCAAAAAATGGTGATATGAAAATTTAAATAAAAATATCCCAAATAAAATAAGGCATTCACATATCATACATGTATACATTAACATGCGATACGAAATGAAAAATATATTTAATTTAATCGTGTCACATAGATATACGTTTAACATATTTAACATATTTTTATATTTAATTTAATTTAATATAAACATATAAATATTATTTTAATTTTTAATTTTTTAATTATGATACTTAATTAGTTATTCAATACCTTATAAAAATTCTTTTAAACATTTAATTATGATACTAATTTAATAATTATTATAAAATTATTTTTTATATTAATAATATAAGTACAATATAAATAATAATATTAGTATGATAAATCATTATTTTATTCTTTAATCTTTATTAGTTTATCATTTTGGATTTGATACTAAAGAATAGTATAATTATCTATACATTTATGATTATTATATTAGTAATGTATATATTGAAATTTAAATATATATTAAATGCATTTGAAATGGGTATCAAATTTTTTAAACCTTTTAATATGCAAGTACTTTTTTATATTAATTGCGTATATATTACATACATATAAATCTTAACATATTAACTATGTATTGTTGTTTACAACTTTTTATAGTAAAATTAAAAAAAATTATTAAAAAATTTTGGGAAGGACAATATACAGTTAATTGTTAATAACAAGTAACATCCAACATTATTGTCATTAATTAAGTAACACAAAATTAATTCATATGAATATACAATAATAGATTATACTGATAATAAATAACATTTATATGATAAGAAACTACATAATCATTTTAATACCAAGAATCATGATATGCAATTATTTTAAATCATAAGAGTTAAAATAAGAGATTATATATTTGAAATTAAAAATAACAGATATTTTAAATAATATGCATAATGATAAAAATTATATAATTTATTCTATATTACATGATACGATATTATTAAAACTAACTTATAAATTATTACCGTAAATACATATTTTAATGACCTATTTTAAATACTTTATTCTAAATCATATGACAAGAGATTATACATTTGAAATTAAATGTAACATATTCTTCTAAATAACATTTATAATAATAAGAGATTATATAATTTATATTTCTATATCACATGATAAGGTATTATTACAATGTAATGTATATACTCATCTTAAGAACTTGTTTTATATACTGTATTCTAAAATCTAAATCATATCATAAGATACCCATTTATAATTATAATTATTCCCAATCATATGTATATAAGTATATCCATGATAAATAAAATATATAATTTATTTTAATCATATTAAAACATATAAAAATTATTATAAGTAACATAAATATATTAATTTAACTTTAAAAATATATATTAATTTGATTTTTGTCAATAATTTTAATAAGTCATTAGGATCTTTTACAAATAAATTATGTTAATTAAATAATTATTGAAAATATATAATAATATTTATATATTAAAAAATAATTCTAGTATCAATATATTAATATTATGTATAGGAAACTGAAAAAGTAATCAGTAAAAAAATGTATATAGCTTTTGGAATAAACTTTTTATCATATATACACATATGATTATTATATATTCATTTTCTTATTTTTATTTATATTGAATATATTGATCTAGTAGCCTAATAGGCTGGTATGCCTTATTTTTTGATTTGGGTATGATGTTTGATAATATGTTAGTATCTATTGTCTACTTGATATTGATTTTGGATATTTGTAAATTATTTTGCTATTTTAAATATATATTATAGAGTATGGAATAGATTTAAGATATTATTACTTTTTTTGTGTATGTTACTGTTTAATGTTTTTAGTGTGGAATATCACTATAAAGGTTAGAGACTTGGACTTGATGTAGTGTAATTTACATTATATAAATGTGTATAAGGCATAAGCTACTGACTATTATTTAGTGTTTAGTGTTTTCAGGAATTCAGCACTTAATCTCACTTGACTGATGTTTAATTGTATCTTATAAGTTGTAAATATTGGATAGATCATATTTATTTATGGTTTTGGCTGTGTTTTCATGTATATTCATATTATTTGTGTTTAATGATGTCATGTATAAACAAATTAATTATTTACATTTTAATCATACCGCGTGCAACATGTATAATAAATATGTTGCAGTCGTATTTAAGATTTAAATATATTTTATAATTCATATTATATTTGTATTTCAATAATTCGTATCATTGAACGTATCAAACATGATAAAAAATATGATATGAAACATGAATTACTAGTAAAATGATTAGGATTCGTGTCTTGACAATATTGTCTTAAGCCTAAGGCTGTAACTGGTAACTTTTTGCAGTTGCATCTGAATATACCAATTGACCCGTGATCGGTTTTGGTTCAAGCTTTCGACTTTTCATCAAGCCGTAGTCATCTCAAGTTAGGGAACTTGCTTGCAAAAGCCCAAAATGGAAATCATTATTAGTTCATGTGATGATGATAATTTCATTTGAATCCCTCTAGTGATTGTGCCATCCTTGTAATGGTTTATCAATCAAGGAAGGTTTTTATTTTATTAAGATTAACATTTAACAGTCGAAAATTTTATATACAATCACTTTTTTCAAATTCTACATGCAACCACTTTTTTCTTGTTATAATAAAAAATTATATATTTTTTATGACAAAATTATCGATAAAGTTAATGATTTTATTATCTTCGCTGAATTTACTTCGTAAGCTTTCAACCACATCTACTTAATTTTCCTTCTTTACAATCCGATCTCCTAAACCCCAAATTTCATTTTCTCCGTGTAAACAACTTAAAGGAGACTTCGTTTCTCTTATGGTTGGAAGTTGCCAGAAATGGATGTGGAATGTGAAAACAAAAACTATCACAATGAAGATTGCGGGGAAAAAGGATTAGATAAGTGTTTTGATTTGTCATTTTAAGTGAAATTAAAAAAAATTTAACACATTTCGGATTGAATTTTTGGATATTTAGGTACCTTGCGGAAACAAAAGTATGTATTCATATATAATTTTTGAAAATGCATATCCTTATTCTAGGTATTTGACATATGGATCTATAAACCCAAAAATTTGTAACTGTTCCGAAAAGGCATATCTAATTTTATTTTAATTTATCGGATTTGTAGTTTTTGGAAAGTTTCATAACCTTTCCAATATGCACCGGGTTAAAAATTTTGGCTGCAAAGGGATTTCATGGTAAATTCAAGATGATTTAGTTGGGTGTTTTGAGCAGTTTTAAATGAGGTTGAAATATGAGTGCATTTAGCTTAGCATGTGAAAGTTTCCTATCGTGGAGACTAGCATTTAAGTGTTCGTTTGGATGTGTGTTTAGTACTGTTGAGGCGCGATTTCTCTCAGATTTTGTGTTAAATCGCGCTAGTTTGTTGTTTGGATAACAATGGTGAAGGAAGATGGGGGGCTCCGATTATTTACAGGAGCAAAAAGCTCCAGTCAAAAACTTTCGTTTCTCACCGTAGCACACATTCTAATTTTAGCCTTGATATTTTTCTTTTCTTCTTCTTTTACCCTTACAGTTATAATTATTTTCATATAATCTAATTTTTATTTTTTTCATGTTATTTTTATTTAAAAATTTCAAAATAACTTATTAATTTAATATAATAAATAATTTATATTATACAATAAATAAATAAAATTTATTAAAATTTTGATAATAAAAATAAAATTATAAATATCTTAAATAATGTTAATATATATATAAATAATTTACGAATACATTATTAGAGTAAAGTTTGTAATTATCATTTTTATTCTAATCTCACCGCTATCGTTACATTTACATGCAAACACATATTTCATCATTAATTTTAAATTTATCGTTATAATAATCAATCTCACATTATAATAATTAATTTTACTGTTATAATTATTTTTAATCTTATTGAAATTAATTTTACCATTTATCTAAATATACTCTAAATTTTGTTTTATAGAACAGATAAAAAAGCTGACAACAATTGCAGTTATATATATTTTCGATCATTTTCATGCGTCGTACTCCACATTAAGGTAATATTCACTTGGAAATGACTGAAAGCTGAATCATGGAGGAGAAAAAGTGCGGCCAATTAATGAAAACCTTTGCCTCCTTATAACTCCTGCCCCTTCGAGAGAAAAAGCAATGTGAATTATAGGCCTCTAATATTTCAAAAACATCCATCTTATTTAGGCTTGCATGGATTAAATGCATAGATTTTACCTTCAATCTTATATATGGTGTTTGATTTTGATATTGCACAAAATTTAAAAATTTTAAATTAAATTTTAATTTTTATGAATTATAAGATTTTTTCATAATTACCGTTATTTTAATAAAAGTTTGTATATATAATTAAAGATAATAAAAAAATTAAAAAGACTTTTAAACTTTTGGAATGAGATATTGATTCGAAATAATAAATTATTATATTATTATAATTGTTCATGATGAGTTCTTATATTTAAAGAGAGACATAATTACATAATCGTTAATATTATTAAATTTATTCTTCTCAATATATGTAACCAAATAATACTTCAACAAAGGATTAAAAATTTTGAGGTGTTTAAAAAACAATTTTGGGAAGTCCAAGAAAAAATGTATACTTACGTAAACATTAAATGTACATTGAAATTCTCCTTTAGATTATCCAATAATATACAATAATAAGCATAAATGATGTTTAATTTTAATTTCACATAATTGGCAATTATGTATACTTCAATTAGACATGCTTCCTATCTTTGATATGCAAAAATATCTAAAGAGTTATATTAATGAATCACGATCATGTTCATGATTAAAAAATTAATCAATCTACCTTTGGATGATCCTTAAATATTTTATAATCAATAAAAGTACAATTTACTCATAAATATATATACCATCATGTCATCTTATTTATAACATCACATAATTATGAGTAATTTAATTTTATTTAATTTGACATCTACAAAAACTTTCTAATTTGGCCTCTTTGGTGACTAACAAATTATTCATACCATAGATATCAAAATAAATAATCATACATATGTGGAAGGAGTTAATATTATAAGGAAACAAAATACCTAGAAACGAATATATATAGATATTACATAATTATTGTATGTCACATGTACAGTAAAATACAACATTTTTATAACATAACAAGTAGATAGACATAAAATAATCAAAGATTCATTTACATTAATAACTTTCATGATCATTACAAAAATAGCCCATAAGGGTATTTTAATAATTTTATACTTTTCGAGGTGCGATCAATGTTTTTAATACACCAAAAATCATGAAATAATATAAAACCATAATTTGGAGTGAAGGTCAAATTATGTAAATACCCCTTAAGGTGTTTTGATAATTTCATACTTATTGAGATGCGATCCGGGTTTTTAATGCATAAAAAATCATAAAATAATATTTAAATATAATCTGAAAGTTTTCATAAAAATCCAACTTCAAGAAGGTTAAATTACTAAAATACCTTTAAAAATGTATTTCAGTAATTTTATTCTTTTCGAAGTACAATCAAGTTTTTTAGAGCGTTAAAATCACAAATATCAATCCTAAGCCCATTAGTCCCATTTTGTTGTGAATTTTGAAGATTGATTCGAGTTTAATTCGATTTGACTATGTTTGACCAATTTGACTTTGTTTGATCAAGTTTGACCAAGTTTGATCTTGGGGTATTTTAAGTCAAATTGATCTTAAATCAATTTTGAAAACTTGTCAAAATTAAAAAAATATTGAATTTGAATAGAGTTAAATTTTAAGAGCTTCATAATTAGCTAAAATTTTCTTGAATAAAATTAGGTGTATACAACTACCCTTCTTTGTATATTTTTTAGCATAAGAAATAATGCAAAGACCAAAACATAAAATTTGTTCGAGACTAAGGTGAAAGGTTATTGTTTTTTTTTTTTTTTTATTTGGTGTTTTGTTTTGCTTTGATTTGATTTGCTTTTGTTTTTGTTTTTGTTTTTTTTTTTTTGGATTAGGCTTAGAGGTCTCAAGAATCATTAAAAAATCCAAGTTTTGCTTGGAGGCCTTAAAAATCATTCAAAAATTATAGGTTTTGCTTAGAGGCCTTGGAAACAAAATCCTAGATTTTGTTCAAAGGCCTTGAAAATCATTAAAAAATCTAAGGCTTTGCCCAGAGGCCTTGGAAATCATTTAAAAGTCTAAGGTTTTTCCCAGAGGCCTTAGGAATCATTAAAAAATCCTAAGGCTTTGCTAAGAGGCCTTGAAAATCATTAAAAAATCTAAGATTTTGTCTGAAGTCTTGAAATTCTTTTGAAAAATTAAATTTATACTTTGATGTCTTGAAATTCTATCGAAAATTTAAAATTATGGTCTTGAAATCCTTGTATTCATTCTCCTAATCGAAAATCTCCTTTAGAGTCTAAAATTTTTCCATTTCTAAATTTTCACTTTTTGTTTTAAAAGTTTTTCACTCTTTATTCCAAGACATCTTACCCTTTAGACTTGAAAGCACTTAATATTTCATTTTGGTTACAACCCTTTTTCACTTTCAAAAGTGCCCCACATTATTTCTTAAGTAGTTTTAAAATTTAAGGGATAGATTTTCTCTTTTTTATTTTATCACCAAAAATTGGCTAACATGACCATTATACAAAAGACTATTAGAATGATTATGCAAATGCCAATTCTATTCCATGCAAATAAGCAAGTACATGTCTTCCTGATGAAAATTCTTTATGCACATATGCCAATGTCTCTTTCTAGATGCAAATGTAAATATCTTTTTCTCGATGCCAATGTTCCATGTGATTATACAAACATAAATTTCTATTCTAGTGAGGCAAATTTTTCACAATGGTGTCATAACGTATAGATCCATGGACCTACCGCTAGATATGGATTAGAGAAGTCGTTACCAATTTTTTTTGTTTAGATGTGATTGGCCACCTGAAACAGATTTTGATCTATGAAACTGGAGTTTAAGTTTAGGAGTACGGTTACATATGGAGAAAGTTATAGCACCCCCACGATGCCCATCCAAAGATGGTACCTGTTTGACTTTCAATTATCTAAGCCTTAATCATATTTGTGATTTACCAAATAATTTAATATTAAAAATTAGTCTTAAAATTGTCTCAATAGTTTGGTAGCAATTTAAGATAATTTTCTCACCTTAGGAGTATTCATAAAGACTAGTATCCTGCTCTAAAGAGGCTCCATTGTCGAATTTATTAATTTTTATTCAAGAAAAACCAGTAAAGCCTCCCAATAGTTTGGTAGGGCTTAATTTGAAGCAGATTTCCCAATAGTTTGGTGAGATTTTATTGTAAAAAGATTTGTAAAAATTTTTGTGAATTTTATTAAGTCTCCCAATAATTTGGTAGAACTTAATTTGAAGCAATCCTTCAATAGTTTAGAGGATAAAAATTAGTTTTTATTTTTATTTTTTTTGAAAATTGATTTATGAAATTTTCCAATAGTTTGGTAGATTTCATTTTAAAATTAAATCTATGAAAATTCTCCAATAGTTTGGTAGAATTCACAAATTTATTTTATAAGAATTTTTATTGGAAAAAGATTTTTTTATTGCAAGGATTTTTTTTATAAATGTTTTTTGAAAACTTAAAAACATTTTTTTTGTTTTTTATATTATTTTGAGAACTTTATTTGAATAGATTTTTTTATTTGAAAAGATTTTTTTTTTATTTTTTATAGAATCATTTTTTTCTTTTTTTTTAAAAAAACTTATTTATTTTCAAAAATAAAATAGCAAAAATAAAATCTCTTAAAAATAAAACTAGAAAGATAATAAAAACTAAAAATAAAATCAAAAATAAAAATAAAAATAAAATGAAAAAAGAAACCTTGTGATCGGGTCGGGTCGGAGCGCGGGTCAGTGCGCGAGTTAATGGGTCAACATACGGATCTTGGGTTGTCCAAAACGACGTCGTTCTGGGCTGTTATATAAGCCACCTTTTACGTTTTAGGCTTCAAAAGCTCTCTGCCTCTTTTCTCTCTAGGCTAAAAACTCTCTCCCTTCTCTCTAAAAATTTTGCAAACATTTAATCGAAAACTATGTTTACTGTCAATTTTTGGAAAGCTGGCCAAAAAATTCAAATTCGTGCCAAAAAATTTATCGTCAAATTCAAACATTCATCGAAAAATTCATATTTTTTTAGAAAAAACCCAGATTTTTCAAAAAAATCCTAGATTTTCCTAAATTTTTTCAGATTTTCATCGAAATCTTCTAGAACCTAATCTCAACCCCTAAAATCGAACCTAAAGCTTCAAATCAACCCCAAAATCTCAAAAACCAAAATTCTCGAAACCCCTACTGCCCGATAACCTATGTTTAGATTTTTCAAGCATTAAGCCTATCTTTTACCAAATCCACCGTGTTCTGTTCTATAATGATCATTCCAATTTATAGGTCCCCTGTGGATGAATTTTAGGAAATGGATAGAATCCAATCCCAGGATTCACACATGAGTTGGTTTTATTTGGGCATGATTCTTGGCTAGATTTTTGCTGGTTTGTCTAGATCAAATCAAAAGTCTTTGATTTGAATACTAAATTAAGATCCTTTGACTGAATGAAATGAATTCAATCCAGATTGTTGTTTCCTCATTCAATCGATAGTTAGAAAAAAATAAGATAATAATAATAATAATAATAATAATAATAATAATAATAATAATAATAATAGTAATATAATATAATACCATATAATATACTAATAATAATAATATGATAATGATATTATAATATAATATAATAATACTATAATATAACATAAAACATAGACCAATTGGCCCAAACACGGTCTAATTGATCCTGGACACGGAACTGATTGACCCCAGACATAGATGGGTGTCTACAGCTACCTCTCTTTGCATATTCCTGTCAGACAGGGATGATGCAAAGACATAGACACCCACATTGTTCCAAGAGTTAACTCAATAAGTAGAAATTATCAGAATTGAGTTGCAAGTCAAGAAAATGATCTGGATGAATCAAGATTGAATGGTAGGATGAAATCGTGAGTCAAAAAGATAAAATGATTAGGATCGAGCTGAGGTCAAAGAGGGTTGATTGGGATAGAATCGCAAGTCAAGAAATTGATCTGGCCTGAATCAAGATTGAATAACCTAGATAAATTCATGAGTTGAAAAGATAAAGCGACCAAGATTGAGTCAAGATCGAAGATGGTTGACTGGGATGAAAGCATGAGTCAAAAAATTGATCTAGCCTAAACCAAGATCGAATGACTAGGACAAAATCGTGAGTTAAAAAGACAAAGTTCAAAATGTCGCTCTAAATCCAAAGATTCGTAATTTGGACAGAAGTTGAAAAGATCCTTATGTTCCAAGTTTAACAAAATCGCAAGGATCCAAGATTTGCAAAGGTTTTCAAATTCGCAAGAATGGAATATTTGCAAGAAAAATTCGCATGACTCCAAGTTTCGCAAAGATTTTCATGTTTGCAAGAAAAAAAATTTGCAATACTCCAAGTTTCGCAAAGGTTTGAAATTCACAAAGATAGAAGAATCGTAAAGATTTTTAGGTTCACAAGAAAGATTTGTAAGACTCCAAGTTTTGCAAAGGTTCTAGATTCGTAAGGATTTTTAGGTTTGCAAGAAAGATTTGTAAGACTCTAAGTTTCATAAAGGTTCTAGATTTGCAAAGATTTCATAACAAAATTGAAAGAGTTAAAAGGATAAAGTGACCAAGATTTAGTCAAGGTAAAAAATGAATGGCTAAGACAATGCTACTAATCGAAAAATGATCTAACTTGAGTCAAGATCGGATGACTAGAACGATGTCATGAGTATGAAAGTGACCAAGATCGATCGAGGTTGAAGATGAATGATCAAGATGATACTACTGATCAAAAAATGATCTGACTTGAGTTGAGATCAGATGACTGAAATGAAACCATAAGTCATGAAAGATGATCTAGACTGAGCCAAGATCATGTGAGTGATAATAGTGTAATACGAGTGCATGCCCTATTTGAGATGCAAATGTAATGTAATGCCGATGTCATAAAATTTCAATTATGGTGAAAATGTTCTCAAGACTCCTCTAGTCCTTCTTAACTTCTCAGTAATAATAGTCTCAGAGCAAATTTATCAGCTAATCCATATCATTCTTTTCATTTGGTCACAACTCACAAGTTGTGTCAACTAATCCATCACTGAATTCATTACCAAGTCATCTTGTTTGCCCCCTTGTAAATTATTTTTTCATGTTTCTTTTTTCATTTATCTCATCCTGAATTTCAAAGAATGAAAAACTCTTTATGAAAAATATCATTCATTTATTTTCCATTTTTCAAATTAATGACAGACATGATACATGTTCTTGGTTTATTCAAGAAATGTTTATTTAATGAAACATAAGAAAAATTGATCTTTATTATTGAAAGAACAAAAGGTAGGATCAAGAACAACTCAAGGGTGAATAAAGGTAAAATATTGTAATTTATTCAAATAGGACATTAACATCTAAAATAATGATTGCTCAGACAATTTTGAACTCAAACTCAAAATCATCCTTTAAAAACATATTTCATTAATATCTTCAATCTTTGAGCTACTAATCATCCTCATTTTGGGGACCTTCATATGAAGTTATTTGTTTTTAAGTTTTCATCTTAAATTGTTCTTTCGGGTTTTCAGTTTAAGTATTTCTTTTTCTTTCTTTGTTTTTTTTCTTTTTTTTATTTGTTTCTTTTTTTTGCCTTTTTTTTTCTTTTTTTCTTGCATACCTTTTTCTTATTTTTCATTTTTCTTTCCCCCTTTATTCATTAATGACACTTTGATCAAAGTTTCACATAATCCAATGGCAAACCTACCCTAATTCAATTCATGATTCTCCAAATCAAGTATTCACATTTGATCAAAATGAACTTTTAAGGGATGTAACATAGGCTAGGGTAAAAAGTGCCAAAGAAAGGGATAAAACAAGCCTAAATTGTATTTGAAGGGTAATCAAACTAATGATCATTTCTTCATATGGGGCACTTTGACATTTTGCATCATCAATTTTCTTTTTCTTCTTTTTTAATCTTTTTTCATTCTTTTTTTTAGGTGGAGCACATTGGCATTTTGCCCCATTAATTTTTTTTTGTTTTCTTTTTTTTTTTTGGCGGAGCACATTAGCATTTTGCCCTATCAATTTTTTTTCCTTTTTTTTCATTTTTTCATTTGTTAGGAAAACTTGATCACAAAAAGGTTTTGCCCCTATGGATGAATAAATTTCTCAAACTTTGCCCCCAATGTGGGGGTGATCTTTGGTTAGGGTTCCTCAAAAAAACTTTTTTAAAGGCTCCAATGGGGTAGTAAAAGATGATTTTTCTCTCTCTTTTTTTGGAAGGATAAAGAAAGATGGCCATTTCTTATTTCAAAGATGAATACTCTCAATGAAGAACATTCATTAACTAAGAGCAGACTTATGAACAATTGTAAGGATCATGTATTGCATCACTGTTAAAATTTTTCTCTAGATTTGTCTTTTTATTCAGTAGTCTTAATAAATCAATAATCTTCTTCTATCAATCCAATCATCATGAATGATGTTTTCAAAATCAAATCCTGAATTATCATCATGACTATTTGAACATTCATTATTTAGAAATAAAGACGGATATGGAAAAGAGGTATAAGAAGGTAAAAGTAGATAATGGTAATTCACACAAAAAAGAAATGTCATGAAAATGCATCATATTTTTTATTTTTATTAAAATGATAAAAAATAAGATGAAATCTAAGTACATAAAAAAGATCCATATTTTTAAGAAATCTTAAGATAATAATCAGTTCCAATTAACCCTTTTAAAGCCATGCCCTTAGATATTGGGTAACGGGTTACCACTAACATTGGATGCCATATTTTCACCGGTATCAAAATTTATCAACCCTTTTTTGATCAAATTTTACACCTTATGTTTCAAAGGGATACAATTTTCAGTGGAATGGCTTACCACCCCAAAAAGGTAGTCACAGTAAGCAGTAGAGTCATACCATTTAGGATATAAAGGTTCATGTTATTTTGTAGGAACAAAAGCAATCAAATGGTTCTTGCAAAGCTCTTGGTATAAATCTATGTAACTTATAAGGATAAGGTCAAATGTAAGCTTTTCCTAATTTTGTGATTCTCGTACACCATGTGTTAGGGTAATTAGATGAACATAGGGCCTAGGAGTGGATGGATAAGAAAGTCATGGAATTGATTAGTATACTATAGCTGAAGTATGACTTGTAACTGAATGATATATGGGATAGATTGGCTGAAAGTGGTTTTTAAGTTGTAGCTTGTTGACACTCACAGCTTGAGTCTCACTTTCCTTTTTTTGGGTATTTTTTTAATAGTAAATGATTCCTCTTATTCCAGTTTATTGTTCCTGATTGCATTTTCAATGATCTCCTTTGAAATCACGATGTTAGTAAAATTTTTAGTCACATTCCCTATCATCTTTTCATAGTATGGCGATTTAAGAGTGCTTATAAATAACACTGTCATCTTCTCTATTAAAGGTGGTTGTACCTAAGTAATGATATCCTACCACCTTTGGGCATACTCCTTGAAATATTTGGATGTTTTTTTTTTCCATCCCCTGTAATGAAAGACAATCATGAGCCATGTCTATAATGTGACTATATTAGTTGATAAAGGATCGAGTCAAATCCTTCCATGACTTAATGCAAGTCCTATCTAACTAGACATACCATCTTGCAGCAAACCTGATCAAGTTATCTTAAAACACATATATGAGCAGCTTCTCATTGCTGGTGTGAGCTATCATTTTATGACAATATATTATGATATACGTAATGAGGCACTTGGTATTGTCATGCTTTTTAAATTTGGTACCTTAAATTTTAGAAGAATCACAACATCTAGAACCGGACAAAGATTGGTAGCACTCATTGATCCATAAAAGTCAATACCTTTCACATCCTATAATATTTCTTCAATCATGCTCATAGCTTAATTGATCTTAGAGTCTTTTAGGGATATAGCTGTCTACAACTTCACTTTTTCTTTGGTCTCATCCATTTTGGGCATTTAGATGGGCTTATCTATCTTTTTAGTAAAGACAGGATTAGTATAGCTTTGAACATTCCCTTGGTTGTAATTTAGGAACATGGTTTGTTGTTCCTGAAAGCTTGGAGTGGTTTAGGCCTGATGTGGAACGAAACCTGGTAGATATGCTGATTCAGTAGCTTCAAGTGAGGTATCTTTCATCAAATTTTCTCTATTTACCTTTTCCAAGGCTTTTAAAATTTTGCTCAATTTTTCTTCAAGTATCTCCTAAGCCTTTTCTGTCATTTCAAGATGATTTGCATTGTCCTACTCCATCTTTTTATCTCTAACTTGAGTTTAGTACTAGTGTTGAGCTATCCTTGAACCTTGATTTCCCACAATTATAGTGTAAATTTAGATTGATGTTTATGGACCTATTAGATTATGCATGAGAATGAATGCATGCATAATAAAAAAAAAAGTTAGTAAGCATAATATGCATGCATGTTTATGAATATACATAAAAAAACATAAATAAAAAAAAGACAAGAAAATTGGTTAGTTACCTCAATAAAAAAAGAATAAAGCAAGAAAAATAACAACATGACCTTAAATTTTAGGTTAACTATAAAGGGTGAAAGGACATGGCTCTATCTATGGTTAGGCTCTTAAAGTTAGCTATATGTGGTTTGGGTTAATTTTAAAAGGTTCCCAAATTGTTCTTTACATCATAGTTTATCACAGACTAATAAGGTACCCCGATCCTCACCCATCATAAGGTAAAAGTGAAAAAGGTTCAATTTGAATGGAAGTGTTTCACAGGCCCATGCAGAGACATGAAATGTCACGAGAGCATAGAATCTTCACTCCGTCCTAAGGGTAGAGCTCGAGTGGAGAGCTTTATGTTATACATATGCAAATGAATGACAAGTATATATATAATAAATAAATAATTAAGCAAATATAAGCAATGAATAAAAAGAAAGATAAATGAATAATTAAGCAAGTATACACAATGGAAAAGATAACAATAAAGAAAATATAACCAATGGAAGGGAATAAAATAATTTCAAATTTATTAAGTAAGGCTTGGATAATAAGAAATTATTTACTGGTTTGACTCTCGATGTCTCTAATAGAGTCGTCAAACTGTTATAATGTATAGATCTGTGGAACTACCGCTAGACATGAATTAGAGGAGTCACCACCAATCATTTTTGTTTAGATATGATTGGCCACCTGAAATAGATTTTGATCTAAGCAACTAGAGTTTAAGTTTGAGAGTACGATTACACATGGGAAAGGTTATAGCACCCCTACGATACCCATCCAAATGATGGTACCAGTTTGACTTTCAATTATCCAAGCCTTAATCATATTTGTGATTTACCAAATAATTTAATATTAAAAATTAGTCTTAAAATTATCCCAATAGTTTGGTAGCAATTTAAGATAATTTTCTCACCTCAGGAGTATTCATGGAGACTAGTATCCCGCTCTGAAGAGGTTATGTTGTCAGATTTATTAATTTTTATTTAAGAAAAACTAGTAAAGCCTCCCAATAGTTTGGTAGGGCTTACTTTGAAGTAGATCTTCCAATAGTTTGGTAAGATTTTATTGTAAAAAGATTCATAAAAATTTTTGTGAATTTTATTAGGTCTCCCAATAGTTTGGTAGAACTTAATTTGAAGCAATCATCCAATAGATTAAAGGATAAATATTATTTTTTTTATTGTTATTTTTTTTGAAAATTGATTTATGAAATTTTTCAATAGTTTGGTGCACTTCATTTTAAAAATTAAATCCATGAAAATTGCCCATTAGTTTGGTAAAATTCATGAATTTATTTTATAGGGATTTTTATTTGAAAAAGATTTTTTTATTGGAAGGATTTGTTTTTTATTGTAAATGTTTTTTGAAAACTTATAAAGATTTTTTTTTATGTTATTGTGAAAACTTTATTTGAAAATATTTTTTTATTTAAATATTTTTTTATTTTTAATAGAATCATTTTTTTCTTTCTTTTTCTTTAAAAAAAAACTTATTTATTTTTAGAAATAAAATAGCAAAAATAAAATCTCTTAAAAATAAAACTAGAAAGATAATAAAAATTGAAAATAAAAATAAAATGGAAAGAGGAATCCTTGTGATCGGGTCAGGTCAAAGTATGGGTTAGCGGGTCAACGCACAAATCTTAGGTTGTCCAAAACGACATCATTCTAGGCTACTATATAAGCCACCTTCTACATTTCAGGCTTCAGAAGCTTTCTTCCTTTTCTTTCTCTAGGCAAAAAAATCTCTCCATTTTTTTAAAAAATTCTTCAGGTATTTAACCGAAAATTGGGTTTACTATCGGTTTCTGGAAAGCTGGTCGAAAAATTCAAATTCCCGTTGAAAAATTCATTGGCAAATTCAAACATTCAATAAAAAATTCATATTTTTTAGAAAAATCCCAATTTCACCAAAATTTTCTAAGTTCTTTATGAAATCTTCCAAAACCTAATCTTAACCCTTAACAACCTAAATCGAACCCAGAGCTTCAAATCAACCCCCAAAATCTCAAAAACCAAAATTCCTGAAACCTCTACTGCCTAGGAACCTATTTTTAGATTTTTCAAGCACTAAGTCTATCTTTCACCAAATCCACCATGTTCTATTATGTAATGATCATTCCAATTTATAGATCCCCTTAGGATGGATTTTAAGAAATGGATAGAATCCAATCCCAAGATTCACGCTTGGGATGGTTTTGTCTAGGCATGATTGCCAACTAGATTTTTGCTGGTTTGTCTAAATCAAATCAAAAGTCTTTGATTTGAATACTGAATTAAGATCCTTTAACCAAATGAAATGAATTCAATCCAGATTTTCATTTCCTCATTGAATCATGCTAGAAAAAAAGAAAAAAAATAATAATTATAGTAAAAATAATAATAATAATAGTAATATGATATAATACCATACAATATACTAATAACAATAATATGATAATAATACTATAGTATAATATAATATAATAATACATAATATAACATAAAACATGGACCAATTGACCCAGACATGATCTGATTGACCTTGGACATAGAACTGATTGACCCTAGACATAGATGGGTGTCTACAAATGGTACAAGTGTATATGCCTTTTTCATGATGCAAATGCAAATATGAAGATGCATATGTAAATATCTTTGGCTTGATGGAAATGTACATTCCCTTTGCATAATGCAAATGTTTGTATCAAGATACAAGTGCCAAGATCCCTTTTTTTCTTCTCATTTTTTAGAGTCCATTTCTATTGATTTCTCTTTGCTCAACAAATTAGCTTTTCAACTTCTTCTTATTGCAACTTGTTTTTCCATTTTCTCATGCCTTTTTCTTTATTCCTTCACCTATTTTACTTGTGGTCTCTTTACCGATTTCTGCTTTCTTTATTTTTCCAATAGGCTTTCTTGAGTTTCCTTTCACTTTCAACATGTTTTCCTTTCCATTTTCCTTTTGAACATGTAATATACACCATGCATTTGGACTTAATTGCAAAAACAAAAACAGAAACCATGCATTTTTCTTTCCTAAATCTAAACTGGTCTAAAGATTCTCACAATTCATTTATTTTTATTTTTTTTGCCAATCATGGTTTCCTCATTTTACACAAAAATGCATGATTGATTATTCAAATTTTTTTCAAAATAATCAACAAAATTGACCTCTCATAATTAAATTTTTTAGTAAAAGAGAACGAAATATTTGAACAAATATGACTTTGAGAGTCTTTTAGGAATTGGGATACCTTATTAGAAATGAAATAGGTGACCATTTTTATTTTCAAATAAATTGATTGTTTATTTAGGTTTCAATTCATCTAGGACGCCTTCATCATTAGAAGGGAACAAAAGGGTGTATATTTTTCCATGTAGGCTCACAAATGAAACATAAGTTTTCTAAAAAGTATAAATCCCTTGAAATCCAAACATGTTGACACTCTTTTTAGTATCCAAATGTGGTATTTTGATAAATATCAAAGTCAGTTGTGATGGGTTCAAATTTTTGAAAGGTCATTTTAGGATGAAGAAAGAAGGCTTAAATTTTCAAAAATCAATCCCTTTTTTTACATTTCAAACTTTTTGGGACTTTGATATCTTTAGAACTTTCAAAGAATCTGGGTTGCCTCTGGTTAACATCTATCTTATTTAGTATCAAGAGTGACTTTAAGGCTTTCAAAGTTTGCTCTAAACTACCCTTTTATAGGATTTTCACCCTTCCATTTATTTGTTTTATTTTTTTTTATTATGACATCATGTACTAAAGAATTCAAACTTATCCAAAATGGATTAATGGTCCAAACAGGTAATTAGATAATAAAGGGAGGCAAAAAGGTTCATAGGTTTTATGATCATTTCTTAAAGAGCAATTATTTAATTTTAAGCATCCATTCATGATCCAATATGGACTTTTCTAAAGACGTAGGCCAAGGTTCAAGATTTAAAAAAAAAAAAGGGATAGATTGACCTAAAATAAGTGTTTAAGGGTGATTTAAACCAAGGACCATTTTTTCATTTAAGGATTCTTTTTAGGATATTTATCCTTATATTTTCCCATGCTTCCCACCAAATCATCCATTTCTTTATTTTTTTTTTGTTCTACTTTTTCATTTTTGTTCTTTTCTTTCATTTTATTCCCTTTTCCTTATTTTCTTATTCTTTCACTTATTTTTTTTCTTTCTTTCTGAATGGATTCAAAACTTCAGGAACCTTTTATTAGACATTTTACCCCCAACATATAGGGTTCTTTCTTGGACATTACCATACTTAACCCCTCAAATGCATCCTTTTTACCTCTCTAGTATGGAGAGTGATTCTTGGTTAGGGTTCATTTTGAAAGAATTTTATTAGGCTCAAAGGGCCAGCAAGGGATTAATTTCTATAATTGTGAAGGGGTGATGAAAGAAGGTTATTTATCATATCAAGCAAAGTTACTCAAACTTGAAGAGCAATTTCTTTTGGAAAAGGTTTGAAGAATAGTTCTCCAACTTTTTCTTTTTCTTTTTTCTATTTTTTATGATTTTTTCAATCTTTTTAACTTTTTGAATACTTTGGTTTTCTCTCCATTATTTATTTGCAAATTTATTGAGATTTTTTTATTTTAGATTCATTGAAATGCCTTAAGTGTATAATGTCACAATCATATATTTTCTTTCTCTTTCTTTTATTATATTTCATTTTATTTTTTATTTTTTATTTTTTTTATATTTTTGCCTTTTCTTTTTTTTTTCTTTTCTTTGTATGCCCCTCATCACCGTTCCAAAAAAATGCCTTATTTTGATAAACCACCCCTAATGAAGGCTAATGTGAGAATAAGGGTCAAGTGGAATGAACTCATTCATGGTGTCAAAAAGTTCATGTCACACCATAAATGGAATAGGTTAATCATAGGTCACGTTTCTTTAAGGGCAATGAGGTATTTCTTTTTGGTCAATGTGCTTTAAGACATTAAACACGAATAATTTCAAGTAAAGAACTAGGATGCTGATGTGTCTGTAATTATTTAAAAGGATTAGATGGCTTTGATCTTGAAAACTTTTGAAGCTATAGCATAACATTGACACATCAAATTACTAAATAAAAATTCTTAAAAAAAATGTTGTGTTTGCCTGATCTTTCAAGAATCCCAAATTTTCTTTTTTGTTTTGGAATTGACTATCTCATTGTTCATTGCCTAAAAAAAGATTATTACCTTTTTTTATCACAATATTATCATGAATTCAAGTTCATAACTCTTGAGAGATTATGATTGATGAGTAAAGTCAGCTAATTTGGAAAAAGTGTAATATTTGATGAATTTATTTCTAATAGTGTTCATTAACTCTTTTATTAAAAGAAAAACCCTTTTTTCCTTTTTTTTTCTCTTCTTCTTTTCTTTTTTTTCTTTCAAGGCACTTTTTTTTAATGATTTTAAAAATTAAGTATGTGGGGTTTTATTCCAATCCAACAATTTTTTTGTTTTTGTGAAAAATCTTAAAAATCCAAAACTTAAAAATGAATTGAAAACCTTCAATAACAATATTCATAAATTCATGAGACAATATGATGCGTAATGATTGAAACTTAAAATCTATTCATTTGATGCAAACATTCAAATCCACCCTAACATTCACAAAAACCTATCTTACTTGGTGTGTTCCTATCCTTAAAACTTTTTTCCTTAACTATTTCGTTATTCCATTATCATAGCCAATAACCCTAATTGAACAAAATTGACTTCTATTACTCCATAAATTTTGAAGTCAAAATACCATACTTGATGAGATCTTCAATTTTTTCTTCAATTGTCTATATTTTTTCGTCGAATAGCCAATTGTCCCCATATGGTAAGCACATTTACCCTTTAGGATAATAACTTTTTGCTATTGGATTTGGAGCCATTTTCATTGGTTCACGCATGAGGTATTGATTTTTAACAAGCAAAAGCAAGAGATCAAGAATGGGAATTGGTAACTTTTCATGATCATTTTTTGGCCCACTTTGGCATAGCAATGGTGTAGTAGTATCCTTTGATGTCAATCAAAGAGTAAAGAGAGTACTACCATTTGTCCTTTAGAGATTTCCTTGAAGGCTAGCTTGACAAAGATAGAAACTATGGGAAGTGTTATTTATGATAATGTAAGACATAAGAGGAGGTCTTTCGAAAATTGCCCTTCATGTGTGACCATCTGCACCTTTGTTTTCTTTTTCTTATATGCACCACATCTTTCACCATCATTTATATCACTTTCTTTAATTATGCCATTCTTTATTTTCATGTTTTGAAAGATTAGCCTATTTGGAACCAAATTAGCCTCAATTAAACATTTGGGTGCATGTTCTGTCTGAATCACCTTATCCCTATTCTCTGGTCTTGACCAATTTTATTGTTGCCAACAACATTGTTCATTATCTTGATTTTGATCAATAAAGGACTTCTGAAAACATTGGGCTTAATTTTGGTGTCAAAATTTAACAAGCCAGTATTGATCAAACCTTGCACTTTATATTTTAAGGTCATGCAATTCTCTATGGAGTGTCTCGTATTACCATAGTATAATCACAGTAAGCATCAAAATTATACTCCTTGGGATATGAGGGTTTGAGAGGTCTTGTAAAGATAGGAGCAATGAAGTGGGCCTTTACATAGCAAAGGTAAAAGTTAGTATATGTCATGGGAATGGGTCAAGTTGAGTCTTATCCTTTTTTGTCTTTCATTTAAGGGATTGACCCAGAGGTGTAGAGGTAGGAAGTTGGGACACTGACTGAATGGGTGGTCGGAGAATTGTAGGCCGAACAGGTGGTTGTGGAATATGAGACCAAGTAGGTGATTAAAAATATGGATTTAGGTGTGAGACATGTACAAAATTTAGAGGTCTAATTGTAAACATCTAAAGAGGAGACCTTATGGCTTTATCTTGGACATCAAACTTTTGAGTTCAGTCATTTGTATGGTTAAGTCATTCATCTTTTTCATGAGTTTATTCAAACTCTAATATTTACTTGAGACATCATATACATTGGGATCTTTCTAAGGGATGTTGATTTAATCTAATTAAATTGGAAGTGATAAAGACTCTTGAGAAACAAACTTATCCTTGGCACAACCTTTAACCTTTTCTACCAATTAAGTGATTTGTTGCTTCATTTTTTGAAGCCCATGACCAAATTTCTCTTTATTTAATTTTAATGCATTGACCCTTGCCTCTAATTGATTTCCATTTTCATCATTCTGATGTCCACCAAGATAGATATTTTATATCAAGGGTTTTGACAACAAGTCTAAGGTATTATTCCTACTAAATGAATGCCATAAAAAAATTTCCAACTTGCATGACACACCAAATATAATTATGAAATACATGAATATGACAATAATGTTAGAGAATGTCATGAAAAGCAAAATGCCCTAAGATAATGGGTTTTTGTATGTACAAGTCACCAAATTTAAAACTTTTATCACCGATGAATGTGTATGCAAGAAATGTAATGTTCTATTGCAAGAGTGGTGGGATATGTTCTCATGAAATGCAATCTATACAATGCATGTTTTATAACATCCTACCATTCATGGATACTTATGCATGAAATGTAATGACATACTTCATGAGTAATAAAATGTATACCTATGATGCAACATAGTTATATGAGATGCATGACATATTATATGCATGAAACATATTTTCTTGCAATTCGACGCATGTGTAATGCAAATCTAATGAAATTAATACTTCCATTAATAAAATGTGTATGAGATGGAGTACATACACTATCTATTAAGGTGTGCATGGGATAAAGTGCATGTAGTATTTTATTAAGATATGGATGAAATGGAATGTATGTATTATCTATTAAAATGCACATGAATAAAATGCATGTACTATCTTATTACTTCAAACTCCAAAAATATGAGAATGCATGCAAATGGAATCAAATGAAATATGGGGAATGAAACAACGTTGACTTTTTTTTTTCTTTTTCTAAGAGGAGAAATTCAAGAATACATTTTTTATTTAAAAGGATACATTTCTTTTTCTAGGACTTAAAGATTTTTTTTCTTTGTTACACTTTTGTTTTTTATTATTTATTTGGTCAATAAACAAAGAATTTAACAAAACCCTTTTTTAAAAAAATTTTTTGTTTTTGTTGTTTTTGTTTTGTTTTTCTGGTTTTGCAGGATAGTGAAAAGAAATTTTATTTTAAAACATTTCTTGAAGATGCACATTGTTTACAAATATCAAACAAATCGAACTGCATGTCAAAAGAAAATTTTTTGAAAAAACACTTTTCTTTTATTATTTATTCTTTCTTTTTTCCTTTTTTTTTTTATAAAAACTTTAGTTTTATTCACACCATTGTTACCCCTAAATACCGATTGTATTAGAGTGCTCCTCACGTGTCCTAATTTAGGTAATTTCTTACAAAGAGTGAGGCATGACTTTACCTAAGGTTGGCTTTCTAAGGTTCACGATATGCTAGACTTGGAATTGATGCATCTATAGGTTCTCAAATTCTTCCGTACATCATTGTCCATCATAGATTAAGGAGGCACCCTGATCCTTATCTATTACAGGTAATGATCGAAAAAGGTTCCATCTGAATGGAAGTATTTTATTAGCCATTATGGAGGTTTACACCTCATGAGAGCATAACTATTTTACTTTCTCTTGAAAAAGGGTTAGAGCTTGAGTATGGAGCTTGTGCATGTAATGCAATGTGAGTATGTGCAAAAAAATAAATAAAACTTTTAGACTTTCTTAAAAATATCCCTATCTTAAATGCTCCAAAATTATTAAGAACAGAGTAAATAATAGCAATTTAATCTAAATGACATAGTTAAAATATGTATGAAATGCAAAACACACTTTTTTTTTTTGTTTTTCTTTCAACATTCTTTGGAAACAAGAAAATTAAAATCAAAACACTTTTTCATTTTTTTTTTCAAATTTTCCACTTTTAAGAAAATAAGAAAATTAAAGTCAAGGAATTAAGATTAAACACTAATTAGGACCATTGAACTAAAATTTAGGATAACATGCAAGTAATCTTTAGGTTGACTCTCTAAAAAATGTATCCCTAGTTGAGTCGTCTAGTTGTCGCAACGTGTGAGTCTAGGAACCCGATTGTCGAACTTGGGGAATGAAAAAAAAAGAGCTAAAAAGCATTTTCAATAAAAACCAAAATAATGAGTCACTGCCAATCTTTTTTAGAGTGTGATTGGCCATCCAATAATTTTGTTTTTTTAATAAAAATATTTAAAATGAGTTTAAAGTTTACTAAAACAACATTTTTGCTATCTGTGAAAATCAGAGTTAGATCTAAGAGTCAGTTACATGTAAGGAAGAATTAACACCCCGACAACCGCTACTGAAGACGTTACCAATTAATTGCATGTTATCCTTAGATTTTGGTAAAGATGGTCCCACTTTAATGTTTATAAACTAATTCTTTTGTTTATTCAAAAAATCAAAATTTCCAATGTTCTTTTGAAAGCAAATTATTTAAAAAAAGTTTTTGATCTAAATGAAAAAGTCCTAAGTATCAAGATACTTTTTCACTCTTTTATATTTAGGTAGAGCTTTAAAAATATTTTTAACTTAGAAGTTTTCAAATTGGTCCATTAAAATCGAGATGGCACTTTGTATTAATGATAGTTGTTAAAAGTCTCCTTATATTTAGGCCAATATTAAAGGTTATATTTATTTGAGATGTCATCTTATTTAAAAATATTTTTTTCTTAAAATTTCTCATTTATAAAACATATGTATCGAATGCATGAACATAATAATATTTGATGAATACATGACAATTAAAGATGAATGATAAAATATGAATGCATGACAATTAAAGAATACATGTGATAACAAAATAAAATGAAATGAAAACACATGAATGGGATTAGGTTAGTTGTTAGGTTTAGAGTTTGGGGTTAGAGTTTTGGTTTTAAGGTATAAGGTTATGGCTTTGGTTTAGGGTTTAGGTCTACGGTTTAGGGTTTGGGCTTAGGGTTTAGGTCTAAGATTTAAGTTTATGATTTAGGGTTTGGTTTAGGATTTAGTGTTTAGGTTTTAAGTCTAGGGTTTGGATTTAGGGTTTTAGAATGCATGAAACAAAAATACCGAAATACCACTAATAAAAATGCAAACTTTGAGGCATGTAATAAAATTACCAAAATGCCATTGATAAAATTGCAAACTTTGATGCGTGGGAATAATGTGACAAAAATTACCACAAATGCCATTAATGAAAATGCAAACTTTAATGCATGGACCATGTATGAAAATAAACATATTACAAACTTAGGCATATTTACAAATATATTACAAACTAAACATGTATGTAACAATATGACAAAAATAAATCAAACACCAAGGGTTTTAAAAAATTTAAAGATATGTTCCACCATTTTTTTTTTGTTTTGAATCAAAACACATGTAAACAATATAAAATCACAAAAAAACTACTAATCCATAAATTTTATTCATTGAAGATTTTATCAAACAAATAGCTAACATAAATAACAAATCAAAAACTCTAGCAAACAAGCATTATTTAAGCAACATTTAGCCATTTGATACAAAAGGGGTTTAATGGTGGAATTTTTCTATTTCTTGATCCCTTTTGTTTCAAACACAAACTATTGATTAGTTGGCTGAATTTTTTGATCAACCTTGAAGTTATGGAGGAAAACAACCATGGAACGGCCTATTCCTCATTGAAAAATTATAAAAATCAAAGAAAACTAACATGGAAAAACATAGAAACTATCATGAAAATCCATGGGAGTAGAGATAGATTTATAGCTTTCAAAACTTCTCCCAAATTTTTTTTTTCCTTTTTTTCCTGCATTTTCCCAGCTAATTTCTAGCAGCCTTCTTCCTCCTTTTCGAGCCCTAAAAGATAAATACATATCTCATGCAAAATACATGCAAGCCTTTGGATCATTTTCCATCCAATGGCTATCGTTTCTCTTTTGTTTATTTTGCAATGAACCACCTTTCACCCTTAGATTCAGCCTCTTACGATCATCGCACAGCTCAAAAAGTTTATGGTGAAAGATTACATTTTTAATGCTACTAGAACTAACGTAAAAAATACCATTTTACCCTTATAGAAAATTTTCACATTTTATGCAATTTTCTTAGAGAATCATGATCCTTTCTTCATTTTTGTGATTTTAAAGCAAAAAAAAAAAAAAATGCTAAAATAATTTGAAATTAGGATCTAAAAGTTTTCATGAAAAACCAACTTTGGGAAGATTAAATTATTAAATTACCTCTTAAGGGCACTTTAGTAATTTCACACCTTACAAGGTGCGATTAAGGTTTTTAATGCACAAAAATCATCAAATGATATGAAAACATAATCTAAAGCATTATGTGAAAAACCAACCTTAAGAAGGTAAAATTGTGAGGGTATTTTTGTAATTTCATACATTTCGAGGTGCAATCAAGATTTTTAATGCACTGAAAATCATGATATGAAGTGTTTAGCAAAAAACTGATCTTGAGAAAGTCAAATTATGAAAATACCCCTAAAGAAATTTTGGTAATTTCATATATCTTGGGATGCAATCAGGGTTTTTGATACATAAAAAAATATAAAATAATATTTAAATGTAATCTAAAAGTTTTCACAAAAATCTAACTTTGAGAATATCAAATTATAAAAATACCCTTGAAGGTTACCTTTCTCGAAGTGCAATCGATGTTTTTAGTTCGCTAAAATCACAAACATTAGTCCTAAGCCTCATTAGTTCTTTTCTGTTGTGAATTTTGAAAATTGATCCAAGTTTAATTCGATTTGATGGATTTTGACCAAATTTAATCAAATTTGACTTTATTTGACCAAATTTGACTTGGAGTCATTTTGGATCAAATTAGTCATAAATCAAGTTTGAAAACTCATCAAAATTAAAGAAACATTGGATTTGAACTAAGTCAAATTTTGAGAACTTCACAACTAACTAAAATCTATTTAGATAAAATTAGGTATCTACAATTGTCCTATATTTTTTTAATAAAATAATATCTAATTTAGTAAAATATATAGTAATGATTCACTTGTATCAGTGTAAGAGTTATACATTTCTTTTAATTTTCGAATCAAAATTAAATTTACAATATTTATATTTAATCATTTTGATTTAAAAATTAAAAAATTGTACAACTTTTACACTAATGTAAATAGATCATTCTTATCTATATTACGTACATTTTACGAAACCATCACTCTATGCATGATTTGTACCCACGAATCCATAGGTGTGAGTAAATGGTCGGTTCGATGTGAAAAAATCAATAACTGATTTAACCGACTTTCATTTAACAAATAACTAACCGACCAAATATTATTAAATAATCGATCCTAACCGAACTGACCAAAATTGGTTCGGTTCGATCGTTTAGTTAAATAATCGATTTTTTTATTATTTTTCTTCCTATTATGAATAATTATTTAATCACAAATTCAATTCAATAAAATTCAAACTCTAGTATCATTAAAACTAAATTACTAAAAAATTTAATAATTTCAACAATATTTTACAAAAAAAAATAAATAAAAATATTTATCTGAAATTTTTTTAATTATTAAAAAATCGGTTAATTCGATCAGTGCGATTATTAATTTTAAAAATCGAAAACCGATCGAATTAATCAATTTAACCGATTTAAAAAATCGATTATAACTAAAACCAAATAAATCAAACCGATTCAACCGAATTCATTCGGTTTCGATCGGTCTAGTCAATTCAAACCGATTTTTGTTCACCCCTACGAATCCATATCCACATGGAATTACAAAAGAAAAAAAAAAACATAACTTTGGAATCCGAAGGGGAAAAAAGAACAGATACCCTACATGTGGGTATGGTTTGGGGACAAAGCAAAGAAAGCTTAGTGCGTGCAAACAATCCACATGGATTGCCATCACATCATCCATGCAAACAAATCCTTCTTTCCTTTCTAAGTTTATAGCCTCAAAATCCTCCAACCGAACTGCTCAGTATTCCCATTATTCTTCTTAGTGCTTCATTAATTTGTCTATATTTTCTTTTCATCAAGTAATATTACTCTTTTTTTTTTATTATTTTATATATGAATTACAAGCGTTACTTCACTAGAAATTATATTATAATCAAACAAATTTTAATATACATAAAAAATAAATCAATAAATAATTAGTTAAACTAGCAATCAATAAACTAATATATAATTAACAAAATTCACATTTGATAAAATCTGAACTTAAAATTTATAAATTCAAAGGCCTCATTCTTATCATTAAAACAAACCTTAATTTATTGTTTTTTTTTTTTTTTTGTAATTTTGAAAGGTGTTAGCATTGTTAGGTACTTTTGTTATTTTAGTAGCATTAGTAGCATTAACGGTATGTATGAAAATTTATGATGTATACTATATGGTAAGTATAACTTAAAATTATGTTGAAACTAATGGAACATGAATGAACAATACTATATTCGTGATTTGTTGTTTAATTAATGAATATTGAAATGTTATTTGTAATCATTTATTAAATTTTATAAATGAACAAAATCTAAGTTTGTTTATAAACATTTTCTTTTTTATATTTTTACATTATGAATGAATCGAATATGAATAAATTTTATTGTGTTAGTGATTTATTTATTTAATTAAAGAAATTTGAAATTATTATTCATGATCATTTATTAAATTTAATAAATGAATATATACAAACAAAAATTGATCTTGTTCATGAATTATTTATTAAGTATTTTATTCCTTCAGACTCTACTATAGGCTTTATGATGCTTTCATTATCAATTATGTTGGACTTACGAGAAACAACTAACTTCTCAAGTCTTATTAATGCATTTTTTTTTTTGAGTTGGGGAATAGTGTATTCCAACTCTATTCTTATGAGTAAAAATCAAACGTGCGGATGCGTATTAATGGGATTGAATGATTAATGTTTAATTAAGATCTCAAATCCTAATTAGTTAGGTTAGAATTGAAGGTAATTAGAAAAATTAATTTGAGAAGTGGGTTTGGGTGGTGGCGGATGCATGGGAAAACAGCCTATGAGTAAGCATCCCACTAAAGGGAGGGTCACAGGGGCACGTGGTGGCTGATTCCCACTTTAGTTATTAAACTAATGGCGACTTTCCAGTAATACCGTTGAGGCCCAACCTCCTCCCAGCTGTACATAGCTGTCCAATCTCTCCCCATGTGACCCCAAGAAAGACAGATTCGAAAGTACGCCAGGATCCATTTTGATAGGCCATGAGCAAACAAATACTACAACAACTCTTACTATGCTTTTATTTTTTATTTTGATTTTGATCCTCATCTTGATCCTGCCTCCTGCCACCTCTTGCATGTTGTATGGACTTTTCTCTCTTTACATTCTCCAATTGCTACTTCTTCCGTACACTCTATACATATAAAACAAGCTTTAATAGGCATTCTCATTTCCTTTGATTGGGTTGCTCCTGCTGCTTTCTCCTTCTCACATCCCCACTTCCATTTTGAACTTATTAATTTGGTGGTGGTGGTGGTGTTCAGACACTGTCATTTTTGCTCTTTTTTGCCAGCTTTTTCTTTTCTTTCTAACAATTAACATTAATTCCCTTCCCTTTTGTGTATTTATAATACATAACATAATCAAATTATACCTAATTAAGGAGATAGCTTCTTCGTCGGCAAAGAAAATTGATTTTTTCTACTTTCTTTCTTGCTTGTATATTATTAGTGTCAATATTGGATTAAAATATTATTATAGTGGTATATATGGCACAATTACCTCCAAAATTCCCGTATCTGACACCAAATTGGCTGGACATGGTCCACCAAAGGATGCCAGCGGCAGTGGGTGCATTTCAACCCAGTGGCGGCATTTCCAGTTGCACCCAGCAGCAAAATAACCCTTGCTGGGTGGACGAAATTCCCGGATTTCTCGTCAGCAAGACGCGGAACCCACCGGCGTTCCATCAGCGACTCCATTGCATTTCTGGAAGCGCCAATGCTTGAAGAATGCCACCAAGGCTCGAAATCACTTCGGGGGAGCGGAACTAATAACCATGACTTTGATAAATTTGATGAAGAACAATTCAGGTCCATGTTCACGGATGATTTGCCAAATGCCTTGGCCCCCACGGTATCTTCTTCAAACCCTTCCACGCCGTCCGATCACAATATCATTAATGACGATCATAAGCAGCAGATAAAGATGATTAAGAACGAATCGGAGGTGGTTCAAAGCCAATGCAAAACGGAGTCCCAAGTAAGCAGCTATCCCCCAACGCCACCACAAACGGTTCTACCGACAGAATAATTGATCCCAAGAGCGTCAAGAGGTAATCTTGCACCCACATTTCAGTTTCATTTTTGTAATATATGGCAACCAAAAAGCAATATATATATATATATATATATGGTACATACATTCTGATTTATTATCTGAAATCTGAATAATTATTGTTTCAAGTGTTGGGTAATAGGATCCTGGCAAACAGACAATCTGCACAAAGATCACGGGTGAGGAAGCTACAATACATTTCAGAGCTTAAACGTAGCGTCAGCTCGTTAC
This sequence comes from Durio zibethinus, assembly GCF_047325235.1. Taxonomy (NCBI): domain Eukaryota; kingdom Viridiplantae; phylum Streptophyta; class Magnoliopsida; order Malvales; family Malvaceae; genus Durio; species Durio zibethinus. The sequence continues at coordinate 9,550,027 of NC_143185.1, forward strand.
AGGAATTTGCTATTTAATTCACCCCCTCCCTCTGAATTCTTTACAGAAAATTAAAAAAAAAAAACCATTCTTTTGAATTTCACGATCCCAAATAATTAAGGCTGAAGATATTTTTTTTTTTGGATAATTAAGGCTGAAGTTTCCGTGCTGTCGCCACGAGTTGCATTTCTAGACCACCAACGTTTGCTTCTAAATGTCGACAACAGTGTTCTTAAGTAAAGAATCGCAGCACTAGCGCAAGACAAAATTTTCAAAGAAGGTAATTAACCACTTCACTTTGATTTATATATAAATATATATATTTATGAGAAATTATTAAATACATAATTTTTTAATTTTACAAATAAGGTTAAGATGGTTACAAATATTTTTTAGTGTATATTTAAAAAATAAAAATTTAACTTAAAAAAAGGGACATATGGCATCATTTTAACCTTATTTATAAAGTTAAAAAATTTTATTGTCAATATATCAAATAATTTCTCATAAATAGATATATATAAGGAGGGATCTATTTGCATTAATGTAACTCTTATATTTTTTGAATTTTTGGATCAAAATTAAAATAATGACTTATTTGAATCAAAATCTATAATATTTTTAAATTTAATAATTTTGGTAAAAAAATTCAAAAAAATGTAAGAATTATACTAGTGTATGTGAATCTCTATTCTATATATAATATATATATATATATATATATATGAATATTTGATACACTTTCACTGTCATCATCGTATGTACCGAATCCAACTCTCCACATGCTAAAAAAAAAGTATTTATGACATGCTTGGTGTATAAAAAAATTATTAAAGACAAAAAAATAATATTAAGAATATGATTAAATTAAATAATATTATTTTATTGTGTGTTTAATATATACAAAGTTTGAAATATGATAATTTTATTTATTGATTAAAATTATTATTCCTTAGTGTATATAATTTAAATTTATTGATGCAATTTTAAAGGATATAATAAAATATATATTTAATCTCATAAATTAACAATAATCATTTTCATTTTAAAAGAATTTAATCATTTTACATTAAAAAAATGATTAATCATCATTGTAATTTAAATTTTTTTATTTAAATACAAACTAAACATGAGATAAGATAATTATCATCTTAACCTATATATCATTTATGCATCAAACGTGACTTCAATTTATTATCATTATTACAAGATATGACTAGAGATTCCAAATTATTTGTTTTTCCTTCGTTAGAGCTAGCTTGTTCCTAGCTAGTTTTTTTCCCTTACGTCCAATAAACCCATTGTAAGGGGAAAAATATATGTAGTTCATTTTTTAAAATGCCACTTGGAAGAATTCATTTATATTTTAAAGGCCTCTTAATTTAAATCTACTCCATTGCTATGGCTGAAGAAACGAATTACATAATTATTATGATTTTTCTTTAAACTGTTGTTGCACAAACGTACGGCTTTATTAGTGAGCAATAATTAGCTATCATAAAGTGAGTAGCAACAAGAACCTTAGTAAAATTTGAATGTGTATGTATTGGATATGTACCCATTTCTGATGTCAGATAACCAGTTTAACTGTCCAATTATTAGAACAATTACTGCAAATTTGAATGGGTGTAGGGTTTACCTTTAGCTACCAGGTAGGCACAAGGCACATGCATGAAAGTCCTTAAGCTCCTTGGTTATTAGTTTTGACGATTTTTTATTTTTAATATATTGAAATATACAATGTGCGTATGCATGTGCACGTCTATAATTGTAGATTATAAATCTTGCTGACTTGTGCTAAAACTTCAGCTCATCAGGAAGCATTGAAGAGAGAAATAGAGAGATTGAGGCCAGTGTACAATCAGCAAAACCAAAACAAGATGGAAAATAATGCTGCTCCAAAACAAGATGGAAAATAATGCTGCTCACTCACCAACACCAACACCAACGCCACCAGTGACATCTGATGTTAAGGCATCCGCTGAGAAAGAGCAGCTTCTAAATGCTTGAGTTGAGTTCAAACTGCACTTCTTCTGAAGTTTTGTCAAGAATGGCCAAGCCAATGATAAAATCTCCTAGCCTAGAATAACAAAACTTGTTGGGTTCTATATTCTAATATTCCTTATAAATCAATCGGCCTGATTTTTATGTCTGTCTTTGATCACACCTTTTTAATTGTGATTTGGGTTTTTCGCAGAACATAAAAAGGAAAACTGAAAATTTTGGTGTAGTAACTAAGTTGGGAGTATGGGACCGAATAATTAGCGAATCTTGATTTGGAATAAAAAGGAAGGTTTTGCCATTGCGGTGGCCTGCCTGGCCTCTGATGCTAACGCTGTGGATTCACGTGATGTCTTTATTCCGAAGTCAGAGTCCGAGGGACCACCACAGATTTCATGATTGTAGGAAAGGAAAGAAAGACATGATTATAGGTGGTTCAAAGCCTTAAATGAAAATCAAGTTGGTCTTGCTTTTAGCCAATTCGAAATGGAGAGGTAGCCTAGGGGCAGCTGTGGTTTTCATTCTTTTATCATTAGTATAGGATTATTTTCTCATCTTTAAATGTTGTCTTTATTAATAGCAACTTTTATTATTTTATTTTACTCTATTTAGTTTATTCTTTTAGTAAGTGTGGGAAGGCAAAGGATAGTGGTTTTGTACTGGGATGTCTAAAACAAGGGTTGTCAGGGGAGTGTTTACTACTTAAATGTGAGATCGTTGTGCTTTTTCACTTTTTTTTTTATAGTTTTTCTTTTTTCTACTCATGTATATTTCCGCGAATTATTTTAAACTATGATAAAAAAAACTCTGGAAATCCATTTATAATTGTAAATAGTGATTTTTTAAACCCAATTCATTTTAAAGCTCATTTGGTAATACATTAAGTTTGGCTTCCAAAAACGAAGTCTTTGGACGCTATCGCAATGCCAAGCAGGATATGCTTTGGCTTAAATTTTTTTTTTTTTTTTTTTAATGTTTTCAAGCCACTGAAAAAGCATTTATGGAGGTATTTTTAGGGTCTACAAACAATGATTAGAAGATAAAATGATAAATTCTTTCTCTATTTTGAAATTACGACAAAATTTCTTATTAAATTAAAATTTTTTATGATACTAAGTCGGTCATGTGTCAATTGATTTTGAACCTAAATTAACAAAGTCTAACAGATTACCTTCATCCTTTTAAGCACTTTAGTGAAATCTTGATCAAATGACACCTTTATGAAAATCGATCAGATGATTTATAATTTTTAAACGATGAGCGAGCTCATGAATTCCGTTTAAAGTCACCGAAGATTGTTTACATCATTAAGTAAAAGTAAGAATTGGAAATGTTAGAAAACAATCAAAATCAAATAAAACAATTCTAACAGAATTGAAATCAAATGAGGTTGATAAAAAAGAAATCTTATTAATTTCAGCTTTGAGCACAAGGAAACCGCATGAATCCAATGCCACCATGCTTGGAAGCAATTGTTAATTGATCAAACACTCAAACGATCTTACAATAATCACTGAAACCAGTAGTTTGATTGCTGAAAATAGAACATGGTAACAAAGAAATTGCTCACAAGGATTTACAAATACAAGAAGAATTTAAGTAAATTGAGTAGGAAATAGGACTACTGGAGCTGAAGTGTTGTTTAGTTGATGTGTTGTGTCGGCGGCACCTGTTAATATGACTCTTCCAATGGTTGCTTCCCCGACTTTACGAACATCCTCCAATTTTTGGCCCAAGCAGCGACTAGTGAACAAACCGTTTCACAAAATCAACAGCTACCTTGATTGTTCCTGATTTAATGATAGGTAATTTAGCTTGTAGTAGGAAAAAACTTACATGAAGTTTTATAAGTAGAATTCATTAAATTCTTTATTAAAAATGAGTAAATAAAAATTAAAATTAAAAATTAATACTGATAGATTAAAAGATCTCATTATATAAATCAAACATGCAAAATTTAAAAAACTTTTAATAAATTTTGATATATTTATTAAATAAACATTGTTAGTAAAAATATTAACAGAATTTTTACCATTAAATTAGTATCAATCAAATTTGAATTATAAATAATACTTTTAATATTTTTTTTATATTATTGATCTTCATATTAAACTCTATCAATTTATCGGTTTAAATTTTTTATTAAAATTTTTATTTACTTATTTCTAATAAGAAATTTTACAAACTTTACTTATGAAAACTTCATGTAAGTTTTATCCGCTTCTAACAATCTTTTCTCTCACAGTAAAGGATATCTTTTTTTTGCCAAATGGAGCCTTGTCATTTGCCCAACTAAGCACTGCTCTTGCTGATGTAGCATCTTTGACTTCAAATCTACCAAATAGGATTGCTATATCACTTGCCACCTGATCAAAGATTCTTGGTGACTGATGTGTCCTCATTCTACCACTTATCAAACCTTGATTAGTCTTCAAATTCCTCGACATCCTCTCTTGCTGGATCAACCTTCTTACCATATGTAGTTGATAAGTTGTATTTATTAGAGTTATCAGGGCGTTTTATTACACAATTTTGTTTAGTTCTTAGCTATTATCCTCAATTTTATTTAATTTCCACATGTTGCAAGTGAATTAGAGGAAAAAAGAATAAGGTGAATTTTGAAGCAATTTTGGTGGCAAAAGACTAAGTTTATACTTCAAAATTTTCACCTAAGCAAGCCATTTACCTAAATGTGCAAGTTGGATACATTAGCTACTAATTTGGAGATGAAATTAATGTGATTTATGACCATAAAGAGGTAAGCTAGCTGCTAATTGGAGGACAATGAAGTCACAGTTTCAAGCTTTCAATCCACTAAATTGCACTCAAGTTGAACCAAAGAAACAAAAATGGCTTAAGGGTAAAAAAGATCATAGATTAAAATTTAATAATCATTTAAGTTTTTATCATTTTATTGCAATCAATTAAACTCTTAAACATTTATTTTCATCAATTGAACTCTTACTAAATGAAAATTAATTAACCGTTAATATCAATTTTTGTATAATGAAATGCTTAATTAAATTGAAAATAGATCTTTAAGAGTTAAATTAAATGAAAATAAATATTTAAAAATTTAATTGATTCGAAATAAAAAATTCAAATCATGAATGATTGCAATAAAATATAAAAAACTCAAATGATTAAATTTTTATTCAAAAGCATTTTTAACTTTTTTTACTGACAATAATCACATTTCAATTTTGAACTTATTGCCAACCTCTTCATCTTTTTGCTAAATGGAGCCTTAGTGATGTAGTGTCTTTGTCTTCAAATCTATCTCATAGACATGTCTTCATTGTACCACTTGTCAAACCTTGAGTAGTCATCAAATTCTATGACATCTTTTCCTGCTAGATCAACCTTTTTACCTAGGGTAGAGCCACACTATTTTTTAGAAAATCACCAAAAGTTAAGACATTGTATATATTCTGTTGTATTATATAGTTGTTATGTTGTTTCTATTATTTATTTGTTTTGGATTATTGGTTTATTTTGTTTGTATAGTCTTTAATTTTATTGCATACATCATATAGGCATTACATATTATGAGAAGGTATTTGTTTTGGGTACCTTTGTTTTGGGGTCAATCATTAGCAAAATAAAACTCTCATGAAGCCATCATTATGTCAGCCTCTTATAAGACTTATTTAGAAGTTAAAAGCCAATCGAAAAACACCCAAGAAAAAGATGAAGATTGCTTAGGGGTTGATCATGTCTCTATACATCTACAGTTGGTACATACGGATTTGTGTTAGAGTGATATAACCGAGTTAGAAGCCATATGCCAACAATGAGGAGTAGAGAGTGAGGTTTTTTAAAATAAATATCGGGATGTTGCATTGGTCATGTGGTGAAGATTGATGAGTCACTAGTTAGGGTTATAATACATTTTTAGGATCCATCTTATCGGTGCTTTGTATTCAATCAAGAAGACTTAACCCCTACAATTGAAGAGTACTTATCCCTACTCCAGATAGTATTGTCAATCAAGATAAGATCTACTAGAAGAAGTAGAAGACTACAAGATATAAAGAGAAATTAACAAAGATCATGCAAATAGGGGTCGAAAAAATAAACAAGTACAATAAAAAAAAGAATGGGGTCAAGGCAATTTCTTCAGCATTTTTGTTAGAGTATATAAAGAAGCACCTTGATAATGATCGTGGATTTGATTTGTTTGTTTTCGCCATGTATGGGCTGTAATATTCCTTAACATATTAGGACACATAAAAGCATCAGTGGTAGTTTTCATTTATGTAATTACATACAAGGACTAAAAAGAGTAGATGCCTACAGAAGGGAGGGGTGTTTTTGCGTGTTGGAAATGGTGCAAGTGTGGTTGCCTATGTCAAGGGCAATTATTATTTACCTTTACATTCTGGTTTAGTTTAGAATTAAAGGATTATTGTTATGTTCCTCTCATAACTCGAATTATCATTTCGGTTTCTTATTTAAATATGAATAATGGATATTCAATTAATATTAAAGGTAATTGTTGTTCCTTTTATTAAAATGATGTACTTTATGGCATGAGAATGTGAAGCATGAACATAAGGATTTGGAGATGTGATGCTTATGTGAGCATACACAAGCCGACAAGTTTGGAGCTAGATTGATTAAGTGAAATTTATGGGATATCTAAAAGAAACAATTGGATATTATTTCTACAACTTTAAGGAATAAAGGTGTTTGTTTCTAGACATGCTATTTTCTTGGAAAATGAGTTCATCTTTGAAAAGAACAGTGAGAGTAAAGTAAAACTTGAAGAAGTTCAAGAAACACAAATTAACATAAGAATAAAACTTGAGCCAATGGCAAAAGCATCAGATACATAGCTAAAAGCTCAAAGTACATAAAAACTTCGTGGGTTAAGTAGGACTTCCCAAACTCTCAAGAGATATGGATTTCTTGTAGAGAAGGATAAGTTGATCATAGATGATGATCCTACTAGCTATCAAAAAATAATATTAGACATTGATTTTGAGAAATGACATGAGGCCATGAAATTTGAAATGGAATCCATGTATGCAAACCAAGTATGGACTTTGGTAAAACCACCTGAAAGGATAAAGCCCATAGGGTGCAAATGGGTTTTCAAGAAGAAAATCAACATAGATGGTAATGTATAAATGTATAAAGCTAGACTAGTTGCAAAAGGTTATAATAAAAAATAAGGAGTTGATTTTAATAAAATTTTTTCACTAGTTGCCATGTTAAAATCCATTAGGATTTTGCTTGCTCTTGTTGCATACCCTGACTATGAGATATGACAAATGGATATCAAACTAGCATTTCTTAATGAAAATTTGCAAAAGGATGTGTACATGACACAACTTAAGGGTTTTGAATCCAAAAAGAATACCAATGTAATGTGTAAGCTTTAAAGGTCTATCCATGGACTTAAGTAGGCATTAAGGAGTTGGAATATATGTTTTGATGAAGCAATTATAAAATTTAGATTTATCAAAAACATAGATGAACTTTATGTAAATAAAAAGACAAGTAAGAGTACAATAATTTTCATAATGCTATATGTAGATGACATATTATTTATAAAAAATGATATACTCATACTATAATCTACCAAGATTTGGTTTTCAAAGAAATTCTCCATTAAGGATTTGAGAGAAGCAATATATGTGCTAGGTATAAGGGTTTATAGAGATAAATAAAAAAAATTGCTTGATCTCTTACAATCTGGATGCAAAGATAAAATGCTAAAAATGTTTAGCATGAAAGAATCTAAAAAGAGGTTTTTGCTAATGTCAAATGGCATAAATCTTTCCAAGGGCATGTGTCTTAAGACATAAATTGAGAAAGACAGCATGAATAAAGTTTCATATGCTTCGACAATTGGATCCATTATGTATGCAATGTTATGTACAAAGCCTAATATCTCATATGCTTTAAGCATAAGAAGTAAATATCAAGCAAATCCAAGTGAATGTCACTAAAAGGTCATGAAAACAATCTTTAAGTACTTGAAAAGAACTAAAGATATGTTTTTTGTTTATGGTGGAACCGAAGCTATTATGATGCAAGCTTTCAATCCGATAAGGATGATAACAAGTCTTAAAGTGGCTATGTTTTTACTCTAAATAGTGGAGTAATGAGTTGAAAAAATTTCAAACAAAGTAGAACTGTAGACTCTGCAATCGAAGTTGAATACATTTTTTCATCTAAGGCTGCAAAAGAGGTCGTTTAGATTAAGAAGTTTGTAACTAAACTAAACGTTGATCCTAGCATTGTTGATCCAATTACAATCTACTATGACAATAATGGAGCTATTGCTCAAGCCAAGAAATCAAGGTCTCATCAAAGATCCAAATATATATTAAGGTAATATTATCTTATTAAAGACTTTGTTTTTAGAGGTAATGTTAAAATTGAACGAGTATCCACTAAGGATAACATTACAAATCCTCTTACTAAAGCTATGTCCCAGCAAAAACATGATAAGCATGTAGTCAAATATAGTATTAGATACATGAACAATTGGCTTTAGTGAAAGTGAAAGATTGTTGGTATTTAAGTCGAATCATATTTTGGCTGAGATATTATCATATTTATAGTACTATGATATTTGATATCTTATAAAAGTCTTATTTCTTTATCATTGAGCTTGTATACATACATTTCAATGTTGATGCTTAAATAATAAAGCCCTTAGAATATAAATAAAGCTTTACAAGGGAATTAAAATAACATTGTAATTATGAGATCATCATTACATTAAAGTTATATGTTTCAAAATTGTTCCTAGCCAATGCTTTAACAACAAGAGGACATTAACAAAAGCTACTGGACTAGCTCATGGTTATACTCTTGCTTATGAAGCAAGTAACCAATTTTATAGGTTAAAGTTTAGGTAAACTTGACATAACATGTGAGTGCTTATTGTAAGAACAAATTCATTGAATATGACTTGATATAAGAATGCTATATAATAGTTCACATAGTGTCTATACCTACATTCTCATATGATGGTTATGTAAGTGATCCTTTAACTTCAGATTACTTATGATCTTATTTGATGAATACTTTGACTTCAATTTACTTATGGTTCTAATGAAGAATGCTCCAGTCGAGTATTACTGGGTATAACATGAGGCATATAAAGATACATAAAGTAATCAAGATGAGATTCATCACCTTGTATGATCAAGAAAGTATTTCAACTAGTTTTGACTTAATTAACTTGAAAAATCTTTGATCGAAATGAAATAAGATTTTAGAATTATTCTAAAACTTATTTGTGAGTTAATGTTAAGGACAAGACTTAACATGGTTGAATAGATTGAGCAGATTTTAAATCATACTTAATGTTCAAACCGAGATACTTTATGATGAAAGGATATTAATTATACACAAAGACCATTCATGAACAAGTTATAAAGCCATATTGACTTTTCTTTAGCAATTGGGGGTCATGACAATGAACTAGCATTAATCATGATCTATAAACATAAGATTGGTTAATTGGAGAATTGGTGATGAAGACTAAAACTTTGTTTCATCAATAGTCGAATACTAAATCTTACAATGCTTGTGTTTATTGCCATTATACTAAGAACCTAATAGGTCACGCAATAGGACAATTGTGAAAAATTAAAATTGAGACAAACTAAGTTAATTTGATTTTGGTATAACAAAAAATAGAGGGAATAAAAAATAAGAGAAAAAGTTTTCCTTGTTTAGTACATTTAGCTGGCACATGATTAATTGTGAAAATTTGTATTCCAAGCAAACCTAACATGACCAAATGCTTTCCCTATAAAAAGAACATCAAATCACCCTCTATTGTAAGAGTAACCAACCAAGCATCTAGAGATCACTTAAGAAAATACAAAAGGTCTTGAAAACATCTACTAGGTATAGTCTGGCTTTGAATTCTATCAAACTTTGGAGAAAGTACTTTCACAAGAGTTCGTATAGATCATTATTAGAAGTTAAACACTTAGGTAGCTTTTTGACTTAGAATCTATTTGGAAGATCACCAAATTGAACTAAGGAATTTTTCGCATTCAAAGTAACACCATTAGCCAAAACTATGCATGCTTGAATATATATATATTGTTTGTATAATCTTTTAATTGATCATGGCTTAAGAAAATTAAAATTTTTTAAGAAATTTCGTTACTTTAACTCTGATAATGATAAATAATTCCCTTTACAAAACACATTAGTAACCACTTATAGGTCTATATGATCTAATCCTTGTACTTATAATCATCCATTTCGGTGACTCAAGCTCGAACCAACTAGATAAAATTCTCAAAACCACATTTAAAAACTTAAACTCGATATCATTAAGTATGAATTAGATCAGTATTTGTCAAATAGGCCAAATTTACACTAAATACTCTGATTCTTCGATAAGGGAACAAAATATTAGGGGCATTTTTAGGTCTAAGGGGAAAAATGGTTTTTTTCTTCATTAGAGACAATCAGCAGACAAATAGAAACATTTTCCACTTTTAGGCCGACCTGACATGTTAGGCCAACTTGAATTCATAAGGCCACGTTAACTTTATTAGCCTATCCACTAAGCCCTCATAGGTACTGACTTGTCATTTCGTGACTGGGTGATCAACATCTAGCTTAGCTCAGCCTACTAGGGCATCCCTTATCCTAGGGTTGATCTCAGGCAGCCTAGCCTACCCAAAATCCCCATTTTACAAGTATAAATAATATCTCTCATGTACCATTTGATTTATCTTGCTTTCTTATGCTTTTTTATAATCTCCTTCCTATTTTTCTCCTTGATCGATCTTTTACTTGAACATTAACGCATAAATGTTAGGAACACTCATAGCCTTTTATCTTTAATAGCTCTTTTTCTTTTTCTTTTATTTTTAGGATTTTACCTCTAGAGGAACAACTTAACACCAATAGAAATCATTATCTATTTCCCTTTCTTTTTTAATATTTTATTATTTTTAAATATTTTACTATTTACATTTTAGATAATAATAATTGATTAAATAAATAATTTGCATTTTCAATAATTAAATAAATGAAAATTTTATAAAAGATTTAGATCAAATTGAATTAAATTAAAGAAAACATTAAGAAACAAAAAAATAAAAATAGAGAAAGTGAGTCTATTTCTTTTCTTGCTTTTAGTTTTTGTTTTATTTTAATTTTAATTAATTAAATAAATAATTTTCATGTTAAATATTTAAATAAATAAACAATTTATTAAAAAAATTTAGATTAATTTTAATTAAAAAATAAAATAAAAGAAAATAAAATAACATAGAGAGGGAAATAGATTACGGGGTTTTCATGAAACCATAGTCTATTTGCTTTCTAATTTTTTTTAAAAATTTAAATCATTTTTATTTTAAATAATAATTTAAGTCAAACTAATTTGAAGCTATTTAAGTGAACATTGAAATAAAAAATTTTTAAAAATTAAAGAAAATTAAAATATATAGACCAAAAACCTTTTGGAAAATACATATCTATAAGGTTTTTAACTTATTCAAAAATACATATTCGAAAAGGTTAAAATTTTTTTGAAACTATAAATCTGATTAATTAAAATTTTTTTTGTGTATGCATTTTCATAAGCTTAATAAACCTATAATAAGTGGGTATAGTTGAAGGATTGAAAAGTAATTTTAGCAAAACTATTAAGTAATTCATTTAATGGGTAATTTTGTCATTAAAAATTTAAACTTTTTTAACAATGAGGAAATAAAAAAAAAGGGTTGAAAGTATCGATGTTCAAATATTAAACTCATTAATTTGTCACTTCTTAAAGTGGATACTTGAATCAATCAAATTAAATTTTAACTTTTTAAGTATAAAATACAAAAAAGTGATTACTTATAAATTTTTTTCTTAAAATATCACTAATTCGAGTCAATACCATGTAATCACATTCACACTTCAACACATTTAACAGCATAATCTTAACTCTTTAAATCATTAAATTACATTTAACAATTTTTAAAATTCATGGACTCTATTTTTACGGAATTAACGTATAGAAATAAATTTACCATTTTGTGTAAATACAAGAATAAATTGTTCAATTAAAAAAATATAGTAGGTCTTGTTAAAACATTTATTGAAAGACATGTGACATCTTGTTAAAGGACTCATTTGAAATAATGATTAATTCCCGTGCGATATGATTGGTGCCTCCAACCGTGGCATATGCGTGTTTGGTTAACAAAGATAACACGATAGAGAGGATTTTAAATTTACAGGACCTCCAGTGATCAATTTGAGCCTGATAGGCCTAGTAAAAAAATGGCACCTGCCGTTGGACCTGGTTTTTCATTTTTTAATTTTATTTCCATTTTTTAACATTTATGTTTGCATTTTGTTATTTTATTTTTTTACTTAAAAGTTTTTATATTTTTATTTTCTTGTTAACTTCTTTTTTTTTTTTTTTTATTAATTTAATTTTCAATTTTTAGTTTTAAAATTATTTATTAGTTTAATATAATAAATTATTTTATATAATTATATAGTAATTATTTAATTAAAATATTTAAATAAATATATAAAATAATATATTAATATTTTGATAAAATAAATTTTATTATTATTTTTAGAATAATTTAATTTTTTTATTCTATAAATATTAATTTAATATTTTTAATAGTCATTTCTCACCGTTCCTCAAACCCTAAATCTCTCGTTCTGCCTATTATTCATATTCTCCAAACTGTGTTTCCGTCTGATCTGACCTCTGATTAAACAAGTTACTATCTTCGGCCAAAAAAAAAAAAAATCACGGTTATCGCGATGGCCAGCCCAACTGATCCTCATGATCAACCAGAACCAAACCCGAACCAGAACCCTGCTATGCCTCAGCAGGTAGCTGAGCCGCCTAAAACACTAATCGTAGAAACTCTTCAACCCCAAGACAAATGCGATGATCAAGAAGATCCAATCGAAGAAGAAGCTAATGTAGACGACACAGATTTGCCTGTTCCTTCATCTCCACCAATCACTGACCTCCATGTCACCACCACTACCACTGGCTCTCGCCGTGGCGGGGGTCCTAAACGCAAGAAGACGGCCACGAAACGACGCGCTCAAGAGAAAAAGTCCCAGAAGAAGCTGGAGATACTGACTGAAACCCTAAGGCCCATTCCTTTTGTCCCCAACAAAACCCTAGATTTTTCATCACATGAAAAGCTCCTGAAGCAACTTGGTTTGTGGGATTTTGTTCATTTGGAATTTCATGGAAGCGTTCGAGCTGATCTGATCGCTCAGTTGATCGCTACTTACAACCAGCAATCACGTTGTAGCTACGTTAATGGGTGTCGCATTGGGGTCAACCGGGCCGACTTGGCCCGTGCTTTGAAGTTGACTGTGAAGAAAGATAAGGATAGCATTGGGGAAGTTGAAGAATCAAAGGAATCGATAGGCTTTGTTGAGGAATTTGTGTCAAATTGGGTGCTTTTGCATGAGGATACATGGATGACGCCTGTGGAGGTGTTGAACTGGACCAAAATCATCAAAGAAGGCCATTTTGAGAAGGTAGATTGGGCTGGTTTGATTTGGTTTATGGTGGAGAAAGAGCTCATGGCTGCCCCTAAATTAGGTAATTGTTATTATGCCTCGCATATGCAGTGTATGATAAAATACCAGAAAGACGAGCTGCTGCAGGAGATACCAAAAATAGATGTTTATGACACCAAGGTGGAAGAGGAAGAGCATAATATTCCTGGGGATTTTAAGATGGCTGCTGATGGGATTGATGAATTTCATGGGGGATCACAGTTGGAGGAGCATAATATTGAGTTGAGTCTTGGTGGGCAGGATAATTTGATGAACAAGGATGATGTTGAAAAGGAGGCTGTTGGGGATGATGATGTTATGGATTGCGAGGAAAGTAAGGGGGATGAACATCAACACGTGCAGTGGCATTTGGATGGAGACAACTATATGGATGTGGGTGGGGAGAATTTCTTACGACCGTGTAATTTTGGTGATGTTGGTGGTGTTGAAATGGAGGAGGAAAAGAAACAAGAAAAAGGAGAGCAAAGAGAGGAAGGAGAGAGTGAAATCGGGGGAGAGATGGGAGAGGGAGAAGAGGCAGGAGAGGAAGAGGAACAAGATGAACAGCATGAACAAGGATTCCCTATTTCACCAAAAGGTGACAATTTGGAGGGTGTACATTCAACAAATCTTCTTGAAGCAATGGAAACTGCAGATCTCCCTTTTCCAGCCGGGTTGCACATTCGTGATAGCTCATCAGGGAAATTTCTTCATTCTAGGGGTGATGCTCAGACAGTTCCTGGTGTCTCATCATTTCTGAGTAATGGTAACAAGAGAGAGATTGATCATGAAAATGATCTTTCTCATCATTCTTTGAATGGGAGCAATAAGCGCTTGAGAACTGATGGGCAATGGGTTGATAAGTCATCTGACTTTGATATGTGCATGGAGCAAATGCAGCATTGGATTGGTAAAGCAAGAATGCTCTATGCTGCAAAAGAACAGGCTTATGGAGATTCCAGCATGAATCAGCAAATGTTACTCGAGGAGTTGCAACGAAGGGATAGCATTATTGAGCATTTGCATAAGGCCAAGTATGACGAGCAGCATAAGAGACAGGTGGAGGTTTATAGGCTTGAGCGGGAGCTCTATTTGATGGAAAATCTATTAGATGGATATAGAAAGGCTTTGAAGGAAACAAACCGAGCTTTTGCCGAGTATAGGGCACGTTGTACCCTGCCTGATGAACCGCTTTACAAGGATGTTAGTGGGTCTGGGGGGTTAGTGCTGAGCACTATGGAACTAGAAAAGCAGCGTCTGAAACAAGAAGAAGAGGAGAGGCTTAATAGACTGTTAATTGAGAAAAAGATTGAGGACTTTGAAGCTGGGTGGATTCGCAAATTTGATGCACATAAGGATGCAGTTTCTCTTCTCAGCAACAGATTGGTTGATGCTGAGAATGATGTGAAACATCTTGAAGAGGTTTTTGCAAATCGCAAGGTTTCAGATATTCCTGAATGTATCCCGAATGAATTGTGAATGTAGACTCAGTAAGGTTTGTCTTTTAAGCTTTCTATGCAAATGAAGAACTACTCTTATTTATATATATGTCAAACAATATGCTTCATGTGCAGCGCCTGTGTTGTGCATGATGGAGTCCTTTATCGAATTTGATCTCTGTATGATAGACTTGGTTTGCAAAGTTACCAGTAGATATTTCATGAGTTTAGCTGCCTGAAGTTTGTTCTGGTTCAGATTAAGAGGTCCATACTTCTTACTGATTTACCTGTTTGATTTTCGG
Organism: Durio zibethinus; assembly: GCF_047325235.1. Lineage (NCBI taxonomy): Eukaryota > Viridiplantae > Streptophyta > Magnoliopsida > Malvales > Malvaceae > Durio > Durio zibethinus. The sequence goes on from NC_143185.1 coordinate 9,565,277, forward strand.
ACTTTCTTGGAATATTCCAAGTTAAAAAGATGGTTGCTTCCATCTATCTCTTGTAGTATAAGTTAGATCAGGACTTTGCTGGATTTTGTGTCTGGTTATGAACTATTTATCGTGGTACAGCATTGGGGATTTTGACTCAATATGTTGGGCACTCATACTTTGCAGAGTTTCTTTGATTAGGCGATTGCAATAAATATGGAATTAGGGTTCAATTACAGTTTTTTAGTAGGGGCAGAGTTGTTTGGAATTAAGTCTAGCAGACTTGAATCAATAGAGGAAATTACTGAACTCAGTCAGGATTTAGAAAAGGGATATAGTCCACTGAAATGAGTCAATAGAGGAACAAGTTGAACTCAAAACTTGAAATTAAAAGACGGGGTATATACGGTTCACTGAGTTGAGTCAATAGACGAAGATACTTGAACAGTTCAACTCAAACTTGGTTAGTCTCAGATTCTTTGCTGTTCATACTTGCTAAACAAGAGATTGCATTCATATATAGTTTCATACAATAGACTGACTTGTTTCAACTCGAGTATAATATGTTGTTGGGATAAAATGGTGAAAGCCGCGAAGCATCCTCATCTGCCAGCATCCAAAAACTGATGAGTGTTTCAGGTTAGTTGACTTCACTAGTTGGCGCGGAATTTGACTTGATTTCGGTCCTAAATCTAAATTACATTAATAGATTTGCATGTGACATCTCCCTCCCTGCCCATCTTATATTGCAAATCTGAAGACAACCATTAGATTAGGGCTCCATTTAGAATGAATTGTTCTCACTGTTGAGTGCCTTTAAGCAGTGCACTCGCATAATGCTTTAATGTATGGATACTAATGCCACGAATCCTACGTGGCTCCGGTGGAAAAGCTAAACTCCACTGATGGGAAGAGTGTATGGTGCTTACCGCACCATTCTTTTTGACACTTTTGGCATTTTTCCCTTTCGTTTTCTTCTTTTTTTGTTTAATTAGATAAAAATGAAATAATTTTTTAATCTAATAAAATAAATAAATTTTATTATATAATAAATTAATAAATATATAAAATGTATTATTACATTATGAAGTAAAAAATTTATTATTTTATAATTTTATTATTATATAAATATTATATTATGAACTAAAAATAAATTTTTTATAATATTATATTATTATTTTAACTAAAAATAAGTAACTACACAATAAAAAGTTAAAGAAAAAATCATTTGATATATTATTATTTTTTTATTAATTTTTAATTATTTATGATTCAAATTATAATGGCAAAATTATTTTAATAATTTTTTAATTTTATAAAAAATAAATAATTTAAAATTTTTATTACCTATAAATTTTAATTTAATATTTTTAATAATCATTTTATTGCTTACTACAATTACTTTTTCACTACTGTTGTAATTGCATCCAATAATTTTAATTTCATTATTACAGTAATTAATTTCACTTTTAATGTCATTTTTAATTTCATTGAATCAATCATCCTGCTCATTCAAATTAACTCTAAGGGCCTCGCATAAACCCTGTTTGATATTTGACTTTTCACTTACACTCTTGAAATTTTTTCATTTATAATTTTGGGGTTTACTTTTGTTATCAAGAAAGGGTAATTATGTCAAAAATTAATTGAAAAGACAAAAATACCTCATAATTTTTTACTTTGGTAATCGTATGATAACAGAAGTGAATCTCAAAATTATAAGTAAAAAAGTTATAAACAACAGAGGATGTATATGAAATATACCCTATATAAAGTTTCTTCTCACTGCATATGGCTTATATGATTCTCGATTAAGGCGACGCATGTTTGGGTACGAGGAACGCTCTTCCCATGCTACCACTTTTTACTCACTGTGTGTGTGAAATTAAAGGATTTTAAGAATATTTTTAATCTAGAGAAATTTAAAAATATATCAATTTAAAATAAAAAATATTTATAACTGCATTGTTTAAATAATTATTTTTGGAAAGTAATTTTAAATATTAGAATTTGATGAGATAAAAAATAATTATAATTAAAAAATAATGATATTAGAGACAGAAAAAAATATTAAAAAATATATACAATATGAATGCTATTAGATTTGTAAAAAGTATGTAGATATAACTAACAATATGAAAAATTAAAATAAATTATAATGAGTTACTGTAGTTAAAATCGAAGAAAATAAAAATGGCATAAAAAATAATACATGATGACTTATTACTAAAAAATCAAATAATTTCACAAATTCCACCTCCTTAAGTGAAATTTGAAAAGCGAATTTGAACTTTTAAAAATTTTTCATTTAAATTCCAAAATTTTTGACAATTTTAATTTTTTATCAAACAAATTAATTTCATTTTAAAATTTTAAAAATTTCTTTACAAGTGTAATCCCTCCTTGAACTTCCTTGTCCAAACGCATTCTAAGATTTTGTTGAAGCATGTACATTAGAATTATCGAAAATTAACTAAACTCTGAACAATTCAAAACTGGAGGCTATCAGAATGCGAAACAAGGATCGAGGTATTTTCAAATCTAAAAATAATACCGTAATGAAAAAAAATTGAACTTTAATTATATCATTAAAAAATAAATTTAAAACAATTTAATTTAAGTAGCTAAGCAAGAAAAATTAGTTTAATTTTTTTTTTATTTCAAAATTCCAATGAATTCAAGGCTACCAATTTTCTTTCTTTTTAATATGACAACTTTAAAAACAAACTAGTATGATATCCGTGTTTTGCTATAGGTTATTTTGTATAGCATAATTGAAAATTTAAATATATAAAATTTTTATTTAATTGAATAACAGTATACTAAAAAATAAATAATCAAAACAAAGTCAATCTAAGAATTTACACATCAAAGAAAAGTAACATATAATATATAAAATTTAATGAATTGATTACAATTTGTAAACTATACATATCACATTTTTATAAGGACAACTTCATAAATCATAATTAGACAAAGATAGTTATTAAAGGAACATGTCCATATATTATTAAGATGATAAAGCTGTGTCCTTTACAAAATAAAAAAGTTGATTTACAATCATTTGAGAAGTATGTTTAATTTTTTCTGAGACATCACAAATCTTATAATTTTAGGATTCAAGTCATTGAAAGAAAAAAGATATTTTAATTCATTCTTTGAAAAATAATGAGATAATAGAGTATTGGCATGCATTTATACTAACCTTTGTTGAGTCGCATATCAAATTTCTTTTTACTATTTATATCTGTATTTTAAGTTCTTATTCTACCTCTAACCTCCTCAACTCCACTATCTATGGTAAACTACAAGAGCATACCTGATTGGGGGAGGGGATTACGCCTTGAACATTGGCAACCCTCCAAATGCCACTACCATGATGACACCAAACAAAAGGCTCATTGGCTCTAGCATTCACATGTTTAAAAAGTTGTCATTCATATGCAAATTCCAATTTCTTTAATCATCTTTTAATATCCATATCCCCTACAAGCATTACACTCCAAGATAATGAATACCACTTGCTACTTTCTATAAAATCTGTATGATTACATTTAAAAAAAAAAGCTTACAAACATTTTTCCAATACTTAAATATGACTGTTATCAAATTTATGAAAATTAAATATTATACCAAATGAAGATAAAAATCTGCAAATGAATAGAAAGAAAAATAAATGGAGAAAAAAAAAATTAAGCCTAAGCATTTTTTATGTAGCACCTAGCAAGAAGATTAAAGCTTTATAATAATGCGTCTAACATCAACTTGGCAGCTTTTCCTATCTTAATTTTTCCTTGTTTACGGTTTCTACCTACAAGTTCTTAATATATATATATATATATATATATTTATAAAGGGACTAAATATCAATTACTTAATGCAAAGTTTTACCAAACCCATAAAGCTAAAATTTCATCAATATTCCAACCCAATCAAACCTAGAAAAACTATACAATTTGTTCCATTTATTCCTAGTTCTTTTTCTAAATTGGAAACCTTACGACACACACATGTTTTAATAAAACAAATATTGACAAAAGAGTAATGTATGTTATAGCTGCCAATCCAAAACACTTTACTATTCAGACATGTACAGGTAAAAAAAAAAAAAAAACTATTGCCAATAGTCAAGATTAGTATTTGATAAGCTATTGAGAAATAATCTCAGAAAAAAAATATAAATGGAATAGGAAAGAGCTATTGACAAAAGAGTAATGTATGTTATAGCTGCCAATCCAAAACAATTTACTATTCAGACATGTACAGGTAAAAAAAAAAAAAAACTATTGCCAATAGTCAAGATTAGTATTTGATAAGCTATTGAGAAATAATCTCAGAAAAAAAATATAAATGGAATACGAAAGAGCTAAGAAAATAGATATAGCTCTCAAAATCAATTGTGTCTAGCCATCAACTGTGTCCATATTAAGGTTTAACATCCAAGCCAGTGCAAAACATGAGAGATATAACAGGAAATGAAAAGTCAAATGGCTAGAAAATTTTACCTATTAGATAAGCATTTTGGTATTAGAACTCAGTTTCTTACATATCGAAGCTATCTTAGAAGATTCAGAACCAAAATTAAAAGCATGTGAAAGAGGAGTAATTGGTTTTTTTTTTATATATATATTTATCATGCATTATCTCTTGAACCAACAATCAATGCCATCAAACTAAAAAAAAAAAAATTATCAAATTGATTATTGATGTGTTTAATTTCTTATATCCAGTTGTGTTGGTATTTGCCTTTCAAGCCAAATAATATCTTGGTTAATACATTTTCATATTTGTAATACTTTGATATTTGATATCTTATAAAGATTTTATTTATTTACCATTGAATTTATTTATATGTATTTCAATGTTGAGGCTTATATGATAAAGTCTCCAAAATATAAATAAAGCTTTGCAAGGAAGTTATAATAAGATTGTAATTATGAGATCATCATTGCATAAAGCCTATATGTTCTAAAATTGTTCCTAGTCGATGCTTTATCAATAAGAGGACATTGACAAAGCTGTTGAGAATAGTGCATGGTTATGCTATTGTTTATGAAATAAGCAACTAATCTTATAGGTTGAAGTTGGATAAACTTGAGTTAACATTTGGGTGCTTGTTATAAGAACAAGTTCACTGAACATGACCCGATATGAGAATGCTATATGGTAGTTCAGTAGTGTCTATAGCTACATTTTTATATAATGGTTGTATAAATGATCATTTGACTTGAGATTACTTATGATCTTATATGATGAATATTATACTTCGATTTCATTTTACTTATGGTTTAACCAAAAATGCTTTAGTCGAGCATTATTAGGTATAATATGAGACATATAAAGATGCATGAAGTAATCAAGATGGGTTAATCACCTTATGTGATTAAGAGAGTACCTCAACTAGTGTTGGCAATGAGGCGAGGTGGGTCAGTTTTTTACGACCCTCGCTCCGACCCGAAGCTTCCATAGTTTTACCCGATACCCGACCCGTACCTGTTCGGAGGTTGTAGTTGAAATACCTAACCTTGACCCGCTAAGCATATTGTTATCCAAATTTTACCTGACCTGACAGTTTTATTTTCACTTAAAGACCTTGTTTGGTTGGCAGTCTACATTGGCCTATATTCCCTGTCCCTCTGATGATTCTGATCAGTTCGTGGAGAGAATTTTACAGTGAACTTTATTCTCAATCCCTCCATATGCCTTGCATGGCTACACCAACTTTATCATTGTCAAATCTACCGAGTTTCCAATGCCTTTCCATTGAAAATTTGATGGTTTTTTCTATGGGACTACTGAAATCTGGGGGTGAGGTTTTTGGCATGGCAGACCTTTTATAATCATATCAGAGCTGAATATTTTTTCCAAACGGATCACTTTGGGTTTGCATCAATATAACATAAGTACCAAAATGGCAAGATTTTTCTCTCACTTATGAGTGAAATTTTATTGCTAGCAAAAATCTCAGTAAAACACTATTTTTGTATATTTAAACTCTTTAGACTGAAAGCGTTGATTTTCAAGTTCAGACTATTTACAGTTTCATTATGTTTGTTTAAATAAGCTTTGAGGGTTTTACCTGAAAAATGTAAGCTACTTGATAAAACGGAAGAGTCAAGTGAAAACTTTAAGTCTCAAAGTTTAGTAACAGCAGTCAAATACTCGACTCGCCTTTCTTTCAAATGAATGCTTTGTCGGTCTCATTTTCCAAGAGTCAACTGGTATGAAACTAGCTTGTTTGCTTAGCCTTAGTCCGCCTAAGCATTCTCGTTCGCCTCTTTCCTCAGTGGCGTCATTACAATGGACTGGATAAGATGAGAATCAATTAGCGTACCTTTCCTAAAAAAAGGGGATACTACTATTGGGTTAAGCTGTGCCCTATTCGTGAGTTGGTAGGAGGTAGATATCAGGCGGGCAAGAGGCAGAACTATAGAAAAAAATGAGAAAGCTGTGTGAGGAGATTAGGCTCGAGCAGGTAAGAGGCGCAGAACTGCAGAAGGAAATGAAACCTAAAAAAAATTACATATATATAGTAAGGGTATTATTGTAAATATCTCGGGTCGGGTTTAATATAAAACTGACTCTGACCCGAAACCATTTAAAAAAAATAAAATCGACTCGACCCGACTCAAAACCCATTTTTTTTCAAAAAAATCCGACCTTAGATGATTGGGTCGGGTAGAAACCCGACGGTTTCGGATTGATTTGCTGACCCTAACCTCAACTAGTCTTGATTGAATTAACTTGAGAAACCTTTAGCCAAAGTGAAATAAGAGTTTAGAATTATTCTAAAGTTTATTTGTGAGTTAATGTCAATGACAAGACTTAATATGATTGAATAAGATTGAGTAAACACTAAATCATACTTAATGTTCAAACCGAGATACTATATGATGAAAGTATATTAATTATACATTAAGACCATTCACGAATAAGTAGTCAAGCCATATTGACTTTTATTTATCAATTGGGGTCATGGCAGTGAACTTAGCATTAATCATGACTATAAAATAAGAATAGCTAATTGAAAAATTAGTGATGAAGATAAAAAGTTTGTTTCATCCATAGCAGAATACTAATGCGTACAATGCTTGCGTTTATTGCCAATATGCTAAAGAACCTAATGGGTCACACACACAATAAGACAATTTTGAAAGATTAAAATTGAGACAAATTAAGTTGAACTTAATTTTGTTTTGGTATGACCACAAAATAGAGGAAATAAAACAAGAGAAAGAGTTTTACCCTGGTTGGTACATTTGGTTAGTTTAGGGTTAATTATGGAAATATGCATCCCTTGTATTAAACCTAATATGGATAATGACTTCCTTTATAAAAGGAACATCAAGCAACCCTTCTCTTGTACTACTATTATTCTAAGAATAAGCAAGTTTCACTCAAGAAAAACAAGCTAAGAAAGTCTAGCAAAACTTAAGGGAATACAAGAGATCTTGAAAACACTTATTAACTAAAGTGTGCCTTTGAGTTTTACCAAACCTTAGAGGAGATTCTTTCATAAGAGTTCGTATGGATTACCATTACAAGTTGAACACTTAGGCAACTTCTTGGCTTGGAAAACTATTTAAATATCACTAAATTCAACCAAAGAAATTTTGGCATCCAAGGTAACCACCTAAGTTGAAAGCCATGCATGCTTATGAAGTTGTATGTTTGTATGATCTTGTTGATTGATCTTGGCTTTAGAGAATTAAATTTTAAAAATTCCACTACTTTAACTCTGTATATTCATGTATAATTCCCTTCAAGTGGTTTCAAAGCCTTGTCAATATAGATTATACAACTTAGAAGTTTGTTTGGTTGTTCATGACATCAAAACTGTTTTGATTACAATATGTTATTGTGATGTAGAGGCTAAAAATTTAATTTTTTCCATTTTTTTGAGTGAATTCTTTTAGACTATCAAATAATGATGTCTTAGGATGATTGGGTATGAATTTTATGATTTTTCCATATCGTTTGCATGTTCAATGATTTTTTTTTTGTAATCTATCTATATCAAGAAAATTCTATTGTAGTGATATTGCCAAAATTGTTTCTCACTCTAGGTCTATTATTTGGATACGAAATTTTCACACATGAAAATAAACGTATTTTTTTATCATTGTATAAAAATTTCAGAATTTTTGGAGTTAATTTGGTGATTCAAAAGTTGATGACAAGTTCAGCCTAGAATTTTGCCAATGGAGGCTGGGTAAGTATTATATGCATATGATGGATGGTTGCCTTAATATAATTATGGTAATTAGTTTTCTTGATGCAGCTGATATTCTTAAAAGCTAAGAGACTTTAAAAACTTGTTCACTAAGATTTTAATGAAAATCTACTTGGTAATCAATATTAGGAATCTTAGGAAACTTGTTCACCAAGATTTCAAGATTTGCTTTCTTGATCACCAAGTTTAGTGGATTAGTTTTATAAAAGTCAAAGTAATTGTTACTTGTGATTGAAGAATTATAACCAAAGGCATAACAAATCATGGGAAAGAGTTTAGAACTCTTGGATGATGGCTAGTAGGGGCGGCATAGCAAAAGGTGGCCGGAACTACCTAGTTTCCATAAATACAACCCTAGTTGCAACTTGTTTTCCTTCTTGGATTGGATTTCGGCCAAGCCTTAGATTGGTGTTAATTCTCATTGAATTTGGATTCTTAAATTGTTTAGGTCTAAGAAATAAGATTTCATATAAAATCGAAATTAAATTGGACTTTCTAAATTGTTTAGAATTTCTAATTAATGAGAAACTATTTCACTACAACACCTAGTTGGACTAGGAAATCTCCAATGCATGTAATTTGGCTTGATTTTAATTGATTGGTGTTCCTAAATGGTTTACAGTGATTTTAACCATGTTACATTAAAATCCAAGTAAAATTATGATTCCTTGATTGTTTAGGAATTTATTAGTTCAAATTACATGTTCCTGAGATAATAGTTAGACATATTCAACCATGCTAGCTAAACATGTCTATCTATGCCTTGCATCACTTTGAGTTGGATTGCTGATTGATATATGATATTGATATTGATTCAAAGAACAGATATGCAAGATCATGAATTTGAACCAAATGTGAAATGATTATTGTAGTATGCATACTACTTATGAGATATATATCATGTATGCTATGTTAATTTTTTTATTATATATGCTAGAATTTATATGTGATAAATGTCGTGTATAATTATGAGATGCATGATAAGATTACATGTATTGAATATATAATGAATTCTTATGCATGCTTGATAAAACCTATGATGAATAAAAAATCCCTCATGAAAAATATTAAAGGTCCATTTAGATTGGTGGTGAGATTGAAAATAGTGGTGGCAATGAGAATAGTTACAGTAGTGGTGAGATTGGGTACTATAGTAGTGAGATTAAAATCAATGGTGAGATGTGTTTAGGTGCAAATGCAGTAATGGAGGTGAGATAAAGTGTAGTGAAAAGAAAAAATAACTATTATAGACATTAGATTAGAATTGATATATAATGAATTTTAGATTATTTGTTATTTATTAATAATTTATTTGATTATAGAATGCATTATTTATTTATGTATTTATTTAATTTTTAGTTATTTATTAATTAATTTAATATACAATTATAAAATTTATTATATTAAATATAATTAAAATTTATTAAATTTACTTTTTTTATTAAATAATAATTTTAATAAATAAAAATTTATTAAAATTATTTTGTAATAATACTTTTATTTATTTATTTATTTATTTTAGTTATTTATTAATTAATTTATTATACAATTATAAAATTTATTATATTAAATATAATTAAAATTTATTAAATTTACTTTTTTATTAAATAATAATTTTAATAAATAAAAATTTATTAAAAAAATTTTGTAATAATACTTTTATTTATTTATTTATATAATTGTTTTTATATTAAAAAATAATTATTATGTAATTATATGATTATTTATTGATTAATTATTATGTAATTATATAATTATATTTATTTATATAAGATTATTTGAATATGTTTGCATAAAAAATGAAAAAAAAAAAAAACAAAGGCTATTGACAAGGATATTTGTGTCACAATGCTATAATGAGGAGGGTAAAAGAGAAAAAAATTTTAAACATGGGCTAAAATGGAAAAAGTGGACTATGATCGTAAAAGAAACTTCCATTGGACCTCTTAAGGTCTAGAAACTCCCTGGAGCTTCAGTGCGATGGCCAAGCTTCAATCTCGTAGCACCCTATTATCCAAATGAGTTTTTAGCATGATTGGGTGCACTAATCGTGCCGCATCGGAAGGAATCGCTGATCCAAACAATCTTTAAGTCTTGATGCCTTTCATTAACATAAATAACTAAAATTTCTACTATAAGGCTTGTTAAGATTAAACTCAAGCCAGTCATATTAGAAATAAGGTTGTGTTATGGTTAATGTCTCTCACTTAACTATTATTATATTGTCCAGATGCAAAAAACTTGACCGTATAATAATAGAGGCAATGATTAGGCAAATCACATAAGATATGATTAGACAAGGACTTATTACCCAATTGATCTAAGAGTCACATGAAGATGTGATTGATAAGTAAGTTATCTATCTAATTTTATTATCAAGGCTTGTTGAGACAAACCTCAAGGTTATGGTAAACTAAATGGGATCCTAGCCCACTAGAAAAATATGATTTTTTTGAATTGATAGTGAGGGCTATTAATTTGATTAAAATAGTGGGAGCAACCAATATATATATTTAGATCTTATCTATATTAGTATTGAACAATATAACTCATAATTGTTCATATTTTATAGGTTGCAAAAGATGAATAATAACTTGTCACTTCATAGCATAGTTAATGCTAACAAGCTTATAGGGCCTAACTTCAATAATTGGTTCTACAATCTGAAGATTATCCTAGGGTAAGAGAAAATGCTTTATGTTCTTAATGAACCGGTTCCATCGAAACCAGATGCTAGTGATGATAATGCAGTGTGGCAAGTTTGTGAAACACATAAAAGCCATGCTACTCAAGCCACATAGTGGTTAGCATGACCCTTGAGTATCAAAGACAACATGAAAATTTGGATGCTCTGACATTTATTTTACACTTTAAAGAGTCGTTTGACAAATAAAGGCGAATTGAGAGGTTTGAAACCTCTAAGAAATTGTTTCAAAAAGTGATGTTTGAGAGCACTTCGATCAAAGTACATTGTCTCAAGGTGATCAATTGGATCGAGAAACTTAGATAATTGGGATTTTTGATAGATCATTAGTTAAGTGTTAACTTGATCTTGTCATCTCTTCTTAGTAGCTTTTCACAATTTGTAATGAACTTCAATATGCATTAGATGGAAGTAACATTACAACAATTGATGAATATACTAGACACTACCAAAAAGTCCATAAAGAATAAAAAACCCGAGGCTATTCTAGTTTCTTCGTCTAAGGCTAAGAAAAAGTCAACCAAGAAAAAGAAAAGTAAGAAAGTTTATAAGAAAGGGGATACAATCAAGACTATCAAGCCTATTGGCAATATCAAGAAAAATAATGGTGCATGTCACCGTTGTGGTAAGAAATGTCATTGGAAGAGGAATTGCAAGGTTTACTTGGTAAGCTTGAAGGAGAAAAAGTCTAAAGAGACTTCTACTTCAAGTATGTTTATGATTAAGATCACTCTATCTTTTCTTGACATGTTTTCTTAGGTATTAGACACTGGATGTGGTTCCTACTTATGCAATGACATATAAGAACTAAGGAAGAGTAGATGCCTAAATAAGAAAGAAGTGTCCTTGCATGTTGGAAATGGTGTAAGTGTTTTTGCTTATGCCGTGGGGACTTATTATTTGTCTTTACCTTTCGGTTTAGTTTTAGAACTAAAAGATTATTACCATGTTTCCGTTATTACTCAAAACACTATTTCAATTTCTTATTTAAGTACGAATGATGAATACTTATTTAATATTAAAGGCAATTGTTGTTTCTTTTATTTAAATGATATGTTTTATAGCATGGGAATGTATGATAATGGCTTTAATGTTTTTAGATTAAACAATATTGTTCTCAATATAAATGTCAAGAAGGCTAAACTAAATAAACTAAATCAATTTTACTTGTAGCATTATAGACTTTTCATATCAATGAAACAAGAATCACAAAGTTACATAAACAAGGATAATTTGATCCTTTTGATTATGAATTATACAAAACTTGTGAATCATGTTTGCTTGGAAAGATGATCAAATCACCTTTTATGAGAAAAAGAGAAAGAGCTAGTGTGGTTCTTGGACTATGCATTTAGATGTATGTAGGCCAATGAACATAAATGCTAGAAAAGGATACTTTTATTTCATTACATTCACTAATGATCATATAAGATATGGTTATGTGCATTTAATGAAACACAAGTCTGAATCCTTTGAAAAGTTTAAAGAATTTAGAATGGAGGTTGAAAAGAAAACTAGTAAAAGTATCATGACAACTGATCGAGGTGGCAAATACTTAAGCCATGAGTTCTTAGGTTATCTAAAAGAGAATGGGATTCTCTCACAATGGACTCCATATGAAACACCATAATACAATGGAGTTTCCAAAAGGAAAACTAAAACCTTATTTGTCATAGTTCAATCTATGATGAGCAATTCAAATCTTCCTATATCCTTTTAGGGTTATGTACTTGAAATAGACACTTATCTTCTAAATATAGTTTCATCTAAATATGTTGACAAGACATCATATGAGATGTGTGATTGCTTATTTCTGTAATATCTACAAGCGCACAAGTCAAGTAATAGTGAAAGTATTCGAGTATCGTCTTTTAAGGGATTATAGATTGTAATGTTGGGTAGCTTTCAAGTATCAAAAGTGAGATCTTAAACCCTTATATCAAAATAGATGAAAGATTAGGGTTGATTGCAAAACTAAATAAAACAAAGAAAATAATGTAGGCTTGCATCTTAACTTCACCACTTGTTACTTGGCAAGCTAGAAATAGTAGCCAAAAGCTAGATCTAAAGAACAATAATTGAAAACTGTAGAAAACAATGAAACTGGTGATTGTCAAATGCTTGTACAAAAGAAAAATAAGTTGTAAGCAAGATTACATAAGAAGGCTTAAAACTAAAGGGAATTTGCCAAAAATTAGAGAGTAAGAAAGAGTGATTGCCAAAATTTAGAGAGAAAGAATGAAAGAGATTTGCAGGCTGTATATCATAAAAAAAGTTGTAAATCAAAACTTTATAAAGAAAGAATGCTTTGAAGGAAAGAAGATCTTGAAAATAAACACTTATTGTATTGAAGAAAATAATGAAAGAAATAATTTTGGTTATTGGTAAAGTCATCACCTAAGCTAATACCTCAAAGAAAACTAAAGAAAAGACTAAGAAAAGAAAAAAAAAAAGAAGAAAAGAGAAGAATTAGATGATAGGAATGTGTGATACAAGTGAAAGGCCTCCTTATTTATAGAAAGGGGTTCGACCTTAGGGGGTTAGTGATTAAAAGAGTTTGACTTCTATCTAAATGTTAAAGGATGAAGTTTATCTTGATCTTCAAAAAGCTTTGATCGAATGGGACTTTTAGTTGTTGAAGAGTCATAGTCGGATAGGGGTCTTGGGAAGCAATCTTGGTTGTGTGATCTTGCTTAAAGTCTATCTTGATGCAAAGAAGATCTTGAAAATAAACACTACTTGTATTGAAGAAAAGAATGAAATAAACAATTTTGGTTATTGGTAAAGTCATCACCTAAGCCAATACCTCAAAGAAAACTAAAGAAAAGACTAAGAAAAGAAAAAAGGAGAAGAAAAGAGAAGAATTGGATGATCGAAATGTGTGATACAAGTGAAAGGCCTCCTTATTTATAGAAAGGGGTTCGACTTTAGGGGGTTAGCGATTACAAGAGTTTGACTTCTATCTAAATGCTAAAGGATGAAGTTTATCTTGATTTTCAAAGAGCTTTGACTGAATGGGACTTTTAGTTATTGAAGAGTTATAACCGGATAGGGGTCTTAGGAAGTAATCTTGGTTGTGTGATCTTGCTTAAAGTCTATCTTGATGCAATCTTTTTCATATGTTTGGCTAATGTAGGATTTTTAAGATAAAGTAGTTGATTCAATCCAAATTCTTTTAATTCAAATAGCAAGAGTCCTTCCTTTATCATAATTTTTCAATAGATACACAAAAGAGTCCTCTATGCATGAAAACATCTTTGGCCAAATAGGGTAGTAAGTCTTCTTGGAATTTGACTTAGCTAAATGGATATGGGAAATGAGAGTCATTATGCTTGTCGAATTCCTCAAATAAGCCTTATCTCCTTTGCATTTGTATTGGTCGAATAATGTAGGAGTTTTTGATGGAATGAAACTTTTCATGTGTACATCATCCTCTCTTGGCCACATGAACAATTCCTAATGGAAGTGGAATTCTTCAAATGAACAAGCAATCCTCTTAGATCTTGCTTTGGCAAAATGTAAGGGTGATATAGGAGTGTGTTTGTGCATGTGAAATTTCTTATTGGCCATATAGATGGGTGGAATTAGTCAAAGAAAATTCAATCACCATCTCCCTTGCATGGTCGAATGTTTTTCTACATGCGTCGAATGTTTTTCTACATGCATGATTTGCATGGTTTGCATGAAATCACTTCCAAGACCTTAAAAGCAAGAAAATAGCATTAAAGCAATAAAAATTAACCAAAATTTAAATTTTAGCACCAATTTTAACTTGTAAAAACACTCAAATTAACATAAATTAACACAACTATAAATCGTTATACATACTCGTAAAGTCAAAAATTACATAAACTTCGCTTCATGCACTATTGCATAATACAAAGTTAATCATTTAGAAGAAATTCCTTCAAAATCAAACTTTCAATATCTTATGCTTTTCTTACATATGAATACTGAATCTTTAATTCATGCATATAACTTAAGTAAAAAGAATGCAAAACATTTCATTACATTTCAACTTAAAGACAGAGTAGACTTCATATGTTGACTTTCCTTTTGCCTCTCCACTAATGTTAGACTTAAATACTTGACTCAAGATCAAAAGATCTTTTTAGCTAATAATGTAAAACTTGAGTCAAGGTAGGAAAAAGGAAATTTTAGGCTCAAAACCCTAAGCTTACTTTTTTGAAATTTCATGGACTTAGATTTGAACAATTGAGAGCTTTTTGAAACTTTGAACTTTTAAGGCATCACTTTTATTTTTCATGACCTTTTTTTAAAAAAATTCTATTTAGCCATTTTTTACTTTATTAGGCTTTGCCTTGCATTTACTATTTTCTTTTTCTTTTATTCCTTGTGCCTCATTTCCTCCTAAATACATAAAAATGTCCATAATTTATGATTAAGCATAATTGGGTTAGGTAAAAATAAAAGAAGGGATAAAATCAAAGAAAAGGGCCTTGGCTTATTTTGAGACTAAAATAAATTAAAAAAAGGAAATAATATAATAAGCTCCAAATATAGGTACTAGCTATGCATTATAAATGGTGGACTTGAAAATCTCAAATGGTCCAAAGAATGCCTAAATCATCTTTTGAATCAAATACAACCTAGGATTTCATCTCAAGGATTAAGTAGGTGAATTCTAGAGTTATATTCAAATCCTTAAATTTCATACAAGTCAACATCTCACAAAATGTTTACAAGAATCATAGTATTTCATGTAAAAAGAACAAAACATATGCACAAAACTCATATCCAAAGAAAAGTATGCTTTAGAATTCCTTTTGAGTTTCACCATGCTCATAAATAAAATTCATACCATACTTAAGTCAATTTTTGAAAATTTATGCAAAATTAATCAAGTGTGTATGATAATGAAATCTAGCTTGCAAATTTGGTTTAAAAGCAAAGATTTAGTAATGATTTCAAAAAAATACTTTTTAGAAAAAAAAAGTTTCCATTGCCCCTCACACTTGAGTTGAACAATGTATTAAAACAAGAAATAAAGGAAAAAGAATACTCCCTAAAATTTTGCTTAAGGTTGAATCTTCATTTGCTTGAGATACCCTTCTCTTTGCTTCACTTTATTCCTATCAAAACAACTCAAAACAAAAATATCAAAGCATATCTATCCTAATAAAAATAAAGAAAACATAAATCATTAAAGTAAAACTTACTTTGGCTCCCAAGCAACACTAGTTTTAGTCAAGCTTGACCATACCTTTTTCTAGTAGGGTTATATGATTACCTATACTTAATACCAAAATCTATCCATTTAATAGTCTTTCATCTTACCACATCTTCATCAACAAGCTTTAACTAGTTATGGGGCTCAATTATTGCAGTGAAGTTTGCCACCTATAGTAATGTCTTAATTATAGTAGGACTACAGTAGGTGGGCACTAGCTTCAGTACCAATGAGAATGGTACAACCATGAAATCTATAGGGTTGGTTTTGAAGACTAAAGGCTTCTTTAAGGTTGGTCTAATAAGAATGACTGATGTGTTTTCATCCTTTTCCTTAGGCTTAATAGGGGCATTTCTAAAGATTTAAGCACATTTTTAACTGAACAACCTTCAACAGTAGTTTTTCCACCTTTTTTAATTCCAAATCTTATACTTAATCTTCATTAAGTTAGAGAATTGGCAAGGGTGAACTATAAGGCTCAAGCTTAACTTGAGTGGGATTAATACTTTACCTTTCTTGAGGTTCAAATCCTA
This sequence comes from Durio zibethinus, assembly GCF_047325235.1. Taxonomy (NCBI): domain Eukaryota; kingdom Viridiplantae; phylum Streptophyta; class Magnoliopsida; order Malvales; family Malvaceae; genus Durio; species Durio zibethinus. The sequence continues at coordinate 9,581,917 of NC_143185.1, forward strand.
AAATTGATTCCTTGTCATGAAAATCTAGCACCTTAACAAATGCTGGCATATTAATCACAATATGCTCCTCATCATCTTGCTCTTTGCTAGGATTTTCCTCAATCTAATACTTTTTTTGTAGTTCATCTTCAATAGGTTATATATTTTCCAAGAGTGCTCTTACAACTAGCATCAACATCTCTCCTTATTCAATCGAATCTTCCATGAACTTTTTAGGGTTTTCTTCTTGAATCTACTTATCAGGATCCTTTTCAGGTATTTTGACAAAGCTAGGTAGGTTCACTACCATAGCTCACCCATTAACTCATCATCATCATCATTATCAGCAACATACACCATTTTTTCTTTCTTCTGATCATTTTTTAATGTGCACTTCAATGCTTCCAACCAACTTGGATCTACATGTTTGTTAAGGCTTTTCAAATTAGCAATTTGGGTTCTGAGGAGCCTAGCTTGATTCTGGATGAATTCTGCGAGAAATTCATCAAAGAAAGGTTTTATTTCTTAGCAAAAAGATGGTGGGTCATATAGTGGAGGAGAGTATTGTTGAGATAGAGGGTTTATAGGATAGGTTGGGGTATATATGGATGATAGCTTTTGACTATTTCCCCATACATAACTAGGATCACCCTCTAAAATTTAAGTGTAGGTGTTTGGATAAAAGTTGGACTGGTTGTTTTGGCACTTATCACTAAAGTATTCCCTATCATAGACATTGAAATTATCAAATGAGTTTTGAACTAAATGCATATGACTATGATTATGATTGATTTCAAATGCATCTACCTTTTCAACTAAAGAAGCCAATTGTGAAGTTATGACTACAAGAGGGTTTTCATCATACCTTTCATTAGTACTTTATTGTCAGGACTTTGGAATGTTGATTGAGGGTGGGAGTACTCAAATAATGGCTAGACAAAATCTCAAAAAGTTTTGGCTTTACTAAAATAAAGATCTGGTATAATAGAAATGAAAAAGAGAAGACATTAGAGCAAATAAAAATAAAAGGTGTTTAGATTACAAAAGATTGGAAAATCCTTATTTATATTGAAAACACTATAACAATCCCTAGCAACAGTGCCAAAAGCCTGATAACCTATTTCTACAATATCTATAAGCATATAGATCAAATAATAAAGTGAAAATATTCGAGTATCATCTTCTAAAAGATTATAGATTGTAATGTTAGGTAGCTTTCAAGTTTCAAAGGTGAGATCTTAAACTCTTATATCTAAAAAGATGGAAGATTAGGGTTGATTACAAAACAAAATAAAATAGAAGAGTGAAAACAATGTAGGCTTGCATCTTAACTTCACCGCTTGTTACTTGGCAAGCTAGAGATAGTAGCCAAAAACTAGATTTAAAAGAACAATGACTGAAAACTTTAGAAAATCATGAAACTGGTGAGTATCAAATGTTTGTATAAAAGAGAAATACGTTGTAAACAAGATTGCACAAGAGGACTTAAAACTATAGAGCAAAGCGAAAACTTAGGGAGTAAGAAAAAGTAATTACTGAAATTTAGAGAGAAAGAATGAAAGAGTTTTGCAACTTGTATATCATAAAAGAAGTTGTAAATCAAAACTTTATAAAGAAAGAATGCTTTGAAGGAATTGAGATCTTGAAAATAAGCACTACATGTATTAAAGAAAAGAATTAAAGAAATAATTTTAGTTATTGGCAAAGCTACCATCTAAGCCAATACCTTAAAGAAAACTAAAGAAAAGACTAAGAAAAGAAAAAAGGAGAAAAAAGAAGAATGGGATGATAGGGATGTATGATAAAAGTGAATGGCCTCCTTGTTTATAGAGAGGGATTCTACCTTAAGGGGTAAACATTAAAAGAGTTTGACTTTTATCTAAATGCTAAAGGATGATGTTTATCTTGATCTCTAAAGAGCTTTGATCAAACAAGACTCTTAGTTCTTGAAGAGTCATAGTCGAATAGGGGTCTAAGAAAGTAATGTTAGCCATGTGATCTTGCTTAGAGTCCATCTTGATGCAATCTTTTTCATATGTTTAGCTAATATAAGATTTTCAAGATAAGGTAGTTGAATTCAATCCAAATTCTTTTAATTCAAATAGTAAGAGTCCTTCTTTTATCATAATTCTTTAATAAATACACAAAAGAGTCCTCTTTTTATGAAAACATCTTTGGTTGAATAGGGTAGTGTCCATGTGAGCCCAAAATTGTTTGAAGTCTACTTAGAAGTTGACTTTGCTGAATGGATATAGGAGATGAAAATCCTTATGCTTGCTGAATTCTTCAAATAAGCCTTATCTTCTCTTGCATTTGGATTGGCTGAATAATGTATGACTCTTTGGTGGAGTGAAACTCTTCAAGCATGCATCATCCTCTTTTGGTCGCATAAACAAGTCCTAATGTAAATGGAATTGTCCAAATGAAGAAGCAATCTTTTTAGATCTTGCTTTGGCCAAATGTAAAGTTGACATAGGAGTGTCAATGTGGAAATGTGAAATACCTGACTTGTCACACATAAAGATTTGGGGATATGATGCTTATGTGAAGCATGCACAAGCATACAAGCTTAGAGCTAGATTGGTTAAGTGTAAATTTGAGGAATATCTAAATGATACTATTGGATATTATTTCCATAACTCTGAGGAACAAAGGTGTTTGTTTCTAGACATACTGTCTTCTTAAAAAATGAAATTATCCTTAAAGAGAATAGTAGAAGTAAAGTAAAACTTGAAAAAGTTCAAAAACATAATTTGACACTAAGATAGAACTTGAGCCAATGGCTAATACATCGGATATGTAACTGAAAGTTTAAAGTACATAAGAACTCTATAGGTTAAGTAAGACTCGCCAAGCTCCTAAGAGATATAAATTTCTCATGGATAAGGATAAGTTGATCATAGATGATGATCTTACTACGTATCACGAAGTAATGTTGGACATTGATTATGAGAAATGGCATGAGGCCATGAAATCCAAAATGGAATCCATGTATGCAAACCAAGTATGGGCTTTGGTGGAACCATCCGAAGGGATAAAACCCATAGAGTGCAAGTGGATTTTCATGAAGAAAACTAACATGGATAGTAGTGTACAAATGTACAAAGCCAGGCTAATTGCAAAAGGTTATAATAAAAAACAATGAGTTGATTTTGTTGAAACTTTTTCATTAGTAGACATGTTAAAATCCATTAGGATTTTACTTGCTATTGCCACATACCATGACTATGAAATATGGCAAATGGATGTCAAAATGGCATTCCTAATGGGAATTTATAAAGGACGTGTACATGACACAACTTGAAGGTTTTGAATCTAAAGAAAATGCTGACATGGTGTGTAAGCTTCAAAGGTCAATCTATGGACTTAAAAAAGCATTAAGAAATTGGAATATAAATTTTAATGAAGCAATTATAGAATTTGGATTCATAAAAAATGTAGATGAAATTTGTGTATATAAGAAGATGATTACACCAAAATTTTAGTATTTTTATGCTTATTTTTAGTGCAATTTTTTATATATTTTGGCTAATTTTTTAGGATTTTTGGCAAAATTAATCCTAAATGCACATTTATTTCATGTGTAGGTACAAATAATGGAATTGAGGAATTTTGGACATTCTTGATACAATTTGGAGGAATTTTTAGCGCATTTTGGGAGTTTTATTGATTTTTTTAGCATAAGTTTTTAATATTATTTTCATAGTTATTTTTTTAGAAAATGCAAGACAAATATATTCATAAAGTGTTTGCCAAAAAAATAATAATAATGAAAGATGCAAAACACATTGTGCATGGGTGCATCGAAGGAGCATGCAAGTGCATGGCATTATAAGTTGGTTGGAGGGCACCAAAAAGAGGAGCTTATGTGGCATTATGGGAGGTTTTGATTGGTCATTAATTTGACTTTGTGGAGCAATAGATACACATAAAATTAGATGGCAAATTTGTCAAAGAAGTAAATGCCAAATAGCCAAGCCAAAGCATTAGTGGCATCAACGTGCACCACTTGAAGAAGAAGGCTCCATAAATGCCTAGTTAAATAAAGAACTTTCTTGATTTTTTTAGACTTTAGTCTCCTCCCCTCTACCTATAAATAGGGGGAAAGGGCTGGCCATAGAAAGAGAGTTAGTTTAGCATTTAAAATTTTGTTTCTTTACTTTTCATTTTTTCTTTTGCACTTTACATTTTTTTTTAGCTTCCAAACCCTTTATTTCTAGTATTTTTCCTTTGATTTTCATTGTAATTTTACTGTTTCTTAAGTGATTTTTAGTGTTCTTTCATAACCTTTCAATAAAATTTCCATTTGAGTTATTTTCTAGCTCAAATCTACTAATTTCTCATTGATACGTAAAACTGTTTTTGAATCTATCTACTTTGACTTGCGGTTTTTGGATCATATCTTTGTCACATCTTGCTTGTTTATGGTAAAACTTTTTTCATAGTTTCCTATTTCATAGAGTTACAACATATAAGATTCAACTTCAAACTCGTAGTAGATCAATTGATTGGTCATTAATTTTACTTTGTGGAGCAACAGATACACATGAAATTAGATGGCAAATTTGTCAAAGAAGTAAATGCCAAATAGCCAAGCCAAAGCATTAGTGGCATCAACGTGCACCACTCGAAGAAGAAGGCTCCATAAATGCCTAGTTAAATAAAGAACTTTCTTGATTTTTTTAGACTTTAGTCTCCTCCCTTTTACCTATAAATAGGGGGAAAGGGCTAGCCATAGAAAGAGAGTTAGTTTAGGATTTAAAATTTTGTTTCTTTACTTTTTTTTTTTTTACACTTTACATTTTTTTTGGCTTCCAAACACTTTATTTCTAGTATTTTTCCTTTGATTTTCTTTGTAATTTTACTGTTTCTTAAGTTTTTTTTTAGTGTTCTTTCATAACCTTTCAATAAAATTTCCATTTGAGTTATTTTCTAGCTCAAATCTACTAATTTCTCATTGATACGCAAAACTATTTTTGAATCTATCTACTTTGACTTGCGATTTTTGGATCATATCTTTGTCACATCTTGCTTGTTTATGGTAAAACTTTTTTCATAGTTTCCTAATTCATAGAGTTACAACATATAAGATTCAACTTCAAACTTGTAGTAGATCAATCCAAATCGACATTGGAAGTCATGCTTGGATCCAGGTAACAAATGCAGGCCAGATGTGATCCATCAACTTTAGCATGGATAATCTCTCATCATTGGTGTTATGTTTGTAGTCTTTTCACTTTAGATCTTCAGTTCCACTTATTACCTTGCTGACTTTCATCTTGTGCAATTTTATTTCTTATTTTTAATAGCTTTTTGATCAAAATGGTTGAATAAATTCTATTTGTGCTTAGTTGTGTACTGTTTGATTTCCTAGCTCAATGAGCTAATTTTCTTGTTGATTTCTAAAAATTTTTGTTTAAATTTGTAGTAGACTTGTTATTTGATCTTGCTTTAGTTCAATTTAAGCTCATGTTAATTAGAAATTTTTAAATCTACATTTTCAGTTTGTGAATCGTTAAAATTCTATTTTAGCATAGCTGCTGTTTGGTTACTTTTTTAGTTCTTTCATGCAACTTTTTTGGAATTTTTTGCTTTCTCTTTACTTTCTTATCTTGTTCTTTCGTTAAACTTTAAATTTCTAGTTCATGTTAACTTGAGTTTGCGTCATTTAGAGCTAGAATGGTAGTTTCAAATTCGGTTTCAAGATTTTGTTATACTTTAGGTTTTCATGTTCTAGCTTAGATTTTGTAATTTTCTTTCATTGCTTGCATTTCAAATATGTTTTTACTTTAGGTTTTTAATTGGTTTTGCAATTTAAAATTTGATTGTATTCAATTTGATGCAATTTAGCTTTTAATTTGCGTGCTAAACTCATGGTTTTCATGATTTTCCATCTAGTTTAGGTTTATGCTAGTTAATTGAATTTTGTGATTTTAGTTCTTAATGCTCATTTCAAATATGATTTCATTTAGAATAGGTTACTATATTTTCCCATTCATATTTAGTTTGGTTTATTCCTTTTGTATTTTACATAATTCCCATTTTGATGCTTTCTTTAGTTTTATTTTTGTAGTTAGTTTAACTTAATGTTCAATCTTTGATTAAGCCAACTTTCGAAGGCAGGGTGATAATAAGTACTTAGTTTAGGAACCTCTTTAGCTAATCTTCATGGGATCAACATTATGACCTTTTGGTCATTATTATTACTTGTATGACCTGTGCACTTATAGAGTTAGACCCAATCAAGTTTTTAGTGCTGTTGTTGGGGATTAGGTATAAAGAGTCTTAGGTTAATATTATGCTTCACCATGCTTTTCTATAGATTGGTTCACCCTTAGTGTAATTTTGTCAGGCTAGTTACTAACTTGTCATGCTTTGTTTCTTTAGGTTGTTTACAAACTAACTTCCTTTGGTAGGTTTTTGTTTAGGATTTTTTTTTCTTCACATATGGGATTCCAATACTTATGAGGTAGCTGAGCATCATGTGGAACATGCTAGACCTTATTATTTCAATGATAACCTAGGGCCATGGCATAGTGAAAAAGACCAAGCCAAAAAAGAGTCGACCCTTAAAGTTTTATTTAAAACTTTAGACTTTCTGAAAAGTCAAGTACAAGCCATTAAAGCTAGGTATGATTCAGAGCCTACTTTTTATTCATACCTTTCCAAGCCCACATGACAATGGTGAAATGCATGGTGGAGTATGGCATAGTGATAGGTGTTCGTTTGACCAATAGTTCCAATTTTATGCAAACACATACACTACTCACACATGGGAGGGTTATCTAAGACTATGTGGGATACTGGTTTGAGACATTCCTATAGTTCACCACCTCAGTACACCTTGACTTATCCTACTAAGCATTCACTTCCACAAAACCCTTTACCATTACAACAAGTTTTTTAAGTGCCACACTTTGTTCCACCACAACAACAATTTTCTCCATCATAACACCATTTATCTTTACTTCATTTTCCATCCACACAATATTCACCACCACCTCCTCCATAAAAAAAGAAACCATCATTTGAGGCAATGCTCATTGAATTACTCCAAACTCAAGAAAAATACCAATAAGACCTAGAGGCATGCATTAGGAATTATAGGCAATATGGTCAAAATGCACATATCTTAAATAGTTTCCTTTTAGATCCTATGCCTAGGACTATAAAGTCAACACCTTCTTGAGAGGAGAAAAATTAAAGTAGATCATGGGAACTTTAAGGAAAGCCTTGGCTAGTCAATGGAGTATTCTTCACCTCTTGTGCTTAAATTCATATTTGCCTACACATTGAGAACAATGTGCACTTTAAGTTCAGGGGTGGAAAAATTTGAGCCAGGTTTTCACTAAACCATAAACCCTAAACCTTAAACCTAAACCAAACCCTAACCTAAATCCCAAACCCTAAACCTAACCCTAAACATTAACCTACCTACCCTAAATCAACCTTAAGCCCTAAAAACCCAAACCAATCCCCAAGCCCCAAAAACCAACATTTGATCCCCTTCAAGCATTTGCATCTCATTCTATTTTATTGTTACATGCATCCTCAATTTGTCATTCATGTTTAACTATCATGTACATTATATATTGTTATGTTCATTCATACCACTTATAGGTTTTATAAAAAAGATTTTTCATGAAAAATATTTTAAAATAAGATAATATCTCGAGTAGATAATCTTTGAGATCGAGCCAAATATAGGGGTGAGTCTCAATCATTATCATTTATGCAAAGTATTATCTTAGTTTTTATAGAGCAAATTGAAACCCCCTAAGTTAGGGATGTTTTTTAAGCTCTTTTTAAATATAAAAGGGTGAGGGAAATATCTTGATACTTAGGATTTTTTCATATTGATCCAAAAATAAATCATTTTTGCTTTAAAAAAAAATGATTTGCTTTCAAAAGAAAAGGAAAAAAAGAGACTCAATTCTCAGAATAAATCATTAAAAGTAAAGAATTAATTTATAAACGTTAAAATAGGACTATTTTTACCATAATCTAAGAATAACATACAATTAATTAGTATTGTTTTTAATAGGTGCTATAGGGGTGCTAATCTTATCCCATACGTAACTGACTCTCGGACTCAAGTTTAATTTTTCAGACTGCAAAATATTCTTTTAATAAACTGTAAACTTGTTTTAAATGTTTTATTAAAAAAATAAAATTTTTGGGTGGTTAATCACATCTTAAAAAAGATTGGTGACGACTCTCTAGTTTTGATTTTTTGAAAAATGTTTTTTACTCATTTTTTCAAGTCTAGTGGTTGAGATCTCAAACATGTATGTCACGATAGCTTTGTGAATCCACTAGGGAATACATTTTTTAAAAAGTCAAACCAAAGGTTGATTGCATGTTATTCTAAATTTTGGATTAATGGTCCTATTTAATGTTTGATCTTAATTCTTTAACTTTTAATTTTCCTATTTTCTTAAAGAATGGAAAATTTTTAAATAACCAATAAAAAATTGAAAATGGAAAAAAAAAAGTGTTTTGGCTTCAATTTTCATGTCTTCAAAAAGCATAAAAGTCCAAAAAGAATATGTGTGTGTTTTACATCTCAAGCATATTTTAATTATGTCATTTATTGTAAATTGTTGTTTATTTTGTTTTTAATAATTATAGGGCATTTAGGATAGGGGTATTTTAGGAAAATGTGAAAGGTTCATATGTTCCTCCACACACATTCACTTTTCATTGCATGCATAAGCTCTATACCTAAGCTTGAACCCTTTTTAGAAAGAAGTAAAGTAGCTATGTTCTTGTGAGGTGTAAACCTCCGCAATGGCTAGTGAAACATTCCCACTTTAATTGAACCCTTTCGTTCATAGCCTGTAATGAGTGATGAATAGGGTACCTCATTAGTCTATTATGGATGATGATGTAAGGAGCAATTTAGGAACTATTAGACGTGCCAATTCTTGACCTACTATATAATGAACTTTAGGTAGCCAACCCTAGGTAGAGCTATGCCACACCCTCCTTATAAAAATAACCTTAAATAAGTCACATGAAGTAACACCTCTCTCCTTTCTCATTTGATTTTTTGATAATTTGCCTCCGTTGGTTTTAATAAAAAAAGAAAGGGAAAATTGTTAGGAATAAAAAAGAACAACAATAACAAAACAAAAAGAGAAAAGAAAAACAAAAACTCAAAAAAAAAAAAAAAGAAAAGCAATGGAAAGATAAACATATTTGAAATGTTAATATATCTTTTTACATTGCATTGCATTTATAAGCTTTTCTTTTACTAATTTTTATATGTTTTCCATGTTTTCTTTTGTTTTGTTTGTTACATGCATCATTCTTAGCATAAAGCGTCGAGGTATTCATCTCGGGTAATTTATCAGTAGAAGTTTTCAGTTAATAAGTCATTCTAGGAGGTTAAAAAACAGTAAAAAAATAGGTAGCAAATAGAATGAGACTATTTGATGAATGGGTAAGTTGCCAGTTTTCCAAGTTTGGTATATTTGGACTTAAAGAGGAATCACACAGAAGATTTAGAGGGTTTTTGGAGTCAATAAAACTCGAAGAAAAAGATAGCCTTCATGGCCAAATATGAAGACATTGGCTTTTCGTAATGGTAAGGCCTAAAGATCAACTACTAAAGGCTGCGATAAGACTCTAGAATCTAGCTTACCAATGCTTCGTGTTCAACAATTATAAATTAACCCTACCATAGGGGAGTACTTTGCCTTATTGTGCCAAGGTTTGCTCAAGCCTAATAGAGTGTATTGGAAAGCATAGAAATCATCAAGGTATAAGAAAAAGTTGACAAAGTTGATTAGAGTCGATGTTCAAGTGATTGACAAGAAGAAAGGGGCTAGCAAAGGGATACCATGGACATTTTTACAAGACGTTATGCTTCAAACTTGTTTGAATGGTTGAACTTAGTTTGCATGGTTGATATAAGTGAAAAAAGTTATCATTTATGTCTATTTAGGATTTTTTTGTGCTGTTAAAGGGCCAAAATGCAAATTTGTGTTTATTATTCTATTTTAACAATTTAGATAGTTTCAATACATAATATTTAACTTGTTCGAATAATTGAACTTGGTTTTCATGATTGATATGTGTGAAAAGCTTACCGTTTGTCTTTTTAGGACTTTGTTATGTCGTTAAAGGGCAAAAATGTCATTTTGTAGTTATATTTATGTTTTAGTAGTTTAGATAGCTTAAATATATAATATTAAACTTTTTTGAATGATTGAACTTGGTTTCCACTATTGATATATGTAAAAAAGTTATCGTTTATATCTGTTTAACACTTTTTATGTCATTAAAAAGCCAAAATGCAAATTTGTGTTTGCTCCTCTATTTTAACAATTTTGATAGCTTCAATACATGATATTAAATTTGTCTAAATGATTGAACTTGGTTTTCATGGTTGATATGTATGAAAATGTTAGCTTGTATGTCTTTCTAGGACTTTGTTATGCCGTTAAAGGGAAAAAATATAAATTTGCAATTATATTTATGTTTTAATAGTTTAGATTGCTTAAATACATGATATTAAACTTTTTTTAATGATTAAACTTGGTTTTCACAATTAATATGTGTGAAAAAGTTACTGTTTGTCTGTTTAGCACTTTTTTGTGCTGTTAAAAGGCCAAAATACAAATTTGTATTTGTTATTCTATTTTAATAGTTTAGATAGCTTTTATGCATAATATTAAACTTGTCTGAATAATTAAATTTGGTTTCCACAGCTGATATGTGTGAAAATGTTATCGTGTATGTCTTTTTAGGACTTTGTTACATTGTTAAAGGAAAAAATATAAAATTGTAGTTATATTTATGTTTTAGCAGTTTAGATAGCTTAAATACATGATATTAAACTTTTTGAAATGGTTGAACTTGGTTTCCCCGATTGATAGATGTGAAAAAGTTACTGTTTATATCTATTTAGCACTTTTTTGTGCCATTAAAAGGCCAAAATGCAAATTTGTGCTTATTATTCTATTTTAACAGTTTAGATAGCTTCAATACATGATATTAAACTTGTTCGAATAATTAAACTTGGTTTCCATGGCTAATATGTGTGAAAATGTTACCATTTATGTCTTTTAAAGACTTTGTTACACCATTAAAGGGTAAAAATGTAATTTTGTAGTTATTTTTATGATTTTACAATTTAGATAGCTTCAATACATGATATTAAACTTATCTAAATGATTGAACTTGGTTTCCATGATTGATATATGTGAAAAACATATCGTTTATGTCTTTTTTAGACTTTATGTACCATTAAAGGTAAAAATGTAATTTTATAGTTATATTCATGTTTTAATAGTTTAGGTAGCTTAAATACATGATATTAAGCTTATTCGAATGATTGAACTTGGTTTTGACGATTTGATATGTATGACTAAGTTAAGATTTATGTCTATTTAGGACTTTTGTAATGTTAAAAAGCAAGAATGCAAATTTACAATTATTGTTCTATTTTAATAGTTTAGATGGCTCCTATAACATGATATTACATGTGTCCAATCATTATTGCCATGCTTGATATGCATAAATAAGTTATGGTTGATGTGTGTTTAACAATAATAGTTTTTTTTTATGTAGGAGTTTACGATCATTATTGCCATGCTTGATATGCATAAATAAGTTATGGTTGATGTGTGTTTAACAATTAGGGTTTTTTATGTAGGAGATTAAGTTGGGTGAAAAAATTAGACGTGTGAAACTTTTCAATTAACCCACACAAAAAAGGATGGATCTTACTTGAATGTCGAAACACAAGAAATTATGGTAATTTTTTGGATTCGTTTTATATAGAAAGTAAATATTTACTATTTCGAATATATTATGATTTAATTATTAAATTGGATAGCTTTATTTGATTAATTTACAGGAGAAAGCGAAAGAGAAAATGGCCATTAAGATTGAACTAGCATCCAATTTTTCTATCAACATGCACAAATTGGAAGATTGGATTTTCACAGAAGTTGCTCAAAATGAAAGACATGGATGGGTTCAAGCCCTTGGATTGGGTCCAACACCATCTAGCTACTATGGAAATAGCTCACAATAATTTACATTCTTAGCAAGTCAATATTTGTGAGAAATCTCAATATTGACAGAGGGGTTACAAATTATGTAACAACGTGTTTAGTAAATGGAAGCAGAAAAAGCTGAGGAGCGTGCTAAAATGGATGAGGGGCATCAATAGTTGCATGATCGATTTAACACTTTTATGAATTTTGTGCAACAATAATTTCTAGGGAACAATCTAGGTGGTCCACCAACTCAGTTATTATATTTAGTAACTATTTTTTTTTAATATTAGAATAACTTATTATTAAGTGTAAAAACTTATTTTACCTTTTTTAGTAAGTTCTTGAGCAACTTAGTGATTGTGGTGGTAAAAACACTTCATCAAATGGTAGTGCTACAAATCTAAGTAGTCATCAATTTCATACATTTTAAATTTTTAGTTAATGTACTAAAACAATTTGAATGTTAATGTATTAAACTTTGTGTTATATGTATACTACAACAAATTATGTATTTAGATATTTAAAAATTTATAACATTTAGTTTATGAATTTAAAAATATTTATATATTTTTTATTTAATTATAGTAGTAAATATTGAAAAAAAAAAGTAAATTTCCTAATTTAGCGACATTTGTGTCAAAAAACACTACTAATTTAGTGGCGTTTGTGTCCAGAAACGCCGCTAAATTAATACCAGCATTTCTGGACACAAATGCCGCTAAAGTTCCCCTTAGTGGGATTTTTAGATAATTTAGCGGTGTTTTTGTCTAAAAATGCCTTAAGTTTATGGCATTTTGGAAACAAATGCTACTATTTTCTCCAACATAGGTATAGGTGGCACTTTTAGCAGCACTTTTGCAAACATCGCAAATCATATAGTAGCATTTATAAACACCACTAAAGATCTATTCTCCTGTAGTGAAAGTTGTGTTAAGTCCCAAAGGCTTGCTTTGTTTTTGACCTAGTTTTGAAGATCTTGTTTGGAATCAATGCCAATTTTCAAGAATGAAATTAGTGAAGTTGTTACTTAGTTGCATTTATTAAAATTGTTATGTTGGTCTTGGTTGCAATCATTATGCCTAAAGAATTTCCTCGGTTAAATGTTTTAGTTGATTTTTATGATCTATGCTTTTTATCATGCATTATCATAAAGGAGCTCGATCAAATGTGTCAAATGTTTTCAATGTAGACGAATTAGAATATAGGGATCCTGTTAATGGTTATGTTTCAAAACATCAAGGTATTCGATTTTTATTCGAGGATGGATCATGATTGGTAAGTCAGCTTCCTCATGTTTTTACTAACAAAAAGTTATCTTGTAAATTTCTAGTGCAGTGACAAATATTTTTAGAGTTTATCTAAAGTAGCTGTAAAACTTTTTTTATTTGATTTCACTCTATTTATAGGTTTTTTGTCTTTATGAAACTGGTTTAAAAGGTGCAACTATCCATCCTTACAATGAGCAATATGAAAAGGATTGATTAAAAATTAGAAGAGATTTCTAGTAAGCTCTTGCTCCTCTTGAGAGATTTCCTTAAATTTCTATCTAAATTTTCACAATTCCACTTTAGATTACTCATATATATATATATTATATGTAGGCTGACTCTTACGTTGATATTAGGTGAAGGTTGCACTAAAACTTTCTACGATGCATGATTTCACTATATAAATCCGTATTGCTATAAGTTCATGTTTGTTTGATGAAGCAAAGAACTATTTGGAGGAATGGAAACATAAATACATTGTTCAAGACCCTAGTTAGATAAACTACATATATATGTCATTTTACATCTTACCATATGAGAGTATCATAAATGGCAAATAATTTGAATGTTCTTTAACTACTTGGCATTGATGCCCTACTTATACTCCTATCTTGTCTCTAATTTTTTTTTGGTTGAATTGTCTCCAAAATTTCATTCTATAAGTTTGGCTATTTATCTTTTGTTTATTAATTTATTATAATGAAATGAAGATAAAGTGTTTAGTTCATTTCCTTTCCATGTCATGTGGAAGACTCTTACTTTATTCTTTTTTCTAAAAATTTTAGGCAACTTTATTTTAATTTATTTAATAGAAAAAATAATCTACTATATTTGACTTAAGGCTCTTGAATACATAGAACATTGAATACTTATTTGAGCATCTTATGGATTTTTTTTTTAATGTTATCAAGCTAATTTTCATGATCTTAGAGATATAGAAGTTATATATAAAAGAGGTAATCATGCTATTATCGATAGAAAATTCCATTACTAAAAGCTATTTTTCTGGTAGTAAAGGTCACTTTAAGGAGCTACACTTGGAAAATCAAAGGTTAAGGGCTCAGCTAAAAGACAAAGGGAAAAAGCATACATTTAGAGGAGATATAGCAGTTTAGGGTAAAAGTATGACTTTGGAAACATAATGCCTGAGAGAATGAAAACAAGATCACCCAGATGGTGCAAGAAAAGAAGGATTTAGATGAAATGAATATCATAACAAGAGAAAGTTAAGAAAGAGTTAAGAAGAGAATAAGGAACTAAAAGAGGAGTTGAGGAGCCAAAAGAAGGGGCGTCTAGCCACTGAAGGGGAAAAAGATGCACTCAATATAGAAATCAAAGCCCTTGGAATATAATTGCAAGAAAATAAGGACTCCATCCCTTCTACACAAAAAATGGTAGGAAAGAGAGGTAGAATGGAAACAAGTATGCAATCAAGAGATAGAAGCCCAAAAATAGTGAAAGGTCAAAAGCCAAAGAAGATAGAGGTATATTGACCACTTGAACACTCAAATCCCAAAGGCAGTCAGTAGGTCGAGGTTATGATGCAAAAAGCAAAATCCTTAAGGTAAAATGTCATCCCTACTAGTAGCCACGATCAACTTTTATAAACTTTCTAGATAAAGCAAAGGAGTAGTATAAGCAAGTCTGACATTTTTATGGCTTTAGTTTTAGGGTGGATAATGATGTATAGATTTAGAATTTTTGGAATTAATGAAAATTTTATTGATTCAAGTTACTTAGAAATGAATGTCTCCATTTGTATTTTTAATAATATGCTTAAAAGAGCCTATGAAAAAGATATGATGGTTGTAAATAAACTTATATAAGATTTTTTAGGCTAAAGGAATACCTTTAAATAACACGACTTGAAGATAATAGGGATTTAAAGGGTTTCTTTTTCAACAAAATAATAAAACTTGTTTTGCATGTCATGAATCATTTGTTTGAATATTATTTTTATGCTAGCTCAGGACAAGGAATGATGGTTGTAAATATACTATCATCAAACCTTCAAAACAAAATGATATATTTAAAAATCTTACCTAAATAATGAAGGATTTTCAAGGATTTAGCTCTTAAGGCAAATAATAAAATTCACATCATGCACTTCTAACTTATGGTAATTAATAAAAGGTTCAAGGATAGCGCATCTTAAAAAGAAAAACTAGTTAGTTTCTTACATCTACAATATGTGAGCTTCTTAAAGAGTTGTGGAGAATGATAATACTAATTGGATTGATAAGGCAGAAAGAGCCCATGAGGAAATAAAGAAAGTGGTTACAAGAATGCAATAAAACATGGATAGACAGTTCATAAAATCAAAATAGAAATTGACAGGGTTATCAAAAAGAAAAAAGATTGTCAAAACATAAGGGGCAAGAGAAGAAACAACTATTAAAAAGTAGTGTAGCTGTTCAGGTTTCATATCCTTATATTTAGAATCCATAAGCATCTTCAATGACTCATCAACCATATGTTGGTACTTTTGCTAGGCCATCATCAATTCAAATAAACGTCATTCATGGATCTACCCTTTTTGAACCTATCACTATCCTAGTCTCGATGATCCTAAAGAATAAGAGAAGTTAAAAAGGGTATCAAAATTGAAAGAAAATACTAAGATGAAGAACATGTACAACTTGTTAAAAGAGATATTAAAGGCAATAGAAGGGCATGATGTATATAGAAGCATTAATGCCAGTGAACTAAGTTTAGTACCTAATTTGGTTATATCATCAAAATTTAAGGTCCTAAATTTTAAGAAGTATGACAGAATGAAATGTTTATCTACACACATCACTATGTAATGTTGGAAGATGACTGGTCATACTTATAATGACAAATTATTGGTTCACTGTTTTCAAGATAATCTCACCAAGTCTATGGTGAAATGATATATATAGCTAGATAGAAGTAAGATTCACTCATGGAAGGATCTAGTTAAAGCTTTTATAGCACAATATAAGCATGTTGAACACATGGGGTCATATAGGTTGTCTTAGCCAAACATGGAGAAAAACGATATCAAAACCTTTAAAGAGTACACACATAGATGGAGAGACATGGCGGCCTAGGTCCAGCCACCCCTAATAGAAAAGAAAACTAATGTACTCTTCGTAAGCACTTTAAAGGCCTTTACTATGACAAGTTGGTAAGCAATGCTACCATGAATTTTTATGGATTGTTGCTTTTCATATAGCTTGCAAGTGCATAGATCAAGTAATAATAATGGAAATATTCCAGTATTGTCTCCCAATGGATTATAGATTGTAATGTTGGATAGTTCTTCAAGTACCAAAGTTGAAATCCTAAAATCTCATATCTAAACAATTGAAAGATTGGGGTTGTTTACAAAATAAAGAAAATAAATACTAAAAAATAATGTAGGCTTATATATTGATTTCACCAACTATCACTTATGAAGCAAAACAGGGTAGCCAAAAACTAGATCTAAAAGAATAAGAATTGAAAACTTAAAAACAAGAGAGAATGATTGTCGAATACTTGTAATAGAAAAGAAAGATTGCATAAAAACTAAACTTACAGATCAATCAAAAGACTGATGGCTGAAAGTTATAGAAAGTAAAAAAGATTGTAAATCAAACTTATAAAGTAAAAAATATGCTTTGCCTAAAATGAGAATGTAAAAATAAGATTTGAATCTAGAACAATGAAAAAAAATATTTGAAAAAATACTTCTTTGAATTGGAACAAAAGAACTTTAAAGAACAAAGCTTTGTTATTGGCAAATCTATCACCTAAGCTAATAAGTAAACTAAAGAAAGAAAAGAACTAAAGAACTAAAAACCAAAAAGAGAGAAGCGAAGTGAGGAATGGGATAAAAGATGATGGAATGGAGTGAATGGCCTCTTTATTTATAGTGATGGATTCAGCCAAGGGGGTAGGGATTACAAGAATTATTTTCAAATTCAAATACTACATTATAAAATTGATCTTTATCTTCAAATGAAGTAGGTCAATTGTGGACTCTTCATTCTTGAATGCCTTGGTCGAATATGATGGTGATCTTGGCCATTGATCTTCACTTAATGAAATCTTGATAAATTCTTTTATTTAGGTTTGGATAAGATAGGGTTCAAAAGAAGGGATTTAAATTTCATCCAAACTTGTAAAGTTTAGAAAGGTAAATCCTTTTCCAAGCAAAACTCTTTAAAAATAAGCCAAAGTGTCATGATCCCTTTCAAACTCTCTTTAGCCGAATGTATCTAGTCTCCATGTTGGGTGAAAATTGCATGAAGCCCTTCTTGAATTGTGTTTTAGTTAAATGGAAGAGATAGGAGTACTTGTGCAATTAAATTCCTTCATGGCTAAGCAAAAGAGTTACTTTTGATAGGGTGCTATCCAAGTGAGCCTAAAATCGTATTCAATCCTTCATGGAATAAAGGTGGCCAAATGTGATGAATCATGAGAGAGTCCAACTACATGCCACATTCCTCAAAATGAACATTATCTCCTTGTATTTTTACTTTGGTTGAATACCATGGGAGTGGTGAATGTGTCTTTATGCAAGTAGAACTCTACTTTGGCTGCATGGATGGATGAATTTGGATCAATGTGGTTTGACTATAGGCTTCTAAGATAGGGCCAAAAATTTTCTTTGTATTCTTGCATGCATGGATTGCATGAAAGTGAAGTCCATAAGCTTGAAACCCTAAAATCATGAAAACAATATGAAAATACAAAAAATTAACCAAAATTTAAAATTTAGCACCAATTTTAGCATGTAAAATCACTATGTTTTAAGGTCTTATCATTTATTGACATGGTAATAACAAGAGAAATAATTAAAAATGTGATAAAAAATGGCAAGATTAATTGGTAAGAGGCCTCAAGTGCTAAGAAGACCTCAATTGCAGGAAAAAAGATTTGAAAACCCATGCAGTTATT
This sequence comes from Durio zibethinus, assembly GCF_047325235.1. NCBI lineage: Eukaryota > Viridiplantae > Streptophyta > Magnoliopsida > Malvales > Malvaceae > Durio > Durio zibethinus. The sequence goes on from NC_143185.1 coordinate 9,600,083, forward strand.
GTGGGAAGCCTTTAACCTAAACTTTTCATTTCCTAGCACCTATTGTAGACACCTAATTTTGATTGAGCAAAAGTCCTGCCATTCGTGAAGTGCTTAAAATCCAACTTGGTTCAAATATGATATTTCTTTAATTTTGACAAGTTTTTAAAATCAAAATTTGAATTAATTTGACCCAAATGCCACAAAGCCAACTCTTGTCAAATTTGGTCAACAAAGTCAAAATTAGTCAAATAAAGTTAATATTGGACAACACTTGGTCAAAATGGATAGAACCCAGGTAAACCCTCAAAATTCACAACCAAATTGGAATCAATGTGGTTGAAAATTAAATTTTGTGATTTTTAAAGCACTAAAAAGTTTGATTGCACTCAAAAAGTGTAAAAATACCAATACATTCTTAAAGATATTTTTGTAATTTGGTTTTTTCAAAGTTGAAATTTCATGAAAACTTTCAAATCATTATTGAAATTATTTTATGATTTTTGATACATTGAAAAGCTAGATCACATAAGGGAGATGTGAAATTATAAAAATATCTTTAGGAGCATTTTCGTAATTTGACTTTTTCAATGTTAGAATTTTACAAAATGCTCTAGATCATGGTTTGATATTATTTGATGATTTTAAAAATTTTAAAAACCTTGATTGTACCTCGAAAAATGTGAAATAACTAAAATGCCCATTAAGTGTAATTTCATAATTTGAGCTTTTGGAGGTTGATTTTTTTTTTTAACTTCTCATATAATGATTTTATAATATTTAATGACTTTTGGTGCATTCAAAATAACAATAGTACCTTAGGAGGCGTGAAATTACAAAGATAACCTTTAAAAGTAATTTTATAATTTGACCACTCGAGATTGGATTTTCATAAAACTTTTCAAATATCAATTTTATAATATTTTATGATTTTTGGTGCTTTGAAATCTAAAAAATGAGGATGGAAACATTGATTTCCAAGAAAATAGCCTAAATATCAAAAGCTTTGTACTAAGGATAAAATGGTCATTTCACTTGATTTGATGGCTATAAAAATCTAACCTTTGTAATGAACAATGTGGACCATTGGATCTCATGAGGGATCTTGATCCGATGGCTAAAGTTTGCTCATTGAATTAAAAACAAGGGAAAAATTTTGGCTATTGGATGAGTTTTTTATCCTATGGCCATAATTCAATCTTAGTAAGATATTTTCTATCTTCTTCTTCACAAAGGGAAACAATTTTGATGCATCAAAACCAAAGGAAAAAAATGTGATATAAAGGAAAGAAAACAAAAGGAAAAATTATGAGAAAAAAGGAAAAAAAATTCTTTGTTGCTTGCTTGCTTGAAGGGAGACGCTCTCAACATCCATATTTGCATTTTAGCATCTTCATCACATTTTTCATGACATTTTCATTGTGTTTCATTCATTTCTTTATTGATTTTCTTGAAGGTTTTTAGTTTATTTTCTTGCTCAGAATTTGAATTAATTTTCATCCAACTAATTAGTATTTGGATTGAAGTTGAAATCTAAACAAAAGCAACACAAATCCACCGTTAAAAAACCAAGTTGGAGGTTCAGCCATGGTGCCCCTTTTGTTGGCCAAACCTTATCTCGGCTTCTTTAATGTTTTATTTACTTTCAAATCTTGCTTATGATAGTTAAATGATTAGTTTGCTTATATTTTGTGTAAACTTTGCTTGGTTAATGATATATGGTGGTGTTTGGTTCATGTTTGAAGTGTTCGTGATCTCTTTGTTATTTTTAGTTTGTTTTATGTTTGATGAAAGTTTCCTTGTGATATGAATACTTTTGCATGATGATTTGGAAGGTAAATGAGGTAAGCTTACCATGAATGAAGTTAAAATGCTATGATGAGAAGATGGGGAAGGTTCGGCCATGGTAGACTTTGGTTGGCCGAACCATACTCTTTGTCTTATGAATATTGGTGCTTTGATTATTGTATTTGATTATGCTTTTATGGTGATTTGTAAGTTTCTAATGTGTTTGAACAAAATTTTCAATGAAAAAAAGTTGGTTTTGATAATTGTTTTGGTTGATTTTTTTTAGTTGTTTGGTTGGGTTTAATGTTGAACAAGTGGTGGAACATTCAAACATTTCAACAATTTTTCATATTTAACCCATTTTGTTTTGAATTCTCATTCATGACAGTTTTGGTTGATTTTTTTAGTTGTTTGGCTACGTTTTAATGATGAACAAGTACTAGATCATTCAAACCAAATTCAACGTTTTTTCATGTTTAATCCATTTTTGTTTTGAATTCTCATTCATGACATGTTTATTATTTCAGTTTGAAAAAACCTTCGTTTTTAATTATTTTTCAAGGTCATGCTTTTAGCATATACATTCATTAATGTAATTTTTATAATTTGCATTTATTACATGTTGATTGCCATAAAGTTCCAAAACTTGAAACCCTAAAAATTAGAAACCTTAAACTTCAAACCAAAACTCGAAACCCAAATCTTAAACCTAAACTCTAACCCTAAACCCTAAACCTAAACCTTAAACCTAAATCCTAATCTCAAACCTTAATCTTGAACCCTAACCCTAAACCCTAAACCTTAAACCCTAAAACCTAAACCTTAATGTTAAACCAAACCTTAAATCTTGAAACTCAAAACCTAAACCCTAAACTTAAAACCCGAAGCCCTAACCTAAACCCCAAAGCAACCCAAACCCTAAAATCAATAATGCATTTGCATTTCATATTATCTTGTCATCACATGCTTTTGATATTATCATGCATTCATACTTTGTCATTCATTTTATACTAACATGCATTCATCATATGTTGTTATGTTCATGCATATTGGTTTCAAAAATATGTTTTCAAATGGAAATATGTTTGAAATAATATAATATCTCAAGTAAATATAGTCATTGAGATCTAATCTAACTATAGGGACTCTTGGTAATTATTATTTATGAGAGTTGTTATTTTGGTTTTATGGGGCAATTTGAAAACCCTTAAATTAGAGATATTTTTGAAACTCTACCTAATTATAAGAGAGTGAAAGAAGTGTTTCGATATTTAAGGTGTTTTCATCTTGATCCAAAGTAAAAAAAATTTTTAATTTAATTTGTTTTTACTTTTGAAAAAAAAAAGAGAAGAAAAGGAATTAATTTTAAACATTAAGTAAAATAAGACCATTTCAATCAACATTAAAGAATAACATGCAATCAATTGGTACCATCTTCGACGAGTGCTATAGGGGCGTTAATCCTTCCTCAGTGTAACCAACTCTCAGACACAACTTTAATTTTACAAACCATAAATTTATTTTTTTAAAAAAATTTTTAAACTCGTTTCAAAATGTTTTATTAAAAGGATAAAATTTTGGATGGCCAATCACACATTAAAAAAGATTCATGGTGACTCATTGTTTTGTTTCTATGAAAAATATTTTCAACCCCTATTTTTTCAAATTTCCCCATTTGTCTAGCTTTCAGGTCACCCACTTTGGCTCCTGAGACATCGCCACACCCATACCTTACTTACTTTCCATATTACCTATTTGCAACCCAAGTATCCCAAACACGAAACTCATACCCACCACCTCAACAACCAATGTACCGACCAAGTTTTTGACCCAAAGTCCCTTAGACATAGCTCTTATCCCAACAAAGCAACCCAACACTAGAATAAAAAAACTATTGCAACACCAACACCAGAAAAAGAACTCCCATTGACCAAATACACGTATCTTAAATAGATTTTTGCCCATAACTTTTGAAAGGCCACCTTATTGTCCCTTTCCCAATAGAACCTCTCAAACCACTATATCCCAAGTGGTAAAACCTTAATGCATGATGCAAATACCACTTTGGCACTGTGAGGCATTTTTTGAAAGACTGCACGACCTTAAAATACAAGGTGTAAGGGTTGGTAAAAGTAGGGTTACTTAACTTTGATATGAGAACTAAGGCAAATATTGGAGGAAACTGATTATCTAACCATGCTGAAGGTGTAACCAATGCAGTAGAGAAAGGAAAGAAGGCTAAAAAGTGGGTAAAAAAAGTAAAGATCCCTTGGAGAAAGTGTAAGACTACTTGATCAAAATTGATAAAATTTAGTCGATAATCTTTGAGACCAATGACAACCATCAAAAGTTAGGTTTAATCTAGAAGTAACATGGAATGGTGAAGACTGCAAGTAAATGATGTAAGAATTGATGAATTTTTGGATAGTGGAGCTTTATAATGAAAAGGAAAAAAAAGTTGTGAACATGATATCAAGCCAGTCTTCTTAAGGGTCTTTCATTCCAAAATATTGACAATTTTTTATGATGAACTGAAGCTAGTGGCAGACGAATCAATCCCTTACCATAAAACAACTATGACCATATATGTGCCTAGTGCATTTTCATACAAAAGTGACAAGGTGGTCCCGTAAAGGTATAATTATGACGTAGTAGTCCAAGGATCGAATGCCATGCTGAATAGTTCAAACATTGGAAATGCAACTAATGTATCTAGGGTTGAAGGAATGACTTAAAGTGGTCAATGTTATGCTCTCGATGTATTAGAACAAGTGAGGAAGAAAAAAAAAGTAGAGGAAAATAAAAATGAGGAAAGAGCTCATTTTATAATGAATCTTAGGACAAGGATTAAGAAACCAATGACAAAAAAGGAAAGATGCAACTTTTTGAAAATCATCAAGTATAGCAAATATAGTGTGGTAGATCAACTTAACAAGATGTAGGCACGAATCTCACTATTGTCTTTACTGCTAAATTCCAAACCTCACAGGAATGCATTGTTGGAAGTACTGAACCTGGCTTATGTGGATTATGATATTTTAGTTGAGAAAGTTAACCACTTAGTGAGAAATATAATGGCCTCAAACTTTGTTACCTTAAATGATGATGAGATTCTACTGAAGAGGTGAGGCAATGTGAAGGCTCTACATATCATTGCAAAGTGTGAAAGCCATATCATGGCAAAAGTATTGATAGACAATGGATTATCTATTAATGTCATGCCTATAGCTATATTGGCAAAGTTACTGGTTGATCCTTCATACATGAAGAACAACCATATAGTAGTCAGAGCTTTTGATGGATATAAAAGAAAAGTGATTGGAGACATAAAGATTCCACTATAAATAGGCACTTACATTTTCAACGTCGAGTTCCAAGTCATGGATAGTTCACTATCATACAATTGTTTGCTTAGGAGTCCATGGATCCACACAATAGGAGCTACACCATCATTTTTACGTTGGAAGGTGGAATTTGTAGTTAATGGGAAGTAGATGTGTTTAGGTGAAGAAAAAGACCTACTGGTGACAAAGATATTGATAACCCCTTTGTATAAATGGCTGAAGCAGTGCTTGAATGTTCATTCTAAACCTTTAAAGTAATTAACATCACATTTATAGGAGAAGGCTTAGTCATACCCACTATAAAAATGTTGGTTAAACAAACATTAAGAAAGAAATGGTAACCTAGTTTGGGTCTTAGGCCAACATTGTAAGGAATGAAGAAAACATAGATATTATGGAAAAAAAAAGAGAAATTTAGTTTGGGATATTAACCAATAGCTACTGACAAAAGGAAAGTCATGCTAGAAAAAAAGGAAAAAAATTGGCCCACCTCAAGGGGCAAGCGATGGATGAAGGAAAATGGTGTTTCCATACCCCTTTAATATTTTTCGCTCAAAGGGATATGTTTATCTAGAAGTATCAGAGGTAGGGGTGTGAATAGAAAAGATAGAGGTGGCCTTTTTAAAGTTGAATTTGGAATCAAGAGAATAGGATGAAACACTAAGGATGGAGGAAAATATCTTTTTATTTCCTTTCAATAGTGGGATGTAGAAGTTAGTTTGTTAGTTTTCATTATTATTGAATCTAAATAGAAATCTAAGTCTACCCAAAAGCATGCAAAAAGTTTGTATGGGCTATTTTTCATAATCATCAATAAAATGTCGAATGCAATACATTTTTCAGATATATTCTTTTCCATTCTTTTCAATTTTTTAACATTTTTTTGTTCTTGCCAATATACTTTTCGTTCTTGCCAAAACACCTATCTATATCCTTGCAATCTTAAATAATTTTTAGGTTTTTAAATACTAAACATCATGAATGATCATGATGATTATTTCATATACAATTTTAAAAATTTTGTTCAAGTTAATAGCCTGATGAGATGGATTCAAAGAATTACACATTGCTGTTCGATTTGATAAGGCTTGTAAAATAGAAAGAGAAAGTAATAAAACCCCATTAAGGGCTAGTTGATATGATTAATTTAAGGAATGAGGAGAACAAAAAAGAGGTAAAATAGGTACCTTTTTTCCATAAAAGGAACAACAGAGATTAGAGGAGTTACTATAGGAATATGCGAATGTATTTGCGTGGTCATATTAAGACATGCTAGGGCTCAGCATGGATATTATGGAACATAAATTGCCATTGGTCCTAGGTTGCAAACCAGTATAAAAAAAGTTAAGGCACATGAAACTAGAGATGCTATTGAAAATCAAAGAGAAAGTTAAAGAGTTTGACATCGGTTTCCTAGCCATGGCTAAATACCTTGAATAGGTCACCAGTATAATCTTAGTTCCTAAAAAGGATGAAAAGGTGAAAATATGTGTTGAATATAGAGACTTGAATAAGGCCAGCCCTAAAGACAATTTTCCATTGCCCCATATCAATATTCTTGTTGACAATACAACAAAAGCATTCAATATTTTCCATTATGGATGGGTTCTTTGGTTATAATCAGATCGAGATCACATAAGAAGATATAGAAAAAGCCAAGTTTGTGACAATGTGGGGGACATTTTGGTATAAGATCATGCCATTCAGGTTACAAATGTTGGTGTTACTTATTAGAGGGCCATAGTCATTCTTTCTTATAACATGATGCATAGGAAGATTGAAATGTATATGAATGCTATGATCGCTAAGTCTTGTTAAGGAGAATATCATGTAGAAAACCTTAATATGCTTTTTAAAGGTTTGTGTAACTATTAGCTCAAATTGAACCCAGTAAAGTACACGTTTAGAGTAAGATTAGGGAAGCTATTGGGATTCATAATTAGTGAAAGAGTAATTGAGGTAGATCTAGATAAAATTCAAGCAATTATAAAACTAGGACCCCTACATACTCAGAAAGATGTAAAGTATTTCTTATGGAGATTAAATTATACTACCTGATTCACTTTTCGACTCACAGCTAAATGCGACCTTATCTTCAAGCTACTTAAAAAGTATGACCCTGGGGAATGGAATGAAGAATGCCAGGATGCCTTCAACAAAATCAAAGAGTATTTGATGAACCCATTGATGTTGGTGCCTTATATGGTAAGAAAATCCCTAATTTTGTATTTAACTATGAATGAAACCTCTACGGGATCTGTATTAGGGTAAAAAGATACGATAGGCTAGAAAGACTAGGCCATCTATTATCTGAGTAAAAAAATTATCAATTATAAAGTTAAATATTCCCAACTTGAGAAAATGTGTTATGCGTTAGTGTGGGTTGCTCACCGATTCAGATAGTGCATGCTTTATCATACAAATTGGTTGGTATCAAAGTTAGATCCTTTTAATCATATATTTGGAAAGCCTTTTTTTTTCAAAAAGAATAGCAAGATGGCAACTCATGTTGTCTGAATATGACATTGTATATATGGCTCAGAAGGCTATAAAAGGTATTATAATAGCTTATTTTCTTACTGAATGAGCTACTGATGATTATGAACCCATGAAGTTTGAATTCTTAAATGAAGACCTAATAGCCATTATGTCAATACAAGAAGAGGAATCTGCAGTAATAACATGGAAAATGTTCTTTGATAGGGCATTGAATGCCTTGGAACGTGGCATCAAGGCTATGCTAATTTCCTTAAAAAAAGAATATTACCCTAGCACTACTAAATTATCTTTTTACTACACCAATAATATAGCAGAATATGAGATTGCATTATGGGTTAACAAATGGCTTTAGATAAAAAAAATCAAACTTCAAAAGTCTTTAGGGATTCAGCACTAGTAATTTATCGATTGAAATGCGAATGGGAAACAAGGGATCCAAGATTACTCTTATACTAAAGATATATTGCTAGATTGATAAAGCAATTTAAAGATATTCAATTTCAACATATTCATTGATAAGAAAATCAAATACCTGATGCTCTAGCCATATTGTCAGCTATGTTTAAACTCAATGCAAGTACCAAAATTTAGCTTATAAAGATACAGACCATTGAATTTCCAACACATTGTGCAAGTGTAAATAAGAAGTTGATGGCCAGTACTAGTATTATGAAATAGTACAATACATAAAGCATTCGAAATATCCCAAGCATGCATCAAAAATTAATAAGAGCATTTTGAGAAGATTGGCAATGGAGTTTGTTCTTAATGGGTAATTTTGTACAAGAAAAGCTCGGACGAAATATTGTTAAGATGTATAAATACTGTAGAAGCAAAGAAAATACTTGAAGAAGTGCATGAAGGGATATGTGGAACACATGCAAATAGCTACATAATGGCCAGACAAGTGATGAGGGTAGGATGTTATTCATTGACATTAGAGAGTGACTATATTAATTATGCAAGGAAATGTCATAAATGTCAGATTTACGTAGATAAAATCCATGCTCTTTTTGTGCCACTGCATGTTATAGTGCCTCCATGGCCTTTTTTTATATGAAAAATGGATTTGATTGGACCAATTACACTAAAAGCTTCAAATAGGCACCGATTCATCTTTGTAACAATTGATTATTTCATGAAGTGGGTAGAAGCAACTTCCTATGCTAGCACGACCCGATCGATTATATGTTTTATTATAAAGAAAGAAATAATTTACTGATATAAACTACATGAAAGGATAATTTTTGACAATGCCAACAACTTTAATGATGAATGTTGAGGGATGTAAGCACACAATTTAAGATAAACTACCATAATTTAGCACCTTATCGCTCAAAGATGAATAAGGCTATAGAGGCCACCAATAAGAACATTAAGAAGATTCTAGAGAAAATGACTAATACCTATAAAGACTGATATAATAAGTTGCCATTTACTTTGCTTTTATACAAAACATCCATTCGTACTTTTACTTAGGCTACTCATTTTTCTTTGGTATATGGCATAGAGGTTGTCTTGCCAATTGAAGTTAAAATTCTTTCTTTAAGGTTTTTAAGGGAAGTGCAACTAGAGAGGCGAAATGGATTTGTAATCATTATGAATAGTTAAACTTAATTAAATAAAAGATGCTTGTAACAATCAATCATGGATAAATGTATTAGAAAAGAATGATAAAGGCACATAATAACATGATGAAGCCTAAGTGTTTCTATGAAGAAAAGTTTTGAAAAGAATACTACCCAATGAACATGCCAATAGAGGAAAATGGAAACCTAACTAAGAAGGTCCATATGTCGTAAATAAGGTAATCTTCAGTGGAGCACTAATCTTGGCAGAAATAGATAAAGATGAATTACTGAACCCTATAAGTTAGGATATTGTTAAAAAATATTTTGTATAAAAGATGAAAAAAATGAAAAAAAAGGAAAGAGATAAAAAAAGGTTAAGATTGAAAACCCAAAAGGGCAATCTAGGTCATAAGGGGAAATACTTAAGTTAAAAACTAGAAAGAATGGCTTAGGTATAAGAAGGAAATTAGAGAAATAATCAGATCATGAACTTGAAATAGAATAACATAGGGCAATAGTATGTTTGATTTGAAGGAAGTGAAAGGTATGTCTTCAATGTCAAATAGGGGGCATTATTGTACTTCGATGCGTCAACTTGATTAAAGCCATTAGTGAGACAAGATTTCTAATAAGAAGATCACAGGTGAACAATCCAAATCCGTCCTGATGTTCAGTAATTGAAAATTTGAAGACAGATCCTTGATATCATCCCATTTGTTCAATTTCTTAATAAACCAAATTGTATATTTCTTTTTCTCCTTTAAAGCAACTTGAGAACCATGCTTATCCAAAATTGCAATAAACACCCATTTTTCTCTTTGTTCAAATTCTTATTATTCATATCTTGATTGAAAAAGATGTTGCATTTGGCATAATATTATTGGTAATGGTTGAAAATCCTCATAGTAAAACTTGAATTGGGATTCAAAAAAGGTTTTAGGATAACTAAGAAAAACAAACAAAAGTAAAAAAAAAAAGAAGAAAAATAAAGAATAAGTAATGAAAAAACGATGATGAAAAATGAAAAAAATGATGATGAATGAAAAGATGGGAAAATGAATGGATGAAAGAATGATGAAAAATTAATGGATGAGAGAAAGATGAGAAAAGAATGAATAAATGAAATAAAAAATAAAAAATGTGGATTAATGATGATGAATGAAAGGATGGGAGAATGAATGAAAAAATGAACAAATGATGAGTAAAGAGAAATGGATGAAAAGGGAAAATGAAGTGAATAAATGAAATGCAAAATGAAAAAAAAAATAATGATGAATGGATGATTGGAAAGATGAATGGATGATTGGAATAAGTAAAATGAAGAATGGGGATGAATGGATAAATGGAAAAATGATGAATGAAGGATGAATGAAGGGTGAATGAATGATGAATGGTGATGATGAAGGAAAAGGAGAAAAGGTATCTTTGGCAAAAATCAATAGATAACTAATAAAGAGATTAAGGCAAAAAGAGCTAAAGAGAGAAATGAGGAGAAACATTTGGAGTAATAAAAGATTTCAATAAGATGAGTATCGTTTGATTGTTGATGACTTATCTAGAACCAAGAGTTTGAGGATAGTATGGTGATAAAAACCTTATTACTATAAGTATGGGCACATGATGCAAACAAACTATTTGAATCACTTGAACTATATTTTTTGCATTCATTATATATATTGCATGCAAAATGAAACATGTTTTTTGATAAAGTAATTATGTCATTTGGAGAATGAACATTTTTCAAGAAAAGGCTAAATGCTCAAATTAGGATCAAACATTTTGGTGGTTGTTCAATTCAAGATCAAACATTATCAATTTGTAATAATGTAGGATTTATTTCAACGGTAAAAGGAACATGCATCTTACGCGCTATTAAATTACCCACATGCAAAAGCCATGATAGCCAAAATATGATATGGAATTAATTTATCCACTTGTAACGGCTGCTTCAGCTTATTATGGTTGTTTTTTAAGTTTATTTTATTTTTTTACCTCTCTTTTTTATCGTTTCTATCTGTGAGATAGCTTCAGCTTAGGGTTTTTTCCTCGTTTCTTCTTATTTTCATCATAAATTGAAAATATTTTTTTATTGAAATAACATCTGAACACAATATCTTCTTCAAATATCAGTTAATCTAGTAGTTTAGATTCAAGGTTGGTATAAATTTGTGGTTTTTCTCATGCTCTGATTTTCTCTGAATTTATTTTTCAAAATATTAAAATTTTAGGGTTTCTAGAGAAGGGTCTTATGATATAAACATGTATAAGTTAATTTTAGCTAGTTACCTTATAGAATGGGACTTTAAAAGAGAACCTATTTTCTATTAATGCAACGTGAAGGTAGCTAGATGGACTTCATGGACAAATAGCAATCTTGGTAGAAGATTTTATGAATGCCCACATTATCCGATAAATTTACTAGTATTTCTTTGGTATTTTTGCTAGTATTTCTTTGGTGTTTTTTTTCGTATTTATTTTTTGATATTTTCTTAGTGTAATTGTAGGCTAATAAATTTACTGGTATTTTTTGGCTATTTTTGTTAGAATTTATTTACTGATATTTTTTTGGTGTGATTGTAAGGCACTATTTGTGGATTTCATTTATGGTATAATCCTAAAATTTTTGAAAGAGCGAAAGAGATTATTTTGGAGCTGAAAGAAAGAGAAAAATTTTTATATAGTCATGTTCAAAGTTTGAAATATGAGGTTTCAAAATGGAAGGAAAATGTTGATGAAGTTGATGTTATCGTAGAGAATATGCAGTTGAGTAGAGAAGTTAGTTTTTTAAGGTTGAAATTGAAAGAATGCAATAAAATTATCGGTGATGGATATGGTAGAGATGGCAACTGGAAAATAATTTAGCTTATCTCATTCTTTTTTATACTTGTGTTTTGTGTAATCTTTTTCAACCCCAAAAAAATTCTGAAAACTTAACTGATATGCTTGATAATGGGTTAGGATTGTTATGAAAGGTCTGTAAATGTTTGCTAAAACTCTTTTTATATCAATGAACATTTTGCCCTATGAATTCTATTGCATTATGTTATTAGCTGTGAAAATATGGTTTAGGGGGTGTTTGGTTTTTGACCGGAAATACCTTCAATAACCTCATTAAAACTTTTTCTTGATATTATTCAAGACATTTTTGGTGAAAAATGGTTTGAGTAATCATGTCATAAAAATTTATGAGGAGATTATTGAAGGTGTTTTTGGCAGAAATGCCTTCAATAACCCCATCAAAAATTTATTTTTTTGGATTATTCAAGGAGTTTTTAGCAAAAAATACTTTGAATAATCACGTTATAAAAATTTATGAGGGGATTTTTTAAAGCCTTTTTGGCCAAAAACATCTTCAATAATCCCCTTATAAATTTTTTTGACGTGATTACTCGAGGCATTTTTTCACAAAAAACACATTGAGTAATCACGTTATAAAAATTTATAAAGGGATTATTAAGGCGTCCCCATTAAATTATTTTTGGGGATTATTCAAGGTATTTTTTACAAAAAATGCCTTAAGTAATTAGGTAATAAAAATTTATGAGGGGATTATTAAAGGTATTTTTGGTTAAAAACACCTTTAATGACCTCATTAAAATTTTTTTTTTTAAGATTATTCAAGGCATTTTTGGCCAAAATACCTTCAATAACCCATTAAAAATTTTTTTTAAGATAATTGAAGGCATTTTTGGTTAAAAATCACTTAAGTAATCACATCATAAAAATTTATGAGAGGATTATTGAAGGTGTTTTGGGTCAAAAACACCTTTAATTACCCCACTAAAATTTTTTTCCAAGATTATTCAAGGCATTTTTGGCCAAAAAATGCCTTGACTAATCACATCATAAAAATTCATGAGAAAATTATTGAAAGCATTTTTAGCCAAAAATGCCTTTAATAACCCTATGAAAAAAAAAATTTTGGATTATTCAAAGCGTTTTTTGCGAAAAATGCCTTAAGTAATCATGTCATAAAAATTTATGAGGAAATTATTAAAGGCATTTTTTGGCAAAAAACTCATTCAATAACCCTATTAAAAAAATTTTTCAGTATTATTCAAGGTATTTTTGGCCAAAAACACCTTCAATAATCCCCTCATAAATTTTTATGACGTGATTACTCAAGGCATTTTTCACCAAAAAAAAATCCAATTTAGCATGATTTTGCCTAATCAGTTGTTTCCTATTCTTTTTACTTGTTATAAAAGCGCATATGATGCACATTCCTCTTATCGTTGAAATAAATCCTACAGATAATGTTTAATCCTTATTTGTATGAATTAAAACATTTGAACCTGATTGAGTAACCACCCAAATGTTTGTTCTTGATTTGATCCTTTAGCTTTAAAGGAAAAAAAAAGAATAAAGAGAAAAGACAATTTTCAAGAGAAAGAGAAATCCTTTTTAAAAGGCCTTAGATGCAACTCAAGTTTTCAAAAATGAGATTTTCAAAGTTTCCTAGCCTCTCTTTAGAGGAGCCTTTCCAAATTGAGATTTTTAAAGCTTCATAACCATTTTCCAAATAAGCTTTTCAAAATTGAGATTTTTAAAGTTTTCTCTTTTTAAAAGAGCTTTTTAAAAGGAAGATTTTATAGTTTCATAGTCTCTATTTAGAAAAGTTTTTCAAAGTTAAGATTGCTTTTAAAAGTATTGAAGCCTCTGTTTAGAGGAGTTCTTCAAAATCAAGCTTTCAGAAACTATTATGGCAAAAAAAAAAAAAGCAACTTGAAAAGAATAAAACAAACAACAAGCAAAAACCTTTCAAACCCTAGTTTCAGACAAAATTGATGTTTTTGTCTTTCTGATCCTAAAAAATATGACAGACACCTAATATTGTTTATGCAAAATTTAGCTAGTTGTGATTCAAAATTTGACTCGATTCAAATCTAACATTTTTTAATTTTGACAAGTTTTAAATAAAATTAGGACCAATTTGACTTAAATTAATATTTCTTTAAGAATCTTGATTACACTTCTAGAAACATAAAATTACTAAAATACCTTTCAAGGGTATTTTTGTAATTAACTTCTTAAAGTTGAATTTTCGTGAAAACTTTCAAATCATGATTAAACATTATTTTGTGATTTTTTATGTATTGAAAACCTTGATCATGCCTTAGGATATGTAAAATTACTAAAATGCCATTTAGAGGTATTCTTGTAATTTGACCTTTTTAATGTTAGTTTTTTGTGAAAAACTCCAGATCATGATTTGATGTTGCTTGATGATTTTTGGGGTATTAAAAACCTTAATTGTACTTCAAAAGGTGTGAAACCTTTAGAGGTATTTTGTAATTTGACCTTTTTGAGATCCATTTTTCGTAAAATGCTCCATATCATGTTTTAAAATTATTCCATGATTTTTTTATGCATTAAAAACCTTGAGTGCCTTTGAAAGATGTAAAGTTATCAAAATACCCTTTAAGGGTATTTTCATAATTTGAGCTTTTCAAGGTTTGTTTTTCATGAAAACTTTCAGATTATAATTTCATATTATTTTAAGATTTTTTGTACTTTAAAATCATAAAAAGGAAGAAAGGATCATGGCTTTCCAAGAAAATTAGACAAAAAGGCCAAAACTTTAACAAAGGTAAATTGGTCTTCTTACACTGTCCTAATTGCGCATAAACCACCATTTCTGCTGGATTCATCATGAACCATTGATCATTTAAAGGTCTAGATCTAAGGGTGAAAGGTGATTGCTTGAAAAATAAACCAAGGGAGGAATATTAGCCTTAGGATGCATTCTTAATCATGGGCTATCATACATTTGCATGGGTTATAAATTTATCATTTAGGGCAGAATGGAGAGGGAGGAGACAGCTTGAAAGTGGCATGAAAAAAAAGGAGAAAAGGAAAAAAATAGTAAAACTTTGGGAAAGCTTTGTGAAGGCATAATTTTTACTACATTCTTCATTACATTTCACATCATTTTTTATAGTTTTCATATTATTTTGCTTTGAATTTTCTATTTTTTTTAAGAGGAAACAACTGCCTCTATAGTTGTTTGCCTCTATAACTCTACGCTTAATAATAATAAAAATCAACCAACTAATCAAAAGTTTGGTTATCAAGGAAAGGAAACATCCACCATTCTTGTAACCATGGGAGATTAAGCCAAGCCTCCATTCCCCATGGCTAAACCTCATTTTGGTTTCCATTATGTGTTTTCCTTGCTTTAAATAATGTATT
The DNA here is from genome assembly GCF_047325235.1 of Durio zibethinus. Taxonomy (NCBI): domain Eukaryota; kingdom Viridiplantae; phylum Streptophyta; class Magnoliopsida; order Malvales; family Malvaceae; genus Durio; species Durio zibethinus. The sequence goes on from NC_143185.1 coordinate 9,615,456, forward strand.
CGGATGTTTTCAATAAGATGCTATATGTTGTTTGCATGATTGTTGGTTGTTTTAATAGTTTGCATGGTTTTATGGTTTCTATTTTTAGTAGTTCCCTACATGTTTAATGAAATTCCTTTTATGATATAAATGCCTTCATATGATAGCTTTATACGTATTTGATGCATGATTTAGCTAAATAAAAGGTTGTATGTTTATGGAAGCCATGAGAAATGTTTGACCAAGTTCCCCCATACTTGGCCAAACCTCCTTTTAGTGTTTGGTGGCCAAATATTGCTCAAATCATGAGTGCTTGCTTTTGTTTTTGGCTTGTTTGTTATGTTTTCCATATGTTTGATGAAATCTTTAAAGAATAAAAGCGTTTAATTAATAAATATTTTGGTGAATTTTTCTTAGTTTGCATGTGCTTGATTCCAAAAAAAAAAAATGGTTGAGGCATGTCTTTAATATTGGGTCTAACAATTTTTGCATGAAATGATCTAGTTGAAACCCCCATTTTTTGTTCTTAAACCCTTAGTGTTTGACCCATTTTACTATGTTTTTTTGCATACATGTTTAGTTTGTAATATATTTGTAGATATGCCTAAGTTTGTAATATGTTTGTTTCTATTTTCATACATGTTCCATGCATTAATGGTTGATTTAATCAATGGCATTTTTGTAATTTTGTTACATGCATTCCCCATGTAAATCCTAAACCAAACCGTAAACCTTATATCAAACCCTAAATCCTAAACCCTAAATTTTAAACCAAAACCTTAAACCCTAAACCTTACCATAAATCAAAACCATAAACCCTAAACCTTAAATCAACCTTAAGCCCTAAAAACGCAAACCAATCTCCAAGCCCAAAAAATGAACATTTGATCCCTTTTATGCATTTGCAGCTCATTCTACTTTCTTGTTACATGTAGCCTCAATTTGTCATGCATTTATATTTTTTCATTCATGTTTAATTATCATACGTATATTATATATTATTATGTACATGCATACCATTCATAAGTTTTATAAACAAGGTTTTTCAAGAAAAAATGTTTTAAAATAAGATAATATATCAAATAAAGATAGCTTTTGAGATTTGGCCTAAATATAAAGAAACTCTTAAATGTTATCATTTATGTGAGATATTATCTTGGTTTTTATGGGGCAATTTGAAAACCCTTAAGTTAGGGGTATTTTCAAAACTCTTCCTAAATATAGGAGGGTGAAGGAAATATCTTGATAATTAGGACTTTTTAACATTGTCCAAAAAAAAGTCATTTTTCTTTTAAAAATGATTTGCTTTCAAAAAAAAGAAGAAAATGAGATTTAATTTTTGGAATAAATTATTAAAAGTAAGGAATTAATTTATAAACATTAAAATAAGATTATTTTTACCAAAATCAAAGGATAACATGCAATCAATTGGTACTATTTTTAATAGGCGCTGTAAGGGTGCTAATCCTTTCCCATGTATAATCAATTGTTAGACTTAACATTGATTTTCCCATACTGTAAAATGATGTTTTAATAAACTTTAAACTTGTTTTAAATGTTTTATTAAAAGGATAAAATTTTAGGTGGCCAATCACACCCAAAAAAAGATTGGTTGTGACTCATCGATTTTGAATTTATTGAAAATCTTTTTTACTTCTTCTCCCCAAGTCCAATAGTCAGGTTCCCAGACTTATATGTTGCAACACATGATTTTCTAAGAAACAATATAGTGTTGCTCAATCCACAACTGAAGTCAAATATGTACTCGCTGGAAGTTGTTGTGCTCAAATATTATGGATTAAACAACAATTAGAGGATTTTGAAATTACAATGGATCACATTCCATTTAAATGATAATACTTGTACCATAAATCTTACCAAAAAACCAATTCAACACTTTAGAACCAATCATATTGAAATAAGGCATCATTTATTAGATATCACATTAAAAAAAGTGACATTGTGCTTGAAAATGTTGATACCTTGCATCAATTAGCTTATATTTTTACAAAGCCTCTTGATAGAGATAGATTTTGTACAATTAAAGGTGAGTTAGGCTTAATGAATGCTCATTGAAATGCTTATATGATGAGTTTCTTGATTGTTGTTGGAGAATGATGATAGAATTAATTTTTATGTTACCGTGCTTGTGTGATTATTGGATGTTTGTTTAAAGTGATTGTATACATTTGTTTTTAAAAAATTTCATTTAAAAAAAAATGCTAAATAGCAGAATGATTAGTTCTGGCTAGCAAAGAGGTCATGATCTTTTAAACCCCCAAAATCCCTTCATCATCTTTATTTTTCCTTAGCCAGCTTTATCTTCTATTTCTTCTTCCTTATTTTCAATCATAAAACCCTAAGTTATCAACTCTCAAATTCCTTCAAAAATCATATTTTTCAACTTAAATTTCTTGCAAAACTCTTTATGCTCACTTGATTTCTTGCTATTTCATCTTAAGATTTCTTCAAAACATCACAAAATCATACTTCTCTCTTTTCTTTCTCTCTAAAAATTGATCCCTTTTTGTGCCATTACCTAAAAACCTTCTTTCACTCATTATTTTTAGCTCTTTCAAACATATAATCTTTTCTATCACCCATATTCATCAACTATTCCATCAATTTCACAAAATCCCATCTCTATTCTCTCATTCATATTTTCCAAGGTCCTTTTATGGCTCCCAAAACTAGACCACCTCTTGCTTCATTGGCTAGAAGTAGATATCCTCCTAGGGAAGGCTTTCTACTCATCTACAAAACCAGCAGTCAACTAAAATTTTGAAAACCCTATAGCCAAGGATTGATATGAGACAAGTTTTTCTCACTAGTATTTCAAGCAAAAGAGGCTAATTAATCTTAAATTCCTTTATTCAATTACCTTTCTATATCATAGTGCTTTTGAAAATTTTGATTGGATTAATTATTTGAGTATGGAAAGAAGTGTATTTGAAATTTTAGTCAAGGTGTTTTATAGTAATGCTAATTGTGTTAAGTTTGATGGTGAAAGAAATAGATATTGTGTTGATAGGTTTAGAACTTTTGTGATGGGGAGAGAAATAATTGTGAACAAAGAATTGTTGGCTAAATCTTTCATGTTAAAGGACAAAGGAAAAACCAATACTAGGTGCAATGCAATTAGTTTAGCACAAGATATTTTTTAGGATGATTCTTTAATGGTTTTCCCTACACAAGCCTCTAAATTATCCAAGATAGGTTACTACATCTTATTATTAATCATGTGTTAGCACCCATTGAGACCCAATACTCCATTAGAAAATAAGATTATTGGTGGATGTATAAGATCAAACATAGAGAATTACCCAATCTTGTGCATTTTATTTTTAATGATATAATGCTTGTGGTACAAAATATGGAGTACACATTGGTTTATGGGATATTAACAACCAACCTTCTTAAGAAATCAGGTATCAATAGTAGGAGTCATTATGAGATTATGTCAAATGATCCTTGTAGTGTTCTTGAAATTCATACACTTCATAGTATGGGTTATATTCAAAATGCTAATGGTGTGAGGATTAAGAAGCATGGGATTGGATTTGGGCAAGAAAAAGAAAATAAAGTTCATGATGTTCCTCCAAAAGGTCATTCTAGTCTACCATTTGATACTTAAGGAGCTTTGTAAGTGTTTATAACTCAAATGAACAACCTACATTCATTAGTTGGGGACATGAACTATGGACCTTACTCAAATGAGATGGTTGATCAAATCTGCCAAATGAGGATTGTTTAAGAGAGAATAAAGCAATGCTTTCATCATTTTCCACCATTTTCTCATCCTTCATGAAACCCCTATTGCCTAGCTAATATGGTTTTCCTACATATTAATCTTTTTAAGCTTTTAATTTTATCTTTCACAACTTTTATAAGCAAGTTTTCTTGTAGTATTAATTCTTGCACTTTGCACATGTTATAATCCATGGCATGACTATAGTTTTATTGTGGTTCCATTGTGTGGTATTGTGTTGATGGATTACTATTATGTTGCTATTGTGATCATGAGTTTGTTGCCTTGAATTGATTTTTGCTATGACAAAAAGGGGGAGAATTTATGGAAATTTGCTATTGATAATGGATTTATTTATGGGATTACATGTGCTTAAGCTATATGAATGCTCTTGATATCTTGATATTATTACAAAATTGGTGATAAACTGCTTATTATGCTAAAATGTGATGGATTTGCTAAGTATGTTTGTGTTGGAAACTTTATGAATAATGGCTTTATGTTTTTTATCGTGCTTATATTCATGGGGAGCTTATATTTTCATTTTTTTCAAAGGAAGTTTTTTTTTTCAAAGCAAATTTATCTTAGCTTTTGTCATATAAAAAATAGGCAAATTGTTAACCTTGAATTGATGATTATTTTGAAATAACAAAACAATATCATTAAAACTTGAAATAAATTACTTTGAACTCATAAAGAAAATTTTACTAACAATTTTTAGATGAAAAATGATTCAAGATCTAAAACAAACTTTTTTCCTTATTTGAAACATGTTTTATACAATTCTGAGAAGAAGGGATCGATCCCCTTGTGGACAAGATTGATCTATTCAAGAATGGATTAATTGGTATTTTAGGCAAAATGCTTCCCAGTTACAGAATTGCAAAATGGATCAATCCTTTTGTATATAGAACAATTGATTTTTTATCTGGAAAGCAAACTAATTTCAAAATGAACAAAATGGATCAATTCTCTAGAAAAATGGATCAATCAAGTACCAAAAAGGATCACTCCATTCCAAATTGGATCGATTGGTTTTTGTTATTGCTAGAAATGTTTTGGCTTGAAAGGCTAAAACTAATCAATCCCCTCAAAAAATGGATCGATTAGTTTGGCCCTAACAGCTTTAAATAGTCATATTTTGCTATTTTCTGCAAAGCACTCAAAGCATTTAATGAAGGCAATGGCTCTTTACTCCTTTCTACATATAAAAAGATGTCTTTCACCAAATTATGAGCAATCTAGACCTAAGAGAAGTTATTGTTATCCATCCTTCATCTTTTTTAAGCATTAAATAGCAAATTTTGAAGTGTAAAAGAGCATAATTTCCCATTTTGTATTCATTTCCTTTTTTTTATCATTCATCATCTTTCATTTGTACTTCAAATTAGTAAACACCCAACCTTAGAGAAGTTTTTAAGTTCGTAAAAACACTCAAGATTTGAGATTGTGAGTTTAAAGGGGAGTATAAACCTTAAGAGGTTTAGTTATTGATTGTATCAAGCTTTGGAAGAGATAATTATAACATTCAACATTTATATAATGGATTGAACTCCTTGGCAAGTAAGGCTAAGAGAGAGGAAGCAGGTGCCTAAAGGAAGGACCGAACCTCTATAATTTTCAGTGTTTGATTCTCTAAGTCTATTATTTTATTTTTCAAGTTATTTTTCCTGTGCAAATATATATTATGTTTTTTTGTTTAAAAATACATATTTATGATTATTGTGTTAATTGGTAATCAAATTTTCAAACTTTATAATTAACCAATTCACCCCCTCTTGGTTTATTCAATACTTTGAGCTAAAAATCAGATTCTCCTAAATTTTTTAAATGAAGCAAAAGGGTAGAATAAGCAAGTGCGACATTTCTACAAGTCTGGTTCTAAAATGGTCGATGATATGTATCCTTGAAACTTTTAAAATTAATGAAAATCTTTATTGATTTAAATTGTCTAAAAATTAATGTCTTCATCTATGTTCTTTAAATAATATGCCATAATGAGCTAATGGAAAAATAATAATGGATGCAAATATACTTTCATCAAACTTTTAAAGTGAAAGAGATACCTTTAAAGAACTATACCTAAATATGGGAAGAGGCTTAAAAGGTTTGCTTTCAACAAAAAAGAATAATAAAACTTGGCATACCTAACATGTATCATTTGCTTAAACACATTTTTGCCATACCAGCTTAAGACAAGGATTAGTGGTTGTAAATATATTCTTATCAAACATTCGAAGCAAAAAGATATCTTTAAAAGTCTTACCTAAGTATAGGCAGATTTTTAAGTAATTATTTTTTAAGGCTATAAATTTCATACCATGCACTTTTAACTTATGATAACTAATAAAGGTTCAAGAATATTATGCCTTAGAAATCAAGAATAATTGCCTTCTTGCATGTATAATATGTAAGCTTAAACCAAAGTCACGGAAAGTAGGAATACAACTAGGATTGAAAGGGTTGAAAAGGCTCAAGAGGAAACGAAGGAAAGAGTCATAGAAATGCAATAAACATCGATAGATAGTTGATAGAGTTAAAGCAGATACTGATGTGATCCTTAAAAAGGAAAAGAGTTGCTGATACATTAGAGGTAAGGGAAAAAGTCACCATTAAAGAATCATTATACCCACTCAAATTCACACTTCCCTATGCTCAAAATTCCCATACTACATAGGCACCCTCAACAAGTCATTAACTTTACACCTATGCAAGTCTTTTTGCTAGATCATTTTTAGTCCATATAAATGTCAACCCAAGCTTTGCTCATTTTGATCCTATTGTGATGCCAAAGCTTGATGATCCCAAAGAGCAAAAGAAGTTAAAAAGAGTATCAAAGTTAACAAAGAACATGGAAATGAGAAACGAGCATGATCTGCTAGAAGAAAGGTTTAAGGCAATCAATGGGCATGATGTGTATGGAAGCATCAATGCCAACGAGTTGAGCTTGGTACCTGACCTCGTCATACTAACAAATTTTAAAGTTTCAAAATTTTAAAAATATGATGGAACTAAGTATTCATTCACCCATTTCATAATGTTTTGCCGTAAGATGATAGGTCATACATATAACAACAAGCTTTTGATTCATTGCTTTCAAGATAGCCTTACAAGGTTAACAATTAGGTGGTACATCTAATTGGATGAAAACAAAATTCATTCTCATAAAGATCTAGCTTAGGATTTTATTGCTCAGTATAAACATGTGGTTGACTTGACTCTTGACAAATTATCCTTACAAAACATGGAAAGAAAAGCCAATGAAAGTTTTAAAAAGTAAGCCTAAAGGTGGTGAGATGCAATTGCTTAAGTACAACTACCCCTGATAGAGAAAGAAATTACTATTATGTTTGTTAACTCCTTGAACACTCCCTATTATGAAAAAATGATCAAGAATGTCGTAAAAAACTTTGTTGACATAATGACTTATAGGGAGATGATAGAAAATGCAATCAAGGATGGTAGGATTGAGTTGAAAGATATGACTGATGTTGAAAGGATTAGCCATTAAAAAGAATAAAAGAGAGGTGCAAGCAGTCACATTTAAAGAACTTCATCCCATGCAATCCTTATCCACATCATCAACCCTACCTCTCAATCATAGGCAGCATCTCTCAAAGTCTGTATCTTTCTTAACTAATCTAGCAGTTAGGCTTTCAAACAAATCTAAAATGAAGGCTCATGATCCTGTCCCTACACTTAGGCTTACCACCTGACCAACAAAAAGCTAAAAAAGATCGAGAAACAGCCAAGAGAAACTCGTAATCTCATTTTTTATCATTGCCTTTACTAATAAAAGACTAATAACTCACTCTTATGCCTTTAAAAATAACTTCAAATCCATTGACAAGGAGTTATGATCCTAATAATAAGTGTGATTATCATATAGGGGCAATTGGCCATTCAACCAAAAAATATAGGTGGTTCAAAGAAAAAAGTTAAGGATCTCATCAAAAGTGATATTTTGACTCCAGAGCTTATGGAACAATGGAAGTTGACTACCTACAATCATGAAATTTGAGGAATTGAGTTATGGGAAGAAGTTTCAAATTTTGAATTATCAAGATAGGATAATTTTTTTTTTAACCTTTGAACTTTTATTTTGTTCATGCCATGCATATGGTGTTACTAAGAGTTATTTTGATTAATCTTGCTAGAGTTTTATTTTGGAAAAAATAAATGCTTTGTAGTTTTTCTATGAAAACTATTTTCATGTAATTGCTCACAATAAAGCCACACATGATGAATTCATAAAATAAAAAAGTTGCAAAAAATGGTGAAAATGAAAACTACAAAAAAAGATAGGATTTTTGTTAAATAATGAAAAGAGTCTCGAAAGAATTGGTGGTCAGTATGAACCAATCCCACTTTTCCTCTCGAATATTTCATGGTCAAGCCCATTTGAATGAAAATTACACAAGAGCCTTAACTTTTCAAAGGGCATACATTCGAATTCTATAAACTGAATTTTCACATGATCATACTATAACCAAAAGAGGTGATAATCTTTTCATCGACAATGAATAATGAAAGGCTCAATTTAAAAATTTTAGGTTTCTAGAAAACCAAATAAACATGATGCTTTTTTAATGATTCTAAATGCAGGTACTTTGATAAATGTCAAAATTATGCTGTGGCTTAAAAATGAATTGTCAAAACCAAAATCACCCAAATCTTTTAAAATGATTCTAAATGTACTAGCCTTACAGTTTTTGACCCCAAAATTATTCTTGTCCAGTGTCTTAAGGCACATTGACTAAAAAGAAAGACATCATTGCCTTTAAGACAACTTGAGTTTTGATCAACCCATTCTTTTTTAACCTTTGACACCTTAACCAAGTTCATTCTACTTGAACCTTTTCTCACATTAACCTTCACTAGAGATGGTTTGTCAAGATAAGGTACTTTTGTTGTATTGTGACATGGGATGTTTGAAAAAATAAAACAATAATAATAAAAAAAAGAAAGCAAGATACGAGGAAAAAAGAAAAAAAGGGAAAAGAAAGAAATTTTTTATTATGACATGGCATTTAAATGAATTCAAAAATAAAAAGATCTTAATAAATTTATGAAGAGATCAAGGACAGAAAACCAAAGAGTTCAAAAAAAGTTAGAAAGGCTAGTAAAATCCTAAGTAAAGAAAATTTTGAAAAATGAAAAAAAAAACTTTTCTTCAAACCTTTTTCATAAAAGATTGCTCTTTAAAAGTGAGTAACTATGCTTGAGATAATAAATAGCCATCTTTCATCATCCCTTCACAAATATAAAAATCTATCTTTTGCTGCCCCTTTGAGCCTAATATTTTTTTTTTCTAAATAAACCCTGACCAAAGATCATCCTCAACACTCAAGGGTAAAAAGAGATATACTTAGGGTTAGGTATGGTAAAGTCCAAGGAGGAACCTTATAGATTGAAGGGAAATGTTGAATAAAAGGTTCCCAAAAGTTTTGAATCCACTTAAAGAAAAGGAAAAAAAATAGATGAAAAAAACAAGAAAATAAGAAATGGGAAAGAAAATGAATGAAATGAGAAAATAAAAAGGAAAAAGTAAAAACAAAAGTAAAGGAAAAGAAAGAAATGGAAAAGCAAAAATGATTAAATGAAAAATATAGGAAAATGAAAGGACAAATGCCCCAAATTGAATCCTTTAAATAAGAAAAATGATCTTTGGTTTAATTACACTTAAACACTTATTTTTTGGCCTGTCTATTATTTTCTTTGAAAATCCTTAGCCTTGGCCTGTATTACATCCTTTGAAAAGTCTATATTGGATCAAATATGAATGTTGAAAATTGAAAAACTTCTCTTTGAAGAACGACTTTAAAACTTATGAACATTTTATTACCTACTTACTCATTAGGATCATTAACTCATTTTGGATATGTTTGGATTCTTATGTGCATGATGAAACAATCAAAAAGAAGAAAATGAAAGAAAAAAGATCTAGCTCTAGAGTGAAAACCTTAAAAAAAGGGCAGTCTAGAGCAAACTTAAAATATTTTGAAGCTATTCCTAATGCCAAACAAAATAATAGAAGATAATAAGAAACAAATCAGACCCTAGAAAAATCTAAGAATATCAAAACCATAAAAATTTGAAATCCATTAAAGGGATTTTTTTAAAATTGAGCCTTCTTCTCTAATTCTAAAATAGCCCTCCAAAATTTTGAACCCATCATAGTTAGCCTTGACATTTATCAACATGTCACATTTGGATACTAAACAGAATATCAAACATGTTTGGTTTTTCAAGGGATTCATACTTTTTAGAAATAAAAAGTTATAGGTTTCATTTGTGACCTTAGATGGAAAAATATACATCTCATTTATTCCCTTTAAGTGGTGAAGCCTTCTTGAATGAACCGAAACCTTGATGTGATAAATGGTCAAACTATTAGAAATGAAAATTGTCACCTCTTTTATCCATAATGGTGAACGCCAATTCTTCAGAGACTTGAAAATCACTTTTTGAAAATTTACATTTTCTTTTAACATAAGATTTAGTTATGTAGGACAATTTTGTTGGTCATTTTGAAAAAGTTTAAGTGTCTAGTTAGGCACTTTTGTAAAGAATAAAGCAATCATTTAGGCTAGTTTTGATTACAAAAATGTTTTCCATTAAAATAAACATTTTTCAAAAGAAAAAAAGATTCTTTATGCTAATAACTCTATTTCATAGAGTTATTTATAGTGCTTTTATGGTTGATTTTTGCTGAGTTCTTAGCAAAATAATGTTCTTTTTACTCCTAAGTAGTGAATTTTTTGTTTTGTAGGTTTTCTTGAAGAAAAGAATGATTTTTGGTAATTCTTGAAGATTCTTGAAGTTTCTTGATAATTGTTGAATGATTCTTTATCATATTCAAGATAGTTGAGATGTTCTTGAAAGTTCTTGATTTTTTGAAAATCTTGAAGTTCAAGAAAGGAAAAAATGTTTAAGATTGGTTTTGGCAAGTGTTATGGAGTTGAAGATGATGAATCTTGAAGAAAGATGATGGAAATTCATGCAAGAATTCAAATTGGAATTTTGGCATTAAATAGGGGCAGAATTGTACTTTCACATAATTGCAAGTCCATGTTAGTTTGTATTGGTGCACATGCATGGGATTACTATGGGATGACATGGTATTTAAAGAGTTTTCTTATTGGTTAAGGAAGATGATGTGGCATGATGAGGTGACAATTCTATTTTCTTTTCCTATTCGGAGTTGGATTTCTTTTTTTAGTAGTGAAGTATTCCTAATTCTACTTGGAGGAGGATTTTGCATGGGTTATAAATACATGTTGTATGAGCATTTAGGAAGCTTTTTGGATGAAGTTAATTTCTAATTTTTCTTCAAGAATTTAAGTCAAGGCATGGAAGAGAAGATCAAGATCAAGATGGAAGAATTCGAAGCAAATTTTTTGAAGGTAAATATAGTAAGGTCGAAAATATACTTTCTTGATTTGGCAAGATTCTAATTTTGGTAAGTTGATATATGGTATGAAAGAGTTGCTACATGATAAGTTATGGTATAGTAAAGATATAGAGGCTTTCTTTTAAAGAGTCTTAGTTGACTTAGTTGAGGAAGCATTATTGGATTGAAGAAACCAAGTCCAACCGAAACTATGAAGTCTTCTTCGAGACCTATTTCAGCCAAATAACCTAGGGATTTTTAGGTCTATAAATACATCATGATCTCTTAGAAAAAAAGGTGTGGTTGGGGTGACAGAACAACCTATGTCTTTAGCTTTAGGTTTTTCTAAGTTTTCTTCTAAGTATTCTTTAGCATTATTTCTCAAAACAGTTTTTATTATTATGTTCTTGCAACTTTAAATTTAAGTTTACAATTCAAGTTTTCTTTAATTTCAAGTTCTTGCAAATTTAATTTAAAGTGCTTTAATTTTGTATTCATGTTCTTTAATTTTTGCATAATCCCTTTAAAGTTTTCAAATTTAATTTTTGTTCTTGGTTCCATAATTGTAGTTTAGGTGTAGATTTTGTTTTCTGTTTTTATGTTTCTTTTGATTTCGGTTTTCATGACTTTTAAGCTTTAAAAAAGTAGTCTATCTTAGAAAAAATTTATTTCATGTCTACAATTCAGTTTAGCATACTTTAGGATTGTTTATAGCTACTGTTTTTTCAGTTTTCTGCACTGTTTTTAAATTCTGCATTTAGTTTACTGCACTGTTTCGGTTTCTGCATTAGTTTTAGGTTTAATGTTCTGTTTTCTGCACTTACACAATTTTTCCGCAGTTTGTTTTAAGATACTGCACTTGTTTAGTTTGCATAATTTTGTTTTAGATTAATTTACTGCATAATTAAATTACCTACTGCAAAATTTTCTGTGTTGAAACTTTCGGTTCTGCATTAGTTTAGTTTATTCACACTTTTGACAGTTTTAAATTCTGCATACTGTTTTAGATTTAATTCACAATCTTGACAGTTTTAAATAATTTTAGCTACAGCTTTAGATTTAATTTACTGTTTTTATTTTCTGCATTAGCAGTTTTACAGTTTTTATTTTTCTGCACATAGAATTAGGATTGTTTTATGTTTAGTTTATTAGTTTTAATTTACTGCATTAGTTTTAAAAAATTATTTTAGATTTTCTGCATAGTTTTGGTGGATTGTTTTGCATGTTAATTATACTTACTACATTTGGTTTAGTTAATTGCTATTTAGTTTAATTTTAGTTTTGCATAATAGATTAGTTAATTGCTTATTTTCGGTACTTAATTATCCTCTATTTACAATCCTTATGGAAACAATACTCTACTTACTCTATATTACTTGTGTTGATTCTGTGCGCTTGCAGATTTCAATCATATGTACACAAGGAGTAGGAGGAACATAGTTGTTTGTTTTCTTGGGTTTTACATGATGCATACAATAAGTTTGAAGTGATCATAAACATGTGGTACGTTAGAGTCAATGATGGGAGCAAGAATGATAAAATAATTGAGAATGAGGATAAAAAAAAAGTTAGGAAGTACTATTTGAAGAGAAAAATAGTGAAAGCTAATAAAGATACAATAAGGAAGATAGGTGAAGGAATAAAGAAAAGGACATGAAAAAATGAAAGTGGGGACTCGTTTCGAGAGAAAGTTGAAGAGCCAATTTGATGAGCAAAGAGAATTAGCAAAATTGAAAATTGAAAAATGAAAGGAAAAAGAAATCGTGGCACTTGCATCTTTATAGAGACATTTGCATCATGTAAAAGGAATGTGCTTTTCCATCATGGCAAGGATCTTTGCATATTCATCTTTATATTTGCATTTGCATCATGAAAAAGGTATTTACATTTGCATCATGTAAAAGGAATGTACTTTTCCATCATGGCAAGGATCTTTGCATATTCATCTTTATATTTGCATTTGCATCATGAAAAAGGTATTTACATTTGCATCATTGGAAGACATCTGCATCACTTGGATAAACATTTGCATTTGCATAATCACATGAAACATTTGCACCAGGAAAAAGACATTTGCATTTGTATTAGGAAAGGACATTTGCATATCGCATAGAGCATTTGCATCAAAAAGACATGTATTTGCATGGAGTAGAAAATTCGCATTTGCATTATGATTTCAATAGTCCTTTGCATCATGGTTATGTTTGCCAAATTTCGGTGATAAAACAAGAAAGAGGAAGTTTGTTCTTTGAAATTTAAAACGTTAGAGAAATGGTGTGAAGCACTTCTAGAAGAAAAAAAAGGGTTATAACAAAAATGAAATATTGAGTGTTCTCAAATCTAAAGGATAAGATGTCTTGAAATAAAGAGTGAAAAACTCTTAAGACAAGAAATGGAAATTTTGAAATGGAAAATTTTCAAACTCTAAAGGAGATTATGATTAGAAGAATGAATTCAAGGTTTCTAATACCTATAACCAAAATCCTTTTTTTTTTTTTAATGATTTCCAAGGCCTCTAAGCAAAATCTTAGATTTTTGAATGATTTTCAAGACCTCCAGGCAAAGTCTTATATTTTTTTAAATGATTTCCAAGACCTCTAGGCAAAATTTTAAATTTTTTAATGATTTTCAAGTCCTCTAAGCAAGATTTGTAAGTCTACTGAGCTAACTCTATTTTAGTTTTGAGATTTGTATGACCTCTAAGCATAGTCTCTAAGTTCTCCAAGCAAGATCCGTAAGTCTTTCGAGCTGAATTTATTTAAGTGTCGAGATTTATAAGACTTCTAGGCATTATCTCAAAGTCTTCTGGGCAAGTTTCATAACAATTTTAAGAAAGGGAAATGTTGAGAACTTTTAAGATATTCAAGATGAGAAAATTTTAAAGACCTCCAAACATCAATAAGAGAAATTTACCCCTCAAAACCTTTGGGCATTAAGATGAGAAATTTATCTCCAAGATCTTTGAGCATCAAGATGAGAAATTTGTTTCTAAGACCTTCAAGCAAAGATTAGAACAATTTGCAAGTCCCCATAGCATAATCTCTAAGTCTTCCATGCAAGATTCGTAAATCCTCCAAGAAAATGTTTAGTTTTCAAGCTTTTATTTAGAGGAGCTTTTTCAAAGATGAGATTTTAAAAGTTTCAAGCCTATATTTAGAAGAGCTTTTTCAAAAAATGAGATTTTAAAAGTTTCTAAGCCTCTATTTAGAAGAGTTTTTTCAAAGATAAAATTTTTTTAATAGCTTCCAAGTCTCTATTTAGAGGAGCTTTTTCAACAATAAGATTTTTGAAGTTTTCAAGCCTCTATTTAGAAGAGCTTTTTCAAAGATGAGATTTTTAAAGTTTTATAGCCTCTATTTATAAAAGCTTTTTAAAGATGAGATTATTTGTTTTAAAAAAAATTAGATTTGCAAAACCTCTAAAGGCATAAAGAAAAAACCTTGTCAAGCCCTACTCCTAGACAAAATTGATATCTTTATCTTTGCATTATTTCTTATTCTAAAAAACATGCAAAGAGAGGTAGTTGTAGACACCTAATTTTATCCAAAAAAATTCTAGCCAATTATGAGTCATTTTCGACCTAATTCGAATCCAACATTCCTTTAAAGTGGACAAATTTTCAAAACTAAATTTCAAATCAATTTTACCCAAACGCCTCGTGGTTGAACTTGGTCAAACTTAGTCAAATAAAATCAAATTTCGTTAAAAATTAGTTAAATTGGATCGAACTCGGATCAATCCTTAAATTTTGCAATTGAATGGGATTAAGGCTTGGGATTGAAAATTATAATTTTAATACATTAAAAGCCTTAATTGCACTTCAGGAGGGGTAAAATTACCAAAATAAGCTTTAGGGTATAATTGTAATTTGACCTTCTCAAAGTCTTTTTTTGGTGAAGACTTCCAAATCATGTATAAACATCAATTTATGATTTTTGATGCATTAAAAACCTTAATCAATCTCGAAATGTGTGAATTTAGAAAAATTTCCTTTAGGGGTATTTTTGTAATTTAACCTTCTTGAGGTAAGCTTTTCATAAAAAGCTTCAATTTACATTTTCTAGTTTTTTCCAATTCCTTTAGCGTAGTTCATATTTGCATAGCATTTTAGGTTATAGGTTGCATTAAGCTAGCATTTCATGTTTGGTTTTTGCATGATAATTTTCTTTAATTTCAATTTTGTTTTGTTTGTAAATTCCTATAGGTTAGATGTTGCATTTTAAGTCTATCTCACGTTTATATTGTTTGTTTTGATGTTCATTAGCATTTCATACTTGTTTAGGTGGTAAATAGTCACATGGGTCATATAGGAGTTTAAGTTAGCTTGCTTGCAAGTTTAATTTTTTATTTTTATTTTTATTTTTTGCATTTAACTTATTATGCTTTCATGTTTAACTTCCTATTTACGTGTGTTTAAATTATTTTTCATGCTTTATTTAATTTTTGCTTAATTATTTAATTTTTTATTTTTAGTAACTTCCAATTTTTTTTACTAGTTCCTATATTTAGCAAGCTTTAGCTTTTAGTTAATTACCCTTTTTATAGTTTGTAGTAATTAGATTTTTAAGTATTTGATAATGATTAATTTTCATGTAGGATAATTAATTAGAAAAACAAAGTTTTTGGTTTGACTAGATATACCGTAGGTGTAGAAATAGTACTTAGCCCTAAGTCTAGCACTTAATCCCAATGGAGATGATACTCAATACTTTCTATCAATATTACTTATGGACGCATATACTTATGGTACTGCTAAAGGATAAGCAACACAAACCCTAAATCCTAAATCAAACTGAACCCTATAACCTAAACTAAACCCTAAACCTAGTCTAACCCCTAAAACCTAAACCAACCCAAACTGAACCAAACCAACAACCAACCCAACCCTATACCTACCCATACCAAATCAAACCCAAAAACCCAAATCGAACAAATCCTAAGACCTAAACCAAATCACAACCAACCTAAGCCTAGCCTAAAAAACCAACTAAATCCAAACTAAACCAAGCTACACTGAATCAACCCAAACCAATTTAAAGGAAGCCAACCCCTCCAAAGCCAAACCAACCTAAACCGAATGAACCCCTCCTCAAATACCTAAATCGAATGGATCAAACTCAAACTAACCCAAGTCAAACCAAAAGCTGCCCAAACCGAATCACAACCAAACTCAAAGCTAACCTAAACCTCTAAACAAACTTTAAACTGTACACAACCCTAAGCCTTAACCAAACACCAAATCTTATTTTAGGTCTCAAATCCTAAACCAACCACAAACCTTAAAAGCCAACCTTTGATCCATCCTCTTTCATTTGCATTTTATTGATATATTGTCGCATACATCCTTGAATAGTCATATCATTCATGCGTTTACATTTTTTCATTCATGATTTTAATTGTCACTTACATACATTTATTATTGTGTTCATATCTACCATCCACATGCTTTGTAAATTAAATCTTTTAGACAAACTGTTTCAAAATAATAATAAAAATAAGATAATAGTTCAAGTAAAAATGGCTTTTGAGATTCGGCCTAAATATAAGGGGATTATTAATGTTTATCATTTACATAAAGTATTATCTTGGTTTTGTGGGGCATTTTGAAAACTCCTAAAGGTAGAATCATTTTTGAAGCTCTGCTTAAATATAAGGGAGTGAAGGAAGTGTTCCAACACTTAGGACCTTTCCTGTTTGATCCAAAATAGATTGTTTTTATTTTCAAAATAAAATGATTTATGTTCAAGACATAAAATTTGGAAAGATTTTTTTTTTTTTGGAATGAATAAAGGAATTAGTCTATAAACATTAAAAGTAGGATCATTTTTACAAAAACAAAAGAATGACATCCAATTAATTGGTATGATTTTTAACAAGCACTGTGAGGGTGCTAATCCTTCCCTACACATAACTAATTTCTGAACCTAACCCATTTTTCGTAGATCAAAAATATTATTTTAATAAACTTTAAACTTGCTTTAAATGTTTTATCAAAAGTATAATTTTTTTGGTGGCCAATCACACCCTAAAACAATTGGTGGCATTTCTTTAATTTTGATTTCTTTTAAAATGGTTTTTACTTATTTTCCCACATCCAGCGATCAGGTTCCTAGACTTGCACGTTATGATAGTAATTATTGGCAGCCATTTCTGCAATCAACACATAGGCCTTTCCAATTGATTCACCCATGATGGCTCTTTCAACGGCTGAATATATGGTTATTCTCGTTGGTAGTGTCAGCCCATTATATAAGATTTGGATTTGAAGCCATTGTGGGAGACCGTAATGTAAGCATTTTCACAACATCTCTTTATACCTCTCCCATGTGTCATAAGTGTTTCTCTATTGAATTATTGGAAGATAGTCATTTTTTTTTCTCATTTTTGTAGTCTTGGCTGGTAGGAAAATTTTGGTGAGAAACTTTTGGACTAAATCATCCCATGTTGTAACGGAGACAAAAGGAAGTGAAAATAGCCAAATTTTCACTTTGTCCTTGAAAGAAAATGAAAATAATCTTAGAAAGATTATCTAAAACTCCATTATATGTAAAAGTATCATAAAGTTTAGGAAAATTAAAAAGATTTAGATTAGGATCATTGTTGGATAGACCTCCAAATTGAACAAAAGTTTGGACTGTTTGGATAATTGGAGGCTTGATCCTGAAATTGTTAGCTTGGATCGTCAGCCTTTAAATGGATGGTTGGAAGCCTTCAGGGTTAAGGATAACATAGTCCTTAAGAGTTCTATGACTTTTATTTGCTACATCCACCATTAGGATTGGATTGGTTATTTGCTCATGTCTTAGTTACCTAAGTGTTCTTTCAATCTTTTTATCAAGTGAAGCTAGATCAATGTTTGGAGATCTATGCATGCAAACAAAAAAAAATATCAAAATAGAATAAAATGAGTAAAAATAAAAGTCTAAATTACAATGTAGAAAGAATCAATATTGATATTGGTTTTCTAGCAATGTTATAATCCCAAGCAATGGCGTCAAAAACTTGATTGCTGCTTTTTATAGCCTGTAAGTGCATAGATCGCTATCAAGTAATAAAGTGATGAAGTAGAATATTGCCCCCATGAGGATTATGATTAGGGTACAAAACCAAGTACCAAAAGAGTTTCCTTTTAAATTTATATTTAAACAAATAAAAAAGAATAATTGATTGAAAGCAAAAAAAAAAAACCATGGAAATTGTAAATTGCTATAAATATGATAATCAAATGTCAATCTAGTAAAATTGCTATAAATATGATAATCAAATGTCAATATAGTAAATTGCTATAAATATGATAATCAAATGTCAATCTATCTAACCATCACTTGGTAGCTCTAAAGATAGGTCGATTATACAAGAAAATAAAAGAAAACAGAAACCTTGTAAAGAATTTAAAGTTGGTCGAATATAAAGAAAGCATAAAAAAGCAAGATCAAATTGTAATTGGCTGGAAAAGAAAATAACCTGAATAAGTGTTTGAAAAATAACAATAATGCATGTAAAGGAAAAAAGAGCTTTGAATAAAGAATGTAAAAATAACTTGTATTAAAAATAGCTTCAAAAAACAAAATTATGTCTAATCTGTCATCTTAGCCAAACTAAAAATTTAAAGAAAACCAAATAAGAAAATAACAGAAAAGAAGAAAAGGATAAAAGAATTAAGTGTTTTACAAGTGAGAATGCCTAGCTTATTTATAGGACTATGTTTGGTCAAGGAGGGACCGATAACACCAAAATATATAAAGTTTTTACATGTTAAAATGGTGTTAAAATTTAAAGTTTTGGATGATTTTTAGTATTTTCATGTTATTTTCATGATTTTAGGTCTTTCAAGCTAAAGACTTCATTTCGTACAAGCATGCAAGGGAGACGTTTGGCTTAATTATGAAAGCTCAAGCCACCCTCTTGATCCACACACATGCAATTCAAATCTCACTTGAACTCTACTACATTTAGCCAAGATAGAATTTTGAGCAAAACATGCCTTCTTTGCTTAACCATGAAGAAAATAAGTTGCATAAGGACTCTATCATATTCAACCATACAAGGGAGAATAACAAGTTACAAGATCATGGACTGTACAAGTTCAAATCCATTCAGCCAAAGCAATTCCAAATTAGCTACAATGTATTTTTTAAAAAAAACAAGAAGGTTAGGTGCATTTGACCAAGATGAGTTTGAAGCTTACCATGAAGTTTGTTGCTTAGCCTAGAAAAAATTAACTTGGAATAGGATTTTATCCATTTGAAATTTAAGACTTGGATAAAACCCAACTTGCTCTTAAAATTCCAACCCTTAGCTAAATCTAATGGAGGAGATTATCTTATATTTGATCAAGATAAAAGCAAGGGCTAAGATTGATCAACCAAGAATCCATTTGGCCAAGAGCACTCAAGCATATAGTGTGCCATTTGGCCATGAAGCTTTGAAGACTAAGATCAAGCTCATCCAATTGCATTTCAATTGAAATCAAACACTTATGAAGCCTATCCCCCTTGGCTGAAGCTTTCACTATAATAGGCAAGCCATTCAATCATTTTCATCATCCCTCACTTATTCTATCTTTTTTTTTTCTTTAGTTCTTTAGGTAAGTTATTGGCATTGGTCACAAATTTGCCAATAACCATAAAGGTTTTTTTTTCTTTAAATTTTTAAATGCAAGAAGCATTATTTCCATGATCTTTCTTTTCTTGTTACAAGTTTACAAACCTTGTTTTTCTTTTCTTTAATATTTGGCAAGCCTTGCTTTTAGTTTCAAGATCAAAGCTTTCTTAAAATTTTCTTTGCAAGATTTAGCCAACCTTTACTTTCTTGTTCTTTAAATTCTTTTATGTAATCTTTTTTTTCAAGTTATTTCAAGCATTCAACAACTACTTTTCTTTACTTTACAACCTTTTAATCTTTGTTTTATTAAGATCTAGTTTTTTGCATTAGTCTTTTACTTCTCAAGTGATAGTTGGTGAAGTTAAGAACCCTACCTATATATTACCTTTAATCTTTACTTGATCCTTGTAACCCCAAACCCTAATTTCCATTTGTTAAGATATCAACTATTAGGTTTCACTTTTGGTACTTGTAAGCAACCCAATATTTTATTCTATAATCCTTAAGGAGATGATACTAGAATACTTTACTTTATTACGTGATTTGTGTACTTGCAAGCTCTATACGAAAAGCAATAATTAAGTTTTTTATGTCATTGCCAAAGATTATAGTGGTGTTGTCAATATCAATAAGGATTTCCTAAAGTCTTGTAATCTAAACACTTTTTATTTTTATTTACTCTAATATGTTCCTCTGTCTTTTCTATTGTGTCAGATTTTTATGGCAATAAGGCTAGAACCTTTGAGAATTATGAGAGACAACTTTTAAGTATTCCTATATCCAACCATTATTCCAAACTTCTTGACTAATGAGCACTTATGAAAGGTATGACAAAGATCCATATATAGCCATATCCTCACAATTTGCATCATTAGTTGAAAAGGTAAATATTGTTGAAAGAAGGCATAATCTTAATCATGTCTATTCAATTCAAAGCCTTTTTTTACAATTGTCAGGTTTGTGATGAGGAATACTATAGTGATAAATATAAGATAATCAATCCTACTTTTACCTAAACACCAAAACTCAAGATTTTGAGATCATCTGAATTACCTATAGGGGAGTTGTTAAGAGCCATCAACCATATATATACCTATCTACCTTATAAACCCTCCATTTCAACAATTCTTTCCTCCTTCACATGACCCACCATCTCCTCTTCAAGAAATAGAACTTTCCATTGATAAATTCATCCAAAATCTAGCTATCCTCATCAAAACCCAAATTACCAATTTGAAAAGCCTAAATAAACATGTAGATCCAAGTTGGTTCTGTGAAATAGAGTGCATATTAAAGGATAATCAAAGGAAAAAAAGTGGTGTATGTTACTTATGATGATAATGATGATGTAGATCCTAACGAATATCTTCAAGAGGAAAATCTTGAAGAGTTCACTAAAGATTTGGTTAAAGAGGGTGAGATGTTAATGCTAGTTGCAAAAACACTCTTACAAAGTATAGAACCTAAAGTGGAAGGCAACTGTGAAGAAATGGAGGAAATGTATAAAATTGGGAAAGATCTAGACTCTCTAAAAAAAGAAATAGCCAAAAAAAAGTAAGACAATGAGGTGTCTATTATGATTGATCTGCCAGCATTTGTTAAGGTGAAAGATGATTATGTAGATGTAGTGGAAGTGAAAAATAATTCTAATGCCATGGGAGTAGAATTAGCTTTCTTGAACATTCTTGAGGAATTTGGCATTGGTCCTACTGAGTCTGAGCCTTATAATCTAGCCTTGTAAATTCCTTAAGCCTATAAAGATCATAATTTGGAGTTAAGTAAGGAGGAAAAGCCAGTTGATAAGGGTTTTTTGGTTGATGAATCGTTCAAACCCTTAGAAACAACCCTTATTAAACCCAAGGAAAAGGATGCAAACAAACCATTCATTTTGATGAAACCTACCATAAAGGAACTTTTAACATTAGAAACTAACCTTATAGTTTTCATGGTTGTACCTTTTTTGCTAGTACTAAAGCCAGTGCCCACCTATTGTAGTCCAGCTATATTAATGACATTGTTAAAAGTGGAAAATTTTACCATAATGAGTGAGCCATACTACTAGTTAAAGCTTATTGATGAAGACATGGTAAGTGGAAAAATTATTAAATAGGTAATCACATAACCCTTTTTGGAAGAAAGGATAGTCAAGCTTAACCATAACTGGTGTTGCTTGAGAGGCAACCCAAGTTTTTTTTAATGGTTATGATTTTTGTGATTTCTTTATTTTTCTTTTAGGATGGTATGTTTTTAATGTTTTTGTTTAAGTTGTTTTTAAGCATAAACAGAAGTACGGAGGATGCCTTACACCAAATAGAGATTCGACCTTAAGTAACTTTAAGGAGTATTTCTTTTCATCGAAGCTTGAGATATTGTTCCATTTAAGTGGGGGGAAGAAAAAATTTTACTTTAAAATTTTTTTGAAATCTTAACCCATCTTTGCTTTCAAACCAAATTGACATGTAAATCTCATTATGATGTTCACTTAGTTGACAATTACACATATTATCTTAAAATGACTAAAATATGATATGGAGTTTAAATATAAATATGGGGGAACTTGAAAAGAATTCTTAAACATATTTTTCTTTGGATATGATTATTATGCATATGTCTCTATTATCTTACAAGGAAATGTTATGATTTTTGTCAAAATTTGTAAGATATGGATTTGCATGAAATTTAAAGATTTAAATAAGTACTCTAGAATTCATCTACTTAACCTTTGAGGTAACATCCTAGACTATATTTGACTCAAGATATGATCTAGGTAGTTCTTTGGACAGTTTGAGCCTCTTTCATGCCCTCTATGTTATAATGCATCTTTAATACCCTTTTTTTTAGCCTTTTACATTATATGCCTTTTCTTTGTCTATTTTAGCCACATTATAACCCAATAAGCCTTTTCTTTTATTATTATTATCCCTTTTTTTTAAATAATCCATTGTACTTACTTATATAAGGACATGTTTATAATTTTAGGAGGAAATAAGGCACAAGGAAAGAATTAAAGAAAGAAAAAAATGGCAAAAGCATAAAAGGTAAAGCCTAATAAAGGCAAAAATGGCTAAGTATAAGTTTGAAAAAAAAATTAAAAGAGAAATGTTGAAAATAAAAATGAAATAAAATGATGCCTCATAAGTCAAAGTTACAAAAAAGCTCTCATTTGTTCAAAGTCCAAAAAATTCAAAAAAAAAAAAAAAACTTAGGGTTCATGAGCCTAAAAATTCTTTTTTTCCTACCTTGACCTAAGCCTTACATTATAAGCCTAAAAGGCCTTTTAATCTTGAGTTAAATATGTAGATCTAACATTAGTGGAAAAGGATAAGGGAAATGAACATATGACGTCTAGTCTATCTTTGAATTGAAAAGTGATAAAGTACTTTACATTCTAGTTACTTAAGTTATATGCTTGAATTAAAGATTGAGTAGATTTGTATGTGTGAATAGCATAAGATATTGAAATCTTGTTTTTGAAAGAAATTCTTATGACTATGTTTATTTTTAACTTTGTATTATACAATAGTACATGATAAGAGTTTTGTATAAGTTTTGACTTTGAGGATATTTATACTATTCTTTAGTATTGTTGATTTGATGATTTACTTGAGGACAAGTAAAGGTTTAAGTGGCGGGTGTGATTGCACCAAAATATATATAGTTTTTAAATGTCAAAAAGGTGCTAAAATTTAAATTTTTGGATGATTTTTAGTGCTTTTCTGGCTACTTTCATGATTTTAGGTTTTTCAAGCTCAAGACTTCATTTCATACAAGCCATGTTTGTCCTAATTATGGAAGCTCAATGTCACCCACCTTGATCCACAACATGTAATTCAAATTTCACTTGGACTCTACCACATTCGACCAAGATAGAATTTTGAACCAAACATACCTTCTTTGCTTAACCATGAAGAAAATAAATTGCATAAAGACTATCATATTCAGCCATGCAAGGGAGAATAACAAGTTACAAGATCATGGACTTTACAAGCAATCCATTCAACCAAAATAATTCTAAAAAAGCTGTTATGTATTTTTCCACAATGAGGGCTAGGTGCATTCAGCCAAAATGATTTTAAAACTTACCTTAAAGTTTGTTACTTAACCTCGAAGAAATTCACTTGGAATAGGATTTTATCCTTTTAAAATTCAAAACTTGCATAAAAACCAACTTGCACTTGAAACTCTAAGCCTTAGCCAAATCCAATGGATGAGATTATCCAAGATTTGATCAAGATGTAAACAAAGGCCAAGATTGATCCACCAAGAATCCATTCGGCCAAGAACACTCAAGCATGGAGAGTTTTATTCGGCCATGAAGCTTTGGAGACCAAGATCAAGCTCATGCAATTATATTTGAATTGAAATCAAACACTTGTGAAGCTTACACTCCTTGCCTAAACCCTCTACTATAAATAGGGAGGCCATTGACTCATTTTCATCATCCCTCACTTCTCTTCTCTTCTTTATTTTCTTTAGTTCTATAGCTCTTTAGGTGAGTTATTGGCTCAGGTGATAGACATGCCAATAACCACAAACTTTTGTTTTCTTTAAATCTTTTCATTAGAGAAGCATTATTTCCAAGATCTTTCTCTTCTTGTTTACAAGTTTACAAATCTTGTTTTTTTTTCTTTAATATTTGGCAAGCCTTGTTTTTAGTTTCGAGATCAAAGCTTTCTTTAATTTTTCTATGCAAGATTTGGCCAACCTTTACTTTCTTATTCTTTAAATTCTTTCATGCAATCTTTTTTTCAAGTTATTTCAAGCATTCAGTGACTATTTTTCTTAAGTTTCAACTTTTTAATCTTTGTTTTATTAAGATCTAATTTTTAGCATTAGTCTTTTACTTCCCAAGTGGCAATTGGTGAAGAACCCTACCTACACATTGCCTTTAATTTTTACTTGATCCCTATAACCCCAGACCTTAATTTTCATTTGTTTAGATATATGCTATTAGGTTTCACTTGTATTACTTATGAGCAACCCGATATTTTGTTCTATAATCCCTAAGGAGATGATACTAGAATACTCTATTTTATTACTTAATCTGTGCACTTACAAGTTCTATATGAAAAGCAACAATCAGGGATAAAGATTACAAAGTCCTACTTTAACTCAAACTCTTAAAAGATTATCTTGAATTTGATAAAGGTTGGCCAAATGTGGAAGTCTTTAAGGATGAAATAAAGCTTGTGTTAGTCGAATGGTGTTCTTTTAATTGGTTTTCCATGCTTATATGTCTTGCCATGTCAACATGATCATGTCACCATTAAACGTTTTGGCTAAGTTGAATTCTAAAACCAATCTTCTTGATTTGTTTATCTTCAATTCAAACTCTCTTGGATTAAAACTCAAGAGTCCTTATTAAACCATATCTCTAGCATTTATCTTCTTTGATATATTCTTCTTAGAGTAAAACTATTTTACGATAAAAAAAAAGTCTTCTAACATCTATAACTTGTTTTTGGTTGAATGAATGATAGCAATCCCTTAGCTAATTGGTTTGGCTATAACTCCAATGCATGACCAAATGTTGCATGGATCTTACTCTTGGTCGAATATTGCTGCTTCTTGCATGGACTGCATGGCTTACACGTCCACATGTACAAACCCTAAAAATCAAGATTTCATACATTAAAAGTACCAATTTCATAAAAATTTCCAAATTTTCAAGTTAAATTGACTTATAAAATACTATAAATTTAACAGTCATCATAAATACACATCCTAAAGTTAGAAAATATTTTCTTTGAATAGACATAGAACTCTTCATTCTTCATATCATTATTTTATTTGTGAAAAAAAGGTTCATCTCTCATATGATCACTATGATAAGAATTATGATCATCCTAAAATTAAGACAAAATGGGTTCCTAAAGGTTCTCATGCATGTACGAACTGACGCTTAAGTTGAAATTAAAAATTTATGTTTGTAGGTTGAGCAAGAGCAAAAAGAGCAAAGATTGAAAGACTCAATCGAGAAACAAAAATAACCATTACATTTAAACAATAGTTGTTCAAGACACATGGTGGGGGATGAAATCTTACTTAAGAGCTTGATATGAAGTAGACGACAAGTGTAACATCTGGTAACAACTTCGAAGGAATAATCCAAGGAAATAGAATTATTAGTAACACTTTTAAAAATCTTGTTAAACATGTTTTTATTCTTTAAAAGCATAATTTGTTGAGCATTAGTAAACTTTGTAGCAAAGGATGATGAGATTGATTTAAATTTCATTACATATTTATTGGCCATTGTCCTTTGAGCTTCATCGATAATTTTTTTAAAACTTGGTTAGATCATATCATGAATTACATAAGAAGCATGAGTTTAAAATTGAATATGATATGTGCTTGCTTGTTTTTAAATGTTTGGTGATATGTGCTTGACATGCTTTGTGAACCTAAAAAAAGCATATAAAGTTTAATGATTTTAACATTGCCAATTTCACAATTTGAAAATAATTTTTCCATTATTAATTTGAATAAAAAACTTGTTCAATCAAAAAAACTTGATGAAGTTGCAATGGCTTTATTTTTATAATGCTTAATGCAAGTTTTTAAGAACTTTTTAGTGCTTACAAGGATAAAACTTGTTTTTAAGCTAACTTGGGCATGAAAAACCATTTTAAAATTTAAAAAATGTTTTAAAATTTTCTAAATGTTTTAAGGAGCTAGGAAATATTTTCTAAATGCTTTTTATCATTATAGTAGCTTTAAAAAGAAAATTAGAGTTTTAAGAGTTGACATTATAATTCATTCTTATTAAGGTTAAATGACCACTTAATCTACTTTGTTTTATGAATTAAAACTTGTTCATATCATTCAAAGTGATTACAAATGTCTTTAGAAAGTTTTGATATTTTTCAAGTAAGAATGAGGAGCTCAAAATTTAAAATCTTAAATGTATTAAGCTTTAAATGGTGCAACCTAGTTTGTTTTGCATGAATAAAATTGATTGACTAAATTTTGTGCTACAAAATTATTTTTAATGATTTTTATGCCTCTTAAATTCTATATCAAACTATTTGATCTATTTAAGGCTTAAAATGTTTGCTTAAACAAATTTACTTACACTGAACTTGAAATCTTTTATCTTGAAATTTTAGGAGAAAATAAACACTTATTTGATTTTTACCACCTTTATGACAATTTATTCATTTCCTTGCTCACAAAGATGAAGCATTGCATATATTTGTTAAACTAAGGTCCAAAATGAAAAAGTTTTATTGTAATGAGTAAGTTGAGAACTTGACTGGTTGACACAAAACTGGTTTCACCATTAATCTTTTTAGTTAGGTATGATTGGGTACCTAATTGAATCTATCCCCTTTAAATAAATCCTAAACTTTCTTTAAAAAAAGAATACATTCTGATCTATTAAACAGAACTAGATTTAGGAGAATGGTTACATATAAGAAAGGTATTAGCACCTTTATAACACCCATAAAAAAATGATACCAGTTAATTTATATTATTCTAAAATTTGTCTTAATTGAAATGTTCTTCTTTTTTCATCATTTTTATTTTCTTTAATTTATTTTGAAATATTATAAATTTTCATAAATTTTTTTTCAATACTTTTGGCATAGCTTAAAGAAAATTTCTCATCTCAAGAGTATTCAAGAAAATCACCTATTTCCTTAAATAGGTTTTATCGTCAAATTAATTCAATGTTTTTATAAAAAAATCCCTTTTATTTTATAGGTCTTTAAAATTGTTTGAGAGAATTTTGTTTTACAAATTTATTTTTCATGAGTTTTATGCCTTTTGAATGCTATCTTAAACTATTTGATCTGTTTAAAGCTTAAAATGTTTGCTTAAAGAAATTTGCTTATATTGAACTTGTTGGATAAATTGAACTTGAAATCTTTTATTTTGACATTTTAAGAGAAAAGGTTTGCATTATAAACACTTATTTGATTTTTATACTACCTTAGTAAAAATGTATTTAGTTCCTTTTTGTAAAAAAAGAAGCATTGCATATATTTGTTAAACATTGTAAGGTCCAAAAGCAAAAAGGTTTCATCATAAAATATAAGTTCAAGAACTCAACCACCAAACAAAAAATTAAAGTTGTCACAAATATTTTTTAGAGGTGTAATTGATTACCTAACTAAATTTATCTCTTTTAAAGAAATCTTAAGCTTGATTCAAACATTTTTAAAAAAATAGATTTTGGTTTACTAAACAAAATTAAGTTCCTGAGTATTGTTATATAAGGAAGGTATTAGCACCTCACAACGCTCATATAAAGACAATACCAATTAATTTTATATTATCCTAAATATTGTATTAATTGAAATAGTCTTTTTTATTTTCTAAATTTATCAATTTTGTTTTCTTTAATTTATTATTTATATCGAAAGTTTCCTAAGTCTTTTTTTATGCTTTTGTTATAACTTGAGAATTTTTTTTACCTTGAAATATTCAAGAAAATCATTTATTCCCTTGAAGAGGCTCTATCATCAAATTGATTCAATATTTTATGAAAAAATATTTATTTCATTTATTGGTTTTTTACGTAACTTTTATATTTTTAATTTTGAATTACCTTTATTTATAAAATAAATTCTCTTAAATTAATTATTTTTTTAAGAAAGCAAATAGAAATTCTTTTATTGGAATATTTTCAAAATCTTCTCACACTTTTCGTAAAATTTGAAAAAAAATTCTTTACCTAACGTTTTCAAGAATATCACCACTCATAATTCTCTTTTAATTATATTGTTGAGAGAAATTTATTTTACTTCTAAAGTTTTATAAAATTTACATGACATAAAAGTAATAATTATACAAAAAGTAAATTTACAAATTATTTTATTAAATTATATTTCTTGGTTTTTTAATGTTGTCAAATAATTAAAACATATTTCTAATCTAAAAAATATAAATACACATCTCAAAAATAAATAAATGAATAAATAAATAAGTAAATAAATAAAAGAAGTTGAAGTAAAAGCTAAGAAAAAAATAAAAATACCAAAAGTCAACTTTGGTCAACAAAATCGGTTACGAAATGGGTCAGACTGCACTGAAGTCCAATTGAGAGCTCGTTTGGATGAGCTTTAACCTCCAGTGCAATCCAGTTGGAGTGTCTAACAACGTTGAAAGATTGTTTGGCAAATATCAGTGCAGTGCAATTGAGGTATTTTAAACGAATTGAAGCTATAAATTTGACTAGAACCATGAAGCTCCAGTGGAAAATTTTTATTCCCATCGGACCTTCGCTTTCCCAAAATACCCCGAATGTCCCATTTTTGTTTCCTTTTTACCCTTGAAACTATTGATATGGATGAAAATGTCCTTGCAACATAGATTTTTCTTTTCCTTTCTTTTTTTTTTATTTAAAATTTTTAAATAATTTTTTAAATTTAATAAAAATAAATAAAACTTTATAATTTATAATAAACTAATTAATAACTAAATAACTTAATTATTATTTATGTATTTATTCAAGTTCTAGTCATTTATTGTTTTAGCCAATAAACTTATTTGGTTGTTTATTATTTTTTTAAATAATTAAATAACCATAAATCCAAAATTTTAATAATTTATTACTTTAATAAATGTCAAATATACTAAAATTTTCATTATATACAAATTTAATCTCATAATTATTTGAAATCAAATAATTTTAGTGATTTTTAACTATTTATTAATTTTACAAATATAAAAAATATTTTATAAATTTTATTATATATAAATTTTTATCTAATGTTTTTAATGGTCAATTTCTCTTATCACTACATTTTACCTCTACGCCATAGCTGGACTTGCATCCATACACATCTTTTACCATTGATTTTAATCTCATCATTGCAGTAATCAATCTCACAATCACAATAATTAATCTCGCTTCCATTGTTGTTTTTTAACCTCATCGAAGCCAATCTCATCACCCATCCAGTTGAACCCCAGAAATGCCATAAATACCAATCGAAAACTTTAATCAAACCAAAAATTCAATAGTCTGTACCATGCTGGCCATCATCCACCAAGGTTGGGACCTTAAAAATAACCTTTTTCTTGATTCCTCTCCTTTTTTTCTAACATTTTCATCAAATTAGTTTTTTTTTTTTTTTAAATTTCTTCAACTAAGTGTAAATCTAAGTTGAAAATTCAAGACCATTGCCACTAGTTGCATCAACTTACAAAACCTAAAAATCCTTAAAAGAAAACCAAAACCAAAGCCTTGCCGAAGTTTCTTGTGATTTTTTTGTTGATTATTGATTGCCTGTTACTGGAAATTGGGTTTGTTGATTGTTGATTATTGATTATTGATTGCTTTTGAGGTATGCTTGTAGGTTGTCTCTGTTTTGATTCTTTATGGATATTATCCCGAATGCTCAAAAATCACCCTATCAAAATCAATTGATTCTTATGGTTGTTGTGTTTTTTTGTTTTTATGTTGCAAAAAATAATAAAAATTTGAAACCCTAAACCCCTTTTTTTTTTTAGAAAAATATAAAAAATTGAAACCATAAAGTCCTATATTTAGCCTCTGTTGGCCTTCACTTGCCACTGATAGCTTCACTTTCTTCTTCACTTCTTCCTTTTTTCTTTTCCACCTAGAATCGAAATTCAAGTCCTTGCTTTGCCATTTTATGGTATTTTTCATTTTCTTTCTCTTTTCATAATTTTTCCTTAGTCAAATTGTACAATACGTCTCTGTGCTTTAGTCAAATGATAGAATTAATCTCTCTACCTTAATGTGTTCATATGGAATCACTATATTTCAATAAATTGTTAAATTTAGTCAAATTGTTAATTGTTCAAACCTTTTTCCCTAAAATTGATAATACGGCATTTTGACTTTTCTGACGTGGTATTTTTGCTTATGTGGCCATAACTTTGCTGATGTGTCAAGTCCATGTGATAAAAATGATGATGTGGCAAATTTTTTTTTTGTCATGTCAGCATTTTCCACATCAACTTTTTGCAAATTGTACAATTCGTCCTTATACTTAGTTAAATAGTGAATTAGTCCTTCTATGTTAATATGTGTTTCAATTTGGTCTTTATTCATCAAATTAACTATCGAATTTAAGATTTAACCTAAAATAAGTAAAATAAAACTAAAATATAACACAAAAATTTTCAATACAAATAGGTCGAGTCGTAATAAAGTTAATGAATGGGTCAACATACGAGTTGCACCAGACCTGTCTTCTAAAGCAGCATCATTTCAACCTATTATAAAAGCAAAAAATTATTTTTTAATTTTTCTCTTTTCTTCTCTCTCTCATCCTCATTTTCCTCTTATTTTTCCCTACAAGTCTTATTCAACGAACTCATATTTTAATGAGATTTTTAGAAACTAGTGATTCAAAAATTCAACGATTGTAGAAAAAATATATCCAAAACTGCCAATATCCATAAATTAATCATCGAGACCACCATTTTGTATCATCGTCCAAAGAAAAATGGAGTATAATGTTATAAAAATTCTAAACCTAAAACATCTTAAAAATAATTTCTCAACAAAAAATTATTTCTAATTGCTTTTGTTGTTTGTTGTTTGTTTTTGCTTTTGTTGTGTTAGCTATGTTAGCTTTTTAAGTGAGATGGTGATCTAAGAGGGGAAGTGAGTTGAATTTTTCCAAATTCTTCCCAAACAAATGATTTCAATATAATTGAATGAAAATTAAAACAATAAGCATTTTTTATGAAAATATAATGCAAACAATAACAATTAATGAACCTAAAAACAAATATAAACAACAATAAATTGTAAACAGATAGGGATAGAGAAATCAAACATAAAAATTTATAAAGGTTTGGTCCTTCTCCACAAGGCCCCTACGTCCTCTCTTCTTGGTTATCAACACCAAGGCTTCAATCCACTATTAAAGAAAAACTCTTACAAGATACAAACCTATCTTGTACTAAATCTCTATTTTTTTCTCAAGGCTTAGATAGCAACCTTTACCCTTACAATATCAAGAGGATACCTCACCTCTTGCTTACAAGATAACCAAAATAATTTTTGCAAACTAAAATACCTCTTAAGGTTGAGATTTTCCTAATGAAGCACAAAGAAAATGATAAATAAAACACAACAATATTTTGGATACAAGAAATATAAAGGATATTGAATTTAGGCTCTAAAAACTCTTGATTCTAAGAAAAAATGAAAATATAACTAGTTAGCACTTGCTTTCTTGCTTCATCAACCTTTTTAGTGTGTTGGAGTGCCCAATTTATAGAAAAATTGAGGAAATAGCCATTGGAAATGCTTGGGAAGTGAAAGTAGCCGTTGAAAGCTTGATAAAATAGCCATTGGAGATGTCCTTGCCCAGACCCAATTGATCCCTTCCATGAGGGGATCGATTGGTTCATGTTTTGAACTAATTTTCACTTGAAAATAGCCTAACCGATCGATCCCTTTTTGTAGGGGATCAATTGGTTAAGGTGGTGATCAATCCCCTACATATGGTGATCGATCCCTTCTTGCCATTTCAATAGAAAATTCATTTCTAGATAAAAAAAGCAATTGATCCCTTCCTGAGGGGATCGATCTTTTCCAAGCTAGGTGGTTGTTTCTCATTTTGTACTATACTCACTAATTTGATCATAGCTTGAGTTATACAAATTTGAATCACAAACCGTTTGAAGATTTAGAAACTAGAATTAAAAGGCTTTCTATCTATATCACCTAATTTATTGCGTATGTATTATAGTAAATTTTCAAAGTTACCCTTTTTACAGTTTTTAGTCAACTACAAAGTGTCTAGTAAAAATTCAAAATCTTTTCTTAGAAAATTTGGATTTTTATTTTGTTTGATCCATTAAAAAGTAGACTCAAAGATCTTTCCAACCATATATTAAAACTTTGTGAATTAATACAGAAAAATAAAACAAGTTCAATGTTGGAAAACTTTATTCTTGTAAAACAACTTTCTTAAGTTAATCTATTTCTCAAAACCAATATTATCAAAATTGTATTAAGTCCAAAATGAATAAGTCACTTTAAAAACAAAAATTGGACTTTCACTTAAGCTCAAATAAATAATCTTTAAAGATAGATTTGGTTTGAGAAATATGAAAACAAAGAATGGTTTGTTTAAGCTTTGAAAATCATATTATTTATTTAGTACCAAAATATAAAACTTAAGAACATGTACTAAATAAGTCTTTTTCAAAATCTTGATCAAGCTTATTTAGCTTAATGTTTTGTCATTTCAAAATAATGATCAATTCAAGGCTAACAATCTCCCCTTTTTTGATATGACAAAACTTAAAGATGAATTTGCTTGATGAAAAGCTTTCTTTGAAACATTTAAGATTTTGAAAAACATTTTGAAAAACTCCCCCTTAAACAATGCATGGCAAAACTCTCTTTTAATTTACGCATCCTAATCCAACACAACTTACTAAACATATGTTAGAGCATATATATCAAATAAGCACAATCAAACATATGCATGTCAAGCACAAACAAATTTGTCAATATGATATTTCTTACATTTTTTGTCATAGCAAAAAGGCATAAGCATATTAATGAACAAATAAACACAAAGAGGCATCATTAACAAATATATTCATGAAACATTTCTCCCCCTTATTGTTTAAGCTCTTTATACTAAATGTTAAAGGTCCTATATCAATTGCTATAAGTATACAAGAAGAAATATCTCTAAACCCTTTCCCCTTTTTTGTCATTTCAAAAGAAAGAGAGATAAATTCAAGGCATGGGACAAAATGCTTGATACCAATAATATCAAGTGTGTTTTGAATGCATGTAATCAAGTGTAATATGCACAATGAAATTCACATACATGTATTCAAGCATAAAAGTATAACAGTATAAATGTATCAAATTTTTAGCATTTTAGCACAAAATCATTCATATCATGATTGTTATGAGTAAAGAGATAAAAGAATATTATGCATGCTACTCATACTTCATGTTTTCATGAAATGTGCTTAGAATTTAAAACATCATTAGCAATTAAGCATAAATTTAAGCACAAGCATACAAGCTCATACCAATTGTTAAGAATACCAATTGTTAAAGATATGTTATCACAAAGCATACCAATTATTATCACAAACAAATCAAACAAAATTGTATTCTAAGATTTCTCCTCATTTTCAAAATAAGGATTAATCAATAAAAGACACACACAATTTTGCACGAGAGGTGCAAGTTATATCAAGGATAGGCACATAAATAAGCATCTATGAAAGTTAAAAAAAAAAAATCTTTAGCAATTTTGATATCAATGGTACCAATTGTTAGCAATTTTATTTAACAACTTTCATGGAATAAACATACTTCAAGCATATGAAGATTCATTCAATACATGCATAAATGATAATAGCAATCTTTCATAAGTTATCCTATCAAAACAAGAACCAAAAGCTCATACGTATATAATAAATCATAAGTACTAATGAGCAATGAAGTTCAATTATCATCATGTCATAACAAAGATTATATAAGCATGATTTTCCAAACATGATGAGCACATATGTTATAGCAAAGAAATAATGAAAGCATAATTATTCAATTATAATCCAAATTATTTCAATGCAAAGCAATATTCTTAATCCAAACATATGCAAGTACATAAATACAATTCAAACATATTTTTCAATCAAAACTATACAAGCATATGCAAAAGCATTTCAAATCACATATAGCAATATACCAATAAAGATACAAACATTTAGACATAATGTGGTACATGCTATCTCAATGATCTCAATCAATGAACATGTATATAAAATTTCAAAATTGTAAGTTCATAATCCATGAGTCAAGGCAATTAAAAGATAAAAAAATCAATATATTCAACTCATATCTATGTCCAAAGATTCAAACAAATATTCATGCAATAAAAACTATTAATCAAAGCAATTAAGAACTAGGTATGAATATTAATCAATCCAAGCATTTAAAAAAGTTAAGACAAATCTTATCAAGTAGCTTGGTGATTAATTTGTGCAAAGTGTTCACAAATTCAAACATTTCTCATTTTTGTACATATCAAAGCAAGCATTTATGAAAACATGCATTAAACATTATAAATCATAGGCACATAGCATAGATTCAATACAATTACCTCCATCCTTATCAAGCTATGTTGTTGTGCTCATTGTAGTTGAGTGAGGCTTTGAATTTTTGAATCCTCCATTCCACATCATTTGAGCCAAGTCTTTGATGTACTTGAGCTTGATTGATGAAGATGACATACTTTGCTTGCTTTACTTGAAATTTCAAAAAACTAGGCTCATCTATGCTCATTCCAAGTTCTCCTAGCATAGACTTAGAAAAATTTCTTGATAAAAGATTTTCATTAGAAGCATCAAGAAAATCAATTGATCAAAATTATACCAATTGTTAGAAAACAATTCCATATTCTAAGTCATTATAGGCAAAGGAAAATTTATTCACTAAGCATAAGCTGCCAATTGCAAGGGAGATATATAATTAAGCTAAAGGCCATATATCAATTTAAGCATCAAATAGCATAAGAATGGCACTAAGGCAAAAGTTCTTATCAATATGCAAAAATCAAATCTTTTAGATCATTCATGAACACAAAATAAACATATTCAATATTCATATATATTCTATAAATCACCAAGAAATATGTCAAAATAAATTTTTGGCTATATAAAAACTAAAAAATCAAGGAAGACATATTTATCATAAAAAAAAATTCAAGAAAATTTTAGCACAAAAACGTAAATTTGTCTACACAAATTATAGGCCATAATCAACAATCACTTAAGCTAAAAATAAGCATCATAAGAAATTCATTTACTTAAGTCATGTTGCAACCATGTCAAGTTAAGAAAAACCACATTTATCATATATACACACACTTGACAAGAACAATAGATGAACTAATAACATATATCATTTACAAGTAGTTCATCATATTCAAAATCACAAATCAAGAGATATATTAATTGAGCACAAGATCCAAAATATTTCATAAAATTAATAAAACATTTAAGCACAAAAATAAGCATATTTCATAAAATATCTTTCACAATCAAGAGATAAACAATTCAAGCATTAAGGTCAAATTGAATTAATGATCATACAAGCATATATCTTGACCAAGACTAGAGATGAACCAAGAATCAATATATTTCATTTAAGCATATAATGTTCATCAATTCATCAACACAAGAGAAAAAATAAATCTTGAATTAATAAGGATAAAGAATTAAAGCATATTTCAAGACTAAAAAAAATCATAAGATGAACAATCAAACATCAATATTTATGATTTAAGCACAAGAGCAAGCACATCACAAAGTTATTTCACAAATTAAGAAATAAACAATTTAAGCACTTTCAAACCACAAGTTAAGGTCAAGTTGAATCAATCATCATATGAGCACATACCTTGACCAAAAGTATAGATGAACAAAGAATCAATATATATATCACTTAAGCATAAAATGTTCATCAATTCACAAATCAAGAGTTATAACAATTTAAAATATAACAAAAAAAATTTCACACTATCCAAGCATTAAGAACAAATTGAGTAATTTTAATCAACATGGTCATATAAGCATGTTCAACAATTACAAATCTATATGCATAAAAGTCACAAAAATCATTTTCATCATGCTAAAATCATTCAAACAAGTATATTTATGCAAAATACCATAGAATAAATCATTCAAAGCTTAATAGGTTTAGGATTTTGATTTTTGCACTTTAAAACTCATTTTTGCTTGAAAAATACCTTAATAAATCTCAAAACTAGTCAAGCTCATTTTTAACCAACTTGAACCATTCCAACAAATTTCAAATGACAAAACAAAGTTGATCAAGTGGTCATTTGGCATTAGAAACAAGGAAATCAAAAAGTCAACTCTTAATCCCCATATTTCCTTGAAAAAGGCTATTAAGATAGGCAAATATGTTTAAACACACATTCAAATTCTTTAAACCATTTAGAAAAGTTTTATATCACAATTAATTTCAACAAGCAACTCAAACATACTTAAGAGAAAAATAAATGCATAATCAATTCAAGCTCATTTTTTTTTTTAAGATTATGAAACATGTCATATTATCAATGTCAACCAAATTTTGTATAATCAATCAAGCATTCAAATTTCATCAAGAATAGTTAACTAAGTTTAAATTCTCTTCAAATAAAGTTTAGAGGTTACCCATCTCCATTGTGTGTCTAGAGTATTCAATCTTCAATCTCACATTATAGCTCATTGCTCTAGCACACCTATAAGAGACATTTTTCATTTGATTTTTGGTGCCCAAATTGCTTTGGGTCCTTGAAAGTTAGTTACCGAGTCTCTTGTTCCTTTTGGAACCTATAGTTGCCTAATTCTCAATGGAACTTTTCTCTTTATTGGACAAGTATGTATAATATGACCATGAAAATTACAAAAATTGTATTTAATCATTTTAGCACTTAAACTCTTATCTAAAAACTCTTGTTTTTCATTCATCAAAATATCAAATTTCTTTTTCAAATCAATTTTTTTTTCTAAAATTTCATACCTATTTTAAGAGGTTTCAAAACCTATTTAAAATTTTTCATTTTCTTTTTCCAAAGCATTTTTTGCATTCATTAGAAACTCATTCTCTACATTCAACTTTGAAATCATTTTCTTATATTTCCTTTTCATTGATTCCTATTCAACATATAGCTCATTATAAGCATCTTGCAATTCATCAAATGTATATGAATTTGAATCAATAGAATTAAAGGTTACCTCTAGATCTTCAAGAGCCATGAGACATGATGCATTTCGGTTGGATTGTTGTCTTTGATGTATTTCATCCAACTTCTCCCATATCTCATTTAAGGTTGGACATTTTGAGACCAAGTTGAAGTTGTAATCATCTAAAGCTCCATAAAGAATACACTTGGCCTTTGCATCATCTATTATTTACTTTATATATTTTACATCTTTGGAAGGAGTATTAAGCCTTATTTTTCATCACATTCCATGCTCCAAAATCTTGAGCCATAATGAACATCTTCATCCTCTTTTCTTTATTCATAAAATTTAAATTTATCAAACATAAGAGCTTTGAGAACTTTTTCACCATCTTAAAACCTAAGTTGAGCCATAGGATCTTTACTCAAAGTGATTAAACGTACAAAAAATAGACCAAAGCTCTGATACCAATGTTAACTTTTAAAGTGAGATGTGATCCAAAAGGGAGGTGAATTGAATTTCTTCAAATTCTTCCTAAATAAATGATTTCAATATAATTGAATGAAAATTAAAATAATAAGCACTTTTGATGAAAATATAATGCAAACAATAACAATTAATGAACCTAAAACCAAATATAAACAATAATAAATTGTAAGGAGATAAGGATAGAGAAATCAAACACAATAATTTATATAAGTTCGATCCTTTTCCACAAGGTACATACGCCCTTTCTTCTTGATTGTCCACACCAAGGCTCTAATCCACTATTGAAGAAAAATTCTTACAAGATACAAACTTATCTTATATTAAATCTCTATCTTTTTTTCAAGGCTTAGATAGCAACCTCTACCCTTACAATATTAAGAGGATACCCCACCTCTTGCTTATAAGATAACCAAAATAGTTTTTGTAAACTAAAATACCTCTTAAGGTTGAGTGTTTGCCTAATAAAGTACAAAGAAAATGATGAATGAAACACAACAATATTTTGGATACAAGAAATACAAAGGATATTGAATTTAAACTCTAAAAACTCTTGATTCTAAGAGAAAATAAAAATATAACTTGTTAGCACTGCTCTCTTGTTTCATCAACCTTTTTGGTATATTGGAATACCTAATTTATAGAGAAATTGAGGAAATAGCCATTGGGAATGCTTGGGAAGTGAAAGTAGTCATTGAAAGCTTGATAAAAAAGCCATTGGAGATGTCTTTGCCCAGACCCTATCTATCCCTTCCATGAGGGGATCGATTGGTTCATGTTTTAAACCAATTTGCGCTTGAAAATAGTCTAACCGATTGATCCCTTTTTGTAAAGGATCGATTGGTTAAAGGGGTGATTGATCCCTTCTTGCCATTTCAATAGAAATTTCATTTCTAGATAAAAAAGCAATCGATCCCTTCTTGAGGGAATCAATCCTGTCCAAGCTGGGTGGTTGTTTCCTATTTTGTACTATACTCACTAATTTGATCATAACTTGAGTTATACAAATCCAAATCACAAACTGTTTGAAGATTTAGAAACTAGATTTAAAGGGCTTTTTGTCCAAAATCCATCACCTAATTCATTATGTATGAATTATAGTGAATTTTCAAAGTTACCCCTTATGTAATTTTTAGACAACTGCAGAGTGTCTAGTAAAAATTCAAAATCTTTTCTTAGAAAATTTGGATTTTGATTTTGTTTAATCCATTAGAAAGCAGACTCAAAGAGCTTTCCAACCATATAAAATTCAAATATTAAAACTTTGTGAATTAATATAGAAAAATAAAACAAGTTCAATGTTGGAAAACTTTGTTCTTGTAAAACAACTTTCTTAAGTTAATCCAATTCTCAAAACCAATATTATCAAAATTGTATTAAGTCCAAAATGAATAAGTTTACTTTAAAAACAACAATTGGACTTTCATTTAAGCTTAAATAAATAATCTTTAAAGATAGATTTGGTTTGAAAAATATGAAAACGAAGAAAGGTTTGTTTAAGCTTTGAAAATTATATTATTTATTTAGTACCAAAATATAAAACTTAAAAACATGTACTAAATAAGTCTTTTTCAAAATCTTGATTAAGCTTATCTAGCTTAATGTTTTGTCATTTCAAAATAAGGATTAATTCAAGGCTAACAAGCTTGTCGATTGCTGTTCAATTCTCAATTTTTTTCCAAATCAATGTTTTCAAAAAAATTTTCATATTTTCCTTATGTTTTCAATTTTTTATTTTTTTTTTACTTTTTTCTAACTTTGACTTTTTGACTTTCACCAACTAAACAATAAATAAAATAATAAATAAATACTTTTGGGGTTTTTAATTTGGGCTTAAAATTCAATTTCACAATTAAAACCTAATTGATCTAACAACGATTTTAGAACTCAATGTCAAGACGAGATTCAAAACCCATTTAATATCTAAACAATTTTTGGACAAAATGAAATATCTACAATTGCTTTTATTGTTGAATATATATCTAGGTTTGTTAGGTTTGTTGGGTTTGTTGATTATTGGTTTTTTTATCTAACTTTTATGTTTTCGTCATTTTTAAAGTTTTTTTATTTTTTTATCTATTTTTAATTTTTTATATTTCAAAATTATTGAAAATAGAAATTACAAAAAATGAAAAAATCAAAACCAAAACCAAAATAAATAAATAAAAGAAAGATAAAGAAAAATATATAATTTAGTTTATATTGGGTTTATAATCTAATTTGAGATTAACCCAATTTGTCAAATTAAGTCTAATTAATAATTAAAATATCCAAAAAATTTTACCTAAATATGAAAGAAAATGTCATGATGGAATTAATAATTTATATTTTCATATGTTGTTTTGGGTCAAATATTAAATTCAATAATTAATTAATATATAAGGATCAAATTTGAACACATATTAAGGTACAAGGACTAATTCCACTATTTAACAAAAGTAAAGAGACGAGTCATACAATTTGAGAAAAATTGATGATGTGTCAAAAAATTTTAGCACATCATCATCTTTGATCATGTGGATTTTACACATCAACAAAATCAATGATCACGTAAACAAAAATATCACGTCAAAAAAGTGAAATGCCATGTCAAAAATTTTAATGAAAAAAGTTTGAACCGGTAACAATTTTACTAAATTCGGCAATTAATTAAAATATTAGGATCCAATTTGAACACATTAAGATAAAGGGACAAATTCTACCATTTAACTAAACTACAAATATTTATTGTATAATTTGACCTTTTTCCTTCCCTAAACTTTCAAATTGAAACTGGTAATTCTATTTTTTTTATAAAATTATTATAGGATTTATTTGATTAATTTTTACTTACTTGATTAAATTTGCTTGATTCATAGTAATTTAATTTAATTTCCACTTAATGTGGTTTAATTGACTCAATTATTGGCAAATTAGAAGATTAAAAGGCTAAGGTGGATTGAGGACACTAGCTACTTGAGCAATGCAACCTAGGTGCATCCTTGGCTGCTGCATCATTGCGGCGGACTAAATTCTAAGCAAGGAGACCTATGAAGCTACTAGAACACCACACATTCCCTGCATGAATACAACTGCATGAAGACAAATTACAGCTAGCGGTTTTTACAAAGATTTCTTCCTCCCCTGGTTGCTGCCTGCATGTGTTGCTCTAATCAGAATTTGGCAACCCGAATGCTCTCCAAATTGGTGCACAAGCAGCAGCCGAGTTGGTTTAAAGAAGCACAGCCATTGTATGACACATATTTAAGGAAAGACAGTTGGCAACTAGCTACATGAAGAAAATAAGCTAGCTGTCACGATTTGCATCAAAACTGCCTCCATCATATGTAGCCCGTGTCCTCTCCAAAATGCGGCACTAAAGCAGCTGCTGACCGGGACATAAATTACACTCTCATTGGCTGTTGCAAGAGCAAAAAGATCACTCTTAAAATTACTCACATACTTTGCATTGCATGGAGGCATTCTAACCAGCAACCAGCTGGCAGAAGCTACTGCAACCGAACCTGATGCTCCCAAAAATGACTCCCCCTG
This sequence comes from Durio zibethinus, assembly GCF_047325235.1. Taxonomy (NCBI): domain Eukaryota; kingdom Viridiplantae; phylum Streptophyta; class Magnoliopsida; order Malvales; family Malvaceae; genus Durio; species Durio zibethinus. The sequence goes on from NC_143185.1 coordinate 9,656,861, forward strand.
ATGCTGCTGTTAGTTGCTGCGACATAGCTGTTGATGTGGCTTGTTAATGCATGATGAATAGCTGAGGAAAAGACCTAAAAAGCTGCCTATAAAGCCATGTTTTGCTGCGGAGAAAAAGGGAGAGCTCCCAGCCGCCTTCCCCTTGGGGATTTTCATTTTTTGTTTCACGCTCAGACTGGCAGCCCCATGGTTGGCCTGTTTGGTGTTTTTAAGCTTAGTTTTTCATGTATTTTTCTTTAGTTCTTTTTCTTTTCATAGTTATTTTAGCCTTTAGTCCTCTATAAGGTAGCTACATATCCATTTAATTTTGCAAGCTTAAATACTTTGAATTTCAATGAAAAATTCTTTCCTTTTTACTCGGTTTCTACTTGATTTCCTGTGCTGTTTTGATTTGTGTTTTCTAGTTTCCTTACCTATTTTCCTTCAATTTTTTACTAGCTTTTTTATTCTTTAGCTCCCTTACTTTGTAGTTAAATATCCCTTTAATTTTTCCAAGATTAAAACTTTGATCCTTTTTGAAAAATTGTCCACTTTACAGTCGGTTTTCATCATCTGTTTCAGCCTCTGCTTTTGCATTTTTTCTTGGGCATTCCATGGCTGGTTGGGCTTCATTATGATGGTAAGGATGCTATGAGGTAGAGAAATCTCCTTTGAGGCTCCTTGTTACTTGAATCAACCATTTACAAATCTTGTTTGATTTATTTTTAATTTCATTTGCTGCCTACCCAGTGTTTTGTTTCAGCTTGAGAATTGTCTATTTTGCTTGCCATTTTAAATTTCATTTTCGTGTGGTTGATGTTATTTACTTTAGTACTCTTTGTTCGGAACAATGACTCAAATCCCATAAGAGATTTGTTTGGGATTTGTTAGAGATTTATTTGGGATTTGTCAGATATTGCTTGATGGACAAGAAGACTTGCAAAAGAAGAATTCCAAGAGAATGAGGATTCTTAATAGGTAAGTTTGACTTACAAGAGAAGAATTCTAAAAGGAAAGGGATTCTTAATAGGCAAGTTTGACTTACAGGAGAAGAATTCTAAGAAGAGAGGGATTCTTAATGGGCAAGTTTGTTTGGTTATAAATAGGTGAAGTCTCTACACGGTTAGGTATGAGAAAAAGATGTAAGAGAGTTGTAGGGTTTTGTGGGATAGACACCCCATAGGAGTATTGGGGCTCTATGTCTTATGGGTGTGTATGTTTGTTTATGAGTGAACTAGAGGAGACTGAGAGGGTACACATAGGTATGATGTATGGGAGCATATGGGTATGTGTTTGGTTATGTTGAAAGAGTGCACAAGGGTTTGGGTTTGGGTTTGTTTGGATTGAGAATACTCTATAAGACTAAAGGAGATTGAGAATGTCTTATGAGTATTGATTGTTGAGTGAGGTTGATGATTTGATGTATGTTTGTAATTCTCTACAACTAGTGGATCTTTTTTCTCATCCGTGGATGTAGGTCAATTGAACTGAACCACGTTAAATTGTTGTCTCTTATGTGTTTGCTTTATTGTTTGATTTCGTTTCCACTGGTGTGATTAGATTAGAGGCTTTTAGCCCAACAAATGGTATCAGAGCTGTGGTGATCCACAACAAATAGTATCAGAGCTGTGGTGTTCTCCAACAAATGGTATCAGAGCTTGGTATTCCCCAACAAGTGGTATCAGAGCTGAAGGTTCGAAACGTGAAAAGAGTTGAAGATTCAAGATGTGAAAAGAGCCGAAGGTTCGAGATGTGAAAGAGCTGAAAGTTCGAGATGTGGGAAGAGCTAAAGGTTTGGGAAGTGCATGATTTGAGACATGGAATAAGCAAGTCCAGAAGTGCTCGATTCAATAGAAGAGTTCGAGTTTAAGTTTTGAAGATTGAGGATTGGTTTGTATGAAGCGTGAAGACACAAGAGAAGAAAAGATGATTGTGAGACTTTCATTGTAGGTGGAGCCAAGCATATCTAGCATGAAGATAGATGATTGATGGAATTTAAGTCAAGGTGGAAATTGTTGGGAATAATGACTCAAATCCCATAAGAGATTTGTTTGGGATTTGTTAGAGATTTATTTGGGATTTGTCAGATATTGCTTGATGGACAAGAAGACTTGCAAAAGAAGAATTCCAAGAGAAAGAGGATTCTTAATAGGTAAGTTTGACTTACAAGAGAAGAATTCTAAAAGGAAAGGGATTCTTAATAGGCAAGTTTGACTTACAGGAGAAGAATTCTAAGAAGAGAGGGATTCTTAATGGGCAAGTTTGTTTGGTTATAAATAGGTGAAGTCTCTACACGGTTAGGTATGAGAAAAAGATGTAAGAGAGTTGTAGGGTTTTGTGGGATAGACACCCCATAGGAGTATTGGGGCTCTACGTCTTATGGGTGTGTATGTTTGTTTATGAGTGGACTAGAGGAGACTGAGAGGGTACACATAGGTATGATGTATGGGAGCATATGGGTATATGTTTGGTTATGTTGAAAGAGTGCACAAGGGTTTGGGTTTGGGTTTGTTTGGGTTGAGAATACTCTATAAGACTAGAGGAGATTGAGAATGTTTTATGAGTATTGATTGTTGAGTGAGGTTGATGATTTGATGTATGTTTGTAATTCTCTACAACTAGTGGATCTTTTTTCTCATCTGTGGATGTAGGTCAATTGGACTGAACCACGTTAAATTGTTGTCTCTTATGTGTTTGCTTTATTGTTTGATTTCGCTTCCGCTGGTGTGATTAGATTGGAGGCTTTTAACCCAACAAATGGTATCAGAGCTGTGGTGATCCACAACAAATAGTATCAGAGCTGTGGTGTTCTCCAACACTCTTTTAGTATCATGTTCCTTTAATTTCCCTTCTTATTTCCATGTGAAGATACCTTTCATTTTTTTTTCCTGTTAATGCTTGGTCATAACGGAATTTCAATCCTATGTTGTGTTCCGTTCGGTTCTTGCAATTTCAGTCATTTGCTCTTACTTTTGACGTTATCTAAGGTTGGACATGTAGTGGTGCATTTCACAATAGTTTAGATTTGCATGTTAATAAATCCATGTAGTTAGGCCGAGAGGCATTTTTTTTTTAGGTTATTTTTATGCATCTATTAATTTACTTAAGTCTGCATTTTTATTTTATGTCATTGAGAATTTTGTCTTTTTAGGTTTTTATGAATTATTAAGCTTATGTTTAAATTTTTGATTTCATGCATGTTAGGTTGTTTCCTTTAAATTTCATGTTATTAGGCTGCATTTAATTTAAAGCCTTGCCTTTAGGTTTTAAAACTTTCGTTTTCATAGTAACTTTCCTTATTTAGCACTTCTTGTATTTAGTAAGTTTTAAGGTTGATTTAATAATTTAATAATTTATTAATAATTTAGGTTTAGTTTGACAATTTAGTTAATTTAAATTTAAATCAATTTTCTTGCAAATCAAATATAGTTTAAGTGTTCAATTTCGTTATTTAGTTATAGGTTAATTATAAATTCAATACCTATAAAGATAACATTCGATATTTCCTATTTATATTACTTGTATGATTCGTATGCTATCGGTATTAGAAACCCCTCCTCAATACTCAAAATCAGCCAGCCATGTTGTTTATTTTTATTTTTTTTTTAACTATTTTTACTTAGGTTGAAATTGGCTGGGAATGGGGTTTATAAGGAATATTGTGCTTGTGAGGATGATGGCTTTTTATGGAGATGGAAAGTGGGAAGTGCAAGGTTGCAATCGGAAATTTGTAGGTTATATACGGCCAAGTCAATAAAAAGTGAATAAGGAAATTTTTGCTTTGACTTTTTGGAGTTTAGTTGGATTTCTTCCTTGCTTTTTTTAAGTGTTTGGATTCAAGCTTTTAGGCATGGAAGTAAAAAATTCCAATAATTATATTATCCCTTGAAATTCCATAGGGTTGCCTAATTTCGCATATCAAGCCACTGTTTTGCTGTTTACATTCAAAGTAATGCCAGAAACAGTCAAATTTCAAACTCATTTTATGAAAAATTTCTCAAGACAGCCAATTCAATCACACTACCATTTACATTGAAGCTCCTGGCAGCCAAAATCACAATTTCATCCGTTCTCTCTCGTTTCATACACCCACACAACCTTAGAGCAATCAACGCCAAAATCACAATCTCACCCATTGGCAAAAAAATTTCACCCAAGTATCACTCCCGATTTTGAGGCAAGTTTCGGACTATGTGGTTTGAACCAAATCACATTAGATTGAATCAAATCGAAATTGGGTTAAGTGTGAAAAAAAAGGTGGTGGTTGCGACAGATGAAAATGTGTATTCAAATTATTTCAAATGTAGATAAATATGCATATTAATATTAAACAAAAATTCGTATTTGACTAATATTAAAGGTAAATGAATATGCATAACTGTATGGTTTTAAAAGTTGACGAATAGGCATATGTTTCTACATTTGAAAGCAGCCAAATATACATAACCATATGAATTTTTGTTTATAATAAAATGTAAATTATTTTATTTATCATGTAAATTATTTATTTACTTATTTATTTCATATGCAAGTTATTTATTTATTTACTTATTTTTTAATCATTTTATTTTTTATTTTATATTATTTTTATTATTATATCTTTTTGTTGTTCGAAATTAAAACATAAAATTTTTAAAATTTAAAAAAAAAACTTTAACAAAAATAGAGAAAGGGTAATAGACTACAGTTTTAATAATAAGCCCTAATATATTTCCCTTTCTTTTTTTAAATTTTAATTCTCAATTATTTACATTTGTAGGAATACTAATAATTAAATAAATAATTTACATGTTAAATAAATAAATAAATTAATTTATAAAAAATTTTATAAGTTTGAATTAAATTAAGAAATTAAAAAAATAAAAAATAGAGAAATGAAAATAGATAACGATTTTCACAAGAAATTGTAGTCTATTTCTTTTCTTATTTATTTATTTTCTAATTTTTTATATGTTAAATAATTAAATAAATATGCAATTTATAAAAATATTGAATTAAAATAAAAAAAATAAGAAAAGAGATATGAAAAATATAGTATGATTTTTAAGAAAATGTTAGGGTCACCTTTAGGTTTAAAGGGCAAAATTACATTTTCTTTTATTAAAGACAATAAGCAAACAGCTAGGAGCATTTTCAACTTTTGGGTTGAGTTAATGTATCAGGCCAACTTGAATTCATAGGGTCACATCAACTCAACCACCTCATCAACCTATCCATTAGGCCTTTCTACATGCTGATTTGTCATTCCGTGATTGGGTGGTCAATGCCTAGCTCAGCTTGACCTACTAGGGCATCCCTAATCTTAAGGCTGAACTTAGGTATCCTAACTTGCCCAAAACCTCTATTTTACAAGTATAAATAGTACTCCCTAGTACCATTTGATCCATCTTACTTTCTTATACTTCTTTATAATCTTCTTCTTATTTTTCTCCTTAACTAATCTCTTATTTTACTGTCAAAGTACAAATGCTGGGAACACTTCTAACCTTTGTCTTTAATAGCTCATTTTTTTTTCTTTTATTTTTAGAGTTTTACGCCTAAAGGAGCAGCTCAGAATTGACATTTAACATGATAGGTAGGGGCATTTTTTCATTTAGCTGAGCTAAAAATTCCATACTACCTAGAAAAGAGCTACCAAGGAAAGAAAACCAACTGTAACAACTAGAACAGAAACCTAACTTAGTCAACTCGCAGACGAACCTACTCCAATAAGCCCCATAATGAAATAATTTCTAGCCCTAAACTAGCAACTACAATCCCTCAAATAAATGATCCAAAATCTCACCCCACCACAAACATTTAGAGCACCTGATCTAACCAGCCTAAGAAACCTTCACCAAGAAAAGCTGTCTAGCTATGATGATACTGTAATGTCTTTAGCTTTAAGAGATGAGGAAGAAGCTACACCTTTGACTAACTACCATACCCATACCTTAATACAAACTATCACCCAAAAGTCCAAATAGATCATCTCAAAGCCTTAATCAAACAAAGATCTGAAAGGTCAGACACAGGCCATGGAAAAAGAATTAAAAGGAAAGGCCTCTGTTTTTTATGATGAGTTGAAATTTCTGAAGACCTTACCCTTCACTAAAGAAATAGATCAGACCATGCCCCCAAAGGGTCAAGATGCTGAGCTCACAAATATATGATGGTACAATTGACTCTTTTGATCATTTAGAGCTTTATCAGACAAATATGATGATGTAAAGGGCCAATAAAGCTTTGATGTGTAAGGGATTGGCCACCACACTCAAAGGGCAGCTCGGTCATGGTATTGCAGCTTATAACTGAGGCCTATAACTACATTGAAACAACTCAGCCATTCATTCTTATCTAGATTCATCAATAGTTGATGAACAAAAAAAACTACATTGAGCTTGATGTCGATCTACTAGGGTAGAAATGAGTCTTTGAAAGACTATGTCATGCATTTTAAAATGAAAGCCTAAAGTAGGCTACTACAGTTATTATTCTGACCAATAGACTTAGTGATAGAGTGTACCACATCAAGCTTACTCTTTTCTTAAGCCAAAAACATTGGCTGACATTCTAATTATAGTAGAAAATTATATCAAGGCTGAAACTACAATTAAAAGTAGCCAGATGAAAGAAGCTCATCCTTTCTTCTTGATTGGTAAAAAAAGAAAGAGGTCACTATCCCCTAATAGGGAAAAGAATCTATGATCCTATAAAAAGGAGAAGACCAATGTACTCTATGGCCAGGAGCTCGAGCAGACAAAGAGCTACACTACACTAAATACCTATCGAGAAATTTTTTGATGCATATCGAAAAGAACCCTAAGCTCAAATGGTCAAAGCTACTGAAACATAACATTTTAAAAGATTCTACAAAGAGGTGTGCCTTCTATAGGGACATCAGTTACAACACGAAAGATTGTATTAACTTGAAAAATGAAATGAGAATCTGATCAGAAAAGGCCATCTAGGCAGGTTTATCAATCAATCAAGATAGGTTAGGGGTCAGGGGAGACTAGAATTCAAAAAGGGGAATCAAATAGAATAATAGTAAAGAACTAAAGGAACAGAGAATAGGGGAATCAAGGTGGTGAAATTCTGAAGAACAAACAAGAAAAGGATGAAAGATGAGCTGTAGATAATAGGCCCATTACAAGCATTATCAATGTGATAATATGAAGAAGCTCTACCTTGGTTAAAAGAAAATTTGATCAACGAATGGCTATAAGGTCTTCAGCCAAGAAAAAAAAAGGTAGAAAAATGAGTAAATCTCTTTCATTGCAAAAGACTTGGAAAGGATCTAGTTCCTACATGATGATGTTATTGTAGTTATAAATGTTGTATACAATCATGTGGTGAAAAGGATCTTATTCGATAATAGGAGCTCGACTAACGTCCTATATTATGCAATAATGTTGAGGATAGGCATAATTGAAGAGATGTTAAAACCATTCACTACTACATTGATCAATTTTAAGAATGAGTAAATCTCGATAAAAGGAACTATTAGATTGCTAATCATATTCGATATGAAGCTAAAAGGTGTCGTATCAACTATTGGGTTCATGATAGTAGATGCCCCTTTAACATACAACATGATATTAGACCACCCTAGTCAATCTATTTTGAGAATGATTGGCTTAGCTCCTCATCTAAAAATCAAGTTTTCGACACCAAAAGGGTTGGAGAAGTTAAAAGAGACCAATTCACAGCATGATAGTATTATGTGACAATAATGAAATGTAAGACTAGGAAGTAGATTGATAGTTCAACTAAAATTAAAAAATCCTAGAATGCTGAAGAGGTAAGAGTGAAGACCAAAAAGATTGAAGAAACAAAGCAAAATAGTTTAGGAAATGATCTTAACTTAACTGAGCAAAAAAAGATCATTGATCAAAGTCCTAAGGTCATTGACAATCGATCAGAACTAATAGAGGATTTTATCTTTATGCCATTTTGGAAGAATCATCCTAACAAATGTATGCAAATTGGAAAAAAAAACTCAACCATAAAAAGCAATTAATTCAACATTTAAGAAGTAACACCAACTTGCTTGCATAAACACTTATTGATAAGCTTGGGATAAACCCTCCAATAATGGTTCATAGGTTACACACTAATCCAAGCATGAAACCAGTTGGATAAAAAAAAATGTTTGTCCTATAAAGGTATAAAGCAATGAAGAAGAGGTCAACAAACTACTAAAGGTAGATTTTATTAGGAAGTATATTACTTTGACTAGATTACTAATGTTGTATTGGTAAATAAACATAGTGAAAAATGGAGAATGTGTATAAACTTTACCGACCTCATCAAAGCTTGCCTAAAAGATAGTTTTCCTCTACCTAGCGTAAATCAGCTAGTAGATGACAATGCCGAGCATGGCTTGCTCAACTTTATGGATGCTTTTTTTGACTATAATCAAATCAAAATATGGGAGGATGAGGAGGAAATAGCTTTCATAATTGAGAAAAGGTTGTATTGTTATAAAGTAATGCTTTTTGGTTTGAAAAATGTTGGCGTGACCTACCAAAGACTAGTTAATAAAGTCTTTAAGGATCGAATCAACCAAAATGTCGAAGTGTTCATAGACGATTTGATTGTGAAGAGTAAAAGCTTGGCCAAACACTTGGAAAACCTAGAGAAGACCTTTAATAACCTCAAAAGATATAACATGAGGCTCAATCCAAGCAAATGTGCCTTTGGGGTCACATCAAAAAAATTTCTCAGTTATATGATCAACAAAAAATAGATAAAGGTAAACTTCGAGAAGGTTTAAACCATTCTTGATATGAAAATATTAACCTCAATAAAAGAGGTACAAAGGTTAATTGGGAGAATTTCTGCCCTTAGAAGATTTATGTCTAGATCGGTATATCGATGTTTGCCATTCCTTAAAATTGCAAGAATATCTCAAATTTTAGATGGACACCTCAGTGTTGAAAAGCATTAAAGAACTTAAATGATTCCTCTCCTCTCCACCTATCCTATCTAAACCAAGGCCTGGTGAGGTGTTGTACTTATATATTACCACAACTGATCAGGCCACCAATTAAGTATTAATTTGAGAAGAAAAAGGAAGGCAAAGATCGGTATACTTTGTAAGCAAAGTCTTAATAGGATCCTTAATGAATTACTCAAAATAGAGAAGTTGGATTATATCATTCTTAACAAAACATGGTTTAAAGTAAAAGTATATTTGAAATGTAAGCAAAAAATCTAAGCTAGAACATGAAAACTGAAAGTATAGCAAAATCTAGAAACTGAATTTGAAACTACCATTCTAGCTCTAAATGATGCAAACTCAAGTTAACATTAACTAGAAATTTAAAATTTGACTACGGAACAAGATAAGAAAGTAAAGAGAAAATAAAAAATTTTAGAAAAGTCACATGAAAGAACTAAACATTTAACCAAATAGTTGCTATGCTAAAACAAAATTTTAACAATTCACAAACTAAAAATGTAGATTTAAAAGTTTCTAATGAACATGAGCTTAAACTGATGAAAGCAAGATCAAATGATAAGTTTACTATAGATTTCAATGAAAAATTTGTAGCAAGATATAGGAAAAATAGCTCAACCAGCTAGCAAAATAAACAACACTAAAAAATAAAGAAAACAGAGCATGCACTACAAATGTAATCCAAACAGCAATGAAATGTAAAGAAATAAACTAGATCAAGCAAGAATCAACAAGTAAACAAGTAAAACTAAGGATTTAGAATGAAAAGAAGGCAAACAACTCACTAAGGAGAGAGTAGTTCCACCCAAACTTGATTGATCATATCTAACCTGCACTAGTCGCCTACATCAAAATAAATTTTCTAAGCTTGATCTGGAACACTATGGTGTGAGTTTGAGGCTAAACTTTTAATATGTTGTAGCTAATTGGATTAGGAAACTATGAAAAATTTTTGAGTAAAAAAAGTAAGATTTGAATGAGATATCATAAAAAAAACCGATAGGTCAGAACTAGCAAATTAAAAATAGATTTGAGTATCAATGAAAATTAGTAAATTTGAGCTAGAAATCAATAAAATTTACAAGTTTCATTGCTAAAATTGTAAAGAACATGACTAGGGTCCATCTATTTTTTTTGGATTGATGGTTGATTGATGAAAATAGTGGAAGAATCTTTTAAGCTTTTGGAGTGGGAATTCTATACCAATATAATAAAGGTGACAAAGGTACCCTATGAAACAAATAGTTTCTTTTAAGAACCAAAGTGGGTCAAAAAATTTGAGGAGGTGAATGAAAGGGTATGGTACATGGACAGAACCTCTTCTAGAAATAACTAGATATGAACTTGATCATGCTAAACCAATAGAATTAAAACCTTATTGGACTCCTCTTAATGTTATCAAAGAAATGTAATGGCAAGATTCATAAGATTCGCATGAAGATTTTGACCCAGATCAATAGTTAGAAAATATGGGTTATGATTTCACTCTATGTGTAGAAAGCATCTAGCAATGTCAGATCATGGAAATACATGTTATAGTTTAGGAAGACTATAAAAAAAATAGTTTCTACATTAAGCGTTGTCTCAACTATGCCAAGTACTACATGTTGACAGTCTTTAAATCTTGTATCTAGCAAGGCCATCCTAGTACAAATAGGAATACCATTTCTGCTAGAAAAATACTTGAGGAAATGTAAAAGTGCAATCAAAATCAATAGAAAAGCTTGAAGATCAATGCATGTTTAGTTGCTAAGAAAATAAAATGTAGTAAAGAAAAGTGCAAAAATTAAAGAACAAGAAATATAAAATTCTAAGCTAAAGTCTCCCTAAAATGGCTGGCTCCACTCCCACTTATAGGCAGGTAAGTGGTGAATAGAGCCCCAAAATTTCTCTCTAAAATATCTATAATGAGGTCAGCTTCTAGAGACTTTTTTCCTCTTGGCTTTTGCACTTAGTGCATGGCTATTTGGCCTTTTTCTTCAACAATTACAAGCCTTCCTCATGTGTTTTTCCACTTCCAAGAAGTCCAAGTTATGACCAATGAAAGCTCTTTAATATGCCATGTCATCACCTCTTGAAGTTTTCCTTTGAATGCCAAAGTGTGATGCCCAATTCTTATGCAAATAAAGGTTGCATTCCAGGCCACTAGTGCACCATCTTTTCCTTGTTAAACCTCTTGCATGCATGTATGTTTTCATCTTTTCCTACAAAAATTCAAGTATTCCAAGAGCAAATTTAACAATAAAATCACTAGAAAAGTGCTGGAAAAAATGTTACAAAAAATTCATGGAAGAAAGGTTCAAGAAAACTCCCTCAAAAGCAATCTAACTTAATGACACTAGTTTTCTGCCATTTTCACAATTTGCACCAAAAATCTTCCAAAATATATCTAAATTGACCAAAATTCTTTATTTTCTCCATTTTTACCAACAAATAAGACAATTGTGATTTTATAAGTATTTTTCCTAAGAAATGCTAAAGAATAAGCTAAAATAATAATCAAAATGCATTAAAATTAAGCATTAAAAAGCTAAAATTTTTAATGCAATCAAATCACCTAACTTGAACTTTTGCTTGTCCTCAAGCAAAATAAGATTTAGCAAGAATAACATTATAATTTCAATACTTCATTCAACACTATAGCCTCCTAGATTGATTAGTAAATATAACTAAAGTAAAGTCATGAATGAGTGTTATTACACAAAAATCTACTAAAGTTGAGAGCATTCCTAACTAAGGTTTCACAAGCAAGCAACACTTTTCACATCTTCTTGCATGAAATCAATCATGTTATGCAACTCATAAGACATTATAACAATGATCAATAAAGCATGCTCATGCTCCATAAGTTTGCTTATCACATCGCTCTCCACTAATGGAGATAAAGACATGACCAAGGATCATTTAGGACTTTAATAAATTTGTAATGAAAGGCTAGGGTCAAGTTATGATAAAAGTCATTTAGGCTTAAGTATCATAACAATGCATCACATGTCAATAAATAATATATCACATGTCAAGGATCATTCATCATTGAGCTTTTAAGGCAAGAAAGGTAAGCTTAGCTAAAGAATCAACCCCCAAAACTTTGATTTTGCCCATTTATCTTTCTTTTCTTCTTTTCTTTACTTTTTCACCATCTTATTGTTTTTGTTTTTTTTTTCACGATTTTTTTCTTTTTCAATTTTTGTTTTTTCTTTTCTTTTGCAAGCTTACTTTTTTTTTTCATTCTTTTTTTTAAGCTCCACCTTTCCTCCCTAATAACACATAGCTCACAAATGTACATGAATGTCCTAATGCATATAGGGCAAAGGACCAAAAAGATAGAAAATATCAAAATAAGGCTATGGGTTGTAATGTGGTTTCAAAACAAAGAAAAGGAATCATAAGACTTAGAAATGGTGACTATGGAAATATTATATCAAGGTCAACTTGAAAAGGCCCAATCGATCCAAAAATGGCCTATATCATTTTCCTAATCATATGTCCTCTAGGATTTCACCTTAAGAGATGATCAACTCTAAAGACCAATGCAAAAATAATCTCATTTCACATAATCAAGACTAGATAAAAAAATGCATTTCAATGTTCAAAGTATCAACTCATAAATGAATGCCATATTCAAGAATTCTCTAACCCTAAGCATCATCTCATATTTCATACACATTCAATCTTTACCTAAAGTTTTATTAATCACCACCTATCATTGGCTTCATGAAGAACTAATCAAAGAAAGCATAATAACAATTCAAGCTACCATATGGTAATCTCACTTTTAAGGTAAAAATCAAGGAAAATTTCAAAAAAAATTTCAAATTTTGAGCAAGTTTCCCATACCCCCAAACCTAAGCAACATATTGTTCTCAAAGTGTAAGCATCAAGAAATAAAGCACAAAATAAAGGACAAGGAAACTCCCCTTAACATCATAGAGGTATAGTGGCCGAATCTCCATCAATGCTTTGGGTAAAACTAGTGTATCCATTTTTAAGCTCTTAGTTACCTACAAAATAAAAAAAAAAAATACCTACAACAAGAACAAAAATCAATACGTAAAAAAAAAGATAAGCAAAATATATGAAAACAAAACATAAAATGTAAGACTTAGGTTGCCTCCAAAGAAACACTATTTAAAGTCAAAAGCTAGACTATCATTAGTATTAGAGAATCACTCAACCTTTCTTTCCTGAATCTACCCATTTCATTCTCTTTCTTTGCTCTAAAGATGTAATCATAATCTCTAAATGACCTCAATGCTCTACGTAAAATTGTGCTCTACCTTTATGAAAAATATAAATATATTGCAACATGGACCAATAAAGGAGGTTATTGGCCTCAGTACCAATGAATGAGTTTTCAGCATGGAGAATATGGATATAGAGTTTACAATGAAAGAATCCTTCATAAATGGTATAGGTGTAAGCTCAACAAGGGTTGTATCTAATGGTGGAGTCAAACAACCCTTATCACAATCAGTAAATAATGAGTTTTCAAATGCATGCATTTTTTACTTATCATATAATGAATTTTCAAAGAACAGAGGAAAATGCATGGATATACTATAAGGTTCATTTTCTTATTGGTTAGAATCATTGCTAAGATCTTTATGCAAGTCAAGGTAGGGAATTAAACCATCTTTTCCAAAATCTATATCATTCACTTTTTTCTCCATGAATGGTCTATCTAGTAGAAGCTTTAAGAATGAGGTGTCTAAAGCTTTGGGCATATGATCATGGAATGAAAAAGCTACTAGACAAAAAAATTCTTTGTTAATGAGTTCCTCATCTTTCTTAAGCTTAATACTAGATTCAAAAAGAAATGTAACTATGGGCTTAAATGATCTATCTAGTATGCTCACCTTATCAACACATCTATCTACCTTGTACCTTTCCACACGATTGGGTAAATGATATTCAAGGAACTCGAGAAATGACATGAGTGAAATATCAAACTCAACTTCTTTTTTAATGCTATCCTCTATTTCAACTTCTCTAAATGATATATTATCATCAACTTCCCTAGCCCTAAACTTATCTTCTACCTCTACTATCTCTTCCTCCATAATTTTACAAAATGTGGTGTCACCAACACAACAGGCCCATCATCATCATCATTAATCTATATTAGACCTCCTCTCCTCAAATGATTCTTTAATGTATGCTCATCTTTCTCTTCCTAACAATGTGTTGACTTTATAGTCCTAGGCATAAGATCTAAAAGACAAGTATTTAAGGTATGAGCATTTTGACCATATTACCTAGAATTCCTAATGCATGCCTTTAGGTCTTATTGGTATTTTTCTTGCGTTTGGAGTAATTTAATGAGCATCTCCTCAAGGGATGATTTTTTTTATTATGGAGAAAATGGTACTGAGTATGGTGTGGATGGAAAGTGATGTGAAGATGAATGGCACCATGATGGAAAAAATTGTTGTTGCGATAGACCATAGTGTGGCACTTGCAAAACTTGTAGTGATGGTGGAGATTATTAGGGTGGTGAATGGTTTTGTGAAAATGAATTCTTGGTATGATAAGTCAGGGTGTATTGTGGTGCTGGACTAAAAGAATGTCCCAAACTAGTATCCCACATGGTTTTAGGATAACCTTCCCAAGTGTGGTAGTGTAGGTGTTTGATTGAGATTGAAAGTATTGGTCAAAGGTACACCTATCACTATGGTAAATTCCACCATACACTTCACCATTGTCATGTTTGCTTGAAAAATTATGAGCTACACAAGGCTTGTGATCATACCTATATTTAATGGCCCCTACTTGCTTTTCTATAGAGTCAAATTTTTCAATCAAATCTTTAAAGACCAACTCTATTTTGGTATTGTCTTCTTCACTAGGCTATGGTCCTAGGTACTCATTGAAATAATAAGGTCTACTATGGTCCACGTGATGCTTGGCTACCTCAATAGTATTAGACTCCTACATGAAAAGGAAAATAAATTCTAAACACAAATATAAAACCTAAGTCTAAACTATCTACACTAAGGCTATGTAAACTAAGCAACTATCCTAAGCTATGTAAACTAAAGAGGTGAACCAATCTATAAAAAAGCATAATGAAGCACAATATTAACCTAGGACTCTTTACTCCCAATCTCTGGCAATGGCGCCAAAAACTTAATTAGGGAAACTTTGCAAGTGCACAGGTTGTTCAAGTAATAATAGAGGCTAAAAAGCCTAAAAGTCGATCCTATGAGGATTAGTTAAAGACATTCCTAGGCTAAGTACCTATTGTCATAACGTATCAGTCTGAAGACTCGATCGCTAAACGTAAAAATTTTAAAATCATGAAAAACATAGGGAGTCACCACCAATCTTTTTAAAGTGTGATTGACCATCCAAAAATTTATCTTTTTAATAAAACAAGTTCAAAGCTTTATTGAAATGATGATTTTAGTCTACAAAAATAAGATTGGGTTCGGGAGTCATTACATGTAAAAAAGGATAAGCACCTCCATAATGCCCACAAAATTGGTATCAATTAATTATGCACTATTTGTAATTTGGATAAATATGGTTTTTATACAAAATTTGATTATAATTCCCTTCATCTTTCAGATATAAAATCAATTAAAAAATCTTTATTTATAAATATTACAAAAATCTTCAAATTAAAGAAACACTTTCAAATTCTCTGACATAAAGGCAAAATTTAAAGATAGTCTTTTCATCTAAGACTTATCGTAACATTTCTTTAAAAATAATAAAATAATATTCTTTATAAATGATAATCATTGATGACTTTCCAAAGGCAAAACATCAACAATTATATTTCACAGAATATTATTTTAATTTTTTTTAAATCAATTTTTCAAAGGAAACTCTTTATGTAATAAAAATGAAAAAGGCTATAATAAACCATAAACAGCAATAATTGGGACGTGTGTATATGCATAACGTGTGCAAGAAAATAAATATATGCAAATGTGCCTTGAATGACTAGGAAATGCAAATTTAAAAGCAAGTCTTCAAATATAAGGGCACCACCTGGACTCTCCAACTTCTAGGTAAAATTTGAGTGCAACCTTTTATAATTAAAATCTTGTTTTTTATTTTTTTATTCTTTATTAAAATTTTTATTTTAAGTTATGAAAATATATGAAAATCCTTAATCAAATAAAATTTTCTAAATACCCCATCATTTTGGTAGTATTCGCAAATAGATTATTTCATAAAAAGGTTTTCATATGAATCCTTAAAATTTAATGATAGTTTAGGGGTTCGAAACTTTAAGGCCTAGGTTTTCATTTAGAGTTTTACCTAGGGTTTAGGGTTTTAGATATAGGGTTTTAGGGTTTACCTAAGGGTTTTAAGGTTTAGGTTCTCACATAGGGCTTTGTTTTAAGGTTTACATTTTAGGGTTTAATTTTAAGGTTTTAATTTAAAGTTTTAGTTTAGGGTTTCAATTTCAGGGTTTCAATTAATAAATTCACTAGCCTATCAAAAAATCTTCAACATCTAAGTAGACTTTCGAAACAAGCTCACTTTTTATGATTTTTCTAAAAAAATAAAACTTTCTATTTATACATATATTTAAATATTCTTTTTCGTTTAAAAAAATATTTATTATTTATTTATCTTTTATTACTTTATTTTTATTAATAATTCCCTTATATCTAGGTGGAATAACCTATTATTTTTTAAAAATATGATTTTTTTATTCCCTCTAATATTTAAGCAGGAAATTTAAAAAGTTTATTATTGTTATTATTATTATTATTTACATGAGAGATCTTTAAATATAAATAACAATGAAAATAAATAAATATAATCAAACACGACATAAACATATCAATTAATAACATATTATATGTCTGCAACCATTGAACAACCAAGATCAAACATAAATTAAAATAATCATATATTGGCAACAACAATACTAATAAATAAAAATAACAATAATAATATAAAAAACTATTTATTCATATGATCTAAGTTTTTACTATTATTTGTATTATTTGAATTATTTTTAGATTATTATTTATTATTGTTATTTTCCTTGCTTATCTATTTGTTTGAATTTATTATTATTAAATTTATTATCTTCACAGTCCTTAATCAAGCTCATACTACAAGTCCAAGTCCAAAAAAAACAAAGACAATTCTAAAGTATTTTAAGTGAAACAACCACCATCTCTACCCCACTTTTAGCAAAGCACTGATTCTTTCTCAATGTGATAACTTTCTCTTATTCATTTAGGTGAAAAAAATGAAAGGCAAGACAATACAATAAGAAAATACTTAATTAGCCAGCCAATTAGTAAACACAATGAAAAGGCAAAACTTTAAGTCCCTTTCTCCCCATTAACAACCAACACTCATCAAAGAGGAAATCCTACAATAGCATCAATTTTGCATGCAGTGAACGCATCCCAGAAGACATTAAAAGGAAGAAGCCTAAAGTTTCTTTCAAACTAAACAGCATATCATATGTGCCGCAAGCATTATTACCCATGGCCACAACATACCCAATACTGAAAAAAAAAAATGAAGAAAAGAAAAGAAACGAGCTGCAAGGTTCATGAAAAAGAAAACAGTTACGGGAACTACCTTTTCCGTTTCTGTTTGTGGCTTTCCTTTCTTCTCTTCAAGCCCAATATCTTGATTTCGAATGGCAATGCACCGCGGACCCATATATATATCGTCTGCTAATACACGACCCATTAATGTTTGGATAAAAATTCTTTCCAGCCTTTTCCTCTCTCTTTTTTTTTTGCTTCACCTTCTTGTTCTGTTTCTGTCTTTCACTTCCACGCTGCCACGTGCTTTTCTCTCTTTCTTTCTTTCTTTTTCTTTTTTTTGTTTTTGGTTACTGCCTCTTTTATGCTCACTGGTTGTTCCCTGGTGCTTCCTTCTTCTTCTTCTGCTTTCTCTCTTCTTTTGCTCACTTTTCTGTTTCTTTTTTATTTTCTGTTTCCAGTGCTGCCATTTCTTCCTAACCCGTGCAGTAGTTTGGCTTTACCACTTATCTTCACGTCCCCATCCTCTTCCTCCTTTTTCCTTTTGGTTATCTTTTTTTTTTTTTTTTGGTTGTCTTCATTTCCTCCTTCTGGTTCTTTTTTCGCTGCAGCCTTCTTCAGTTTTCCTCTGCTGGTAGCAGCTCTTTCTTTGCTTCCTTCTTCCTCCCGTAACCGTCCCTTCTTCCTACCACTGACTGGGGTTTTTTTTGCTGCCTCCCTTTTCTGTTCCTTTCCCTTGCTTCCTTTTCGTTGCCTCTTCTTCACGTGCTCTTCGTTTTTTTGCTTTCTCCCTTTTCCTTACTGCCCTATTCTCCTCTTTTTCACTGCATTCCCCTCACGCCTTGAACCCCTCCTTGCAGTTGTTTTGTTTCCACGTTCTCTTTCTGGTTTTTTTTTTTTTTTCTGCTCCATTTTTACATCTTTCCTGCACCCATGATGGCCACTTCCTTTACCGTTTTCCTTTCCTTTTTTTTTTATTCCCGTTCATTCTCTTTCCATGTTCCAACCCATGCTTTATCACGTGAGGCTTCCTGGCTTTCCTCCTTTCACGTGTATGTTCAGTGAGCTTTATATATATATATATATATATATATATATAGTATATTTTAAGCCATAATTTGGGCTTTATAACAAGACTTTCGGGCTTTAAAAAAAATTTGTTTGGGTAGACTTGTGCCATTTGAGGCTGTAGTTTAATTTTGGGCCAAGCCCATTTCTACTTTTATTTTCAATTTTTATTTCTTCTGTATTATTTATTATTTTTAACATTATTTTATTACTATATTTTAATTGTATTTTTTAATTTTTATAGATTTTTTTGTTCTTTGTCTTTTTTATATTTAATGGTCATCCATGGGCCATTGATGGATGACTCTTTTATTGAGTTTTTTATTAAGCCATCTTGGCATTCATTCGAACCAATACAACGACCTCACCATGAGCTCACATTGGACCTCATTCTCGAGTATATAAAAAATTGGACCGTTAACAAACCCAAAAAATTAATAATTGAAACCTAATTTCAAAATCGAGCCTGAGTTAAAGTAATAAAATACCCGAACAAATTTAGATGTCAGCAACTATCCCTCTTTATATATTTCTGAGAATTAAGTATAGTGTAAAGATATAGACAATAATTTTGTCTAGATATTGCCTTTTAATATCCCCTTTTTTGTTTTTTGTCCTTTTTTTTGTTTTTTGCTTTTGTTTTCTCATTTTTTTTGGTTAAAGGACGACTAGGACAACACCGTAAATAAAAAATAAAGAGCGACCAGGATTGGACCGTAAGTCAAAAATAAAGAATGACTGAAACAATACCACAAGTCAGAAATAATGAACGATTTGGACAACACTACAAGTTAAAATAAAAATAATAGAGATAACATTGCAAGTAAAAAATAAAAGACGATCAAGACAACATCATAAATTAGAAATAAAGGACGACCTTGATAACACCATCAGAAATAAAAGATGACCTGGATAACACTGCAAGTTAGAAATAAAGGACGATCAGGACAACATCATTAATCAAAATATAAAGAATGACTGAGATAACACTATAAGTTAGAAGATAAAAAATGATCGGGATAACATTACAAGTCAAAAGATAACGAATGACTGGAACAACACCGTAGGTCAAAAATAAGAAATGACTGAGAGAAATTTTTCATTGGTGTTACTTAGATTGGGCTTAAATTTTCCTTCTTAAATTTTCCTGGTTGCCAGCTAATCGAGCTTAAATTCTTCATTGAATGCCAACTAAACTTGGCTTAAATTTTCATTAGAGTCAAGTAATCTAGGCTTAAATTCTCATTGAGTGCCAGCTAAATTGAGCTTAAATCTTTTATTAGATGCAAGCTAAACTGAGCTTAAATTTTCATTAATACCAGTTAAACTGGGCTTAAAACCTGGGTGCCAACTAAACTGGGCTTAAATCTTTTTATGATATGCTAGCTAAACTTGGCTTAAATGTTTCATTGATTCCAGTCAAATGGGCTTAAATCTTTCATTGATGTTAGTTAAACTGAGCTTAAAACCTAAGTGCCAGCTAAACTAAGCTTAAATCTTTTATGATATGCCAGCAAAATTAGGCTTAAATTCTTTCATGGAGTGCCAACTAAACAGGACTTGCATCTTTTCATGAATGTCGGCTAAATTGGTTTAAATTTTCATTGATACTAGTCAAATTTGGCTTAAATTCTCATTAGTGCTAGTTAATACTGGGTTTAAAACATGGATGTAAGCTAAATTGGGCTTAAATCTTTTTCATGAGTGTTAGCTAAACTAGGCTTAAATTTCCATTGGTGCTAGTTAATACTGGGCTTAAAACTAGGTGTCAATTAAACTGGACTTAAATCTTTTCATGATGTGCCAGCTAAACTGGACTTAAATCTTTTATTAATGCCAATCAAACTGGGCTTAAAAATTTAAAGTTGCCAGCTGAGCTTATATCTTTTCATGATGTACCAACTAAACTGGGCTTAAATCTTTTTCATAAGTGCTAGTTAAACTAAGCTTAAATTTTTATTGGTGCAAAACCTGGGTGCCAACTAAACTAGGCTTAAATCTTTTATTAATGCCAGTCAAACTATGATTAAATCTTTCATTGATGCTAGTTAAATTGAGCTTTTTTTATGAGGGCTAGGCAAAATTGGTTTAATTTTCATTGGTGCTAGCAAAAGAGACTTAAAACTTGGGTGCCAACTAATCTGAGTTTAAATCTTTCATTAATGCTAGTTAAACTGGGCTTAAATCTTTTCATGAATGCTGGCTAAACTGGGCTTAAATTTTTTTTTTATGAGTGCCAACTAAACTAGGCTTAAAACTTTAATGGTGCCAACTAGATTGGGCTGAAATTTTCCTAAGTATCAAATAAACTGGACTTAAGCTCTTGAGAATTGGCAATCCTTACCAAAAATGAAAGAGGTGAAAATTTTTTTTCCAAATAGATTGAATAATTTAGTATACAGAGGTTTTTATTCATTCAAAAGGGTATCTCCACCTAAAGTGGGTAAAAAAAGCATACACCTTCTCCATACAGGATCACAGATGAAACATAAGCTTTTCCAAAAACGTGAATCACTTAAAATCTAAACATATTCAATCATTTTCTTTAGCCTTCAAATGTGACATTTGATATATGTCAAGGTTAGCTATAAGGGTTTGAGATTTTGAAAGGTTATTTAGGAATAGAAAAAGCTAAGATTTTTGAAATCAACCCTTCTTAAACTTTTAGGACCTTGATATTTTAGATCTTTTAAAAAGGCTTGGCTTATCTTTGTTCAACATTTACCACATTTAGCATTAGAAGTGGCCTTCAAGATTTACTCTAAACTACTTTTTTTAGGATTTTCACCCTATAGCCATATTCATTTTTTTTATTTTTTCTTTTTTTTTATACTAATTATCACACCATGCATTTAAAAATTCAAACCTACTTCAAAATGGGTTAATGGTCCAAATAGAAAAGTAAGTAATAAAAAGGGTCTAAAAAGGTTCATGGGTTTATAGGTCATTTTTTCAAAAGAAACTCTTCAACTTTTCAGTATCCATGCTTGATCTAATATGAACTTTTCTTGGGATGCAACATAGGCTAAGGTTCAGGGTTGCCAAAGAAAGGGATAGATAGGCCTAAATAAGTGTTTAAAGGTAATTCAAACCAAAGATCATTCTTTCATTTGAAGGATTCACTTTGGGGTATATTCTTTTTCATTTTCTTATACTTTCCACCTATTCATTTCTCTCTTTTTTTCTTTTTCCTTTTTCTTTATTCTTTTTCATTCTTTCATTTTTTTTCCTCACCTGTTTCTTTTACATTCTTTCACTTTTTTTTCTTTGAGTGGATTCAAAACTTTCGAAAATTTTTATGTTGGGCATTTGCCTCAACATATGGGATTATATTTGGACATCATCATTTTTAAACCCGTAAATTATCTTTTTTGTCTCCTAGTGTAGATGGTGATCCTTATTTAAGGTTTATTTTGAAAGAATTTATTATGCTTAAAAGGGTAACAAAGGAAATTTTTTTTGCATTTGTAAAGGGATTATGAAAGATGGTAATTTGTCATTTCAAGCATTGATCACTTAAATTGAAAAGTAATTCCCCTTAGAAAAATGAACTTGAAGAAAAGTTTTCACTCTAAAAGTTTTTTTTTTTTTCTTTTTGGTTCTCTTGACTTTTCTTTTAGCTTTTTCATTTTGGACTTTTGTGTTTTCTTTTCCAAAATTATGGATTGGTCAAGACTGTATTTGGATTTATTCAAATTTATTAAGTGCATAGTATTATAATCATTTTTCCTTTGCTTTTCTTTTTTTTTTTGTTCTTTTCTCTTTTTTTTTATTCTTTTTTGTTTCTTTTTGACATATTCTCCATAACTCATACCTAAATTCACTTTGCCAATAATGCATTTTATGGAAGATGCCCTCTTTTAACAAATCACCCTTAATAAAAGTTATTACAAGAAAATGGTCATGTGAAATGAACAAGAAAAAGGTCAAGTGGAATAAACTCGTTCAAGGTATCAAATGGTTCATGTCACTCCATAAAAAAAATAAAACAAATGGGTAGATCGTAACTTAAGTTGTTTTAAAGACAATGAGGTCTTTCTTTTCTAATTTGTGTGCTTGCAAGACACTAAACCAGGCTAATTTTACGATAAAGAATTGAAAAGTTATTATGTTTAAGGTCATTTTATCAAACTTAGGTTGGATTTGATGTTAAAAGTTTTTTAGAGCTACAACATAACATTGACACATCAAATTATCACATCTTAATTCTTTTTTTGTTTTTTTAAATGTCACATATGCTTAATTTTCTAAAAATCTAAATTTATTTATTTCTTTTTTAATTAGATGTTCACTGTTCATTACATTGGAAAAAAATATCACACTTCGATTTTGTAACATTATCAGGTGAAAACAAGGTTCATAAATTCAAATTCAAGGCTATTAAAAGGTCATGGTTGATAGATGGAATCAACCGAATGATTTAACAAATAGGTTTTGGTATTTAAGAAATTTCTAATATTGATTATTAACTCTTCTAAGATTCAAAATTTTTCTTTTTTTCTCTCTTTTTTTCATTTTTTAGGGTATTTTTTTTTACAACCTTAAAACCTAACTATGTGGGACTTTATTCAAATCTAACATTCCCTCCCCCCCTTTTACCATTTTTTTCAAAGAAATTCTATAAGTCTAAAATTTAAAAGAAATTGAAAATATCAAATGACAATATAAATCCATGAAATATTATAACGCACAAGATCTATTCATGTAATGCAAACACTCAAACTTGACCCAACAATTCACATTTCCAAAAGTGCTTTTTGGATGACATTCAAACTTATAGAAACAAAAGTTCCTCATCTGGTAGTTCAACCTTAGCATCGTTGACCCTCGATTCCATTACTATCAATCATTAAAACCATAACCAATTCTTTAAACTTCGTGGGATTTATATCAATCAAAGCCTTAACTGTATCCTTGAAAGCAGTACAATCTTTTATGGAATGCCTCTTAACCCCATTATTGAATTCACACTTAACATTAGGATTATACCACTTCAAGTAAGTTAGCTTTTTGGATCTTATAGGGACAATAGAAATCATATGATTCTTGATAAGTAAGGTGAAAAGCTTAGTGTAAAACATTAGGAATGAATGATACATCTTGACTCTCTTTCTCTTACGGCATTGTGAAGGGCTTAGACTTGATCTTTTTTTCTATAAATGTTTACGGTGAAAGAACTAGAGCACACAAATGAGGTGGTTGAGAAAAATTATAGGCCTGAAATGTCAATTAGAAATAATACAATGACCATTAAGAATAGTCATTCCCTAAACCTTATTGTATCATGGTAAAGTGTTTCTCATTTTGCTCTTTAGCAATTATCTCTTAGGCATATCCGTCGAAAATATTCCTTTTGTCTTTCATTAGGAATTTTCACATTAGCATCCATAATTCTTCTATTTTTTATCCCATCTTCGATTCTACCTATAGCAAACAATAAATTAGCAAATTCTGAAGACGTATTACCAATCAACTTATCATAATAAGGAGAAAGAAATGTATCTAAAAATAGGGAACTCAGCTCCCTATTAGTTAAAGGTGATCAAACTTATGATGCAACCTCTTTCCACCTAGCAATATATTCTTGGTAATTCTCGTTGGGGATTTTTCTCATGTTTTATAAGATTAATCGGTCTAAAAGTATCTCCAACATGTGCTAGTATTACTTCAAGAATACCTGAGATAAATCCTTTCAAATATGAATTTGGTTGTTTTTCAAACTATAATACAAATTGGTTGCTGCCCTAGCCAAACTTTTTTGAAAAAAATAAATAGTAACTTTTCATCATCGACATACCCAACCATTTTATGACAATATTGAGCCAAATGTGTCTCAGGACATCCAATTTTATTATGCTTTTCAAATGTCGAAACATTGAACTTAGGCGAAATACCTATATCTAGAACTAGCTAGGATTTTTTGCATCACAAGATTTATCTTTACCTTCAATAGCTTGAATCTTTTCTTCTAAGAGATTATACATCCTTCATTCATTTAGACTCTATGACTTTTCCCTTAAGAGGTCCTAAGCTAAGTCCTTCGGGTTAGTCATTTCTTTGAACAAAAAGTCCCTTAATAATCTCCTCTATCTCTCCTATCAAATCAAATATTATCTTAATTCTTAGAAGAAACTACATGGATTATTCTCGAAGAAATTTCTTCTTATAAAGCACACATAAATTACATTATATTGAATAAATAGATAAATGGATGAATGAATGAATGAACGAATGAATGCACAAATGACAAAACTCCTTAGTGAAAATTATGAAAATTGGTAAAGGGGCAAGAATGAAAGGCAAACCATAATTCACATATCTAAGTTTAAAAGACAACGTAATATCAACATAAAACAAAATTCAAACAGAAAAAATTTATAAAGCATTTTATTTTCTAAACAACCTATCACTTGAAGACCCTCTTTAAACAAAAGTCTTATCTATGTTCATTATCTTGCCATCCCCTTTTCATTATTCCTAAAACATTAATCCTTTATTGTAGTTGGTTCGAACCATTTCGTATCTATGAATGATTGTACCTTGTATTTGAAACTCTTATAATTCTCAATAGAATGTCCCATATTCCCACTATGGTATTTGTATCTTGTATTTGAGTCAAAATATTTTAGGTAAGGAAGCTTTAAAGGCTCTAAAGGCATAGGGACAACAAGGTGTCTCATAAACAAATAAGAAAATAATTTTTCATATGAAATGGGGAAAGGATCAAATTGTTTCTTTTTTTAAGGTAATGTTTTGGCAACAGGTTGACTAGGAGTCTGATGATTTGATGGTCGTGCAAAGGTTCAAAATTGAACAATTGGCTAAATAGACAGTTAAGGAATAGAATGCTAAGGATTTTGGTTCAAATATGGTCTTTTCAGATATGGTATGAAGTTTTAGGGCCTGATAGTACATGTTTGGAAAAGAGGCCAAAAACAATCATAAGAAGGATTTGAATACAAGTTTGAGTTTGAAACAATTAGTGAAGGTTGCATGGAACCTGGTGACTCCATCTTAGAAATCCACTTATAGAGCTTTGAAACTTGAATGGTCAAAAGTCATCCCATTCATGATTTTGCCCAAACTTTCATTATTAGTCAAATCATTGAATGCTTTAGCATGCTCAGGAAATATATTGGGCCCAACAGGAATCAATTGACCGTTACTCCTTGAGTTCATAGGACTTAAGCTGAAATTGGTAAAGACCCTTTAAAAGATACCAAAGTAAATTCTTTAAACTCTTCAACTATCTTTATCAACTCAGCGAGCTATTTTGTCATCATCCAAATGTCATGACCAAACTCCTCTTGATCACATTCTAGCACACTAATCCAAGCCTCCAATTGATCCTCCATATTTTTAGCTTTTTATACCCATTAAAACAAATGTTTTATTTTAAAGGTTTAAACCAAAATACTTACGCTATCATTCTTGATGGACAAATGAAACAAAACAATCCTTAATTTGCATGCTATATAAAATATGTTTATGAATGCTTGAATATGATAACGATGCAAAAATATATATAAAAATGGAAAAACCCAAAATATACAAATCAACTTAATGATGAATGTAGAATGAAATGATTAAATTGCAAAAAGAAAACAAACTTCTTACCTATCCTAAATCTTTTTATGCTCTTTTTGTCTTTTTCCTTTTATTTTTTGATTTTTTTTATCTTAGCTTTATTTGCACTATTATTACCTTTAAACATAAACTGTATTAAAGTGCCCCACATATCCTAATTTGGGTAATTTTTATAAAATAAAATGGCATATATTTGAACTTCTAAATAATTTTTACAAGAGGTAAACACCATTAATGGCTCCAAGAGAACTCTTTTTTTCTTTTTTTTTTTTTTGTCGATGATTGATCTAAAACAAATACCCCCACTTAAAATATAATGCCTATATAATGTATGCAACAAAATCAAATAATATAAAAAATAAAATGAATCAATAATTCAAAACAAGAAAGTAATAGAAACAATATAGCAACCATAAAATACAAAAAAATAGAATATATATAGTGTCCTAACTTTTCTTAAGAAATGGCATGGCTCTATCCTATGTCTCTCAATATGCCGGGTTGGGACTTATTTATCTAAAGGTTCCCAAATCAAACCTTACATCATCCCTCATTACAAATAAATAAGGCACACCAATTCTCATCCATTACAGGCTACAAACAAAAATTGATCTGAGTGAAAATGTTTCACTAGTGAATGTAGAGGTTATCACATCATGAGAGCATAGCTTCTTCACTTTCTCCTAATAAGGACAAAGCTTGAGTCTAGAGTTCATTTATGTAAGTGCATATGTAAAAATGTGCAGAATGACATATTAATCAAAATAACAATAATAAATCATAAACATAAAATCAAAACAAAATAATAACTAACATCCAATTTATTTTATTTATTAACTTATTTTTTTTTAGAAATTAAAATAAAGGGAATTAAATATCAAAAACCAATTAAATCCAAAAATTTTTAATAGGGCATCACTAACATTTTTGGCCTGACTCTCAAAATGTCTCTAGTGGAGTCGTCAAGTTATCATAATGTATCAGTTTAGAGGCTCGATCGTTAAATGTAAAAGTTTTAAAAATTGTGAAAAACATGGGGAGTCATCACCAATCTTTTTTAGGGTGTGATTGGCCATCCAAAAATTTATCTTTTTAATAAAACATGTTCAAAACTTTATTCAAAAGATGGTTTTGGTCTACGAAAACAAGATTGGGTTTGAGAGTCGATTATGTGTGGGGAAAAATTAGCACTCCCACAATGCCCACAAAATTGGTATAAATTAATTAGGCACTATTTGTAATTTGGATAAAAATGATTTTTATATGAAATTTCATTATAATTTCCTTCATCTTTCAAAAATAAAATCAATTAAAAAAAATCTTTATTGAGTAATATTACAAAATCCTTCAAATTAAAGAAATATCTTCAAATTCTCTAACATAGAGGCAAAATTTAAAGATAGTCTTTTCATCTAAGATTTACCATAACATTCCTTTAAAAATAATAAAATAATATTCCTTTGTAAATGATAGTCATTGATGACTCTCCAACATCTAAATAGAATAACAACAATTATATTTCATGGAATATTATTTTAAATTTATTTTTTTATTTTTTTAAAATCAAATTTTCAAATGAAACTTTTTATGTACTAAAAATGGAAAAAGCGATAATAAACTATAAACAACAATAATTGGGATGCATGTATATGCATAAAGTGTGCAAGAAAATAATATATGCAAATATGTCTTGAATGACTAGGAAATGGAAATTTAAAAACGAGTCCTTAAATATAAGAGCACCACTTGGACTCTCTAACTTCAAGGTATAGTTTGGATGCGACCTTTTATATATAAAATCTCATTTTTTATATTTTTTATTCTTTATTAAAATTTATATTTTAAGTTATGAAAATATATGAAAATCCTTAATAAAATAATTTTTTTTAAATACCCCACCATCTAAGTAGTATTCGAGAATAAATTATTCTATAAAAAGGTTTTCATATGAATCCTTAAAATTTAATAATGGTTTAGGGCTTAGGTTTACATTGAAGGTTTGAACTATGGTTTTAGGGTTTCACTTAGGGTTTAGGGTTTTACCTATGGCTTAGAGTTTTACACATAGGGTTTTAAGGTTTACCTAAGGGTTTTAGGGTTTAGGTCTCACATAGGGCTTTGTTTTAAAGTTTACATTTTAAGGTTTAATTTTAAGGTTTTGATTTAGGCTTTTAGTTTAGGGCTTCAATTTCAAGGTTTCAATTTGTAAATTCTCCAGCCTCTCTAAAAATCTCTAACATCTAGACAAACTTTTGGAGCAAATTCACTTTTTATGATTTTTCTAAAAAAATGAATTTTTTTATTTATACATATATTTAATATTTCTTTTTCATTTAAAAAATATTTATTATTTATTTATCTTTTATTACTTTATTTTTATTAATAATTCCCCTACATCTATGCAGAATCACCTATTATTTTTTTAAAACATAGTCTTTTATTCCCTCAAACATCTAAACAAAAAATTTTAAAAGTTTCTTATTTTTATTGTCATTGTTATTTACTTAAGAAATCTTTAAATATAAATAATAATGAAAATAAATAAATATAATCAAAGGCAATATAAACATATCAATTAATTACATAATATATGTCTACAACCATTAATTGAACAACCAAGATCAAACATATATTAAAATAATCATATATTGGTAACAACAATACTAATAAATAAAATAACAATAATAATATAAAAAGCTATTTATTCATATGATCTAAGTTTTTACTATTATTTGTATTATTTGGATTTTTTATATTATTATTTATTATTATTACTTTCCTTGCTTATCTATTTGTTTGTATTTATTATTATTAAATTTGTTATCTTCACAGTCCTTAATCAAGCTCATACTACAAGTCCAAAAAAAAAGAAAGACAATTCTAAAGTATTTTAAGTGAGACAACCATCATCTCTACCCCACTTTTAGCAAAGCACTGATTCTTTCTCATTGTGATGACTTTCTTATTCATTTAGGTGAAAACATGAAAGGCAAGACAATACAATAAGAAAATACGTAATTAGCCAGTTAGTAAACACAATGAAAGGCAAAACATTAAGTCCCTTTTTCCCTATTAACAACCCACACGCATCAAAGAGGAAATCCTACCATGGCATCAATTTTGCATGCAGTGAACGTATCCCAGAAGACATTGAAAGGAAGAAGCCTAAAGCTTCTTACAAACCAAACAGCATATCATATGTGCCGCAAGCATTATTATTATTGCCCATGACCACAACATGCCCAACATTGAAAAAAAAAATGAAGAAAAGAAAAGAAACGAGCTCCAAGGTTCATGAAAAAGAAAACAGCTACGGGAACCACCTTTTCCGTTTCTGTTTGTAGCTTTCCTTTCTTCTCTTCGCGCCTTTTCCTCTCTCCTTTTTTTTTTTTTGGCTTCACCTTCTTGTTCTGTCTTTCACTTCCACGCTGCTAGGTGCTTTTCTGCTCTTTCTTTTTTTTTTTTTTTTTGGTTACTTCCTCGTTTATCCTCACAGGTTGTTCCCCGGTGTTTCCTTCTTCTATTGCTTTCTCTCTTCTTTTGCTCACTTTTCTGTTTCTTTTTTATTTTCTGTTTCCAGTGCTGCCATTTCTTCCTAACCCATGCCACTTCTCTTCACGTCCCCATCCTCTTCCTCCTTTTTCCTTTTGGTTCTCTTTTTTTTTTTTTTTTTTTTTTGGTTGTCTTCCTTTTCTCCTTCTGGTTCTTTTTTCGCTGCAGCCTTCTTCAGTCTCATTCTTTGCTTCCTTCTTCCTCCCGTAACCGTCCCTTCTTCCAACTACTGACTGGGTTTTTCTTTTTTTTTTTGTGCTGCCTCCCTTTTCTGTTCCTTTCCCTTGCTTCCTTTTCGTTGCCTCTTCTTCACGTGCTCTTTGTTTTTTTGCTTTCCCCCTTTTCCTTACTGCCCTATTCTTCTCTTTTCCACTGCATTCCCCTCACGCCTCGAACTCCTCCTTGCAGTTGTTTTCTTTCCACGTTCTCATTCCGGTTTTTTTTTTTTTTTTGCTCCATTTTTACGTCTTTCCCGCAGCCATGATGGCCACTTCCTTTACCGTTTTCCTTTCCATTTTTTTTATTCCCGTTCATTCTCTTTCCATGTTCCAACCCATGCTTTATCACGTGAAGCTTCATGGCTTTCCTCCTTTCATGTGTATGTTCAGTGAGCTTTTTGCAATATATATATATATATATATTAACCCATAATTTGGGCTTTAAAAAAATTTGTGTGGGTAGACCTGTGCCATTTACGGTTGTAGTTTAATTTTGGGCCAAGCCCATTTATACTTTTATTTTCAATTTTTATTTCTTTTTTATTATTTATCATTTTTAACATTATTTTATTACTATATTTTAATTGTATTTGTTAATTTTTAAATTTTATAGATTTTTTTGTTCTTTTTCTTTTCGATAGAGTGAAAAAAAAGGCAAACAACTCACCAAGGAAAGCGTAGTTCCACACCAAACTTCATTGATCACATCTAATATGCACCTATTACCTACATCTAGATGAGTCTTCCAAGCTTGATCTAGAATGCTATGGTGCTAGTTCGAGGCTAAATCTTTACTATGTTGTAGCTAATTGGATTACGAAACCATAAAAATAAAATTAAGTAAAAACATATAAGATTTGAATGAGATATCATAAAAAAATCATAGGTAGGTCAAAACTGGCAGGTTAAAAACAGATTTGAGTATCAACAAAAATCAGTAGATTTGAGCTAGAAATTAATAAAATTTGCAAGTTTCATTGGCAAAATCATAAATAACACTAAAAAATACTTGAGAAAATGTTCAAGGGCAATCAAAATCAATAGAAAAAAACATAAAGATCAATGGTTGTTTGGTTACTAAAAAAATAAATTGCAATAAAGGAAAGTACAAAAATTAAGGAACAAGAAAAATAAAATCCTAAAATAAAGGCTCCCTAAAATTGCTGGTCCACTCTTATTTATAGGCAGCTGAATGATGAATGAAACCCCAAAAAATCTCTCCAAAATATCTACATTGAAGTCAGCTTCTAGAAACTTCTTTCCTCTTTGCTTTTCACTTAATGCATGGCTGTTTGGCCTTTTTCTTCAACAATTACCAGCATTTCTCATGTGTTTTTCCACTTCCAAATAGTCCACATTATGACCAATGAAAGGTCTCTAATATGCCATGTCCTCAACTCTTGAAGTCTTCCTTTGAATGCTAAAATGTGATACCCAATTCTCATGAAAATAAAGGTTGCATTCCAGGCCACTAGTGCACCGTCTTTTTCTTATTAAGTGCATGTATATTTTCATTTTTTACTACAAAAAATTTAAGTATTCCATGAGAAAATTTAACAATAAAATCACTAGAAAAATGATGGAAATAATTCTAAAAAAATTCATGGAAAAAAGGTTCAAGAAAACTCTCTTAAAAGCAATCTAACTTAAAGACACTAGTTTTAGGCCATTTTCACAATTTGCACAAAAAATCCTCCATAATGAATCTAAATTGACCAAAATTATTTATTTTATCCATTTTTACCTACACATAAGACAATTGTGATTTTAGGAGTATTTTTGCTAAGAAATGCTAAATAACAAGCTAAAATAATAGGCAAATTACACTAAAATTAAGCACTAAAAAGCTAAAAATTTTAATGCAATCAATGACAAGATCAAGTCAACACTTAACTCTTGATCCATCTCAAATTCCAATTGTCTAAGTTTCTCAATTGCATTGATCATCTTGAGACAATGCACTTTGACCAAAATGCTCTCAAACATCATTGTTCATAACAATTCCTTAAAGGTCTTGAATCTCTTAGTCCACTTTTGTTTGTTAAACAACTCTTTAGGTGCAGAATGATTGTCAGAGCATCCGTATTCTTATATTGCCTTTGCAACTCAAGGGTCACGCTAGCCATCATGATACATGTGACTTGATTAGCATGATCTTTATGGGTTTTATAAACTTGCCACACTGCATCAATAGCACTAGCATCTTGTTCCGATGGAAACAATTCATCAAGAACATAAAGTATTTTCTCTTGCCTTAGGACAACCTTCAAACTGTGGTACCAATCATTGAAGTTTGGCCTTGTGAGCTTGTTAGCATCAAGTATGATATAAAGCAACACGTTAATACTCATTTTTGTAACCTATAAAATTGAACAAGTATTAGTTATATTATTAATACCAATATAGATAAGGTCCAAATTTATATATTTATTGCTCCCAATATATAATCAATTTAATAACCCTCACTATCAATTTGAAAAAATCATATTTTTTAGTGGGCTAGGATTACATTTAGTTTTACCATAACTTTGAGGTTTGTCTCAATAAGCCATGATAAGTAAATTAGGTAGATAATTTGCTTATCAATCACATCTCCATGTAACTCCTAGCTCAATTGGGTGACAACTTCTTATCTAATCACATCTTATGTGATTCACCAAATAATTTCCTCTATCATTATATAATCAAGTTTTTTGCATCCAAACAATACAATGATAGTTAAGGAAGAACCATTAACCATAACACAATCTTATTTCGAATAATGAGTGCTTTGAGTTTTATCTCAACAAGCCCTACTATTAGAAAGATCAATTGTTTATGTTAATGGAAGGCGTAAAGACTTAATATTTTTTATGAGGGATTTTTTATTCATCATAGGTCTCATCAAGCATGTATAAGAATTCATCATATTTCCAATACAAATAATCTTATCATGCATCTCACAATTATACATGGCATTTATCACATATAAATTCTAGCATGTATAACAATAAATCAATATGGCATAAATGGTATTTATCTCATAACTAACAATGCATATTACAACAATCATCATGTTTGGTTCAAACTCATGATCTTGCATATCTATTCTTTGAATCAATATCAATGTCATCAATGTCATATATCAATAATCGATCCAACTTAATGTGATGCAAGGCATAGACATGTTTAGCTAGCATGACCGAATATGTCTAACGATTATCTTAGGAATGTGTAATTTGCAATCATAATTTCCTAAACAATTAAGGAACTATAATTTTACTTGAATTTTAATGTAACATGGTTAACATCACTCTAAACCATTTAGGAATGCCAATCAATTAAAATCAAGTCAAATTACATGCATTAGTATTTTCCTAGTCTAACTAGGTGTTGTACTGAAATAGTTTCTTGTTAATTAGAAGTTCTAAATAATTTAGAAAATCCAATTCAATTTGGATTTTATATGAAATATTATTTCTCAATCCTAAACTATTTAGGAATCCAAATTCAACAAGAAATAGCACCATTCTAAGGCTTGGCCGAAAACCCATCCAAGAAGGAAAGCAAGTTGAGGCTAAGATAGTTTTTATGGAAACTAAGTAGTTTAGGCTATCTTTTGCTATGCCGCCCCTACTAGCCAACATACAAGAATTATAAACTCTTTCCCATGCTTTCTTATGCCTTTGGTCATGATTCTTGAATTACAAGTAATAATTACTTTGACATTTATAAAACTAGTCCACTAAACTTGGTGATCAATAAAGCAAATCTTGAAATCTTGGTAAACAAGTTTCCTAAGATTCTCAATATTGATTACCAAGTAGATTTTCATTAAAATCTTAGTGATTAAGTTTTTAAAGTCTATTAACTTCTAAGAATACCAGCTGCATTAAGAAAACCAATTATCATTATCATATTAGGGCAACCATGCCTCATATGCATATTTTACATGCCCAGCCACCACTAGCAGATTTCTAGGCCAAAATCGTCATCAACTTTTGAATGACCAAATCAACTCCAAAAATTCTGAAAGTTTTACACAATGATCCTCAATATGTCTCTTTTTATGTGTTAAAATTTTGTAGCCAAATAATATTCCTAGGGTAAGAAACAATTTTCATAATATCACTACAATAGAATTTTTCTAATATGGACAGATTGCAAACAAAAATTTCTTTGAGCCTACAAACTATATCCATAAATCATAAAATTTAATCCAAATCATCCTAAGACATCATGCTTTGATATTATAAAAGAATAAAATAAAAAAATACATCAAAAAATTAATTCTCTAGCCTCTACATCACAATAATAGATTGCAATCAAAACAGTTTTGATATCATGAACAACCAAACAAATTTCTAATTTGTATTATCATTATTGACAATGCTCAGATACCACTTGAAGAGAATTAAGTATCATTATCAGAGTTAAAGCAGCAGAAATTTTAAAAATTTTGATTCCCTAAAGATCAATCAATCAATAAGATTAGACAAAAAATATATATATACAACCATGCATAGTTTTGGCTAAGGGTGTTAGCTTGAATGCCAAAAATCCCTTGGTTCAATTTGGGTTATCTTCCAAATAGATTCTAAGACAAGAAGCATCCCAAATGTTCAACCACTAATGGTGATCCAAACAAACTCTTGTAAAAAAACCTTCTCTAAGGTTTGGTAAAACTCAAAGCTACACTCAAGCTAGTAAGTGTTTGCAAGACCTTTTGTATTTTCTTGAGTGAAACTTTTTTATCTTAGTTTTTCTTGTATCTTCTCTAGATACTTCCTTTGTTACAAGAGGGGACGGCTTGATGTTCATTTTATAGGGGAAGTATTCAGCCACATTAGGTTTAATGCTTGGAATGCAAATTTTCATAATTAACACTATACTAGCTGAATGTACCAAACAAGGAAAACTTTTTCTCTTGTTTTTATTTCCTTTATTTTTTGGCCATACCAAAATAAAATTAAGTCAAACTTAATTTATCGCAATTTTAATCTCTCACAATTATCCTATTGTGTGTCACCCATTAGGTTTTTTAGCATGTTGACAATAAACATAAGTATTGTAAGCCTTAGAATTCGGCTATGGATGAAATAAACTTTTTGTCTTCATCACCCATTCTCCAATTAACCGATCTTATGTTTATAGATTATGATCAAATCTAGATTTATTGCCATGACCCACAATTGCTAAAGAAAAGTCAATATGGCTTGAAACCTATCTATGAATGGTCTTCGTGTATAATTAATATCATTTCATCATATGGTATCTTGGTTTAAACATTGAGTATGGTGTAGTGTCTACTTAATCTTGTTCAACCATGTTTAGTCTTCTCCTTGACATTAACTTACAAATAAGTTTTAGAATAATTCTAAACTCTTATTTCACTTTGACCAACGATTTTTCAAGATAATTTCATCAAAACTAATTGAGATACTCTTTTAATCACATAAGGTGATGACTCCAGTCTTGATTACTTCATGGATCTTCATATGTCTCATGTTATACCCAACAATACTCAACTAGAGCATTCTTGGCTATAACCATAAGTAAAGTCAAAGTATAACATTTATCATATAAGATCATAAGTACTCTCAAGTCAAAGGATCATTATACAATCATCATATGAGAATGTAGCTATAGACACTATGTGAACTACCATATAGCATTCTCATATTGGGTTATGTTCAGTGAACTTATTCTTATAACAAACACACTCATGTTAGCTCAAGTTTATCCAAAATTTAACCTATAAGATTGGTAGCTTGTTTCATAAGCAAAAGTAAAATCATGTCTTAGTCTCAACAACATTTGTCAATGTTCTCTTATTGATAAAGTATCAACTAGGAACAATTTTGGAACATATAGCTTTAATGCAAAAATGATCTCGTAATTACAATCTTATTATAATTCCCTTGTAAAGCTTTATTTATATTTTGAGACTTTATCATATAAGCATTAATGATTTAGAAATAAGACATTTTTAAGATATCAAATATCAAAGTACTACATATATGAAAATATCTTAGCCAAAATATGATTTGGCTTGAAGGGCAAATACCAACATCAATGTTTTTCAAGCCAATCTCACAAGCTTTGCTATTAGATGTTTTATTTTGATGATCAAATTTTTTTATCTTTTAGTGAGTTTAGGTTTTTTTAAAATCCTTTCCAAGTGATTTAAACTTGAAAATTAAAGAGTCATTGCTACTCTTCCCCAAGAAACATTGTTTTCCTCATCTTCTCCTGAGCTTATTCCTTCATAAAGTTTGATTTGCCCTAACTCTCACCACACCATTGTGAGCTACCATTACTAACGCCTCTTTTGGCTCTATTTTTTTTTCTTTCTCTCCTAAATAAAAAAGATTGTTGATAATTCTATTTTTATAAAATCATCATAGTACTAATTTGATTAACTTAAATATTATTTCACTTGATTTGTGCTTAATTCCTAATGATAAAGTTCTAATTCCCCTAAATTCTTTTATATTGTCTTTTTTGTGGCTAAATTTAAAAATTAAAGGACAAAAAAGCCTATGCAAGCAACATGAATGCAATGTATGATGCAAGGAATTGTATGAAGAACTTGAGTTGAATTCATTGAGTAAAAGAAAGCCATGAAAATGATTGCCAAAGCTCACAAGACATCTTTTGAAATCCTAGCCAATAATGCATATGTGAGCCATTCTTCCTTACATGAGCTATTACAACTTCTAAAAGCTAATTAAGAGCAGAATTCCATGCCTTAATTAAACAAAGAAAGAGGTTGATGAGCTACCAAACAGCCAATGTAAAGCATGCAAATAAAGTATCTAGTTACGACTACATCCTTGGTCCATTAGTGCTTCCATTTTTCATATGTGTATAAGCTGAATTAGATGAGATTTCAAGCTAAATCTTTAAGCTGAAAATAAACATAAAAAAGTTGACAAAGTTAGCATAAAGCCACATTTAAGTGTGCATGCAAAGGGAAGAAGAATACAAAAGGAAAATGAACCAATTTCACTAAAGGATAAAGTTAGACCACAGGGGAAACTGACAACTACTACTCCACTTCATGCTACTGTGAATTATGGTTTTGAAGAAAATGTTGGTTGTAAATTCAAAAGCTATTATGTGCATTGAATTGCATAAAGCTTGATAGGAATTAGTTCATCTAAGATGAAGCACAATGCATAAATAAGGTGTATGCATTCCATACTCTCTACATCAACCTCAACACTGCCTATATTGCCAACCATGATTTTGGAGGAACTTAGCTATCAATTCCTCTCACTTAAGGAGCCTGGGTGCCTATTTACATGACCACTACATAGTTGTCTAACATACTTCCTTTATTCCAATTGTATAAGCTTACATGTAGACTTAGTAATCTAAAACACGATACGGTGTCACAATACAAACACGATATGAAAATAAGACATGAAGGTGAAATGACTTAAAATTTTAATAGTAACTATATATGATTGAACAAAACCAAAAAAATGTATTTCATGATTTTATGTTGGCACAAATTGTTAACACACAATTTTCATGTAAAACATGGTATGAATACACAAATTTCAATATTTTACATTACACAAATCACCAGGTACACTTACATGAGGTAAATTACATGGACAAATCAGCCTAGGCAATGATGATTTTTCAACACCAAACTTCTCCAATTTTTAATTGCATTTGAAGGGTTGAGTTAGCTTTATGATACACTTTGATTGGTTGCAAAAATACCTAGCAAGCTTTTATAAATAGGACCTTAAAGGTTGTAGCTAAGAAGCCTCCTAGCTGCCCTTTTTTCTTTAGGCTTTTAGCTTCCATTTTCCCACCTAAAGGTTGGTAGCTCTCTAGCTGCCTGGTCCTTGGCTATTCAATCTATTTTCCTTTGTATATACTTGTTTTAAAATTTCATTTAAGCTTTTCTTTACTTGTTTTTAGTAGTTATTTAGCTTAGTTAAAATTTCCTTTAAGGAAATCCTTGTATTTAAAATTTAAACTTAAGTTCTTGTAAGTTGGTTTTCATAGAATGCAAGTTTGTTTAAACACTATTTTATTGAATTTTCATGTTGGTTTTCTCTTCAACTTTTTATGATTTTTTCCTTTTATGTTTATAGAGTTGTTAAATTCACTTTCTTTTCAATTTGAAAGCAAAAATCACCATTGTTAGGAAAATTTGATGAACTTTGAGCTATGTTGGCTGTGAGTTTTCATGGTACTACCCGATTTTAGTTTTTCATCCTTTTTTTTCATGATGCAAGGTTGTTTGGGGCTATATGATGATGGTTCTTAAATGCTATTAATTAGGTTGAGTAAACAACAAAGGGGCTTCAAACAACTTGAATCTACACTTTCCTATTTTTATTTCTTTTTAAGTTTATGTTACATTAATGTTGTTTTCGTTTCTATTTTAGATTTTTAGTTTACTTTATTGAGCTTAATTTGTTTAGTTTGTTAACTTGCTAATTACTTTACTTTATTGCCATGTTTCTATGTTTAGTGTTCCGTTAAAGTCCTTTTAATTTTCCTATTTATCATGCTTTATATTTCATGTTAATGAGCTTGTTGAGTTGCTGATTTGAATTTTTTGTTTTTTTTTTATTTTCGTTACTACCTTTTTACTTTATAATGCCTTAAAATTTCATTTCATGTACATATTTTGCACTCTATTTTCTAGTAATATTTTAAGTTTCCATTTTAATTTTAAGTTTCTTTCATTTAAAGTTCTTGTTACTTAAGTCTTTTTAATCTTACTAGCAACAATTTTCTATTTATACTTTTCTTGTTCGATTATTTTTTATTTTCAGCTTTATAATCTTCATTTTCTTGTTGTTACTTAATTTCCTTGCAAGTTAAAGTTAAGCATTTTGAAGTTCTAGCTAATCATGTTTATGTCATTTCAAATTTTATTTGTTAATTGCATTTATGCATTTGGCTTATGTCAAATTTTGCTCATGTAGTTCCATTGCATTTAAGTACCTATTTCATTTCATGTTCCCTTCATTCTGTAGCATTTTTATGTCATATTGTAAACACCCATCTATGTCCGGGACCGATCGAGATCAATTTTCTTTGTTATTATTACTATTATTATTTTTATAGTATAGTATTATTATTAGTATTCTTATAGCATAGTATATTGTATATTATCATTAGTATTATTATATTATTATTTCTTATTATTATTATTGTTTCCTTTTTTCCTAACTACTGTTTGAATAAGGGAACAAAAATCTGAATCTGCCCAATCAAAGGGTTTTAATTCATCACCCAAATCAAAGGCTTTTAATTCATCTAGACAAATGAGGAAAAACCTAGCCTAGAATTATGCTTAGGCAGAATCCAATCTTAGGATTCAAGCCTGGATTGGTTCTGTCCGATTCCTAAAATTGATATTGGACACTGGTTATAAATTGAAAAATGAATTAAAGAAACAAACATGGTGGAATTGGTGGAAAAAACATAGTTTTTTCAATTTTGAGTTAGGTTTTGGGGATTCTAGGATTCTGGGATTAGATTTGGGTTCATGGGGTTAGAATTAAGGTTATTGAGGGTTTCTAAAAGGATTTGGTAAAATTTTGAGGTTTGTGGGATTTTTATGGAAAAAACTAGATTTTTTTATGAATATTTAAATTTTTCGATCAAATTTTTTGACGAAGTTGAGTTTTTCAACTAGATTTCGGCCACTATACCAAAACTCAATGGGTTTTTTCAGTTTTCAATTGAAGCTCTTAACTTTTCTAGAAAGAGGTCAAAGCGTTTCAAGGGTAGAGAGAGAGAGAGTAGTGGGCGTCTGAGAAAAAAGGCTGAAACTTAGCTTTTATAGGATTCCAAAATGACACCATTTTAGAGAACCTAGATCCATGCTAACCTGACTAGATCCGCACGCCACCCGTGATCTAACTCGACCTAATCGTAGATTTTTATTTTATTTTTATTTATTTTATATTTTAAATTTTTTTAATTTTAATTTTAATTTTTTATTATTTATTTTACTAACTTTTATTTTTATTGAGCAATTTATTATTTGTTAAATATTTTATAAAATTCTATTTTTATTAAAAAAGGGACAAAAACAAAAGAAAACAAAAAATATAAAAACAAAATAAATATAAAAAAATCTTTTCTAATAAATTCATGAATTCTACTAAACTATTGAAGAATTTTCGTGAATTTAAATTATATGAAATCTACCAAACTATCGAAAAATTTCATAAATTAGTTTTTAAAAAGAAATATTTTTATCCTATCAAACTATTGGAGGATTATTTTTTAAATTAAATCTTACCAAACTATTAGGAGATTTAATAAATTTTTTCTAAAAAAAATAAAATAAAATTTCATAAACACTTTTATAATAAAATCTTACCAAAATATTAAGTGATCTACCTTAAAGTAAGTCCTACCAAACTATTAGGAGACTTTGCTAATTTTTTTGAATAAAATACTATAATAAATCTGATGACGGAGCCTCTTCTGGGTGAGATATTAATTTCTATGAATACTCATGAGGTGAGAGAATTATCTTAAATTGCTACCAAACTATTGGGGTAATTTTAAGATTAATTTTTAATATTAAATATTTTGGTAAATCGCAAACATATTTAAGGCTTAGATAATTTGAAATCAAACTACTACCATATTTTGATGGGTGCTGTGGGGTGTTATAACCTTCCTCATATATAACTACACTTTCGAACTTAAAATCTGGTTTTGTGTATCAGAATACTATTTAAAGATACCTAAATCAATCTTAGGACTCATTTTTAAATAGGACAGATTTAATAAGATGACTAATTACACATAAACAAAAAAGATTGGTGGCGACTCCCTCTATTCCATTTCTAGCGTAAGTCCATAGATCTATACGTTATGATAGTTTGGTGATTCTACTAGGGACAAATCGAGAGTCAAGTCAGTAAATGATTTCTTATTATCCAAGCCTTACTTAAAAAATTTGAGATTATTTTTTTTATTTATTTTTTTCATTGTTATATTTGCTTAGTTATTCATTTATCTATTGTATATATCTGTCATTCATTTGTATGTGCATAACATAAAGCTCTCCATTCGAACCCTACCCTTAGGAGGGACTGAAATACCTATGCCCTCATGAGATTTTATGTCTCCACATGGGCCTATGAAACACTCCCACTCAAATTGAACCCTTTTCGCTTGTAGCCTATGATGGGTGAGGATTGGAGTGTCTTACTAGTTTGTGATGGACAATGATGAAAGGAACAATTTGGGAACCTTCTAGAAATAATCCAAGCCATATACAGTTAACCCTAAGAGTTCGAACCTAGGTAAAGCCATGCCTTCCCCTATGTTAGAAAATACTAAATAATATACATGGTTGGATGTTTGTTTTACTTGTAAGATTATGTGTTGTCTTTTTTGTATATATTTGTATACTAACCTTGTATGTCGGTCTTTGTTTATTATTTTTTTACTAACCTTTATCATGCATTCACATCTATCATAAGGAATATTTTCCATGAAATAATTTTTAACAAAGAAAACCTCAATTATATCCATGGAAAGCCTTGTATAGTCCTCTACTAGCCTAAAAAAGGAGATTGAAAAGTTGAAGCTTGCAAACAGAAAGCTAAAAAGAGAAGTCCAAACACTGAAACAAGAAAAAGATGGATAGAGGAGTTTATGCATTGATCTTAATACAACAAAGTCATCCACTAATAAAAAATTGGCCTAACTTTTACAAGAAAATAAACAATTACAAGCAAAACTACAAGAAAGGGATGCAATGCTCTTTGAAGCTCAAAAGCACATCTAGATACTAAATGGAGTAATGGTGGAAATTAAAGCACAAATGAGGGCCATGATTGAGTAATATGAGCAAATAAAAGAAGCATATATGAAGAAGCATAACCAGTTGAAGTCTTTACTTAACAAAATCATTGTGGTTGTTTACAAAGCCAAGGACATGATAGAAATGATCAAAAAATGAAAAGCAAGGGTGCCACCAGTGGGAACACATGGTCAAAAATTGATAGATCTCCTCAATGAAGTGTAAAGCCAGTATCAATGAGCTATGGATTTCTTTTTCCATTAGTTTTAGACTTTTTATGGATGTAATGTTGGATTTGGTTAAAAGTGACTTTTAATTCAATAAAGATTTTCTTTGATAACAATTGTTATGTGGTAAATTCTCCTTATTGCATTCATGCATTTTGTTTTTGCATTCGTTCTCATGCATAATTTAAGGGTTCCATAAGTATCATTTTAAATTTGCACATTATGAAAATCAAGGTTCGAGGATAGCTCAACACCAATATTACACTCAGGCTAGAGCCAGAAAGATGGAACAAGATGATGTGAACCATTTTGAGATGTTAGAAAAGGTTCAAAAAGTAATTGAGGGGAAACTAAGTAAGATCCTTGAAGCTCTCGAAAAGATAAATAAAAGAAAGTAGTAGAAGAAAATACCTCACATAAAGATACTGAGTCATTGTATCCTCTAGGTTTCGATTTGCATCAGACCCAGACCACTCTAAATTTTTAGCCACAACAGACCATGTTCCTAAACTACAGTTAAGGGAATGTTTAGAGTTATATTAACCTTGTCTTCACTGAAAAAGTAGTTGAGCCCAATCAAATTCCCAAACTAGATAAGATAAAAAAAAAGGTGAAGTTGCAAATGATTGTACCTTCAGAAGACTCTAAGAATGATCAAGCCATGAGCATGATTAAGAAAAGACAATGGGTTATGGAGGTATTGATTTTTTTGGCTCTATAGATGCTGTCAACCTTTGCATGGTCCCAAATGTTGTAATTCCTCAAAAATTCAAAGTGCTAGAATTTGAGAAGTACAATGGTACTAAGTGTCCCCTTACACACATCACAATGTATTATCGTCAGATGGTAGCACATGCTAGCAATGAGAAGCTACTCATGCATATGTTCTAAGACAACTTAACTGGGTCTGCTACTAGTTAGTATGTTCAGTTGGACAAGACTTGCATAAAATCATGGATGGATTTGACTCAATCCTTCATCAATCAGTACCACCACATCATAGATATGGCTTCTGATCACTTTTTGTTATAAGGTATGAAAAAGAAAGTATCTGAATCTTTCAAAAAGTATGCCTAAAGATTATGGGATATCGCTGCTCAAATACAGCCACTACTGATAGACAAAGAAATAATGGTACTATTTGTAAGCACTTTAAAGTTACCATACTATGAAAAAATGATAGGGAATACAACGAAAAATTTTATTGACATGGTGATTTTAGGAGAAATCATTGAAAATGCAATAAAAAACTGATAAACTAGAAGGGAGATAATCTTTTGCTGCTAAAATGATGCCTAAGAAAAAGAAAAGTGAGACTCAAGCTGTGATTTTTGATAAGTAGCGATTCAAAAACTACCTTCAGCCGATCTATCCCACATATCATCCCACTATAAGTCATGCTTCTACTACATGACCTTTTTATTCATCTACAACTAAGCCCTATGTTCATTTGACTACTACAACAAGTGGTGTACGAGAATCCAAAAATCGAGAAAAGCTTACATTTAATCTTATTCCCATAAGCTACATAAAACTCTACCAAAAGCCTTATAAAAATTATTTGATTACTCTCGTTTTTACAAAACAACTTGAACCTCCCTATCCCAAATAATATGATTTCATTGCTTATTACAACTATCATTATGGGACGATGGCCATTCCACTAAAAATTGTATCCTTTTGAAATATAGGGTGAAAAGTCCAATCAAAGAAGGGCTAATAAATTTCAACACCAATAAAAACACAACACCTAATGTCAGTGGTAACCCATTGCCTAATCATCCAAGGGCATGATTTTGAGAGAGGCTAATTGAAATTAATTATCATCTTAAGATTTCTTAAGAACATGGATTTCTTTTATGTACTTGGATTTCATTTTATTTTTATCATTTTAATAAAATGACAGATTTGATGCATTTTCATGACATTTGTCTTATGTGTGAATCACCATTATTTACTTTTACTTTTTTATACCCTTTGCCAATATCCATTCTTTGATTCCTAATATTGAATATTCAGACAGTCATGACAATAATTCAGGATTTGATTTTGAAAACATCATTCATGATTATTGGATTGGTAGATGGAGATTATTGATTTATTGGGACTGTCAAATAAAAAAAAAAGAAAAATCTGGTGAAGAATCTCAAAAGGGATGTACCATATGATTTTTGTAATTGTTCATTCACAAATTTGCTCTTGGTCAATAAATGTTCTCCATTGAGAGCATTTATGTTTGAAATGAAAAATGGCCATCTTCTTTTTATTCTTTAAAAAAAAGAGTAAAATTTTTTTTTGCTATCCCATTTAAGCCTGTTGAAAATTTTTTCAAGGAACCTTAACCAAGTATCACCCCACACTAAGGGGCAAAGTTTGAGAAGGTTATCCTTAGTGATTTTAGGGGTAAAGCTCTTTTTTGCTCAAAATTTTCTTGCAAAATGAAAAAAAAAAATGAAAAAGAATTAGATGAGGAAAAATATCAAAATGCTCTACA
Source organism: Durio zibethinus (assembly GCF_047325235.1). NCBI lineage: Eukaryota > Viridiplantae > Streptophyta > Magnoliopsida > Malvales > Malvaceae > Durio > Durio zibethinus. The sequence continues at coordinate 9,701,186 of NC_143185.1, forward strand.
TGAAGAAATGGTCATTGGTTTGATAACCCTTCAAATACAATTTGGACTTATTTTATCCATTTTTTTCATAACCCCTCACCTAGCTTACATTACATATTTTAAAGTCCATTTTGATCAAATATGAATACCCGATTTAGAGAATCATGAATTAAAGTAAGGTAGATTTGCTATTAAATTATTTAAAACTTTGATCAAAATGTCGGTAATGGATCAAAAGCAAAAGAAATGAAAAGAAAAGATGAGAAAGAGATGTGCAAAAAAAAAAATAAAAGAAAAAAAAGCAAGAAAGAAAAAGGAAAAAGGAAAAAAAAGGCTTAAACTAAAAACCTAAAAAGGCAGTTTAAGTAAAGATGAAAACTTGAAGAAACAACATCATGTGAGGGTCTTAGGAATGAGGATGATGATTGGTTTAAAGACTGAAGATATTGATGAAATATGGTTTTGAAAGAGAATTCTAAGTTGGAGTTCAAAATTGTTTGAACAATCATTATTTTGAATTGTTGATATCCCATCTAAACAGTCCAAATATTTTGCCTTTGATTTGTTACAAACCATATTTCTTTTCATAAAGACCCATTTCTTTTATCCTTCACCAAGTGTACATCACTTGAATGAATTAGAAAAATGTATTATGTGTCACTTATTTGAATAATGGTAAATAAATGAATGACACTATTTGTAAAAGATTTTTTCATTCTTTTGAAAGAAATACAAGATGAAAAGAGTGAAAGAAGCCTGAGAAAATGATTTAAAAAAGGGTAAACTAGGTGACCCAGTAATGAATTCAGTGATAGATAGGTTGACATGACTTATGAGTTATGACCAGATGGGGAGAATAACATAGATTAGTTGACAAAACGAGTTCTAAAATTGTTAATACTGAAAAGCTAAGAAAGAATGATGGAACCTTGAGAACTTTATTACTATAATTAAAATTGCTTGGCATTGATTTAGTAATGTTTACATTACATACATTGTGTTTAAATCCTTGATAATTTCATTTGCATCCTAGATAGGACATACATCTACATCATTGCATTATCACTTATCACTCATTTTTTATCTCGACTTGGTCCAGATCATCTTTTTGACCAATAGTTTAATCTTGGTCATTCATCTTTGACCTCGACTCGATCTTGGTCACTATCTTTTTAACTCTTTCAAATTTATTATGAAGACCTTTGTGAATCTAAGACCTCTATGAAACTTGAAATCTTGTGAATTCTTCATTCTTGCTAATCTTCCTAAAACCTTTATGAATTTAGAATCTTTGCAAAACTTGAAATCTTGTGAATCTTTTTGAAACCTTTGTAATCTTTAGGAAACTTGGAATCTTGTGAAGCTTCTTAAAACCTTTGCAAATCTAAGACCTTCGCAAAAGTTGAATCTTATGAATCTTCTATTTTTGCTAATTTGAAAACCTTTACGAATCTTGAATCTTTATGATTTTTCAACTACTATTATGTAACCTTACAAATCTCAAAATTTTTAAATTGTGAATCTTTGGATTTCAAGCTAAAATTTTGAATTTTATTTTTTTCGACTTGTGGTTTCATCTTGGTCATCTGAACTTGGCTTAATCTAGATCATTTTTCAAACTTGTGGTTTTGTCTTGATCATCTGATCTTAGCTCAGTCCAAATCATTTTCCAAACTTATGGTTTCATCTGTCTCAATCATCCAATCTTAGCTCAGTCCAGATCATTTTTAGATTTGTGGTTTCGTTCCAGTCATTCGATCTTAGCTCAGTCTCGATCATTTTCCAAACTTATGGTTTCATCTCAGTCATTCGATCTTGGCTCAATCTAGATCATTTTCCAGACTTGTGATTTTGTCTCAGTCAATCAATCTTTGCTCAATCTAGATCATTTTATTTATCACCTATTTGATCTCGACTCAGTTCAGATTAATTTCCTAACTTGCAGCTCGGTCTAGGTTAGTTTTGCTTATGGGCTTAACTCTTGGAACAGAGTGGATATTTAAGTCTTTGCATCATCATTGTCTAATAGGAATATGAAAAAAAGGGTAGTTGTAGGCACCCATTTATGTCCGAGGCTGATCAAAGTCAATTTTCTTTGTATTATTACTATAATTATTTTGATAGTATAATATTAGTATTAGTATTATTATAGTATAGTTTATAGTATAGTATATTGTATATTATTATTATTATTATTATTATTATTATTATTATTATTATTATTATTTTCTTTCTTCCTAACTGTTGTTTGAATAAGGAAACGAAAATCTGAATTTGCACAGTCAAAGGATTTTAATTCATCACCTAAATTAAAGGCTTTTAATTCGTCCAAACAAATCAGTAAAAACCTAGCCTGGAATCATGCTCGGATAGAACCCAATCCCAAGATTCAAACCTAGATCTATCCGATTCCTAAAAGTGATACCGAACACTGGCTATAAATTGAACAATGAACAAAGAAACAGACACGGTGGATTTGGTGGGAAAAAAACCCAGTTTTTAAAATTTTAGGTTGCTAGGATTTTAGTTAGGTTTCGAGGATTTTGGAGATTCTGGGTTTAGATTCGGGTTCTTGGGGTTATGATTAAGGTTCTTGAGGGTTTCTACAAAGATTTGGAAAATTTTTTAGGTTTTTGGGATTTTTCTAGAAAAAATTGGATTTTTGGATAAATATTTGGATTTTTTGGTTAAATTTTTCAACGAAGTTTGGGTTTTTCGACTAGATTCTAGCTACTTTTTTAGAAATTTATGGGTTTTTTCAATTTTCGATTGAAGCTCTTGACTTTTCTAAGGAAAAGTCAGAGCATTTCAAAGGTAGAGAGAGAACAATTGGCGTATAAGAAAAACTGCTGAAAATTGGCTTTTATAGGGTTCCAAAACGACACATTTTTGGAGAACCTAGATTTATGCATAACCCGACTAGGATCTGTGCTCCACCTGTGGTCCAACCCGACCCACCCGATCGTAGGTTTTCTTTTTTCCATGTTTTTTTATTTTTTTATTTATTTTATATTTTGAATTTTTTTAATTTTATTTTCAATTTTTTATTATTTATTTTATCGACTTTTTATTTTTACTGAGCAATTTATTATTAGTAAAATATTTTATAAAATTCTATTTTTATTAAAAAAGGACACAAATAAAAGAAAACAAAAAATAAAGAAACAAAATAAATATAAAAAAATCTTTTCTAATAAATTCATGAATTCTATAAAACTAATGGAGAATTTTCATGGATTTAAATTTTATGGAATCCACCAAACTATTGAAAAATTTCATAAATCAGTTTCCAAAAAGAAATATTTTTATCCTACCAAACTATTGAATGATTGTTTCTTAAATTAAGTCTTACTAAACTATTGAAAGATTTAATAAATTTTTTCTAAAAAAAATAAAATAAAATTTTATAAACACTTTTACAATAAAATCTCATCAAACAATTGAGAGATCTACCTTAAAATAAGTCCTACCAAACTATATTTGAAGACTTTACTAATTTTCTTAAATAAAATACTATAATAAATTTGATGACAGAACCTCTTCAAGGTGGGACACTAGTCTCTATGAATACTCATGAGGTAAGAGAATTATCTTAAATTGCTACCAAACTATTGGGGTAATTTTAAGATTAATTTTCAATATTAAATATTTTGGTAAATCGCAAACATGTTTAAAGCTCAGATAATTTGAAACCAAACTGCTACCATCTTTTGATAGGTGTTATGATGGCGTTATAACCTTTCACACATAACCGTACTTCTGAACCTAAAATCTAGTTTTGTATATCAAAATCTACTATTTAAAGATAATTAAGTCAATCTTGAGACTTTTCTTTAAATAGGATAGATTTAAGCAGGTGGCTAATCACACCTAAACAAAAAAGATTGGTAGCAACTCCCTCTAATCCATGTCTAACGGTAGGTCCATGGATCTATATGTTATGACACATATATGCATCCAATTACTCACTGTTTTTTAGTCATTTTCATTTAGGTAACGCATTTCATTCTAGTAGTTTAGATTGTCATGCAATTTAGTAGTATAAAGTAGTATAGGTCAAGAGCATCTAGTTTCTTTTTAGGTTAGTTTAACACATCATTTACGTTGCTTATGTCAATGCATTTCTATTCTATATTATTTAGGTTTTCATGCCATTTTGAAATTTCTTGTTTAATTAATTGTTCATATCATGCATTTAATTTGTTTTATTTTAATTTCATGTCGGTAGGTTAGATGTTAATTTAGAGCATTGCCTTAGGTATGTCTTACCTTTTTAAAATGGTAAGTCATTAGTTGTTTAAATTTCATAATTCGTTAGTAATTAGGTTAATTTTAATCACTTAATTAATTTTAGAGATGTTTTAGTAAATTTTAGTTTTAAAATAAAATTCCTTTTCTTCATAACCTGATATAGCTCATGTGTTCAATTTTGATACTTAATCTTAGGTTAATCCCAAATCCAATCTCTATAAAGATGATACTCAAACTTACCTACTATATTACTTGAACCGCTTATACATTCATGAATCATTGTCATCAATTATTCCACTAAAACTCTTTCTAACCAAAATTCCCCCGTAGCCAAGACCACTCTCCTTTCCAGTATGCCTTATTTTATTTTATTATTATTATTTTTTTACCTTTTGTTTTTGTGTCTCAAAATTGTCTATTCTTTTGTGTTGCTGAATTTTTCTTTTATAATGTAAATCTTATTAAATAAAATTAGGGTTCCAAAAATTGGTGAAATTTTAATATGCCTTATATTTTGAATTTGTTTAAAATTTTGCCTCTAATATTTCCTTGGATTTTTTACTTTTTGCATTTATGGCAAATGTCAGATTTTTTTTCTTTGTAAAGATTTTTCAAAATTTTATTTAATAAATTTTTTTTATTTTCATTTTTTATGTTATTGGATATTATTTAAAATAAATAATAAAAATAATTTTGTTTTATACATGTTGGCCCAATTTAAGCTTCAAAGACATAATTAGTGACTAAGTTATCAAATTGAAAATTAAACTCTAAACTTAGAAAAATAAAAAAAAATATTAAATACAATGATAGTGAAGTTTTTATATGTAACAAGTAGCATTAAGAGAATGATACGTACTGCTAAGGATATATTAAAAAAAATTAAAAATAGAAATGATACATGTGATAATATTTTAACACCACTTGTGAATTTAAAAAATTATACTAATAGTGTATCAAATACAAACTCAAAATAAAATTTAACGTTAAACTAGAGTGCCAATTTAGTTGTAGTCCAAATTAAAGCTAACTCATATTAAATAAAAAGGCTTAAAAATTAAACTAGTAATTGAAAATAGTTTATAATTATCCTAAACAAAATAGAGTATGTACATCAGTTAGCAATTAATTTTTAATAGAATGCTTGTTATAAATTTTAAAAATATGGAGTCTAAGATTTTTTTTTTAAAGAAATTTTCAAGAAAAATGAATAGAAGCTTGATTCCCAAAATAAAATTTCAGGACGCAAGACAAATAGAAGCTTGATGGCTAAATTGAATGTAGGTATGAAAATTATTAGGATCAGATCGGATTAAATTTGATTAAGTTTTTTAAATAATATATAGTATTATATAGATTTTTAAAATTTATCAATTCAGTTTGATTTGGTTCATCGATTTTTAAATTTAAATTTATTATTTTTTATATTATTTTAATATCTTTAAATAGATTTAAATATAAAATAGTTATTTTTTTATAAAATATTTAAAAATTATATAAATTAATAAAAATATATATTTGGATTCAATTTAGATATTTTCAATTTTCTCATTTCATGATCCAAAATTTGATATAAAATATTTAATATTTTAACTTAAACTAATTCGAACAAAATAACTTATTCAAATCAAATCAAAAATTACAATTTAAAATCTATTTAGGATTTTCCTTCTTATTTTTTTCTCACTTTTAGGTAGCATTTAATATTTTTTGTAAGATCACTATGGTAAGGTAATTAGTAGGGTGATCTTATTATTAAAATTATCTTACTACTCGTGATTTGAAATTACTATATTTGATTAATAATAATTAATTTTTAAGAATTAAAAATCATTGCATTTGATATTACTAAAAGCCAAATATTTTTTTTGTGTAAAAGTACAAAAATAATTATGCATATTGTAATAATTATAAAAATTAATAATTTTAAGGTTCTTTACAGATAATAATTAGTAAAATATTAGTAATATTTATTTATTTTATAATAAAATATAATTAAATTATTAAATTAATAAATATATTTATTAATAAGTAAATTTATTTTTATAATATAAATTATGTAAAAAAATATTGGAATTAGAAAATAAAACCAATTTATCAAATTCATAATAATAGAAAAATAAAAAAATTTATATTCTATATAAAATATTTAAAAAGAAAAAAATATGCAAATTATCTTAAATTTGTTATAATAAATATTAGTTTAAAAATATAAAAAATTATAATATAAAATAATTACAATTTTAAGATACGATAAATTTTTAATTTATATATTAAATAAATAAAATTAATTATTATTAATTTTATATATCACTTCACTTCATTAATAAAAATTTTCTATCATTTTATACAAAAATTAAATCATTCTCTCAAATATTAATCTAATTACTTGTAGTAATCTAAAATCACTATCATATAAAATTATCAACACTTATCAAATATAATAACATAATTATCATATATAAATCAATAATGATTAACTTTTTCCAAATATTACTCATGTACGGCCATAATGTAATTGGTAGTGGAGATGCTGTTCAAATGACAGGAAAACGACATAAGTCACGACCCGCGCACAAGCTCCCATACGCATACGTCGCCGTTGAAGTCGTCCCTCTAAAAAAAAAGGTATAAAAGAAAAGAAATAATAGCCTCCACTAGTTATACAGATATATAAAAACCAATGTGTCATTTTGTTAACGTGTGGGGATACAGGAATTGGCTGTCCACGTCAGAAATCTGCTGGTGGGGACTCTGTAAATTATGAGCATTCACTTCTCATCTCTATGATTCTCTCTCCAGTATGTGTTTAATGAAATTTCGGTTTTGTTTTTTCTTATATCATTGGACGTTGCTGCACGCTCTTCGTATAGATTTCTTGTACGTAGTTTATCACTTTTTTTTTAATGAAATACAACTTTTCTCTTGCCTTGGACACTACTTAAAAAGTAAGTAGCAAAAGAAGGTTAACAGAGAAAAAGGTTGATGTAATTTTCAACTTTGCACCATGCTACGAGTTTAAAATGCCCATCAACATTCAGAAGATGAAAAGTGTGGACATCCTTAATTCAACATTGTATTAATAAATGCATTTATCTTCCGAAGTCTTATTTGACCATAATAATTTCTTTCAAGTTGACTTGTATATCTTTTGAGTCTTCCATTGGCGATTGGCCAACAAAAATTTTATCTTCTTCCATGGGCAGATTTATAAAATGCCAATATATAGATATATAAAGCAGTTAGAACTTTGCAACATAGCCTTGGCTATGCAAAAAAAAATGGCAGAGAAATTTACCTTCTTTCTTTTAGCTATATTGCTTCTGTTAATGGGGAGCCCTGGCCAGGGTCGACCTATTACAAGAAACACGACCCTTTCCATGGTCTCTGATGGAGCCCAAAATGTTTGGCAGCCAACATACATCCAACTCAAAAGCTTAATATTGTTGGATTCATGTGAACAGACCTATGGATTTTTGCCATGCACCACCACAGTCCTTGGAAATGTTTTCCTCATCCTTGTTTATGGTTACCTGATGTTCCGGGCAGCCAAGTTGTTGTGTGATGGTTGTGAAATATTGCTGGAAATTCTTGGTCCTGGTATCATTGGTGGTCTCTTCTTGCCTGTGCTCAGCTCTCTTCCTGATGCTATTATCATACTTGGTAAAAAACAAAATTTACTTTTTCACTTTTTTCTCCCCCCAAAGTTTTTTCGTGTTCGTTGTTCATGTACCAGCAAAACTGTGTATTAAGTTCCAGCATTAGGGTAATAATTCACAAAATCTTATTAAATTTGCTGGGTTTTTTCCAACTGCAGCGCCAAGAAAAAGCTTGCGCCTTTGGGGTCAAGTAGACATAATTTTTTACATCCTTTGAAGCCTCAAACAGCCCTAGTCAATTGGTTAATGTCATTTATAATTTTTACCCCTTGTTTTGAACAATCATAGGCTAACTACAGATTTATGGAGGAGTATGCTCCATCCAGCAACTACAATCATGTTAGACTCAATTGATTATCCGTAAAGATGTACTTTGAGCGGCTAATATATATAGTAATTTATGATGTTTCAATCTGTAGCGTCTGGACTTTCTGGGAGCCGAGAAACTGCTCAAAGTCAGGTCTCTGTTGGCATAGGCTTGCTAGCAGGTTCAACCGTCATGCTTCTTACAGTGCTGTGGGGCTCCTGTCTTATACTTGGCAAGTGTGATCTTGAGAGTTCTCTGTCCACAGATCCAAAAGACACAAAAGGATTTAGCTTAACTGGTATACATTATGATTCACTAACCAAGACTTTCTTCTGTGAATATGCTCTGGTTTGCTGGTGCGTGTCCAATTAATTTCTGTACAGCATTGTCTTTGATGACGACTGGAGATGCTTGCAGGATCTGGTGTGAGCACTGATATCTGGACAAGCTATGCTGCAAGGATAATGGCCATATCTGTTATCCCATTCATAATTGTGCAATTACCAGATGTTTTACACTCAACTTCTCAAAGTAGAATTGCAATTCTGATTGCACTCATTGTCTCCATTTCTTTATTGCTTTCTTACAGTCTTTATCAGGTACGTAAACCTGGATTCGTTATTGATCCTCAAATATTTTGTTTACCGGCTTTCTTCTGTAACTGTAACCATGACCAGGCATACAGCTTTTTCGATGGTTACCCTGTTTGCAATCTTTGTTTGTACTGTTGATGCAGGTATTTCAGCCATGGATTCAGAAGAGAAGAATCGACTTTGCAAAGCATAAGCATGTAATAGCAGGACTTTTGAAACACTTAAGCGTTCGTGCACTTGGAAGACTTCTTACAGATGATGGCGAACCTAATACAACTGTTATAGAAAGGTTAGCCATAAGCACAAATGCGAGTCACAGTTTTTCGTTTAAAATGTTTAACATCCAGAATAAAGCTTTATCAAAATTTGGACTCTTGATTAATTGATTTGCAATAGATTACAAAATTCAAGTACTGAATGAACTCAGTCAAACCCTGCCTAGTCTTTTAAATCAACATCGATAATTACTGCAATCTGGCCTGTTCATTGATGTAATGTAACGACAGGCTATTCATGATGATTGACGAGAATGGTGACGGACGCCTATCACCGGCGGAGTTAAGAGCTCTGGTACTTGGAATCCGATTTGAAGAGATAGATATGGATATAGAAGATGCTGTTGAAAAGGTGATGAAAGAGTTTGATACATCTTGTGACTCATTCATTGACCTAGATGAGTTTGTGAGAGGAATCTCAAAATGGCTAATTGAGGCTAAGCGATCTGCTGTGAAGCAGGGAAAATTAATACATTTACATCATTTTCACGAGGTATGAGTGTTTTTAACTGCTTCTAATTATAAAATTATCCCTCCATTATTGGCATTTTTTTTTTCCGTGGGATGACCTCTTTCAAAACATACGCAGCAAACCAAGAAAGAACACCATCTGTTGGGGGATCATGGTGGTCATTACGGGGAGACCGTGAAAAATCCAGTGTGGAATACCTTCAAAGCGGGGATGATGTTGCTTCTTGGAACGATTGTAGCGGCTGTATTTGCAGATCCTCTGGTGGATGCTGTTGACAGCTTCTCCACTGCCTCAAGCATTCCTTCTTTCTTTGTTTCCTTTGTCATTTTGCCCATTGCATGCACCAGCGAGGCCGTTTCTGCACTGAATTTTGCCGGACGGAAGAAGTTAAAAACAGCATCTTTGACGTATTCTCAGATTTATGGGTCTGTGACCATGAGTAACATCCTTTCCCTCTCTGTATTCTTAGGCCTGGTTTACTTTCGTGACCTGACCTGGGACTTTGCTGCTGAAGTGTTGGTTATTCTGATTGTGTGCATTGTTATGGGAGCAATTGCCAGTTTTCGCACCGCCTTCCCTCTTTGGATGTCTTTAGTGGCCTACGCACTCTATCCATTCTCACTCTTACTGGTCTACATTCTCGACTATGTTTTTGGATGGTCTTAACTAATTAAAACTCATCTTTTGCATGCTAACAAGAAGTTCAATAATGGAGGCTGCCTGCGGGCTTACTTCAGTTATGCCCGACCTCTTTGGAGGCTGTAATAAAAGTGTTGACCTTTGCGTTTGGCTATTTCTTATTTTCTAAATAAAAAGTATTATATTTTGACTTTTCTTTCTTTCTTTCCTTTTCCTTTTTTCTTTCTTATTCTTTCTCTCCTCCGTTCCAACCACCACGCCATCTGCTATGAAAATATATATATATATATATATATCTCCAAACATCTCTCAGGGGAAATTCTATACAGTGCTTTTTCCACTCCTTATACCCATACCTAACCCATGTGCTAAGTACATTTACATTTCAAACATTTCCATACATTAAAATTTACTAATGTATGAATAATCAGTATTTATCAATTGATGAGCCTCTTAGCTATTTCGTTTTTTTTTTTTTTTTAACTTTGTATTTCCACCATATCCATATATTAAAATTTACTAATATATAGATAAACAATGTTTATCAATCGAGGTCACATCACCTCCATCACCTTGCCACGTTACCATATCACATAATCTTTCTATGATACATCATCACATCATTGTTATCACATCATTTTGTCACATCCTTTTCAATAAAAGAAATTAAACCTTTAACCATGAAAATTTTTTGGTTAAAAATTTAATTTGTCAATAAATCGCATTATCGATGGTAATTTTGATGAAAATTTTGGACCAAAAAATTTGTAGCTAAAGGCATTTCGTTCGCTGATAATCGGATAACTTTTAATAACAGAATTTTTTATTGCTAAAATCATTTTCGACAAAAATAATTTATGTAAAAAATACTTTTAACATTGAAAATTTTTATCGATAATTTATAAAATTCCACCACTAAAAATAATTTTCACATAAATTATTTCCTTCATTAAGAGAGGATGGATATTTTGCACAAAAATATAATAAATACTAAATATAATATATTTCTTGAATTTTTGCATAGATATAAATATAAATATAAAATGTAAATGTAAATGTAAATTTCTAGCTATTCAATATTAGTACAATGATGCATACACTCTTTACATCTTCCATGATTTGACCAACCACAGACAAAGACAAAAAAGCGTCTTATGAGTACATATTCAATACTAACATAGATAGCCCCATATCCAAATTGCACCTAGACTCCAGTCAAACAGGCACTTAATTATCCCATAAGCAGTTTTATCTTTTTGGTTCGATTTTAACAATCCCAAGGAAAAGATTAGTATCTTTAATATCTGGGTGGAGAGTTTTTGCAACCTCAATGTTGTTTGCTTCATCAACTGGATTTCATTGCTAGAGGTTGTTTCCTTTGTAAATGCTTCATAATTAGATTCCTGCAACAATTCCAGGATAAGTACATTCCGAAGTGCATTAGCAAAATTGAGACGCTAGAAGACATCTAATTTATAAGATGTTAAATATTACCCATGCACCTTGGAAGATTAGGATATAGAAGAAGAAATATCAAAATAAAGGATAAAAAATATGAATTTCAACGATTTAAAAGCCTATAATTGTAGCCCTACTTGGCATATAAGAAATTGAGCAAAAAGAAGTTGTTTGTAGATATAGTTAACATCTCAAAAGAACATTCCAGAAATCAAAAGCAAATTAAGACAAGGTTACACCTAATAACTTCAAGCAAACAATTATCAACTTCCACGTTAGATGTGGCTATTACATTCTTTTTAAGTTTATACTGGACCAACTCAACTTTAACTCCAGCAGAAAGTAAGCTGAAAGCAAAAGTCTACAACTAATTGGCTCTGTTTAGCTCATTTTCATATCGAAATCAAAACCTTAAGAACATATTCCAAATTATATTAGTAAAATGAATGATCTGTAAAAAAATGTATTTGCATCTATCTTACACATGCTAAATTGGTAATTTACTTGTGATATTTGTTTAACAAATAGAATCTAAAGAATAACATTAGTTCCCAAATATTTGAAATCTGGTTACATTCAAATTCTTAAAACTTTTAAATACTTATCAATTATATTAGATAATTTGAAAATAAAAGGCACTATATTATGTCTAGACAATTTCCAGTGACAACTATCTAAGTGTGGGTTTGCATCACTTTAATTGTGCGACAGAATCAAAACCAAAATTTCTAGGAACCAACTGTTTTGGAACAATGCATAAATGACTACTTGTAAGCTGACCAACCTGATCAACCACAAATTGGATTTCCTGCTTCTATACACAATAACACTAAAACAAATCCCATACACAACATGATCAACCACAAACTAGATTTCTTACTTCCAAAACGGATCATCCCATTTCAAGCATTTCAAGTGACAGAACAACAAAACTTACCGTTCCTTACAACAAAACAATAGCTTTAGGGTCTGACCTTGCAACCTGAACTGTAAGTCTAAGGAAAAGGCTCACTAACATGAAAATTGGCGAAATATTCTCATGCATTCAAGTTGCAAGAACAAATCTTCCTTCCGGCCCACTTGCAAATAGATGTTAAGCAATTTTACTATCAAAATAGTGTCAGGCTGCTGAAATCTATTGAAGTAGGAACTAACTAGCCATATCAACCTAAATGATCAGCCAAGAACCAAGCATGTTAGAATGGCTAACTAGCCAGAAAGCTAGTCCAATCTGCTTGAGACAAGGCTTTGTGGGCAAAACCAAAAGTAAGTTCTTGTCCCTGAAACATACAGTTAAGTATGGTCAACCTAAATATAATCAACCTATACCATGCAAACCAACCACTTTGAAATAGTGGAGTAAAGAACACGCCTGAGCAGAGGGAAAGGCATTTCCAGGCTTGACAAGTGAAGAAGCTTTCCATGCCTCCTTCAAGTAGGATTTCAGTAAAGGTACACGTAAGAACTGCTCTGTAAGCTCAAATGCAAAAGCCAGGTTAACTGCATCAATCTGCCTTCCATTATTCACCAGAACTTCAATTACACCTAAAATATAAATAATAGAAAAGATAAATAAAAGAAAAGGAAGTAAAAATTAACTAGAAGTAGTATAATTGAGAAAAATGGTTGATTTTCTACAACAGTATTCCAGATGTTTAACCCCACACTTCTTATTTTAAGAGCTATAGTAGTAGTTCTATTTAAGGTAGGAAAAAAAATATAGTTTAGAATTTCTTCTCTTCATTCCAAACAATTGATACCAAAGGAAACCTATCTACAAGTGCCATTCATAGGTCATCCAAAATGCATGATGGTCCACTCAACTCCAAAATAGCATTCCAACAAAGATATTGTTTCAAAAATATCTAAACTTAAAAGCCTTTAGGAACTTTAGGAAGATGCCTATCAGTTCAAGACCAAAGATGAGTTTTCCAGGTGCCAATGGTTGGAAGTTATCTGCGTTAAGGAAATAGGAAAAGGTAGTTAATTTACTAGATCTCACTTGACATGGTTAGTCATTTTAGTTTTACTAAAATGCAAAGGAAGAAACATAATTGATAAATGGAACGTAAACCAAAGGATAAATAGAGATATCATACTCAGCTGTCAGAATCATTGTAGTTTTCAATATATTAGTACGATTTCAATGATGGAAAAGAAACTACTGGTTTACCAAGTGACTTTCAATTATCAGCAACAGGGACTTAGGGTTCAATCCACCACGACAACAGCTGCAGAACATGCTTTGACTATAAATTTAACTAGAAAGCAGGCAGTAAAAAAAAAAAAAAATTTTTGAGTTGTATAATATGGTTGACAAAACCTTGATATAAGATGAATCTCGTATCTGATTTTAACACTAGGTTTACCATTGATTGGCCATTTAACAAATATCATCTAAACAATTTTTCAAGAGGAATCAATTAACTGTTATTACTTATCTTGATGCTATTCGAAAATTATTAACCACATTTGCAAGTTAATAACTCTCTTAGTAGACATGGACCCGCAATTAATAAAATGATAATTTATAGATTGATTATACTAAAATTTTAGTGATTTATCATAATTTTTTAGATCATTTTATAGTAAATATTTGCTTGTTTCTTGAGAAATTTGACAAAAATATTTCTAATTGTTTAAATATTAAATGTAAAAATAAAAATATGAGAAAAGAAGAAAAATAAAGCTTTTGAACTAATTTTGGATGCATTTTGGTGCAAAAAGCTATAAATTATCGAAACTAATGTGAACTTACTTCAAAGCCATGCTTAAGAGATTTTCTTACCTTTTCTTTCATGGCTTCCTTTACTTATTTGAGCTTAATTGAACTTTAATTCAAGCTTTAATCTTCATATTTTCCTTGTTTAAATATTCTTTTTAGCGCATTAAGTGTTTATCACTTTTGTAGTAGAGATGCATGAGCTAAATAGGTGTATGTCTTTTGCATTGGTGAGGTTTTAAAGCTACATTTGGAGCTAGAAATTTACAGAATTTTGCATGATCATATTGGCAACTAAATGGCTTTTATTTGGCTGGAATTTGAAGAAGAATGTTTGTTACAATTGGCACCTAAAATGGGAGCAAGGATCAACCAAAAACGTTAGATGCATTGTTGATGATCATGTGTCATTGACACCAATCCTTAGATTCAAAGAGAAGGCAATAAGCAGCTATTTAGTATAAACACTTAATTTTATTTAAGATATTTTATTTTTTTTAATTAAGATTTGTTTCATAATCAAATCTCAATCATTAATTTTTCGAATTCATTAACAGTCCACTTTTAAATACTCCATAGGAGGTTCAATGTGGGCTTCGTAACAAGGCTTGTCACATTGGCCTAAATTAGTGTTCAAAATAGCTCAATAAAAGGCTTGATAACAAGTTTTTTTTAAAAAAAAACACATTAATGGTTAATTGTTGGCCATAAAAAATTAATTAAAAATTTTAAATTTTTTAAAAAATAAAAAATTTAGAATTAAAAAATTTAAAATTAAAATTAATAATATAATTAATAATAAAAATCGAAACAACAAAAAGAGCTTGGGCCACTATTAAATCATAAGAGTCAATGAAATATGGCCCAATTAAAAGTCGAAGATGGACACAAAACATGACCCCAACCCACGAATCAAACTTGAGAAGTCACATGAAAAGAAGACTAAATGGATGCATAACGAGAAAAGCTAAAGAAATTGAAAGCTGAAAATTGCATGAAGACATGGCTGGAAACGTGGGAGGCAGCCAAAAAAAAAAAATGTCTGTATATATATATATATATATATATATATATATATATAATAAATAAGAAAACTGCATGGCTATGAAGCATGGACGTGGAATGGGCATAAAAAAATTGAAAAAACTGAAGGAGGACGTGGAGAAGCTACTAACGAGGACCAAGTAAAACTGAAAAATTGTTCGGCATGGTCTGGCAACGTGGGGAAGAGGAAGAGAGGAGAAAAACCTAAAAAAGGAGAGGGAGGCGTGGACCAAAAAAAAAAAGGCAGAATTTTCGGGCACCAAAGGGAAAGAGGCAGCACGCGGTAGATAAAAAAAAGAATGAGAACCAAGGAAAAGGGGAAAGGTAGCGAACGTGAAAGGAGGGGAAGAGAAGCAGAAAAAAAAGAGAGGCGAAGAAGAAGTGGAAAAAACACATAGAGGCCAGACGTGAAAAAGACTAGAAGAAGCGAAAAAACTGCAAGTAAAAAGCAAGAGGAAAAAGCGTGAAGAAAGTGCGGCAGAAGAAAGAAAGGCAACAAAAATATAGAGAAGCGGTAGCAAAAAAAAAAAAAAGAACTAGGCAGTAGCAAAAAAAACAAGTAGCACTTGAAGAAAAAGGAAAACTGGAAAGGAAATGCAGGAGAAAAAGGGAAGCAGAAAAGAGCGAAAAAGAGAAACGGGTAACAGAAAAAAGAGAGAAGCAGAAAAATAAAGACTGCAGTAGCACGTGCGGCGTGAGCGGACGGGAAGCACAAGTTAGGAGAAGAAACATGAAGTGGAAGAGAAAGCAGCCAGCAAAAAACAAAAAAGGAAGAGAAACGGGACCAGAAAAGCAGCAAAGGACGTGACCAAGCAACCAAGGGAAAGGACAGAAACGAAAGGAAAAAACAAAAGCAGAAAAAGGCAACGTGAAGCAGCAGTAACAAAGGGGATAGAACGAAAAGATACAACCAAAATGGAAAAGGCAGCAGGTGGGTGGAGAAAAGCTCGTGAGCAGTAGCAAGAAAGGAGCAGAAAACGAAAATAGGAAAAGGAAGCTCGTGAAATACCGAAAAGGCATAAACGTGAGGAAGAGGGATTGCATATGCATTTCAATGAGAGCTTGAACCTGTTATTGCTGATTTCATAAAGGCTATTCAATCAACTGATGGGCTTGAAAAAGGAGAGATCAAGTTCGGGCTGCCTTAGGCGAATCTATTGAGGTGAAGGTCTTTAACAAGTTCATTCTCATTGTCTTTTTACGTAAAAATTTGTTAAATAAACCCCAAAGCTCCCAACTATTGCATGCTTAGTTTTCTTGGTCTCTTTTCCTTGCTCGTGAACTGCTTGCATGGAACATAAAGTATCCTCAATTGCATGCATGTGGTCAAGGTGTTTAGGGAAGTCTAAATTCTCGGTTTGCCTAACCTTTTTGGTTCATTGTCTTTTGCTGCCGTATTCTTCATGCTTTTGGTTCTACGGTTAAGAATGTGTGTTCTTAACAGTTTTAGGAAAAGAGAAGTCTAGTGCGAGGCATGAGCTCTCAGTTATGGGAAGTTATTAAAGAAATTCCTTAGCCTAGGCGCCATGTTTGTAAAATTAGGGTGTCCATTACATCGTCATGCAATCTTTCTCCCTTTTGTCTAACCCAGGGAATATTCATGGATGTATTTTATACAACTACAACAACAACTACTACTACTATTATTTTTTTCTATTTTTATTATTTTTATTTCTTCCTTCCTTTTTTTGATTTTTGATGAGAATTGTGGAAATGGAAATTGAATCAGCCAAATCAGAATCTCATCGTCAAATGTTTTTAATGATGAATCAAGCCTGAATAACTGACCAAATTCAATTGGAACCAAATCAGAATCCTAAACTAAGGCTTGGGCATAATCAAATTTCAGGATTCAAGCCTAGATTGATTCTGTTCGTTTCCTAAAATTTGTCCTAAAGGTGGTTATAAATTAAACAGCTTTTAAAGAATACAAGACACGGTCACTAGAGGGGAAGGAAAGCTTAGAAAAATTCTAGAGGTAGGTTCCGGTTACTAGGATTTTTAGGTTCTAGAATTCTAGATTTTGATTATTGAAGTTTGATGTGAAGTTTACATGTTTAGATTTAGGCTTATGGGATTAGGTTTAGGTTTCTAGGAGATTTTTGAAGAGATTTGGAAAATTTTGGGAAATTTTTGGGTTTTTCTGGGAAATCCAGGTTTTTGGAAAGAATATGAATTTTTCGATTGAATTTTCTGGTGGGATTCCGACAACTTTTCCAGAAACCGATGGGTTTTCTAGTTTTTGATTGAATTTTTTGGTGACTTTTCCAGAAATTGATAGAATTTTCAGTTTTCGATTGAAGTTTTCAATGGATTTCTAGAAAAATTATAAAGAGAAGGGAGAGAGTTTTCGACTTAGAAAGAAAAAATGTAGAGGAATTATAAGGCCAAAACGCAAAAGGTAATATTTATAGGGTGTCAAAATGACACTATTTTGGAGAACCTAGTTACATGGGTGACCCAACAAAGATCCGCGCGTTGACCTTGGTGCTGACCAGACCTGATCGCAGGTTTCTTTTTTCCATTTTCATTTTATTTTTTGATTTTTTGATTTTCTTAAGTTTTTATTTTATGTTCATTTTTTTAACTTCATTGGATTTAAAAAAAAAGGAACAAAATCTTTTTTGAAAAACAGAAAAAGCAAAAAATAAGAAAATCTTCTCAAAAAATAAAAAATAAAAAAAATCTTTTCAAACAAGTTTGAAAAAAATAAATAAAAAAACAAACAAACAAAGAAAATTTTTGCTATCCTCTAAATTATTGGAGTATTGCTTTAAATTAAGTCTTACCAAATTATTGAGAAACTTAATGAAATTCTCAAAATTGTTATAAACATCTTTACAATAAGACCTCACCAAACTATTGGGAAACTTATTGAATTTTTTTGAATAAAATATATTAATAAATCCAACGACAGAGCTTCTTCAGAGTGGGACTCTAATCTCCATGAATACTCATAGGGTGACAGAAATATCTTAAAACTACTACCAAACTATTTGGACAATTTTAAGACTAATTTTTAATTTTTAATATTTAATATTTAATATTTTGATAAAAGCATAAACATTTTTAAAGGCTTGGATAATTTGGAATCAAACTGGTACTATCATTGTGATGGGCGCTGTGAGGATATTATAATCTTTCTTATGCATTATCGTAATCTCGAACTTAAAATCTAGTTTTGCATATCAAATTCAATCAGGTGATCAATCACACCTAGACAAAAAAGATTGATGGCGACTCATCTAATTCATGTTTAGCGATAGGTCTATGGATCTATACGTTATTGTTTGGGCTTCAGTTAAAGATATAATAATAATAATAATAATAATAATAATAATAATAATAATAATAATAATAATATAGTAGTATAATAAAAATAATGTTTAAAATAATTAAATATTTTAGGTAAAAAAACAAAGAAAAAAAATCAAAAGCCCTACTTAGATATTGGAGGGATTCAAATCAAATTTTACAAGGTTTAATTTAGCCTAGATGTTGGGAAAATAAATTTTAAAAATTGAATTTAAAAGAAAATTATAATTATAGAATATTAAGAAATATAAAAATAAATAAATAAGAATAATAAAATAAAAAATAAGGAAAAAAGCTTAAGGCTCGTGAATGTTTATATGGCATTTTTAAATCATCATCATCATCATCATCATTATTTTTATTATTACTATGTTATTAAACTTGCCATTATATAAATATTTTGGTTTATATTTGATTTAGATTGATTAAATTATTTATGTATTAGTTTTTTTTAAAATTCGCATACTTATGTTATCTTTAATCATGTTTAAGATAAATAGATAATAATAATAAAATTTTAATGAAAAAAATAAATGAAATATAAAAATCCATTTTTTAGGAAAATATATAAGGGTAGAAAAATAATAATAATAATTTTAAAGAAAACGAAATATATGAAAATATAAAAAATTTGAGTTTTAGAAAATTACGAAATATGAACTTGCTTTGAAAGTTTACTTAGATGTTAAAGATTTTTAAAGAGATTCGTAAATTTGTGAAACAAAACTCTAAAATAAAACCCTAAAGTAAAACCTTAAAACAAAACTTTAAATCCTAGGTGAAAGCATGGAACCCTAGGTTAGACCCTAAACTATAAGCAAAATTCGAAAGCTTAGGTAAGACACTAAACTAATTGAAATCCCGAAACTCTAATGTGAAACCTAAAATAAAACCCTAAAATAAAACTTTAGTCGAAACCTTAAATCCTAGGTGAAACCTTAAAATCCTAAAATGAAATCTTAAACCATAATCCACTCAAAACCCTGAGACCATCCCAAAATTTAACAATTTTTGTGAAAATCTTTTGTGAAATAGTTTGTTCTCAAATGCCACCTAGATGATGGAGTATTTAAGAATTTTTTTTCATTAAAGGGGCGTTTAGTTCACGAAATCATAGATTCCGAGAGAAAGTGTAATTCTTGAGAAAGTGCGATATCCTAGCTTTTCTTCCATTTTCAAAGTATCCATATTCAGATTCACTCGTTTGGTTGAGGAGAATCCATGTATATTAATTCTTAAATAATTACCATAATCTTCTTGACATATATTTAAGGCGTTTTTTTATCCAAAAACACTTTAAATAATCTCTTTTATTATTTTAAAGGAAATTATTTAAGGTATTTTTCAACCAAAAACACCTTAAATAATGCATTTAAAAAATTTATGGTATTATTTAATATAGTTTTGGACAAAAAAAGCTTTAAATAATGTTGATATATTTGTTAAAAGGCATTATTTAATATGCTTCTAAACCAAAAACACATTAAATAATTTCCTTTAAAGAAATAAAGGAAATTATTTAAGGCATTTTTTGTTTAGAAACGTCTTAAATAGTCTCTTTTAAAAAATAAGAAGATTATTTAAGGTATTACCATACTATTTGTAAAAATATAAAAGGATTATTTAAAACATTTTTTGTACAAAAATGCCTTAAATAATCTTTTTATAAAAATATTAACCCTAAACCCTAAAATATAAAAAGATTATTTAAGGTATTTTCTATATAAAATGCTTTAAATAATTTATTTATAAAAATATAAAAGGATTAGTTAAGACATTTTTTGTATAGAAACGCCTATTAAAATATTAACCTTACACCCTAAACCTTAAAATATAAAAAGATTATTTAAGGCATTTTTTGTACAGAAATACCTTAAATAATCCATTTATAAAAATAGAAAAAAAATTATTTAAGGCATTTCAGTTACTTCCTGACTTATTTTTCAAAAGGGTAACGGCTATTTCATAATTTTTTATTCAAGTCAAATTTGGAAATAAAACAACTTTCTCCCTTGGAATCTTAGAATACCACAGAAAAATGTGGGTTTCTAATTTCGAGACTTTAGGTACTGTCGAAAATTTGTCACTTTCTCCTGTAATCAGATTACCCTGAACCAAACGTAAGAATCAAATACCCACTATTATGATTCTAAGGGAAATTTTATGGATTCCCCTAAACCAAACACCATATAAGGAATTTTCATATAATTTTGTATTTTAAAATAATAAAATTAAATAAAGAATAAAAGATAAAGAAATGGGATTTTAAATATAAAAAGTTGCATCTAAACTCTACCTAAAGGTTGGAGAGTCTAGGTGGTCTTTTATATTTAGGAACCCGATCTTAAATTTGCATCTCATTGTATTTAAGATACATATTTGCATCCATATTTGCATTTATTGCTCATGTATATGTTCATTTTAATTATTGATGTTTATGGTTATTTATTTAATTTGTTAATTATTGTTTAAAAAGTTTTAATTTCAAAGTAAATAAATAAATAAATAAATTTAAAATAGTATTTTAGGGAATATAATTTTTTGTACTCTGCTTAGATGTTGTAGAGTTACCAATAATTATTATTTTTAAAGAATTTTGTTTTTATTTTCACAAAAATATTATGGTAAATCTTAAACAGAAAGGATTATCTTTGAATTATGCATTTGTGTCGAAGAATTTTAAGGTATTTATTTAATTTAAAGATTTTCACAGTATTTCTAAATACATATTTTTAAATGATTTTCTTTCTAAATAATGAAGGGAATTATAATTAAATTTAATATAAAAGCCATTTTTGTCCAAAGTAGTAAATAACACATGATTAATTGATCCAATTTTTATAGACGTTGTAGGGATGCAAATCCTTCTTCATGAGTAACCAACTCTTAAACCCAATCCTACTTTTATAAACCAAAATTATCTTTGTAATAAACTTTAAATCTATTTTATTGTTTTATTAAAAAGATAAAATTTTTAGGTGGCCAATCACATCTTAAAAAATATTGGTGACGACTCCTTATATTTTTACGATTTTAAACGATTGTGTCTAGTGATTGAGTTTTTGGACTGATACGTTATAACAGCTTGGCAACTCCACTAGAAATCTTTAAGAGTCAGGCCAAAAATTTTAACCATACACTATTGAATGTTTGGGATTTAATTGGTTTTATTTGATATTTAATTTAATTCCCTTTATTTTAATTTTTTAAAAGATATATAAATAAATTCCATGTTAATTGTCATCTTGTTTTGATTTTGTTATTTGTAATTCATTTATTTCGTCTTGATTGATATACTGCTTTGCACATATTTGCATACTTTTACATATTCACCTACATGCTTGAGCTTTAAACTTGAGCTCTATCCTTATTAGGGGAAAATGAAGTAGCTACACTATTGTGAAGTGATAACCTCCACATTTGCTAGCAAAACATTTCCATTTATATTGAATCATTTTCATTTATAGCCTGTAATGGGTGAGGATGGGTATATGTTATTAGTCTGCAATGGATAATAATGTAAGGTTTAATTAATGAGCTATAAGAAGCCTACCTAAATTAGAGCCATACCACTTTTTTCAGAAAATCACCAAAAGTTAGGACATTATATGTATTCTATTATATTATTCTGTTGTATTATATGGTTGTTTTGTTATTTCTATTATTTATTTGTCTTGGATTATTGATTCATTTTTATTTGTGTAGCCTTTAATTTTATTGCATACATTATATAAGCATTATGTTTTGAAGGGTGTATTTGTTTTAGATCAGCCATCGACAAAAAATGAAAAAAAAAAAGTTGTCATGGAGCCATCAATTGTGTTTACCTCTTGTAGAAATTATTTAGAAGTTAAAAGCCATGCCAATCTTTTTCATAAAACTTACTTGAAAGTAAGATATATGGAACATTTTGATGCAATTTGTGTTTAAGATAATAATGTAAATAAAGTTAGAAAAAAAAAGAGTCCCAATAAAAAGATAAAAAAAACAAAATAAAGATTTAGAATAGGAGTTTGTCATCTTTTTGGAATTTAATCATTTCATTCTACATTCATTATTAAGGTGATTTGTATATTTTTGGGCTATTCCATTTTTGTACATATATTTGCATCATTATCATATTTAGGCATTTATAGACATTTTTTTTGTAGCATCCAAATTAGAAGTTATGTCATTTAGTCAGCAAAGATAATAGCATAAGCAATTTTAGTTAAACCCTTGAAATAAAACATTTGTTTTAGGGGGTATAAGAAGCTAAAAATATGAAAGATCAATTGAAGGCTCAAATTAATGCATTAAAACACAATCAAAAGGAGTTTGGTCATGACATTTGAGAGATGATAAAATTGCTTGCTAAGTTGGTCATGATATTTTAGTTCCTTCTCAAGGGTCTTTACCAGTTTCAGCTTAAATAAGTCCTATGAATTCATGAAGTCATGATCAACCAATTCTTGTTAGGCTTAATACATTTCTTGAGCATGTGAAAGCATTTAGTGGTTTGAGCAATAATGAAGGTCTGGATAAGATCATAAAAGAGATGAGTTATCTGACCATACAAGTGTTTGAACTCCAGAATTTGATTTCGAGAATGCAGTCACCAGGTTCCATACAACCTTTAACAATTATTTCAAACCCAAACCTCCATTCAAATCTTTTTCATGTTTGTTTTCAACCTTCTTTCAAAGTATCTAGGATCACATTTTAAAATTTATACAAACTCTGAGAAGTCCACATCTAAACCAAAATCTTCAGCCTACCATTCCCTAACCACCTATTCAGCCAATTACTCATTTACAAACCTTTATACCACTACCAAATCATTGAACTCCTAGCCAACCTATTGCCTTAAAATTACTTAAAAAAAAATAGTTAGATCATATCCCCATTTCCTATGGAAAACTCTTTCTCTATCTATTTGAGAGACACTTTGTTGTCTTAGTATCTTTAGAGCCTTAAAAGCCTTCTTACCCAAAATATTTTAACCTAAATGCAAGATATGAATACCATGGTGGAAATGTAGGGCACTCCATTGAGAATTGTGAGGTTTCAAACACAAGGTACAATCATTCATAGATGTGAAGTGGTTCGATCCAATGACAATAGAAAGTTAAACATTTAGGAGAATTGAGAAGGGGATGACATGATGATGAACATGGATGGGATTTTTGTTTAAAGAGGGTATTCAATTGATAGGCTGTTGGGAAATGAAATGTTCTATGAATTTCTTCTATTTGTAAAATGTTTTTATGTTAATATGATGTTGTCTTTTTTAGCTTGAATATGTGAATTATGGTTTGTTTGTAATTTTTAACCTTTTTTCAATTTTCACACTTTTCACTAAAGAGCTTGGTCATTTGTGCATTCATTCATTTATTCATTCATCTATTTATGTACCTATTCAATAAAATATAATTTATGTGTGCTCTAAAGTGAAAAAAATTCTTTAAGAATAATCTCTGTGATTTTTTCTAAGTATCAAAAGAATATTGATTTGATGGATAGATGGAGGAGTTTATCAAGGGTTTTTTGTTCAAGTAAATGATTGACTTGAAGAACTTAGCTTAGGACCCTTAAAGGAGGAATCATGGAATCTAGATCATGAATAGAGAAGGTATAGTCTCTTGGAATAAAGAATTCAAACTACTGAAGGTAAGGATAAATCTTGTGATGCAAAAGAATCTCAACTAGTTCTAGACATGGTTATTCCACCTAAATTTAAAGTTTTGACATTTGAGAAGTATAATGGAACTGAATATCTTGAGACATATTTGGCTCAATATTATCACAAAATGATTCAGTATGTCGATGATGAAAAGCTACTTATTAATGCCTTTCAAGAAAGTTTGACTAGGATAGTAGTCAATTGGTATTATAGTTTAGAGAGCAGCCAAATTCATACTGTGGCCACCATACAAGAAGATTTAGTGAAAAACTATTCCCAATGGCCACCATAATGTTCCCAGCCAATACCTCAAGTTAGTAATTTTCTTTAACCATTTCATCTTTGTGTTCTAATTTTTTTGCTACAAACATTCACAAAATAAATGATCAACCCAAGCCATTCACAAAACAATAAGAGAAAGAGAGTCAAGATGTATCATTCATTCCCAATATCTTACGCTAAGCTCTTTACCTTACTAGTCAAAAATCATATGATTTCATTATTCCTGCAAGACCTAAAAAGCCTCTTTACTCGAAATGGTATGATCTCAATGCTAAGCGTGAATTCTATGATAGGGTCGAAAAGTATTCCATAGAAGATTATATTGCTTTCAAGGATACAATTTATGTTTTGATTGATGCAGATCCCATAAAATTTAAAGAATAGGTTAGTGGTTTTGATGATTGATAGTGGTAAAGTTAAGGGTCAATAATGCTAAAGCTGAAGTATCACATGAGGAACTTTTATTTTTTTAAATTTGAGTGTCATCTCAAGAATATTATTAGGAATGTGAATTTTTGGGTCAGGTTCAAATGTTTGCATTACATGAATACATCTTATGCATCATAAGTATTTTATGGATTTATATTGTCATTTGATGTTTCCAATTTCTTTTAAATTTTAGACTTGTAGGTTTTCTTTGAAAGAAAATGGTAAACAAGGAAAAATGTTAGATTTGAATAAAGCCCTATGTAGTTAAGTACCGAGGCTATAGAAAGAAAAATGCCTTAAAGAAAAAAAAGTGAAAAAAATAAAAAAAGATAAAAAAAGAAAAAAAAGAAAGTTTTGAGTCTCGGAAGAGTTGGCAATCATTATTAGGAATTTCTCAAATACCTAAACCTATTTCTTAAATCATTCAGTTGATCTCATTCATCACCCTTCAAGAACTTTGAATTTGAATTTGTGAACCTTACTTTCACATGATAATGTTATAATATTAAAGGGTAATATTCTTTTCCAAGGCAATGAACAATGAAATAGCTAATTGAAAAAGAAAAATTAAGATTCCTAGAAGATCAAGTATGCACAAAAGTTTTAAGAATTTAGATGTGGTAATTCAATGTGCCAATGCTACACCATAACTTCAAAAGTTTTCAAAATCAAAGCCACCCTAAATTTTATAAAATGATCTCATACTTATCAACATTTCAACTTTTTAACTAAAAATTGGTTTAGTCCATGTGTTTCAGGGACATGTTGATAAAAAACTTACAATTTTTTAGCTTTTTACCCTAATATTGGCCCGATCCATATGTCTCGGGGCACGTAAATTAAAAAAAAAAAGCCTTACTGCCCTTATGACAAATTGAGTTATGATTAACCCATTCATTCTTTTTTTAGTAAAGTGACATGGACTAGTTGATACCTTAAACGAGTTCATTTTATATGAACATTTTCTCATTCATTCCATATAACTTTTTTTTCTTGCAATAAATTTCTTTAAGGGTGATTTGTTAAAATGAGACATCTTCCCTAAATTGCACCATTAAAAAAGTGGATTAAGATATGAGTTAGAAGGGGCATATTTAAAAAAAATGAAAGAAAAATGAAAAAAATGAAAAAAGAAAAAAAATGGTTATGACATCATGCATTTAAAAAATTTGAATAAATCCAAATAAAATCTTGATAAATCTAAAAGCTTTGGAAAAGAAATAAAGGAAAAAAAACCAAGCCTAAAATGAAAACACCAAAAGAAAAGTCAAGAGAGCCAAAATTCCAAAAAAAAAAA
Organism: Durio zibethinus; assembly: GCF_047325235.1. Taxonomy (NCBI): domain Eukaryota; kingdom Viridiplantae; phylum Streptophyta; class Magnoliopsida; order Malvales; family Malvaceae; genus Durio; species Durio zibethinus. The sequence goes on from NC_143185.1 coordinate 9,727,570, forward strand.
AAAAAAAGGAAACTTTTTAGAACGAAAAATTATTTATTTAAGCTCATTTTCTCAAAGGGAACTACTTTTCAATTTAAGTGTTTATGCTTGAAATGACAAATGGCCCATTTTTCATTATTTTTTCTTAGATGTAAAAATTTATCCCTTGTTATTCCTTTGAGTTTGATAAGTTTTCATTTAAAAATAAACCTTAACTAAGGATCAACCTTCACATTGGAGGGTAAAAAAGATGCATTTAGGGGTTAAAAATAGTGATGTCCAAATATAATCCCATATAATAAGGTAAAGGCCCAATATAAAAGTTCTCAAAAGTTTTGGATTCCACTTTAAAAGAAAAAAAAGAAAAAAAGAAAAGAAAGTAAAAAGAAAAAAGAAAAAGTGAAAGAAAGAAGGAAAAAAAAAAGAAATGAATAAAATGAATGGGTGGAAAGTACAAGAAAATGAAAAGAAATGTACCTTAGAGTGTATTTTTCAAATGAAAGAATGATCCTTAGTTTTAATTACCCTTAAACACTTATTTTGGGCTTGTTTATCTTTTTTTTTTGAAAACTTCAAACCTTAGCCTATGTTATGTCTTATGAAAAGTTCATATTAGATTAAGCATTGAGGCTTGAAATTGAAGAGTTTTTCTTGAAAAAATGGCCATGAAACCCATGAATCTTTTGGTCCTTCTTTATTACCTAATTTCCTATTTGGGCCATTTGAATAGGTTTAAATGCTTAAGTGCATGTGTGATAATAAAAAATAGGGGGGAAAAAAATGAATGTGAATCTAGGGTGAAAACCACATGAGAGTAGTTTAGAGCGAACTTTGAAGGTCACTCTTGATGCTAAATAAGATAGAGGCTGAACAAAGGTAGCTAAACCTTTTGAAAAATCTAAAATATCAAAGTCCTTGAAATTGGAAAATGGTTGATTTCGAAAATCTCAACTTTTTTTCATTCCCAAATAACATTTCAGAAACCCCAAGCCCTTATAGCTAACCTTAACATATATCAAAATGTCATATTTAAAGGCTAAAGAAAGTGTTTAACATATTTTGTTTTTAAGGGATTTATGTTTTTAAAAGAATTTATGTTTTTTTTGTGAGTTTACATGGAAAAGTATCTCATTAGGTGGAGAAACCCTTTTGAATTAACAAAAATCTTAGTGTGCTGAACCATTCAATCCATTTGAAAAAAAATTTTTCTCTTTTTTCATTTCTAATAGGGATAGCCAATTCTTGAGAAAATTTAAGTCTAGATTTTCTGACACCCAAGTTTTAAACTCATTTAGTTGGCATCAATAAAAATTTAAGCCAAGACTATCTAGCGTCATTGAAAACTCTTAAGCCTAGTTTAGCTAATATTAATGAAATTTAAGTCCAGATTGGCTGGCACCCAAGTTTTAAGCATACTTTAGTTAGCATCAATAAAATTTAAGCCCAGTTTAGCTAGCTCCTAGGTTTTAAGTCCAGTATCATTTGGCATCAAGAAGCCATTAGCCTAGATTAGTAGGCACATAAGCCCAGTATAGCTGGCATGTAACCAGATTAGTTAAAAAATTATACATCTCTTTTATCCCTTTTAAGTAGTGAAGTCTTTTTGAGTCAACAAAAATCTCTAGGTGCAAAATTATCCAATCCATTGAGAGAGAAAATTTTTGCTTCTTTCATTTCTAATAAGAATTGCCAGTTCCCCAGAAAAATTTAAGTCTACCCAAAATTTAAACCCAGTTTAGCTAGTACTAAATGAAAATTTAAGCCCAATTTAGATGGCACGTAATAAAAATTTAAGGCTAGATTATCTGGCATGAATGAAAATTTAAGCCTAGTTTACCTATCACATAGGTTTTAAGCTCAGTATTGGCTAGCATCGAGAAGTCTTAAACCTAGTTTATTGGCATGAAAGCCTAGATTAGCTAGCATGTATGCCCAGCTTAGCGATCACCTCACTCGATTTGTGATTCAATTTTGATCACCTCATTTGACTTGCGGTTTAGTTCGTCATTTTATTCAACTTGTAGTTTAATCTTGGTTATTCTTATCTTTCAACTCACGATTTAATCTTAATCGTCTTAAAGAAAAAACAAAGCGAAAAAAGGTGAAAAAATGAAAAAAAGAGAAAAAATGGAAAAAAGGAAAAAAAACAAAAAGACAACAAATTTTTTTTAGAAAGCAGCATTCAGGCAAAATTGTTGTTTATGTTTTTGCATTATTCCTGAATCTAAAAAATATACAAAAAAGGGGCAGTTGTAGTCACCTAATTTTAGCTTGAATATTTATCTTTTTAATTTGAGTTTGTTTCTGTAATCGAGTCTAGATCATCAATTTTTGGATCCATGAATGACCAACTTTTAAATGCTCCGTATGAGGCTCAATGTGGGCTTTGTAATGAGGCCCATTGTATTGACCTAAATAGGTGCCCAAAATAACTTAATAAATGGCCCAATAAAAAGTTTCTTTTTTTTGAAGCGCATTAATGATCTATTTTGGCCATAAAAAAATTAATTAAAAAATTTAAAATTTAAAATTTAAAATTAATAATTAATAATAAGAAAATTAAAAATTAAAACAACAAAAAGAGCTTTGCCCACTATTAAATCATAAGAGTCAATGAAGTATGGCCTAATTAAAGGTCCAAGACGAACACAAAACATGGCCCTAACCTAAGAATCAAACTTGAGAAGTCACGTGAAAAGAGGACTACATGGATGCATACCGGTAAAAGCCAAAAAAATTGAAAGCTAAAAATTGCATGAAGACATGGCTGGAAACGTGGGAGGCAGCCAGATATATATATACATATATATATGTATATATATATACACCCACACACAGATAATAGATAAGAAAACTGCATGGCCATGAAGCATGGACGTGGAATGGGCAAAAAAAAAAATGAAAAAACTGAAGGAGGACGTGGAGAAGCTGCTACCCAGTGCCAAATAAAACTGAAAAACTGCACGGCATGGTCTGGCAACGTGGGGAAGAGGAAGAGAGGAGAAAAACCAGAAAAAGAAGTGGGACGCGTGGACCAGAAAAAAAGGGAAAAAGGGAGAATTTTTGGGCACCAAAGGAAAAGAGGAAGCACGCGGCAGAAAAAAAAAGAACGAGAACCAAAGAAAAGAGGGGAAAGGTAGCGGACGTGAAAAGAGGGGAAGAGAAACAGAAAAAAAGAGGTGAAGAAGAAGTGGAAAAAAACACACAGAGCGAAAAAAGAAAACGTGTAGCAAAAAAAGGAGAGAAGTAGAAAAATAAAAACTAGCAAAACGTGGGACGTGAGTGGATGGGAAGCACAAGTCAGGAGAAGAAACACGAAGTGGAAAAGAAGGCAGCCAGCAAAAAACAAAAAAGGAAGAGAAATGGGACCAAAAAAGCAGCAAAGGACGTGACCAAGCAGCTAGGGGAAAGGACAGAAAGGAAAGGAAAAAACACAAGCAGAAAAAGGCAACGTGAAGGAGCAGTAACAGAGAGGATAAGAGGAAAAGTTACAACCCAAAAAAAAAAAAAAAGGTAGCAGGTAGGTGGAGAAAAGATCATGAGCAGAAGCAAGAAAGGAGCAGAAAACGAAAATAGGAAAAAGAAGCTAGTGAAAAACCAAAAAAGCATAAACGTGAGGAGGAGGGACTGCATATGCATGTCAATGAGAGCTTGAACCTGCTATTGCTGATTTTACAAAGACTATTCAATCAATTGGTGGGCTTGGAAAATGAAAGATCAAGTTCGGGCTGCCTTAGGTTAATCTGTTAAGGTGAAGGTTTTTAACAAGTTCAATCTCATTGTCTTTTTACGTAAAAATTTGTTAAATAAAGCCCAAAGCTCCCAACTATTGCATGCTTAGTTTTCTTGGTCTCTTTTCCTTGCGCGTGAACTGCTTGCTTGGAACATAAAGTATCCTCAATTGCATGCATGTGGTCAAGGTGTTTAGGGAAGTCTAAATTCTCGGTTTGCCTAACCTTTTTGGTTCATTGTCTTTTGCTCCGTTATTCTTCATGCTTTTGGTTCTAGGGTTAAGAATGTGTGTTCTTTATGCTTTAACAATTTTAAGAAAAGAGAAGTCTAGTGAGAGGCATGAGCTCTTCGGTATGGAAAGTTAAGATAGAAATTCCTTAGCCTAGGCGCCATGTTTGTAAATTTAGGATGTCCATTACATCGTCATGCAATCTTTCTCCCTTTTGTCCAACCCAAAATTGAATAGGGAATATTTATGGATGTTAGTCTTCTATTGGTATAAAGCTATTGTTTGGGGCTCAGTTAAAGATAAAATAATAATAACAATAATAATAAGATAATAGTATAATAAAAATAATGTTTAAAATAATTAAATTTTTTAGGTAAAAAAAGAAAAAAAAATCAAAAGGGCCTAGATGTTGGAGGAATTTAAAATCAAATTTTACAAGGTTTAATTTCGTCTAGATGTTGGAAAATTAGATTTTAAAATTTGAATTTAAAAGATAATCATAATTGTAGAATATTAAAAAATATAAAATAAATAAATAAATAAGAAAAATAAAATAAAAAGTAGGTAAAAAAGCTTAAGGCGTTTATATGGCATTTTTACATCATTATTATCATTTTTTTATTACTATTGTTATTAAACTTGCCATTATATGAATATTTTGGTTTATGTTTGATTTAGATTGATTAAATTATTTATCTATTAGTTTTTTTTAATTGGCATGCTTATGTTATCTTGGATTATGTTTAAGATAAATAGATAATAATAATAATAAAATTTCAATGAAAAGAAAATAAATAAAATATAAAAATCCATTTTTTTAGGAAAATATATAAGGGTAGAAAAATAATAATAATAATTTTAAAGAAAAAGAAATATGTGAAAATATAAAAAATCTGAATCTTAGGAAAATTATGAAATATAAGTTTGCTCCGAAAATTTGCCTAGATGTTAGAGATTTTTAAAGAGGTAGGTAAATTTATGAAATGAAACCTTAAAATGAAACCCTAAAGTAAAACCCTAAAACAAAACTTGAAATCCTAGGTGAAGCTTGGAACCCTAGGAGAGACCCTAAACTATAAGTGGAATTTCAAAAGCTTAAATGAGACCCTAAACTATAATCGAAATCTTGAAACCTTAATGTGAAACCCTAAAATGAAACTTTAAAATAAAACCCTAGTTACCTTAAATCTTAGGTGAAACCTTAAAACCCTAAAATGAAGACCTAAACCTTAATCCATTAAAAACCCCAAGACTATCCCAAAATTTAAGGATTTATGTGAAAACTTTTTGTAAAATAGTTTATTCTCAAATGTCGTGTAGATGACAAAGTATTTAAGAAATTTATTTTCATTAAGGTATTTTCATATAATTTCGTCTTTTAAAATAATAAAATTAAATAAAGTAGAAAAAAAAAGAGATTTTAAGTATAAAATGTCGCACCCAAACTCTGTTTATAAGTTGGAGAGTCTAGGTGGTCTTTTATATTTAAGAACCTGATCATAAATTCGCATTTCATCGTATTTAAGATACATATTTAAGTCCATATTTGCATTTATTGCTCATATATATATATGTTCATTTTAATTATTGATGTTTATTGTTATTCATTTAATTAGTTAATTATTGTTTAAAAGGTTTTAATTTCAAAAGTAAATAAAATAATTAATTAAAAATAATATCCGAGGAATATAATTTTTGGTAATCTGTATAAATATTGGAGTGTTATCAATAATTATTATTTTTGAAGAATTTTATTTTTATTTTTATTTTCACAAAAATGTTACGATAAATTTTAGACAGAAAGGATTATCTTCAAATTCTACCTTCTATATCGAAGAATTTTAAGATATTTCTTTAATTTAGAAATTTTCACAGTATTTTTAAATGCAAATTTTTAAATGAATTTTTTCTAAATAATGAAAGGAATTATAATTAAATTATAATTATAATTAAATCACAATTAATTTTTTTTCTAAATAACGAATGTAAATTTTGTCCAAAGTTATAAATAACACATGATTAATTGGTACCAATTGTTATGGGTGTTGTGGGGTGTTAATTTTTTTCCACACGTAACCGACTCCCGAACCCAATCTTGTTTTCCTAAACTAAAATTATCTTTTTAATAAACTTTAAACCTGTTTTATTATTTTATTAAAAAGATAAAATTTTTTGATGACCAATCACACCCTAGAAAAGATTGGTGGCAACTCTCGTGTTTTTACAATTTTAAATGATTACATCTAACAATTGAGTTTTCGAATCGATACATTATGACACTTAGTCGGCAATTTGGAGGCTTCTAATTGGATATAATTCTAACTTTTTAGAGCTTACAAGATCAAAGGAAGAAAGCTTGAAGTAAAGTGAAGTAAAAAGAAGTAAGCAAGGAAGCTTAGGGAGCTAGATAGATGACTTGGAAGACTTTAGAATATATGGCATCTTAGCTGGCATTTTCTTGCAATTTTATTGGCTTGAACACCTCATCCTTGGCCTATAAATAGGAGGTATAGCCAGCCATTTGGGGTGATATTTTTTAGTTTTTCCTCTTTTGCATTTTCCTTTCTTATTGTATTTTCTCTCAAAATAGTTTTCTCCTTATTCTTTTAGAAGGTTGTTTAGGAGAAAATCGCTTTAATTTTTCATCAAAATTTACTTTTCATGCTTTTATTGCACATGCAATTTTAAGATTCTTTCAATAAAACCTCAAGTTATTTAAGGTTTCTTGTTCAATTTGCTTTAATTTTCATTGAATCTCAAATTTATTTGGTTGATTTTGCATTTGAACTAGTTATAGTTTCTATTCTTGATCTCATTCAAATCTTGCGATTTTCAATCCAAATTTTTTCTATGAATTCTTGATTCATATTCTTGAAATCTAAAAAAGATGACATTCGAATTCATTTTACAAATTTCTAGAATAATCCAGAAAGATTTTGTTAGATCTAATAGTAAAATTGAAGCATGAGTGAATGACAACACTTGAAGATTTTCCTTTCCTAGCTGGGTGATCAGTCACTCTTTTTTCACTTTGCACTACTTAATTCATGTGTTTACTTGTTTAGATTCAATTGCTTGCTCTTAATTTCATGCTTTTCAATTCTATTTGGTTGAATTTTGCTTAACTACTCTATTGTTGTTCTTCATTGCATGTGGTTTTAAATCAAGTTCATTAAGCTTAATTTTTTATTGTTTCTTATGATTTCTTGGTTGATTTATATAGTAATCTTGGATCTAGTTCACTTTAGCTTAGTTCTAGTTCATTTGATCATAAAAGTCTAGATCTAAATTTTTCTCTCAAATTTTAGTTTTTCCAAATTTAAAAATTCTATTTCGGTTTGAATTCCTTTTGTTGATTTTGTGATTTTTATCCTTTAATTGTACTTTAATTGTGTTTTATATTTGTTCACTTACTATGTTTGCAAAGTAGAAGTTGTTTGGATCAAGTCTTAAGAAGTTTCTAGATCTAATTTCATTTGGAAGTTAAAAGGTAATTAATTCAGTTACTAGTTAGTTGTTTTCAATTTTCACTTATAAGCTATTGTTTAGTTGTTAATTGAGCTTGCTATTTTTGGTTTCTCAATTTAGATTTACATTCAAAGCATGTTAGATTCAAATCAAAATACTTTAGCTACTATTTTGATAAATTTTTCAAGAATGCTTGTTTTACATTGTATGAATTTGCTTTCAGTTATTTGCATTACTAGTTTTTGGTTTTTTATTCTTGTTGCTACTAGCTTACTCTTATATACCTCTTTCAATTGAATCAACTTTAGATTGGGTATGGCAATAATAGGTACTTAGACTAAGCCTTTTTAGCTAATTCATGTGGGATGATATCTTGACCTTTGGTCACCATTATTACTTGTACGATTTGTGCATTTACAAATCACCAATCAAGTTTTGGCACTATTGCTAGAGTTAGAAGTTAAGAGTCTTAGGCTAATATCATGTTTCACCTGCTGGTTTATAGATTGATTCACCCCTAGTGTACATGCACCAGGCTAGATTCTAGTTTGCTTCAGTTTTATGTTTTTAGGGTGTACATAGTTTACTTGTCTTGTTGATCATTTCCATTATTAGTTGTACATATTTAGATTTTTCATTTAAAAGCTTTCCATGCAGTTTAATTGTCCTTATGGCTAATGTATGTACTCAGTTAGGGGACATGAGTTGATCCCTCTAGATCCCAAGATTAAAACCAAACTTAAGAGACTTAGAAAGGAAAGATAACTCAATCCTATCATCATGGTTGAGTAAGACACTAGAGCCTTTAGAGATTATGTTGTGCCTGATCTTAATAGTTTTAAACCTAGCATTAAAAGGCTAGCCATTCAAGCTAATAACTTCAAGATTAAACTTGCAATCATCCAGATGATTCAATAGTTAGTGCGATTTAATGGTTATACGAGTAAGGACCCCAATGATCATCTATGAGATTTTTTAGAGATATGCGATGCATTTAAATATAATGGTGTTACTGAAGATGCCATTAAGCTTAGGTTATTTCTTTTTTTCCTTAGAGATAAAGCCAATAGTTGGTTAACCTCAATGCCACCAGATTCCATTAGCACTTAGAATGATTTAGTTCAAAAGTTTATGGCTAAGTTTTTTTCTTCGGCCAAAAAGGCCAAGCTTAGGAATGATATTGCTACCTTTGCTGAACATGACTCAAAGATCTAGTATGAGACATGGGAAAGACATAATGAGCTCTTGAGAAGGTGTCCACACCAGGGACTACATAAATGGCTGAAGATTTAGATATTTTATAATGGATTGATACCTTTCATTAAGACCATTCTAAATGCTGCCATTGGAAATGCGTAAGACTTTCGATATTGCATATGATTTGATTAAGGACATGGCCACCAATAATTGTTAATGGTTAATGAGAGACAACATCATAGGAAAGCTTTAAGAATGTACAAGACTTAGATAGTTTACTACTTTAAGTGTTAAGGTAGAGTCTCTATCCAAATCTTTAGACTTTTTAAATCTTAAGGTTATATTTTCTTAGCCTAGTTTTAATCAACAAAGTTCCATCCATAACTCAATTGGATGAAATTTGTGGGATAGGTCAATCTGAAAGTGTCCAGTACTTAGTACAAAACCCTAAGCAACCTAAAAACCCTTATGCTTCCACATATAACCGTGGTTGGAGGAATAACCTAGTTTTTTCTTGATGTCAATAGTAAAATAGTTATTCTATCCTTATTCAACCTGATCATGCTACATAGTAGCTTCAGTTCACTAAACTTCAAAATGCCCTGAGTTTTCATCAAATTCCTTATCAGCAGTAAAACCCACATCTTTACACCTCTTAATATCAATTTGTGCAAAAATCCTTAATTGAGGATTTTTTGAGTTCCTTGATCAAAGCCTAAAATTTTTTTATACAGATATTGAACACCATGTTTCATAACCAAATTACATCTATTAAGAGCCTAGAGACTCAGATAGGCCAATTAGCTACTCTTTTAAGTACCCGACCTTAAGGCACTTTACTTAATAACATAAAAATTAACCCTAAAAAGGAAAGGAAAAAGCAATGCAAGGTAATTACCCTTAGGAGTGGTAAGTAAGTAACTATTGACCCTATTCATGCTTTTCTTAAGGATGTAATAAAAAAGTCTAACGATGAGATAGAGGAAGTCATAGTTCTAAGGGAAAAAAAGGGCAAGAAGGTTGGTGAGACAATAATACTTATCCAAACACCTACTCAGCTTTTAGTTCTCAATTTTTCTAGACTTACACCTCATTGAGTTAAGCTACCTATGCCTTACATTCTTTTCCCTTTGGGATTTCAGAAGTAGAATGAAAAAAAGTAATTCTTCAAGTTTTTAGAGGTGTTTAAGAAACTTCAAATTAACATCCCTTTTGCGGATACATTAGAATGGATGCCTACTTATGCCAAGTTCATGAAGGACATCATTTTAAAAAAAAAAGATTAGAGGATTATGAGATAGTGGCATGCACCAATGAGTGTGCTTTATTGATTCAGGGAGGTCTACCTGTAAAACTAAAGGACTTTAGTAGTTTTATTATTCTTTACACCATAGGTAATATGTCATTTGATAGGGTTTTGTGTAACCTAAGTGCTAGTATCAATTTGATTACCTAGGCTATTTTTAAAAAGTTTGGAATAGGTTAAGCGAGGCCTACCTTTGTTACTCTACAGTTGGCTAATTGTTCATTGAAAAATCTTAAAAAAGTAGAAAATGTCTTCGTTAAGGTGGGAAAATTCATTTTTTCTACTAATTTTGTTATTCTAGATATGAAGGTTGATTAAAAGATCTTGATCATTCAGAGAAACCTTTCTTAGCTACTAGTAAAGCCTTAATAGATGTGCAAAAAAGAGCATTAACCATGAAAGTTTAAGATCATAAGGTTAGATTTAATGTTCTTAAAGCTTTAGAGTACCCTTATAATTTTGATAAGTGTTCTAGGATAAAGGTGTTCAGTGGTTTAGTTGATGATGCTTTTCAAATAGAGCACTTTATCTTGCACCTCAAAGAATCCCCTTTAGTTGATGATGTAATAAATATAGATTTAGTTAATAATGATGATGACATAGTTATGGTCTCTACATGTCAACTTGCACCTACTAGTATTAAGCCTTTAGATGCTTTTAAGCCCATTCATAGAGTGATGAAAACTTACATTCTAAAGTTATCTATGTTAAGGGTTAAACCATTACCTTTACTTCGTAGGTATACCTATCTAGGAGATGATGATACCTTGTTTGTGATCATTTCAGTAACTTTAACTTATGATCAAGAGGCCTTTTTGTTGACTATTTTGAAAAAGTATAGGTTTGCTTTAGGTTGGTTCGTTGCCAACATTAGAGGTATTAATCTTTTTCACGCGTATAAAATTCTGATAGAGGATAGATACAGACCAACCATTGAGATGTAACATCATTTGAATCTAAATATGAAAGAAATAGTGAAAAAATAATTAAATAGCTAGATGCTGACATCATATATTTGATCTCGGATAGTTTGTAGGTCAGTCCAATCCAATTCATGCCAAAAAAGGGTGGGATGATTATGGTGTCAAATGAAAACAATGAGATGATTCCCATTATGATCATGACTAGTTGGAAAGTGTGCATGGACTACTGAAAGCTAACTAAGGCTACAAGGAAAGATCATTTTTCTTTACCTTTCATTGATCAAATGTTAGATAGATGAGTTTTGGTAATTTTTTTATGGATACTCCAAACACAATTAGATAGCTATAGCATTTAAAGATTAGAAAAATACCACTTTTACTTGCCCTTTTAGAACTTTTTCCTTTAAGAGAATGCCATTTTGGAATATGTAATGCCCATTACATTTTAGAAATGTATGATGGCTATATTTCTCAACATAGTAAAGGATTTCCTAGAGGTTTTCATGGATGATTTTTCTATCATAGGTGATAGCTTTGAGAAATGTCTTGATCATTAAGCTATTGTTTTGAAAAGGTGCGAAGAAACTAACCTAGTGCTTAATTAAAAATTGTGTCATTTCATGGTAAAAGAATGAATAGTGCTAGGTTATAAGGTTTCTTCTACAGGAATAAAAGTTGGTAAAGCTAAGATTTTGGTTATAGAAAACCTTCCACCTTTGACTATGGTTAAAGGTGTTGAGAGTTTTCTTAGACATGATGATTTTTATAAAAGGTTATTAAGATGTTTCTAAGATTTCTAAACTAATGTATAGGTTGTTGAGAAGGAGGTGAAGTTTTATTTTGAATGAGAGGTTGAGGGTGTAGCTGATGAGATACATTTGATTGAATGACTGATTCTTGAGCTTATAGTCTATGCTTTTGACTTAAAAGAAAGTGCTTTTAGGAGGCAACTCAAGTTTTACTTTTCATATTGTTTTTTGTTGGTCATGTTTATGTATATTGTTGTTTTCATTTGCTTACTTTCTTATGGTGCTTATGTTTTTCTTGTACATATTGATGTTTATTCTTTATTTAGTTGTTTTCTTTGTTTTGTAGGTTGAATGAAAGCTTGAAAAAGGAAGCACATGTTTCGGTTACATTTGCAATTCACATTCGGCTACCATACATGTTTCATGATGATAGGGGCCTTCTTTTATTCCTCTTATATGCTTTATTATTATTTTTTTGTTTACACATCGAGGACAATATGTTCTTCAAGTTTAGGAGTATGGAAAAATTAATCAATTTTTTTTTAATTTTTCTTGAGTTTTACCTTGAAATTAAGGTTCACTTGTTGTAGCTTAAATTATTAGTATTTTTTTTTATTAGTTCTTTATAAAGCCAATGATAGGGAGAGATTAAGAATGAATATAGCTTTAGAAAAAGATTAAATATTGTGTGAAATATGAGGTGATGCTTAGGTTTAATAACTTCTTAAGTATGAGTTTTCATTTGTTAGTTAATACTTGGATCATTAAATTGCATTTTTTATCTATGATTGATTATGTGAGCATGAGATTCTTTTTCATTGGTCTTTGAAGTTGTGTTTCATGCTCTATAATTTGTTTTGATCATCTATCTAAGAGAAATATTAGAGGACACATGATTAGAGAATGATATAGGCTATCTTTGGATCAATTAAGCTTTCCAAGCTAACATTGAATTAATTCTTTCATATTCACCCTATTTGAGCCTAATGATACTTTTTTTTTATCAAACCACATTATGAACCCAAGCTTTGATTTTATATTTTCTATTTTTTGATCCCTTACCCTATGTGCATTAGGACATTCATGCATCATTTTTAAGTTATGCATCATTAGGGAGGAAGGGTGGAGTTTGAAAAAGAAAGGAAAAAATAAAGGAAAAAACAAAAGAATGAAAAAAAATAAACAAGCTAAAAAAAGTTGTAAAAGACAAAAAAAGGAAGAAAAGAAGAAAATAAAGAAAATAAAGTGGTAAACGAGCAAAGAAAGAAAATGTATGCAAAAACCACGTTTGGGGGTGATTCTTTAAGATAGCCACTACAAGAGAACAAGGTTTTAACGACCTTTATATATATATATATTTAGCGGCATTTATAAACGTTGCTAAATGATTAGTGGTGTTTGCTAAAAATGTTGTTAAGAACGTCGTCTATACCTGCATTGAGAAAAATAATGGCATTTTAGGAAAAAATGCTGCTAACTTAATGACATTTGTACTAACAAATATCGTTAAATTTAGTGGTATTTTTGGATACAAATGCCATTAATTTATGTAATTTAGAGACTTTTTTTACACAAATGCTGCTAAATTTAGCGGTGTTTTTAAATACAAATGCCACGATTTCTAAATTTAGTGATGTTTTTTCATACAAATGCCATTAAATGCTGTTAAGAACTCACCTATACTTGTAATTAAGAAAAATAATGACATTTTAGGAAAAAATGTTGCTAACTTAACAGTGTTTGTGTTGACAAATATCGCTAAATTTAGTGGTATTTTGGATACAAATGCCATTAATTTATGTAATTTAAAGACATTTTTTACACAAATGCAGCTAAATTTAGCGGTGTTTTTAAACACAAATGCCACTATTTTTAAATTTAGTGATGTTTTTTCATACAAATGCCGCTAAATTAGGAAATTTTCTTTTTTTTAATTTCTTTCAATATTTATTAGTATAATTAAATAAAAAAAGTTTTGAAATAAATAAAAATGAATTGAAATTCATAAATTGAATATTCAAGGCATTTTTTGCTAAAAACGCCTTGAATAATCTCATTCAATTTTTCGTAAAGGATTATTTAAGGCATTTTCTAGCCAAAAATGCCTTGAATAATCCAAAACAAAAATTGAAAGGGATTATTGAAGTCATTTTTGGCCAAAAATACCTTGAATAACCCCATTTAATTTTTGTAAAGGATTATTCAAGGGGTTTTCTAACCAAAAAGGCTTATTCAAGACATTTTTTAGCAAAAAATGTCTTGAATAATCTCAAAAAAATAGAAGGAGATTACTGAAGGCATTTAGGTCAACAAATGCCAAAAAATAAATTTTTAGTGGTGTTTTATAAAAAAATGCTACTAAAAAACAGCTACTAAATCTCTATTTCATGTAGTGAGCTTTAACTTTTTTCCCTTAAAAGCTCTTAATGAATGATGCCAAACAAAGTAATGCATAGTTAGGATAGTTAAGCCTAAAATGACTTTTATCATACATTAACACTAGCTACATTACAAACTTATAAAATCGTAAATGATCTTTTGTCATGTGTTTGTCTATATTAGATAAGAGAGATGCAATAAGCAAAAATATGAAACCTGAATGCACTTTATTGATAATTCATTTTGAATTTCCATGTTCTACATAACATTGTTAGATTTCATGTAAGGATTTAAGAGATGTATTGCTTGTATTTTGAACCATAATTAGGAAAAAACTCAGCCTAGGCTGATTTTTGTAGATTACCTATTATTCATGATTTTACTTTAGTTATATCCATTAGCCAATCCATCAGGCATTCGTGTTGAATGAAACAATGGAAGTAGTGATGATTCTAGCTCAATCTTGTTTTGCTTGAAGACAAATAAAAGCTTAAGTTTAGGGTTTGATTGCACTAAAATTTTAGTAATTTATCATACCTTTTTAGATCATTTTATAGTGGATATTTGCTTTTTCCTTGAGAAATTTGGCAAAAATACTCCTAGTTACTTAAATATTTAATATGTAGGTAAAAATATAAGAAAAAGGAGAAAATGAAGCTTATAGACTTCTTTTGGATGCTTTTTGATGCAAAAAAGCTATAAAATGACTGAAACCAGTGTGAACTTGTTTCAATGCCATACTTAGGGGATTTTTTTACATTTTCCTTCATGATTTCTTTTACTTATTTGAGCTTAATTGAACTTTAGTTCAAGCTTTAATCCTTATATTTTCCTTGTTTAAATATTTTTTTTAGCTCATTAAGTATTTAACAACTTTTTAGTAGAGTTGCATGAGCTAAATAGGTGTCCCTTGCATTTGTGAGGTTTTGAAGCTACATTTAGGTAAATGGGTAGCTATTTAGTTGGCAATTTGGAGGCTTTCTAATTGGATATAATTTTAACTTTTTGAAGCTTGCAAAATTAAAAGAAGGAAGCTTAAACTAAAATGAAGTAAAAAGAAGCAAGCAATGAAGCTTAAAGAGCTAAATGGATGACTTGGAAGACTCTAGAACAAAAGGCATCTTAGTTGGTATTTTCTTGCAAACTTATTCGCTAGAACATCTTATCCTTGGCCTATAAATAGGAGCGATGGTTGATCATTTGGGGAGATTTTTTCTAGTTTTTCATTTTTTTTGCATTTTCTCTTAAAACATTTTCCTCTTTTTTTCTAAAAGGCTATTTAAGGGAAAATCATTTAATTTTCTAGCAAAATTTACTTTTTTTGCCTTTATTTTACATGCATTTTAAGATTCTTTCAATAAAATCTCAAGTTCTTTAAGATTTCTTGTTTAATTTGCTTTAATTTTCATTGAATCTCAAATCTATTTGGCTAATTTTGCATTTGAACTAGTTACAGTTTTTGCGCTTTATCTAATTCAAATTTTATTTGTTTCTATCCGAAATTTTTTTTATAAATTCTTGATTCATATTTCTATAAATATGGAAAAGTTCACATTCAAATTTGTTCTACAAAATTCTAGAAAAATCCAAAAATCTTCAATTAGATCTAGCAGCAAAGTTGAAACTTGAGTGAGTGATAGCACTATAAGATTCTTCTTTCCTAGCTAGGCGATCGGTTCACTCTCTTCTCACTTTGCACTTCTTAATTCATATGTTTATTTATCTAGATTTAATTGATAGCTTTTAATTTCTTGCTTTTCAATTTTGTTTGGTTGAATTTTACTTAACTACTCTATTTTTGTTCTTCATTGCATGCAGTTTTAGATCATGTTCATTGAGTTTGATTTTTTATTGTTTCTTGAGATTTCTTTATTGATTTAGATAGTAATCTTGTAGACCTAGTTTGCTTTAGCCTAGTTCTAGTTCATTTGATCTATAGAAGTCTAGATCTAAATTTTTCTCTTAAAATTTGATTTTTCCATATTTGAAAGTTCTATTTCGGTTTGAATTCTTTTTGTTGATTTTGTGATTTTGATCCTTTAATTGTACCTCAATTGTGTTTTGATCTTTGTTAACTTATTATTCTTGCAATTTAAAAGTTGTTTGTATCAAGTCTTAGGAAGTTTCTAGATCTAATTTCATTTGGAAGTTAAGAGGTAGTTAATTCGATTACTAGTTAGTTGTTTTCAATTATCACTTGTAAGCTACTTTTTAGTTGTTAATTGAGCTTAGTATTTTTGGTTTCTTAGTTTACATTTAAGTTCAAAGTATGTTGGATTCAATTTAAAGTACTTTAGCTATTGTTTTGATAAAGTTTTCAAGAATGTTTGTTTTACATTTAATAAACTTGCTTTTAGTTACTTGCATTTCTAGTTTTTGGTTTTTCATTCTTGTTGCTACTAGCTTAATCTTGTATACTTTTTTTGATGAATTAACTTTAGATTAGGTGTGACGATAATAGGTACTTAGGTAAGCTTTTTTAGTTAATCCCTGTATAACGATGTTTTAAGCTTTGATCACTATTATTACTTGTATGATACGTGTACTTGCAAAAATCACTCATCACATATCGTCAACAAGATTTAGTGTTGGTAGATTCAAAGCTTTCATTCTTCCAAATCCCTTACGCCTAGCAACTATTTTTTAGTGTTCAAAGGGAATAAATCTCAAAATAATGGATGAGAGTAATGTCAAAGAATGCTTTAGCTAAAAATCCCTAGCAAGTCTTGTACTCTTGATCAAATAATTAGTTTTAATCATCTAAATCTTAGTGATTCCATTTGTATTTCAAGTAAATTTTCAATTGTTCTTTTAGAAATCCTATTCTCTATCATTTAACTTTTTAACATATATAAAACAAATAATAACAAAAAGACTAGAATTTAAAAATGTAATCTTTTAAATTAACAAAAACAATTTTACCCTCTTTCTACAAAAGTTGAATAATGGATTTAAATAACTAGCACACTGTTTAAATGTTGCGACCATAGATTTCCTTTTCGCCGTCCTCTTCTCAACCTCACCCATCTCGTCCAGCTCATGATTCGACTTGTTATTGGAAATGGGGAAAGTGCTTTAAAAAACTAAATATATTGCTTTATAATCCTACACAAACTAAAAAGAGCAATTGAATATACTTACTTGGCTTCATAATTGATAAAGTCACTATTATGATGCAATCCAAAGATATGGAGAAAGATAATTGATGAGAAAGAAAGAAACAGAGAAAGGAACAATGCAAAAAGGATGACGGAAGAAAGAAAGAGAAAATAAAAGCGACAAGATTATTTGGGATTTGGAAATACGTACCTTGTAATACCAATCCATCCATGAGATAAATTTTATAAATATATAAATCATAATGTTTTTTTTTTTCATTTTGGGTGTAACGTGGTTGTTTCGTAATTTTTTTTTATTTTTTTATTTTAAAAAATATTCGAAAAAAATATAAATAAGTGATTGTTTTTTAATTTAATCGA
Source organism: Durio zibethinus (assembly GCF_047325235.1). NCBI lineage: Eukaryota > Viridiplantae > Streptophyta > Magnoliopsida > Malvales > Malvaceae > Durio > Durio zibethinus. Next base: position 9,745,011 of record NC_143185.1, read on the forward strand.
AGAAAGAGGAGTAGATAAAAGATTTATAATATAAAAAGAGTAATGTTTGAACGATTAACAAATTTATTGAATCACTTAACAACATGTATTTATTAGTTTTAAAAATGTGATTGATTATTTATCAAAAGTTATATTTTTTTAATTTAAAAATATGATTGATAATGAATAAAAATAATTAAATTTAAAAAATATTTTAATTATGTTATTGATATAAAAAATGATTAAAAAAATTAACAAAAATCACGATTTTAATTTCAAAACGTAGTTTCTCAAAAAAAAAAACACATTTTTTATAAAAATAATATATTTATTTCATAAAAATAAGGTACTTTATCTATGAAAACCCTCAGTCACGTGTCACTTCAACTTTCTTTTTAATTACTAAAGACTTTTGATCGTTGATGGCCTTTCATGAAAGAAAATTATTTTAAAAAAGAAATATTAAACGTATAGGCAAATGTCTTTTCATTTAGTTTCTTTGTCTTTCTCTATTCTAATCTGCTACACTCCATTTCTCTTTTACAAAGTTTGAACAAAAATGAATAAATCGAAAATCGTGGAAAGGTATATATATTTTCTGGTTTTAGGTTCTTGGTTTTCCGTCTCTGAATCTACTCGGTAAGGCTTAGTTAGAAAAGGTAAGGTTTTTTTTGTTGGGTTCTGAGAAGCTTGCGGCACTAAGGGAGAGGCTAAATCGAGAAGCATAAACCGAAGGCAGAAGCAATTCCCAGCAATGTAATAGCTAAATACCAGAGACAGAAGCACAAAAAGCAACCTTTCGCCGTTGATAAAAAAACAACAAGAAGGTGGGTCTGATGGAGTTAGTGGGAAATCGGAGGTTGTGGTCTTGAAACGAAAGTCTTGGGTTGATAGATTTTTGGGAGTTTAAATGCTCGAACAAAAAAGGGATTGAATCGAGGGCGGTGGGTTTTGTGCTTAAACAACAAAAATCAGGAAGGTACCGCTCTTTTTCTCTTCTTTTTTTCTGTTATTTTTTTCTTTAATTCCTTTCATTCTTATCTTCTCCAAAACATCACGCCTGCAGAGAAACAGCCTGTAGACCACGTCAGAGTTTCATCCAGAGGTTGTGTTGTAGAATCGATTACCACGGGTGGCGTTGGAGGATAAAGAGGAGAGCAGGTGATTGAGACCGACTTGGTAAGTACCGTTTGTGGGAAAAGTGGTCATGTTCGAATACCTATGCTGGAGTTAAGTTCGTTGCGCTTCAATGGTAAAGCTACGTGAACTCTTTTTTGATTTGAAATGAGTAGAGGGGTGGGGGAGAGGGTTAGGTAAGATTTGAGGAATGAATCAAATCTTTTTTTTTTTATTTGAAGGATTTTTTTTCGGATTTTCTAAACAGAGGAATGAATCAAAGGTGATTTTGAATGGGTTCAGCGGCAAGAGACCGTAGAGGCAAAGTTTTAAGTTTATGTTTTGGGGGGTTTTTTATCTCGATTTTTAATGATTTCTTAGGAGATTTGAGCTATTGGAGAGATAGAATAGGAAAAGGCAGAGTTATTGCCGGTGAACGGTGGCTAAGATAAAGGTGGTGGTGGTATTTTTTAGGTTTTGGGTATTGGAATTTTAACCTTTTTTAAACAAGTCATTTTAAATAAGTCAAACAAAAAAAAAAAAAGAAAAATAGGGAAAGAGAGAAAGCCAGGCAATCAAATGTTCTCCTGTTGTTAGGGTCACTACGAGGTGGTGTAATGATTAGGTGATAGTAGTGCGTATGATAGTGGTGCTCAAACTAATAAATCATTATGGAGAAAATAATAATTTGAATAGCGATTAATAGCTTTTTAAACTCAAGTTAAGGTAAATGTACACATCTTATTTAGCTAATTATTTTCTTAGAGAGCCAACTTAGGCAAACAACTCTTAAACCTCTTTATATGTTTAATTCATGTTGTCTTTAAATGCAATTGGTTTTTTTAGATTACATAGCATTTCTTTTGTCAAGCTCCATATATGCCATTGGTTATTTAATAGAATCATGTAATACTGTTTCTTTCTATATAATTTTAACTGGTGATATGATTTGATTATGTTCTTGGTTTATCACCAAAACATTAAAATGATATTGAAATAAGTAACAATGTTTAGCCATGTTACTAAATTTAATGCTATAGTTTTGTCCGTTAGTTGTTAGTTAGTCAGGTAAAGAAAATGCATGTCTCATGTTTCCCAAGCTTTGTTGATGATGATTATAGTATAATATAATAATTCTTTATTGAACCTGGGATCATTAAATTATAAGAATCAAAGTAGAAATAAATGCAAAATCTGATTTGTAAACATGAATCTACTGTTGGCAAAAAAAAAAAAAAAGAACCTATTTTGGTTATATAATGTGTTTGGTTATAACCAAACTCCAATAAGTCATGGAGTTTGGTTATATTGTTTATTTAACGATGAGTTTGGTAATACAATGCGTTTTTCATTCAATTATAAAGTAACATGAACTGGGAGTAGCTTTAATTTGAATATAAACAATGATTTGATAACTCTGTTGATTTAATTTACAATGGTTGAGAGGTATGATTGACTCCATTTCATTTTATTTTTACTTACGCAGTTTATCAATGACAAAATCCATCCATAAGATAAATCTTGCTCATTTTGACTGAGCATTGACCTCTCCTAAAGCCATCCATGTGGCGCCTTGTCATTTCTCTTTTTTTCTTTTTTTTTTTCCTTCTATTTCTTTCCCTCTTCCCATGCCCACGTGACAGCACAAAGTCCTAAAGCCAAAGTGTACATTCACACCCAACTTAACTCGGCTTCACTTAACAGGCACTCTCCTGTGTTTACAACTTTGGCAATGGGGTCAAATTTGGAGATGGCTATGTTGAGGTATCATTTCAGCATTCATTTATGCACAAATGCCAATAGATTTCTGGTTTAGCAGCAACTGATTCTGATATTTGAAGACTGTTTCTTTGTAATAGATATTGGCAGCCACACAAACCCCAGGAAATGCTGGTAAGAGGTGGTTCCAAGGGACTGCAGATGCAGTGCGACAATTTCACTGGCTTTTTGAGTTAAATATTCAGAGTCAGCTCCTATAATGGGAAAAAAAAGTCATTAAAATAACTCATTTATGGGAGATTGGTATTTGAAAGTTTTATTGTTATCCATTAGACACAAGGCATTTATTTTGATTTAAGAAGAACAAGAGAAAGTGAACCAAACTATTGCAAAATGTCAAGTATCAGAAAGAGTACCATTATTATTTTATGGTATTTGAGTTTGCCAAGTTTTGTTCCTTTGTCACTAGAACTAAAATTACAGCGGTAGTCCTTTCTTTTATGTCAGTGACTCTTGGTTAACGATTTACTATCTTGTAGGGTGCAAGAAGTAAGGAAATTGAGGATGTGCTGATTCTGTCAGGGGATCACTTCTATCGAATGGACTATATGGATTTTGTTCAGGTAATAAGGCACAAGATATGTAGATAGTTTTACTTGTGTTATATTATATACATTGATGACATCAATTTTCAAAATATAGAAACTGAGATTCATGATTTTTGTTTACAGAACCATCGGCAAAGTGGTGCGGACATCACCATTTCTTACCTTCCTACAGATGATAGGTACATCACCATTTTATGGATTTTCTTTGATATTTCAATTTCTTGCAACAGATATTATAGCTTTCATCTAATGGTACTCAGTAATAAGCATTACCTTCTCTGTTGCTTTTATTGTAGACATGCCTCAGATTTTGGTCTAATGAAGATAGATAATAAAGGAAGGATTTTGTCCTTCAGTGAAAAGCCCAAGGGACAAAAATTTAAAGCAATGGTAAGTCCCAGTTTGTTATGATGAACTTTGCCTTGTAATTGGTTTTAGAGATTTGAGTGGTTTTGCTAATATAAATGTGTATATTTTAGGCAGTAGATACCACAGTTCTGGGACTTTCAAGAGAGGAGGCTAAAAAGAAACCATATATTACTTCCATGGGAGCTTATGTCTTCAAGAAGGAGATAATTCTAAACCTTTTGAGCTACAAATTTTTTTTTATCAATTAATTTCCTCTGAAGGAAGCAAAGAAAGAATAAAAATCTTGATCAAGTGATAAATTTAACAATCATGTAAACATACACCTGCGATGTCAAACATAGAAGCATAAGTTTTATAAAATGTTGTTGACTCATATGGCGTTTTCAATTGCAAATGACTTTGGGTACAAAATGCTTTCTAATTCGGTATTGAAAGGAAAATGGTATTGTGCTTCATGCTTTCTCCTTTTATTTATGGCAATTTACAAAGCTTTTATATATTGATTTTATAATATTTATATCAGTGTTATATACTTAACAAATTTGATTAATTTATCTTTGAATACTGATCACTTAGGTATGTAAAATTAGTTGTTTAGAGCTATGTTTCAAAGAATTCTATAGAATTTTAAAATTTCATGAGATTTTTGAGACACTGATTAATGAAAGATTTAAATTCCAAAGTCAAACCATTTAGAATGCAAAATCTTAGTAAAGAACTTTTTTCCTTTTAGGTTTAGTCCAACTCATAGTTATTTGTTGCTTACTTGCTTTGCAAGTTACAAATTTTAAAAAAGGTTTCAAAACAACTTGTTTTTGTGACTTTTGAATAGCATTAGTTAAAGAATGGGTTTTTAGATACAATATTTACTGTTTTAAATCAGAATTCAAAGACTATATGCATTAATGACATTGATAAGGACTTGGAAGCTCAAGGTTTGATAGCAATCTCAAATAATTTTCTCATTTTACATTTTTATCTTTGTTTAATTGAGTGGATATACATTAATTTATTGAATATATCAAATTGAAGGATGATCAAAGTATTGTTAAGAAAATGTTAACTTTATAGATCAAAATACTATAAAAATTCTTTCTTTACCCTTTTTACTTTCTCGTCTTCAATTTTTTTTCTATTGATCTATAAAAACTCTCTACTTTTGCTAAAATTTGATTTTCTTTCAAGTTCTGTTTCTGAGTTTTTCTCATTCTTTTATAAAGTTCATTGAAGTATATTAATCATATACCAATTGTTAATGGGTTTTCTCTTTTTGTGATTTCAAAATTTATGGATTTTATTCTTGCATCTTAAAGAATCTTGCCATATGTTTTTTGTATCATGTATTTTTAGAAACCTTTGCTACTTTGTCTGGTTTATAAGATTAACACAGTGCATTATTTGGTTTGCCTGTGAAGTTCAATAAGGTATCTTTGATGCGTATATATTTGTTAGAGTTAATTTTGTAGTTTCTTGGGAAGTTTTTTTTTTTTTTTTCCCTCTTGTAGTTTTGCTTGGTTGTTGAGAAAAAGTTTGAGCTTTGGAGGATTTCATGACAAACCCAATAAAAGGATCTTAATGTTATATAGAAGAAAATTTTTGGGGTTTGAGTTTGGATTGCAAAAAGACAATTTTGATGTTGTGGGAGGCCAAAGTTTATGGTTAGTTAATGTGGGAAATGCTTTGTCCTTTCAAGGTTTTTGAATAAAACCATAGTCTATGGCTTGCAAAGCTTCTACATTCTTTAACAGATGACAATCCAGATTTGTAGAAGCAAATAGGATGCATGATTGGGGTTTTTCAAATCTTTGATCGCCATCATATGCTCACCACTAAGCGCCTAAGCCATAGGAAGCAACCTGCAGGTAGTTCTCCTAGGGATGTGTTTAATCTAAAATTTTGTCTAAAACTAATTCTTTTTGCTGAAGTCCACTAATCACAGATTGATGCAATAGTTTTTGGATATTGGAATTGCGTATTTGCTTGCTTATACTGATGTTTTATAACTTCAAAAATTATTAGGTTTTGGTTTTTTGAATTTAGGGTTCATGATTATAGTATGTAAGTTGATTGATACATTGTTTGAAAAAAATTATATTGATATCATATACTTGACATTGAATTCTTGTGGCAACGCACGGGAATTCTACTAGTATTTATAAATTGATCTAATAAAAAACAATTAATTTAAAGAAAATGACTAAATGAGAAAGTAAGAAATTGATGAAAAGAAAATTTGTTTTTATTTTTTTCTATAATATTAATGCCTTTAAAATAAAAAGGAGTTAGGTGTAAAAGTTGCTCCCTTCTTTCTTGTTAGCTTATCTCTGTTTCTTTTTTTTTTTTTTTAATGCTTTTTAAGTTAAGTAATAGAATGAGTTGTAGATTTTAAGAAATCTTTCATTACGTCACATAGCTTCTTTGTTACTTATCGAGATCTTTTATCTTAAATTCTTGTTTGTTTTCAGGTATAATTTTTTTTTCTTTTTATTTTGTTTGAAGTTCTAGGGCTTGGTTAAATTTCGACACAAGATCCACCCAGTGTAATCGTATTTATTTAAAACTATTATTCAATTTAAAATCTTAAATAATGTTCCTTTTCTCTCACCTCTCCTCTTTTTCACTCCCCACACTTAATTTATTTAAATTATATTTAGGTATTTTTCAATAATTCGACAAATTCTTGTAAGTTTGGAAATAAAGTAAGGATTTTGATTTTTTATCTCAATTTGAAGAAAACAGGAAAATTATATGCTAAATCAAGGAATCATTTTTAGGATTATTCTTTTTTTTTTTTTAATTTTCACTATTGTTTTCTAAGAAGCAAGCCTTTATGTCTTGTTGTACATGCTTCATTTCCAGCTATAACAATCTTTCCCATCATATTTGGATCGAAAAACATGGGAAATTGCATTGTCTAGCCATTTTTTTTTTTCCCTTTTAGATATTATGATAAAGTTAATTGAATTGGGTTCCATTTATAGTACATGGGAATTGAATTAGAAGCTTTTAGTTGAATTATTAAATTTTAAGGTTTGCAATACTAGTGATTTATTGATGATTGCTTCTCTAAACTAGCTTGGTAATTTGATAATAATTTTGTAATTGTCTTTTACCAAATAGGAATAAAGAATAGCTCAATCACTTCAGTACCAGCGTCCTAAGATGGTAAATGGTGGCTATGTTATTACGTGATAATAGGGTAATTTGATTAGGTGCCTAGTATCAATGTAAGCTTTTTATTTTATTCCTTTTCCAGCTTCTTTCATTGCGATTCTTTAGGGCTAGATGAATTATAACATAATCTGATTATGTAATGTTAAGTTTTTCCATTTCACTTGTATAGGTATTCTTTACTACAATAAATGAATGGCTAAGGTTGGTACATTTTTAATTGATTGTTAGATTTACATTCGATCCTGATTTATTATTTGTTATTTGTGACTAAATTTTTTGTTAGAAAAACAATTAAAGAAATAAAAATAATAATAAAAAATTTTAGTTTTGAGGGGTGAAGAACATTTTTTTAAAAACAATTATATTTTTAGGATATAACAAAACTTCAAATTCTTTAATAAGAAGTAATAATAATGATTATACTGAAAGATCTATTTATAACGAATAAATAGACATAAATTTTTATTTAAATGATAATAATCATTTATATAATCATGACTTGTATGGATAATCATTTATTTATATTCAAATAGTTATAACTATTTATTACATAATAATTATTTTTATTTATACATAATTATTCAAAATATAAATAAAATTAATATAAAAATTAAGTCTATTCATCAATAATTAAAATTTTTTATCTAATGTGAGATGCACCATATTATAAACTACTAACAATACCTCATTAGTTTGGATTGTTGGTGCTTAATCTTTAATTTTTTACAAAAATAAATATTATAAATACAAAAGGATATTTCTCAATTGAAACTTTGAATTAGCGTATATACATTAAATTTTAACAAAGTTTATGGTGTCTGTAGATTAAATCTCAACTTTTAGTGTTAGAATTAAAGATATAACACACATAATACTTATTCTTTTGTCAAAAGATTATAATTGTTTTATCATTATCATGGCCATGTGTTTATCTTATTTATAATATTTACAAGAGAAACCTTATTTCTTCTTGTTTAAGCAATATCACTTCTATACTTATATAGGTAAAATTTACATGATATCTACATTGCTTTAGACATTTAAATAATAAACTCAATTAAAAGTATAAAAAAACTTGTCATTCTCACGTAATAGACCATACTAATTTTTAAAATTTGAATGGGTTTTACTAGTATTTAACAAACATATAATAATAATTTGTAAAAACCCATTAGACTTTGTAATTAGAGGTTACTAATTCAAAGTTAGGTTCCTATTATTAATGTCTAATAGTAATGGTTTAAACTTATTTTACTTGTATTAGTAACCAAGTATCTTGGAATTTAATTTTGATTTATTTTAATTACTCCAACTTGATGTTGAATCTCTAACATAATCACTTCATAAGTTAATATGTCTAAACTTTTCATTTTGCATGTCATTTAAATGCTATAGACATAGTCTCATTCTTGTTATTTTAAGAAATAGTTGGTATTGGTTGTGGTCCTATGATTCAAATAACGGTGTAGTTGTGGTATAATGGTTGTTATTTTACGGTAATGCTACCACCTACAATAGCTATTTGAAAAATATTGAGTGAGAATTTGAATCTCATTCATAACAGAGTGTCACGACTACAAAAAAATAATGTAGTAGTGAATAGTGGTCTTAATGGACCATTATTGTTGTTCCATTTTTTTGTCAAAAAACTAGAATAAAAAAAAGTTGGCAACTCCCAAAAAAAACCTTAATTTGACATCAATCTCAAGCCAACCTAAAACAAACTCAAATTTAATCCCAAATCAATCATCAATTCAACATAATCAATAGTTCAACCTAAGTAATTACTTGTGTAAAAAAAATTGCAAATTTTTGTTGAATTTTAATAGGATTGAGCCAATTGGTGAAGTTAGCCTTTTCATCTTACATCTTTTGTTAAGTGAAGGCTCTAACTCAGATGGTGAGAGATTAGAGCTCGGCCACTAGGGTGGGCCATTGGGTGGTGGTGATGAGTTTTCCTAATTGAGAATTAGGATTTGGGATAAGGAAAACTAGAGCCTAAGTAGAAGCCAGGCACATGTCGCTATGGCTAAATCACTTAATTGGTAGGGCCGTATCTTATGGGAAAGGGAAGCTTCTATTTTGGACTTTTGGGTTGAGTTTGAGAGTTGAAAGAGTGGACATTGAGAATTGATGAGAAGTAAAAGGTTGAGATGAATGAGAGTGTGAGAATGAGACTGAAGAAAATAAGAAAGAAGAAATGTCAAGAGAAAAGAGCGATTATAAGGGAATAAGGCCAAAATTTTAGTTCTGAGCTATAGAAAGGGATTAGGATGGTTTTGTTTGTGTGAAATTTTTTATTGAGGGAAAATTTTGTTTATAGGAAATTTTAAAGTTTAAATTTTATGGTAGGAAAGTTTAAAATTAAATAAATTTAGGAATTAATATGAAATAGATAGAGAAATTTTGGAGAAATTAGATAAAAATTAAGGTGATAATTTTTTTATAACTTAAATGAAAATTAATTAAAGTTAAATGATTATATATTGATTTATTATTTATTATTTTATATTTTATATTAGAATTTTATTAATGATATTTTGTTTTGGTGTTTGTATTGTTAATTTTTTTAGTATTAGATTAATTTTTATTATTATTATTTTTGTGTGCTTAAATAAAAATTAAAAATTCGATCCCTTGTATAATAATTTGAAAGTAATTTATGATATCAATTTTAAATTAATTAATGTGTAAAAAATTAAAATACTTAATAAATTACTACATTTCAAAATCATAAAAATAATAAATATTTAATAGTTTATTACATTTAAAAATCAAGTAAATAAAAGATATGTGATCATAAACTATTTTGAAAATTATCAAATAAGAGTTTTTATAATTATAATTATAATTACTATATTTTATAGCATATTGTGTGAAATTAAGAAAAATTCACAACTGAGGTATCCGTTATGTCCGTAATCGCGATAAATACTATGTGATCGAAAACGCGACTGCAACTGTAATTTAAATCCTTATTGTGGCCACAACTCTATACTCATAAATTTTAACCATTTATTTTCATGTTTTTATACATTTTTAATATAATTATACTTCTAGTATAATTGGATAAATTCAATGAATAAATCAAGTCATTTTCGTCCTTTTAAGATATTTAAGGACCATTTATGATTTTATTTTAATAAGTTGTACTAAATTTATTAGCTTGTGTGATTTGCTCATAAAATTATACTAAAATCTTACAACACTATGGTGATCATTTTTATTTCTTTTGATTCTCATCACCTCCATCATGTGCAAATTTGCATTATTTTATTAAAATATATCTCATTGAATTATCAAAATATCATATATATTTAATCAAGTTGCCATTTCATTTATTTTTTCATTATTTGGTAGTTGTTTTTGTTTAAGTAGGAGGCCTTAAAATCCACCATTAGTGAAAGATAACTAGTAAATATTCAATATTTTAATATTTCCTTTTTATAAAAGTTCCAAAACTTTTATTTCAACTTGATATGAGAGTATGCATCAATAAGTATATATGATGCGAATATAATCACCCTCAAAATTAGTAAACTCATGCTTTCTATAGTCTCATTTTGAGACTGTCATTTCAACTCTTGAATACTTAAAAATTATTTGATCATGGACACTAAAGCCATATCCATTACAATTCATGTCATTAAAAACAATCATAGTTTCATGTATAATCACACAATACTATAAATTTTATGTCCAAATTAAAAATTATATGAAATTTTCACCCAATAAATAAAATGCATTTTAACTAGTTACAAAGAATTATATAACTTTTCCAACTGAATTGAAGTTATCTTAGATAATATGTTTATTTCTTAGTGAAATAATATTATATAAATAAAATAATATGAATCATATATTATTCTCTTGTCAATAAAGTGCTATCATGGAATATGGACCATAGAATATGATTTTATGATAAGAACATATATACTTGCTTCTTCTTCGAAAAGATTTATAAATTCACAATTTCGTTTATGCCTTAAAATAATTTTCAAAAATTTTATTATTTTGATTTGATAATCATGGTCTTACCAAAATATAATAAGGCTATAAAAAATTCAAAACCAAAGCTAACAAGTACTTCATGTCCATTTTATGCTCATGATCATTCAATGCCATGATCAAGAAAATCCACATATAGCATACTGTAAAATCATGAATCATAAATTAAATAATTTAATTCATAAATAAAGATTAAAAAAAAGTCAATAAAGAAAGCAAAATTTAATAAAAGTCAAGGTCTTTTATGAATTATTAATTATCAATTTTTTTAGTAGAATATAAAAACTAGAAAGATAATAACAAGAAACTAATCTTGTATTTAGTATTTATTTCACCTAAAAACTATTTGAATAATTGAAACTTTCCATGCTTGTTTCAAAAGTCGATTTTGCCAACTTAGCCAATTTATTTTCCTTATATCTTCCTCTTGCGAAATATAAATTGCATAATTGCCTTTAAATTGTTAGAAAAAATAAATAATGGAATAGAAATAATAAAAAGGAATTTTGGCTTTGAGGCATTATGGCTTTAGGATACAACAAAGTCTCAAACTCTCCAATCAGAAGTAGTGAAAATGGTTATTTTGAAAAATCTATTTATAATGAATAAACAAACACAAATTTTTATTCAAATGATTATGACCATTTGTATAATCATGAGTTATATGGATAATCATCTATTTATATTCAGATAGGTATAATTATTTATCATATAATAATTATTTATGTTCAAACATAATTTATCAGAATATGAAAGAATTAATACAAAAATTATGTCTATTCATCAATAATTAAGTCTTTCTATCCAATGTGGGATGCACCACATTCCAAACAACTAACATTTTTTATGAATTTATTGAATTTGTTGTAGATTTGGACTATTTGAAAAATATCCTATAAAAGAGGGAGTTAAGGCCTTGTGTAAACAAGTCTTCTACATGTATGGATTCATTCCTTTCATTTTGCTTCCAACAGGTCATGATAATGTTTTCATAGCTTCCTTGATATTAATTGCGTTCTTTTATTTTTCTAAAAACTAGTTGTGTAGCATTAAATATATTATAAGTAATATATATTGATGAATCTTAATATTGGCATTACTTTTGGTGAATGAGAATAAATTTGCTTTTTTTATTTTATTTTATATGTAATCTATTTATTGTTTACATTAATGAGAGCAAAAGATTATAAATCTCCATTCATTTGCTTTCTTTTCATCAAAGTTTTTATGATAAAACAATGTGTAAGGTTGGTCTAATTTAATTTTTTTCTTTTCATCCAAGAGCAAAAGAAGATTAATGCCTCATGACACTTTATAAGGTTGATTTAATTTATTAATTTTTTTGTAATTAGTTATAATGTGATTCCTTGCACATCTCTATGTTAATGATATATACATCTAGGTATAACTTTATGTACATAGTACTTATAAGATATGTATATGGTACTAATGGGATATGTACATGGTATTTATAGGATATGTAAATTTAGGTATAACTATATGTACATCTAATCATCATAATTAAGTGATTTATAATTACTTTGTATATCAATCTTATGTACATTTAGGCATTTCAGTTGGAAATTCACATTATCCAATTTGTTATTGGTATTGGGTGATTTTTTTAAAGGATTTAAAGATATTCATAAGAAGATTACCTGGCTTGTGAAAAATAGAGTAATGTGATTTTAAGTTTTTTGTTGACAAAATAAGTTTGAAGAGTGGTGGTTGCTCATTTTCTTTAAATGATGGAGAATTTTTTGAAATGACTTAAATTTTTTCATTGACCAATTATATTAGGAAGTTCTTGTTTTTTAGGTGACCTTGCTTGAAGTTAGCAAATGTTTTTGTAATAGATTCATGTTACTTTTGTATGCATTGGTTAAAAAAAAAAGTTGGAACACAAAAATCCTTTCCTTTGCCACTTCACAATCCTAATTAACCTAAAAAAATTCCTTTCTCTAGCCTTTTCCCTCCATTTCATGCCTTAAAAAGCCATGAATCCCTATAAAAATTGTTAGGGGCATTTTAGGGTTATAAAGGCATTATGAGCTTTTTCTTTTAAAGGGTGACTCATCAACAAAGCAAGGATAACTTTGTTGTTTAAATCCTACAGACGTGTTGGACACATTTGAAGTCTCAAGACTACACTAGCTCAACCCACTTAACTTCTCACCTAAAGGCACATGGTAATGCTAACTTGTTAGCACCTAATTGGACTATTGTCTGTCAAGTTAGGTTGTGTCAGCATTATCAACCCTAAACTTGTCTTTTAGAACTCGAGTTGCTCGAGCCTGACATTCTCACTCTATAGGTATAAATAACCCCTTTGCACTAGTTATAGACATTTTATATTTTTCATTCTTCTCTTAAGATTTCACTCATTTCTCTTTTCGAGCACTGACTTAAGCATTCAAGTAGAAACATTGAAGAAGCCTCCTTTTTTACTTCTAACTGACCTCTAACCTTGTGATTTTAGGTCTATCTAGATAGGTTATAGATATAATTTTTCTTTCAAGAATTGTTAGTTTCTATATTCACTTGCAACTTTAAGTTTTCAAGTTTTTGATCAATTTTTGCAATTTTCTTTCATTACTTACATTTCAATTCTATTTTTGCAATTTCAAGTTTGAGTTCATTCAATTTGATGTAATTTATACCTAGATTTCTTGTTGACTAACTGGTTTCTAGATTTTGCATTTAAGTTTTGGTTTGAATGTTTTTCTTTGGATCTTTATTTTTAGCACTTCAATTTCATTTTAATTTTGTTTAAATCTTTATTCACATTCTATTTTGAGTAATTTCCAGTTGGTTTGGTTAATTTCTTAAGAATTTTCTAAAAATTTTGTTGTTGGAAGTTAGAAGTTAGTTGAGTTAGTTAGTTTTTAGTTATAGTTAGTTATTTCAGTTAATGCTTTTAATGTACCATTTTACTTGTTAGTTAAACTTGTTATTTTCAATTTTAAGAATAGAGATGCATTTTAATTCATGTTAATGTGATTGAGACAGCTTTAATAAGGTTTAGGGATAATAGGTACTTAGTCTAGGGATCTTTTTAACTAACTCTCATAGGATTAACATATAGACTTTTATACTCTATTATTACTTGAATGGCCTGTGCACTTACATAAATAATTCCAATCGAGTTTTTAACGACGTTGCTGGGGTTAGGTGTAAAGAGCCTTAGGCTAATACCATGCTTCACCATGCTTGTCCATAGATTGGTTCACCCTTTAGTTTACATAGCTTTAGTGTAGATAATTTACACATAGTTATTATATTTTTGTTTAGGTTTTTATTTTATTTTTCATATGGATTCCAAGCTTTATGAGGTAACTGAGCATCATGTGGATCATGCTAGACTTTATTATTTTGATGACTACCTAGGACCATGGCCTAGTGAGGAAGATAAAACTAAAAGGGAGTTGGCCCTCAAAGATGTATCCAAAAAATTATACTTTCTAGAAAATCAATTAAAAGTCATTAAAGCTAGGTATGATCCTAAGCCTTCTCTTGTCCATAACTTTCCAAGCCTATATGGCTTGGTGAGAAAAACAAAGTTAAAAGAGTGTTGACCCTTAAAGATTTATCCAAAAAATTAGACGCTATAGAAAATCAACTAGAGGCCATTAAAGCTAGGTATGATCCTAAGCCTACTTTTGTCCATAACTTTCCAAGGTCATGTGGCAATCGTAAAGTGCATGGTGGAGACTACCATAGTGATAGGTGTACAATTGATCAACAATTCTAATTTTACACAAACACCCATACTAGTGAAATTTAGGAGGGTTATCCTAAGAACATGTGGGATATTAGTTCAAGGCATTCCTTTAGTTCACCACCTTAGTACACTTCGACTTATCCTATCGAGTATTCGTTTTCACAATACCTTCTACCACCTTAATATTCTCCGCTATCACTACAAGTTCCTCAAATGCCACACTATGTTCCACCACAAAAACATTTTTTTCATCATAATACTATTCAACTTCACATCACTTTCCATCCACACCATATTCACCATCACCTTTTATACAAGAAAATATGCCATCCTTTGAAGAGATGCTTAATGAATTGCTCCAAACTCAAGCAAATTTTCATCAAGACCTAAAGGTATTCATGAAGACTCTTAGGTAATGTGGTCATAATGCATATGCCTTAATTACTTACCCTCAAGATTCCATGCCTAATACATAGAGTCAACACCTTGTTGGGAGGATAAAAAAGAGCATACATTAAGAGATCTTTTGGGGAGAAGGGTCCAACATGGATTGATGATGATGAAGAGCCTATTGTGGTGGAATTGTCACATTTTGTTATAGTTGTAAAGGAAAAAATAGTGGAGGTAGAGGGCAAGCATATGGCTAAGAAAGTTTATGATGCATGATCATCTAGGGAAGTTAAAAAAGAAAAGAACATTCAAGAAAAAGTTGAGCTTGATATTTCACTCATGCCATTTTTTGAGTTTCTTGAATATCACTTACCCGATTGTGTGAAAAGGCATGAGGTGGATAAATGTGTTGATAAGGTAAGCTTATTAGCTAAATCACTTAAGCCCTTAGACACATTCCTTTTTGAATCTAGTATCAAGCTTAAGAATGAAAAGGAACACATTAGGAAAGAATTTACTTGTCTAGTAGCTTTTTCATTCCTTGATCTTATGCTCGAAGCTATAAACATTTCATTGTTAGAGTTTCCCCAAGATAGACCATCTATAGAAGAAAAAGTGAATGATATGGATTTTAGACATGAGGGTTCAATTCCCTACTTTGAATTGAAATAAGGTCTTGGTATTGGTCCTGATCAACAAGAAAGTGAACCAAATAGTACACCTCTATTTTTTGAGATTCGATTGTATGATGATATGGAAATGCATGTGGTTGAAAATCCATTTTCTGACAACTTTGATGAGCATAGTAAAAAGGATGAGGATGAAATAGAGGAAACTTTAAAAAAAATATCAAAAGTTGATAGTTTGGAGGATTCGAATGATGATCTCATTCTCAACTTGATACCTTTGACTTCTCATCCTTTATGCTCACTCAACTTATATCATTTATGGATGAATTTTTTGTTTTAGAGCCTAAACACATGTTCTCCATGGTAGTACTCATATCATTCATATTGAAGCCAATGACAACCTCTGTTAGATCATATTGCAATAAGGTTAGATTAGTCATAGAGGTGGACTATGAATCTACCCATTTACACTAAGGTCATTTAGAGTTTACCATTACATATTTGGTGCAAAGAAAAAGAATAAAGTGGGTAGATTTTGGAATTAAGTGGTGTAATTTTTTAACACCAATGAAAGTAAAGCTTTTGACTTTAGCTAAAGCACTGTTTAAAAGGCAACCCAAGGTTTACTTTACATGCTTTTTATTTTTGTTCATATTTGTATATAGTTGTTTCTTTTTGTCGATGTATTCATTTGTTCATTCGGTTAGGTTCTTTATCTTTTCGTTGTGCATTTTTTCATTTAGTCATTCAGTTATCCTTTCTTTGTACATATTAATGTGATTTTTTGTGTAGTTGTTTTTTTGTTTTGTAGGATGAACAAAATTATTGTAGAAAGGATGCACTAGTTTCGATCAAAGCATTCATGTGAGTTTCAACCACCATGCATCCATGATAAAAGGGGAGTTTCCTTGTTCTTCCCATGTGCTTTATTTCTTTTTGCTCATGATAACTCTATTTTATAGAGTTATTTCTAGTGCTTTTATAGTTAGTTTTTGTGTAGTTCTTAGTAAAATAATGTTCTTTTTACTCCAAATGGTTGAATTTTCTGTTTTGTAGGTTTTCTTCGAGAAAATAATAATTCTTGGTAATTTTTTAAAATTCTTTAAGTTTCTTAAAATAACTTGGCTGATTCTTGATCATATTTTAGATAGTTGAGTGTTTTTGGAAGTTCTTGAGTTTATCAAAAAATCTTGAAATTTAAGAATTGGAAAAATGTTCAAGATTGGTTTTGGCAAGTGTTATGGAGTTGAAGATGATGAATCTTGAAGAAAGAATTTAAACATTTATGCAACATCTCAAGTTGGGATTTCAGCATTAAATAGGGGTAGAATTGAACTTTCACATGATTGCTAGTCTATGGTAGTTTGTGTAGGTGCACATGCATGTGATTACTATTGGATAACTTGGCGTTTGAATGCTTTCTTAATGGTTAAGGAAGATGATGTGGCATGATGAGGTACAATTCTATTTTCTTGGAGTTGGATTTCTTTTCTTAGTGGTGAAATATTCCTAATTCTACTTGGAGTAAGATTTTGCATGGGTTATAAAGACACCATGTATGAGCATTTATGAAGCTTTTTGGATGAAGTTAAATTCTAATTTTTCTTTAAAAATTCAAGCCAAGGTATGAAGATCAAGATCAAGATAGAAGGATTTGAAGCAACTTTTTGGAAACTCAATATAGTAAGGCCGAAAATATAATTTCTTAATTTAGTAAGATTTTATTTTCGATAAGTTTATGTATGGTATGAGTTGCTACATGATAAGTTATGGTATGCTAAAGATCTAAAAGCCAAGTATGGTCTAGAAACTCACTTTTTAAGAGTCTTTATTGAATAAGCATTATGGGATTAAAGAGACCAAGTCCAATTGAAATTATGTGAAGTTTTCTTGGAATCCCATCTTTGGCCGAAAGCTTTGGGGGATTTTTAGGTTATAAATAAGCAATTAAAGTGTTAGGAAAAGGGTGTACAAGGGTTGAACGGACAGACCAATCCATAGCTTTCTTGTTTTTAGTTTTCTTTTGCATTTAAACTTTCGATTTTTAATTTTCTTGTTCTTTTAGTTTTATGCTTTTTCAATTTAGTTTATGCACATTATTTCTATTTTGTTTTACTTAGTTTTTATGCAAATTGGTTTAAAAAGTGTTAGTTGCAATCAATTTGGATTTTAATCTTTATAATTTGTGATTCTATCTTTAAGTCCTATTTAATTCATGCGGTCCATGTTCTATTTTGTTTAAGTTCATTCAATTACATGTTTAAGTCATCTTTAAGCATTCATTTTACATTGTTAGGGCTAGATTTAAGTTTAATTATCACATGCTTGTATGGTTTGCATGATTTAGGCTTAAATTGATATAGTTACAATTTAGGTTTTATTGTTTTTATTTCAGTTATCTCTGATTTCTTTTTTAGGGTAATAATTAGTTAATTCTTTATTTAATTAATCTTGTTTCACTTTGGTTTAGTACTTATTGATTAGGGTTTGCATGAATTGCATTAGATTAGGATTTATATAATTTTGGTTTTGCGTATTTAGTTGATTTAATTTTTGTTTAAGTTTAATTTGATTTAATTGCATGTTAGTAAAGTTACTTGCATGGTTTATAGTTAATTAAGGTTTTAGTTTGCATGGTTTGCATGTTAGTTCATTAGGGTTTATATTTGGCATTGCATATTTGATTCTTATAAGTTTTTGTTTTGGTTCTTTTGATTCGTATTGCTTGTTTTCTTGCATTATTACTTCTGGTTTATTCTATTTATAGTTAATTGGATTTCAATTCCGATATCTAGCTTTAATTGATTTTAGTTTTGATTATTTAATTAGAATGGTTTTTGTTTGCATATCTTTAGTTATTTATAACTTGTTTAGTTTATTTTGGTATTGATTCATAGTGTTACATGTTTTTAGGTTTTTATTTGATTAATTTTCATATTTTTTAATTGATTTTTCTAAATATAAGTCTAAGAGCATACAATTTTGGTGCTTGAATTTTCTATTTTTCACTCATCGGGGGAACGATACTCTACTTATCATTATATTTCTTGTACGATTCTATGCGCTTGTATATCATCAATCAGCTTACACATTGAAGACAATGTGTTCTTTAAGCTTGGGGGTTTAGAAAAAGTGCTCTAAATTTTTGCAAAATTTTTCAAATTTCCCTTGAGTTTTGCCTTGACATTGAGTTTGACTTGTTGTAGCTTGAATCATTAGTATGCTTTCTTTGATTAGTTCTTCATAAAACCAATGATAGGTAGAGATTAAGAATGAATATAACTTTAAGAAAAGATTGAATATTGTTTGAAATATGAGATGCTTACATTTAATGACTTTTTGAGTATAAGTTTTCATTTGTGAATTAATACTTTGATCATTGAATTGCATTTTTATCTAGTGATTGATTATGTGAGCATGAAAATTTCTTTTCATTGGTTTTTGAAATTGTGTTTCATGTTCTAGAATTTTTTTGATTATCTCTCGAGTTGAAATATTAGAGGACACATGATTAGCAAAATGATATTGGCTATCTTTGGATCAATTGAACCTTTTCAAACTAAACTTTATATAATTTTTTCATAGTCACCCCATTTGAGCCAAATGATATCTTTGTTTGTTATGAAACCACATTATAAGCCTAAGCCTTTGATTTGATATTTCTTATCTTTTTGGTCTTTTACCTATATGCATCGGGACATTCATGTATCAGTTTGAGCTATGCATTATTAGAGAGGAAGGATGGAGCTTGGAAAAATGAAAAAAATAAAAAAAGTCAAACCATGAAAAAAGAAAAGAAAAAAAATAATAAAGTAGTGAAAAACAAATAAAGGAAGAAAATAAAAAGAAAGTGAGCAAAAGCAAAGTTTAGAGGTGATTCTTTAGACAAATTTTACCTTTCTTACTTTAAGAGCTCAACATTGAATTAGACAAAATAATGCATTGTTAGGGTATTTGAGCTTAAAATGATTTTTTTCATATTTTGACCCTAGTCTTACATTACAAGCTTATAAAGTTTTAGATGATCCTTAGTCATGTGTTTATATACATTAGTAGAGATAGATATGATAAGCAAACATATGAAACTTATGCACACATTATTAATCTTTGTTCTTGAATTTTCTTGTTTTGCATAACATTACTAGATTACATGTAAGGATCTGTGAGAGGTATTGCTTGCACTTGGAACCATAGTTAGGAATGAGCTTAGCATAGGTTGATTCTTGTATATTAGCACATTTGCATGATTTTGCTTTAGTTATATCCATTAATGAATCCATAAGGCATTAATGATGAATGAAGCATTGGAAGTTAGTAATGATTCTTGCTTAATCTTGTTTTGCTTAAGGACAAGCAAAGGCTTAAGTTTAAAGCTTTGATTGCACTAAAATTTGGCATTTTCTTACCTCATTTTAGTGCAATTTCTTTTGAATATTGGCTTAATCCTTGAGAATTTTGGAAAAATACTTCTAAATGCATAAATGTTAAACGTGTAGGTAAAGCTATGGAAAATGAGGAATTCTAAAGATTTTGATTCATTATGGAGGATTTTTTGTGCTAAAAGATAAAAAAAAGCCAAAACTAGTATGCTTGTGCTACATTGACAATCTACGGGAGTTTTTTGTAACCCTTTCTTCTATGATTTTCGTAGCATAATTTACTTTAACAGAACCTTATTTTAAGTCTTAA
This sequence comes from Durio zibethinus, assembly GCF_047325235.1. NCBI lineage: Eukaryota > Viridiplantae > Streptophyta > Magnoliopsida > Malvales > Malvaceae > Durio > Durio zibethinus. Next base: position 9,765,413 of record NC_143185.1, read on the forward strand.
TTCTCATATCTCTCATTTAGAAATATTATTTTTAGCTCATTAGTATATTATTATCTTTGTGATATTTTTACAAGTGCTTGAAAGGTAATAGATGCATTAATGTAGTTAGAAGCTAATTCTGAATTTGTAATTTTTCAGAATTTTTTTCAAGGTTTATAATGCATAATTTGTACATTTAATGGTCTAAATTTTGGTAGCTAAATGACAAAACCAATTGTTATAATTGGCACCAAAAGGGGAAAGCATAATTTCAATCTTAACCGTTGGAAGCATTGTCATATGATCAAGTCATTGTGGCACCAATTGTGAAGACTCAAAGAGGATCAATTGGAGTTACTGACCTGGCCATTTGAAGGGATCTAATTGGTCATAATGTTGACTTCTTATAGTTGATTGGATTATACAAATAAGGTTTGAAGTAAAGGGCAAGTTAAAATAAGAAATCAAGAGAGCAAACGAGTTATAAAAGGGAGAGAAAGAAGGATCTAAAAGGATGGCAGTTCCCATTTACCTATAAATAAGGGAGAGTGGCTAATCGTAAGGCACTTTTAGATAGAGTTTAAATTTTTAGTTTTAAATTTCTTCACTTCATTTTCTTGCTTTTCAAATAAGGCTGTTTGGCAACCAATTTGCTTTACTTTTTATGAAAATTTAACTTTCTTTCATCAATTTTCAATGTACTTTCATATTTTCTCAATGAAATTTCAAGAATCATTTGCTTTTGCCTTCAATTTCCATTGATTTTACGCGATCATCAATGTTGTTTGGCAGTTTTGGTTTTTGACCTCATTGCAATGTTTTGATTAGATTTTAATGAAATCTAGCTTGTTTTGAGTCATTTTTTTCTTAGATTTCTCACTCATAGATCTTTAAATCTATAAAAAATCTCGTTCAAATTCTTATAGCACTTTAAAATATAATGTTTTTACATGCTAAAATCAGTGTTAGTTTTAAAATTTTTGATGGATTTTAGTACTTTTAATATTATTTTCATGATTTTAGGATTTAAGGCTTGTGGACTTGATTTTTATGCAATTCATGCATGAAGGTGCATATTCAACCATGCAATGCAAGGTGGCAATCAAACCTTATAGCTTGCCATCATCCATCCATACGGGAATGCAAGTGTTTGAATTGTATAAGAACCTTTCCATCACCCTTGACATTCTACCACACCTATCTCAAGGAAAATTTCATGCAATTTCAAGACCCTTTGGACTCTATCCATTTACGACTAATTCCAAATTAAGAAGAGATAAAGCTTTCATGTGCCAATTTGAAAAATTCTAAGCTACCAAGGACACTATGGGATTTGGCTAGTAAAGTTTGAAATGCACCATGACTCTTTTGCTTAGTTTTGAAGAATTTCATTTGAGGAAGGAGTTTATTATTTTGAATTTCAAGAGTTTAGATAACAAGCAACTACTTAGTCTTGTAAATTTTACCTTAGCCGAACCAAAAGTGGAGATTTGATCAAGATTGCATCAAGCAAAGATGAAATGGTCAATATCTCTTCTTCAAGACCCCATTCGATCAATAAAGATTTTGGCGTCGCTATCGGGGATTATAAAGATGTTTTCAATATCAATAAAGATTTCCTAAACTGTTGTAATCTAAACATTTTTTACTTTTATTTGCTATTATCCTTCTTTGATCTTTTTTTATTTACATACGTAGATCTAAAAGTGTGGATCTAGCTTTAACAGATCAAGAAATTGAAAGGACTTTTAGGCGAAGAAGGAAGGAGCAATTTGTACCACCTGCACCTACACTAATGACAAATGCAAACAATGAAGCTCAAAGAACATTGAAGGATTATGCAGTCCCTATTACTAATGGTTTCCAACAATCCATTCGAAAGCCAACCATTCAAGTGAACAAATTTGACATCAAAGTTTCAATAATCCAAAATGTCCAAACTTTTGTATAGTTTGGAGGGCTATTAAGCGATGACCCTAACCTTCATCTTTTTAATTTTCTTGAATTATGTGATATATTGAAATATAATGGTGTTTCTGATGATGCTATTCAACTAAGATTTTTTCCTTTTTCTCTTAAGAACAAGGCAGAGAGTTGGTTATCTTCATTACTATCAAGCTCCATTACAACTTGGGATGACTTGGTACAAAAAATTTTTATAAAGTTTTTTCCACTAACCAAGATAGTTAAGTTGAAAAATGAGATCACCATATTCTTGCAAGCAGATAATGAAAACTTGTATGGTGCATGGACAAATTCAAGGAGTTATTAAGAAAGTGCTTACACCACGGTTTACCCCAATGGCTGCAAATCCAATCTTTTACATTGGTCTTACACCATTTATAAGAGCAACATTAGACTTAGCTACTGGAAAGGTAATCATGAGCAAAATTATTGAGGAGGGCCATGAGCTGATTGAGAAGATGACTGCCAATAACTACCAATGGGGCATGGAGAGAAAGGTAAGTAAGAAGTCTGTTGGTCTGTTTGAAATTGATGCAATCACTTCTATAAATTCCTAGTTAGCCGCCCTCACAAAAAAGGTAGAGGCTTTAAAATCCCAATCTCAAACCAACCCTTTTAATGCAATCTAGAACCCATTTGTTTCATATGATATTTATGGTGACAAGTGTCAATTTAGAGTATAACTAGTCCAATTCATCCAATAATCCAAGTCCACCTATAACCCATACAATAATTCCTATAACTCAGGTTGGTGTAACCACTCCAATTTTTCTTAGAATCAACTTAACCTCCAATCCATGAACCAAACTAACAACTTCTACCCTAATCCACAATGCCTTAACCTACTCGAAGAAAAGAAACCTAGTTTGAGGAAATGTTGACTCAGTTGATGCAAACCAATAATGCTAATATTCAAAGTCAAGCTGCATCGATCAAAAATCTTAAAAACCAAATAAGCCAACCCACCCAAGTTATAGCCAACTAACCTGTAAGAACCATACAAAGTAACGTCAAATCCAACCTTAAAAGATAAGGCAAGAAAGTTTGTAATGCTATCTATTCAATTAGAGATGATGGGATGGATGAATCTGATGATGATGACATAATGGATGAGCCTGTAGTGGTAAATCTCTCTAGTTGAGGTAAATTTCATTAGGAGAGTGGACATCTTGGAAGATGAAGAACTATTGAGATATGGAAGAGAGATTTTGAAAGGTTTTGAACTTATGGCACTTGAAGCCCCTGAGAGCATTACACCATATGAGAAAGAAGATGAAAAAAATTCTGAGATGGATTATAAGGAGGATCCTGAGGAATGCATTAAGGATTTGTTGAATAAAGAACAATGCTTATGCAAGTTGGGAGAACACTATTAGCAAGCATCCAACCTGAACCTAAAGAGGTAGTTTAAGATGAGAAAGTTCAAGATGAAGTATAAGAAAGGGCAAGGTCGATCGTAAAAATGTCTACTTGTAGACAATGTTTTGATGTAAGACCACCTACCCAAAAAGCTATTCTTAAAGAGCTATTTAAAGAGTTGAAGGTTGCCACATTTGTGGAAGACTACAGTCCTGAACTTAAAAGACTCATCCACAAAAACCTATAGAGTTTTACTATTTCTTGTAGAGTTGGACATTTAAATTTTGATGAAGCTCTTTATGATCTTAGATCTGGCATAAACCTAATGCCTTTAAATATTTTCATAAAGCGAAGATATGGTGAGTTGAAGCCTGTAAAATATAATTTTAAATTTGTTAACCAATCTACCAAGAAGCCATAAGGAATGATAGAAAATGTGTTGGTAAAAGTTAGTAAGTATGCATTCCCTATGGACTTTATTGTGTTAGACATGAAGGATGATGAAGCTTCATTATTATTAGGTAAACCTTTCTTTTTGAATACCAAAGCCCTAATTGATGTGTATAACTGTAATATTATCCTAAAATTTAAAGATAAGAAAATGCAATTTATAATTGGTTAGTATGGTATGCTTAAGGATAAAGATGATGCACATGCAATAGCAAAAATGAAGGAAAAGAAAAACCTTAGGGAGTCTAACTTAGTGGCTAAACCTTCTGATCCTTTGACATAAGATCATTTGGCAATCCCCAGCTCTAGGATGGCCAAACCTATGATGAACTCAAACTCAATTTATGTTATCCTAGCTAGGAGAGCATGTACAACTTGTAATCCCAATTTAGTTTATGTGATTCCTTAGAGAATGAAGCAACAGAGCAAACTCACTCCTAAAAGGACAAGATGATTTTGTTAGATTTAAGGATGGTCAAGCTTGACCAAAATTAGCATTGTTTGGAAGACAACCCAAGTTTTACTTTAGTGGTTTATGATTTCTTTAATTTTATTAAGACAGATGTGTTTTGTTAGGAATGAAGTGAAGCAAGGAGGATATCTCATGCAAGTGAAGATTCGACCTTAAGCAAAATTTTGGGGAGTATTCCTTTTCCTTTGTTTTTTTATTTTAATACATTGTTCAACTCAAGTGTGAAGAGGGGGAATGGAAACTCTTTTATGCTAAATTTTTTTTTTTTGAAATCTTGACCAAATATTTGCTTTCAAGCCAAATTGACAAGCTAGATTTCATTACTTTTCAAAATTGACTTGAGGATGATATGAATTTTAATTATGATCATGGTGAAACTTGAAACTTTTTTTCTTTTATATGAGTTTTGTGCATATGCTTTATTCTCTTTACATGAAATGCTATGATTTTTGTGAAAATTTTTTAAGATGTTGATTTGCATGAAATTTGAGAATTTTAATATAACTCTAGAATTCACCTACTTAACCTTCGAGGTAAAATCCTAGGCTATATTTGACTTAAGAGATGATCTAGGTATTCTTTGGACCATTTAAGCTTTTCAATCCCACATTTTAAAGATGCATCCTTAATACCTCTATTTTGAGCCTTTTACATTAATCTTTTTCTTTGTTTATTTAGTCACATAATAAGCCTAATAAGCGTTTTCTTTTCATTATTATCCTTTTTTTTGTTTTCACTTAACCCAATTAAGCTTACTCATACAATAAGGAAATTTTTATGTATTTGGGAGGAAGAAAGGCACAAAGAATGAAAAGAAAAAAAAAAAACAGCAAAAGTAAAGGCAAAGCCAATAAAGCCAAAAATGGCTAAATGAAAAAAAAATGCTGTGAATAAAAAAATGAAGTGATGCCTGAAGTAGTCCAAGTTTCAAAACTTAAAGTCTTCAATTCTAAAGTCCAAGAAATTTAAAACGAAAAAAAGTAAGATTAGGGTTTATGAACCTAAAATTTTTTTTTCCTACTGTATTCCAAGCCTTACATTAGAAGCCAAAAAAAATTTTTGGATCTTAAATCAAGTATGTAAGTCTAACATTAGTGGAAAAGGAAAGGGAAAGTGAATATATGAAGTTTATTCTGTCTTTAAATTGAAATGTGATGAAATATTTTACATTTTTTTTGCTTGAGTTATATGCATGGATTAAGGATTGAGTAAGTTCATATATATAAAAAGCATAAGATATTGAGAGCTGTTATTTGAAAGAATTTCTTGTGGATCTATGTTTATAGTTAAACTTTATATTATACAATAGTGCACGAGTTGAAATTTATGTAATTTTTGACTTGGTGAATATGTCTGATGATTTTTAATTATGTTGGTTTGAGGATTTTGCTTGAAGACAAATAAAGATTCAAATGTAGGAGTATGATAGCACCTTCAAATATAGTGTTTTTACTTGCTGAAATTAGTGCTAAATTTTAAATTTTTGATGGATTTTGGTACATTTAATGTTATTTTCATGATTCTAGGATTTAAGACTTGTGGACTTGATTTTCATGAAATCCATGCATAAAAATGCATATGCGGCAATACAATGCAAGTAGGCAACCAAACCTTATAGCTTCCCATCATCCATCCATGTAGTAAAACAAGTGTTTGAACTGCACAAAGACATTTCCATCACCTTTCACATTCAGCCACACCTATCCTAATGAAATTGCAAAAATATAGTGTTTTTACATGCTAAAATTGGTGTTAAATTTTAAATCTTTGATGGATTTTGGTACATTTAATGTTATTTTCATGATTTTAGGATTTAAGACTTATGGACTTAATTTTCATGAAATCCATTTATGAAGGTGCATATTCGGCCATGCAATACAAGGTGGCAACCAAACCCTATAGCTTCCTATCATCCATCAATGCAGGAAAGCAAGTGTTTGAATTGTACAAAGACATTTCCATCACCATTCACATTTAGCCACACCTATTTCAAGAAAGTTTTCATGCAATTTCAAGACCATTGGGACTCTTTCCATGTGTTGCTATTTCAATTTTAAAAAGAGATAAAGCTTCCATGCACCAATTTGAAGAATTCTAAGCTACCAAGGACACTATGGGATTTGGCCATGAGAGTTTAAAGTGCAACATGAATTTTTTACTTAGTTTTGAAGAATTCAATTTGAAAGAGGACTTCATCTTTTTAAACTTCAAGAGTTTAGATAACAAGCAACTACTTAGTCTTGTAAATTTTACCATAGTCAAACAAAGAGTGGAGATTTAACCAAGATTGCATCAAGCAAAGATCAAATGGCCAAAATCTCTTCTTTAAGATCCCATTCAACCAAGCACTCTTCTTTAAGATCCTATTCAGCCAAGCACTCTCAAGAAGTAAAAGTCCACACTTTTCATGCAACTTCGAAGATAAAAATAGGCTTATCCTTTAGTATTTCAATCAAATTCAAACTTAGTAACCCTATTTCCTCGCTTGGCCAAATATTTCTCTATAAATAATGAGGCAATTCACTTGTATCACACATCCTTCACTTCTCATCTCATCTTTTTTCTCTTCTTTAGCCCTTCTATTTTAGTTTTTCTTTAGTTTTCTTTAAGGTATTGGCTTAGGTGATAGCTCTACCAATAACCAAAATTGTTTCTTTGATTCTTTTCTTCAGTACAAGTAGTGTTTATTTTCAAATATCTCTTTTCCTTAAAAGCATTCTTTTTTTTATGAAATTTTGATGTACTGTTTTTTTGCTCTACAAGGTGCGACAACCTTTCATTCTTTCTCTATAAATTTCAACAATCACTCTCTCTTGCTCTCTAAGTTTTTAATGCTCTATAGTTTTAAGTTTTCTTTTTATGCAATCTTTGATTACACCTATTTCTTTTATGCACATTACTATTTGGTCAACCTTTAGATTCCTATTATCTTCAATATTTTTAAGCATTTATTCTTTTAGATCTCGTTTGCCTACTATATTTAGCTTACCAAGTGACAATTGGTGAAGTTAAGATCGAAGCCTATATAGCTTTTAATCTTTCTTTTCTTTGTTCTGCAACCAATCCTAAATTTTCATTTGTTTAGATAAAAGAGCTAGGGATTTCACCTTTGGTACTTGAAAGCTACCTAACATTACAATTTATAATCCTTTGAGAAATGATACTTGAATACTTTCATTTTATTACTTGATTTGTGAGCTTGCAAATATTGCAAAAATAGGCAATCAAATTCTATTTATAGAATTTCAGAAAAATCTCCAAAGTTTCTACTAAACTCGATAGAGTTGGATCTTGAATGAGTGATAGCATATCAAGGGATTTCTCTCATTCTTGGCATTTTTTTTTTTGCAATTTCTACACTTTACACTCTTTAATCTATTTGTTTACCTATTAATTGTTATTTGATTGCATTTAAATTCATGTTTTTACATGTTGTTTGGATGATTTTCTATTTAAGTGTTTTGTTTTTCTTGTTTTTGCATTCTATTGAAATTATGGTTCAATGAGCTAGAATTTTCTTTGTTTGATGCAATTCCTTTGTTGATTTTGGTTATAAACTTGTAGATCTAGGTTGTGTTAGCTCAATTTAAGTTCATTCTATCTAGATAGTTGTAGATCTAATTTTTTTTATCATGAATTGTTAGTTTCTAGATTCACTTGCAACTTTTGATTTTCAAGCTTTTGATCAATTCTTGCAATTTTCTTTCATTACTAGCACTTCAATTCTGATTTTACTTTAAATCATTAATTGTTTTTGCAATTTAAGTTTGAGTTCATTCAATTTGTTGCAATTTAGATCTAGATTTCTTGTTGAATAACTTGATTATAGATTTTGCATTTAAGTTTCGGTTTGAATGTTCTTCCTTGCATCTTGCATTTTTAGCACTTCAATTTCATTTTAATTTTGTTTGGATCTTTATTCACATTATACTTTGAGTAATTTTCAATTTTTTTAGTTAATTTCTTAAAAATTTTCTAGAAGTTTTCTTGTTGAAAGTTAGAAGTTAGTTGAGTTAGTTTTTAGTTATAGTTAGTTATTTTAGTTTATGCTTTCAATGTACTATTTTACTTGTTAGTTAAACTTGTTATTTTCAATTCTTATATTAGAGATGCATTTTAATTCATGTTAATGTGATTGAGCAAACTTTAGATAGGGTTTAGGGATAATAGGTACTTAATCTAGGAATCTCTCCAACTAATTATCATGGGAAAAACATCTAGACTTTTATAGTCTCTATTATTACTTGAACAGACTATGCACTTGCAAAATCTCAATAAAAAAAAACTAGAGATGATGACGACATGTCATTTAGAGGAGCTGAATCAAATTTGTGGGGGTAGCAGGATTTTAAAGGTCATAAATCTATTGCCACTAAGAGTTCATCCATCACACGAAGGATTCTCTCACCCCTGGTATAGGCATTTTCTTTAATTTTTTTTTTGCCCATTGCTAGCATTGGATTCAACCAATAGGTAACTCAGCTATAATCTCTTCTTGTAATAATAAAAGGGACCTCATCAGTTGAAGAAACTTTTACCTTACCCTAGTTTTGCTAACCTTTCCTAAAACTCTATCTTCAAGTTAGACAAGTCTAAACCAAAAGATATAGTTAAAAGTTTGAAGATGTACCAATGTAGTTAGAAGGAAAGAAGAAGGTAGGGCAAAGAAAGCTAAAAAAAAACTTAAAATCATTAAAGAACAAGTAGGCACAAAAGCAAAAAAGTAGGAAGAATACTGGGAAGTGTGAAAAAGGAAAGGTCTTAGGTAAGCTTTAAATAGTCAAATTATAGATGGGATAAGCGATCCAAATTAAGCCATATCATTATACACAAACCAAGGATGATGTTTTGGCTTTTTCGTTCAAATTCAAAAAATTGCCTAAAATTTTTATTTCTCGCCAAAATTCTTTTTTTCCTCATTAAATGCTAATCCAATAAATTAAGAACCAACTTGTTCAAAAGTCGTTACGTGTTACATTTTTCAAAGCATATGAGCAACATAAATGAGAGTTTCAGGTCAGGATATCAACACCACCTAAGCATAGAGTTTGTAAGAATCACATTAGGACTATCATAAAGATGGCTTATTTGCCTTAATTACAAAAACTTTGAAAAATCTGAAGGGAATTATGTATCATTATCAAAGTTAAAGCAATGAAATTTGAAAAAATTTTAATCCCCTAAAGCCAAGTTCAATCAATAAGATTATACGAATAGCATATATATATATATAAGCATGCATAGTTTCAACTAAAGTGTTACCTTGAATGCTAAAAATCTTTTGGTTTAATTTGGTGATCTTCCAAATAGATTCCAAACCAAAAAGCTATCCAAGTGTTCAACCTCTAATGGTGATCCACACGAACTCTTGTGAAAGAATCTTCTCTCAGGCTTGGTGAACTAAAGCCACATTATAACCAGTAAGTGTTTTCAAGACCTCTTATATTTTCTTGTGGGAAACTTCTTTTTTTTTATTACTTGATTACTTGATTGATATAAGAAAAGGTAACTTGATGTTTTTTTTATAGGGGAAGCATTCGACCACATTAGATTTAATACTGGGAATACAAATTTTAACAATTAACCTTAGGTTAGCCAAATGTGCCAAACAGGAAAAACTCTTTCTCTTGTTTTTTCTTTATTTCCTCTATTTTTTGTAATACCAAAATCAAATTAAATCTAACTTAATTTGTTCCAGTTTTAATATTTCACAATTATCTTATTGTGTATGATCTATTAGGTTTTTTAGTATGTTAGCAACAAACACAAGTATTGTAAACCTTAGTATTTGGCTATGGATGAAACAAACTTTGTCTTCATCACCAATTCTCCAATTAGCCAATATTAAGTTTGTAGATCATGATCAATGTTAGCTTTATTGCCATGACCCCTAATTGTTATAGAAAAGTCAATATGGCTTAACAACCTATCTATGAATGGTCGTTGTATATAATTAATATCATTTCATCACATAGTATATTGGTTTGAATATTGAGTATAGTTTAGTGTCTACTCAATCTTGTTCAACCATGTTTAGTTTTGTCCTTAACATTAACTCATAAATAATCTTTAGAATGATTCTAAAATCTTATTTCACTTTGGCTAAAGATTTCTCAAGTTAATTCAATCAAGAATAGTTGAGATACTCTTTTGATCACACAAGGTGACAAATCTTATTTTGATTACTTCATGCATCTTCATTTGCCTCATGTTATACCTAACAATACTCGACTGGAGCATTCATGGTTAGAATCATAAGTAAAGTCAAAGTATAACATTCATCATATAAGATCATAAGCTATTTCAAGCCAAATGATCACTTATACAACCATCACATAAAAATGTAGCTATGGATATTATGTGAACTACCATATAATATTCTTAGATTGGGTTGTGTTTAGTGAACTTGTTCTTGTAACAAGCAACCACATGTTAACTCAAGTTTACTTGTACTTCAAAATTTAAGATCGGTTGCTTACTTCATAAGTAAAAGTATAACAATGTACTAGTCTCAATAGCTTTTGTCAATGTCCTTTTATTAATAAAGCATTAACTAAGAACAATTTTGGAACATATTCCTATTATGCAATAATAATCTCATAATTACAATCTCATTGTAATTTCCTTGTAAAACTTTATTTATATTTTGAGGACTTTATCGTATAAGCGTCAACAATGAAATTTATGTGTACAAGCTCAACAACCTAGAAATAAGATCTTTTATAAGATATCAAATATCAAAGTACTACAAATATGATAATATCTTGGCCAAAATATGATTCGACTTGAAGGGTAAATACTAACAATTTCCCACTTAAACTAAAGTGAATTTTTCATGTATCTAGTACGTATAATACTTCTGTTGGAACATAGCTTTAGTAAGAGGATCGGCAATGCTATCCTTTGTGGGTAATCGTTCAATTTTAATATCACCTCTAGAAACAAAGTTTCTAATGAGATTATATCGCCTTAATACATGTTTGGATCATTGATGAGACCTTAGTTTCTTGGCTTAAGCAATAGCTCTATTGTTGTCATAATAGACTATTATCATATCAATAATGCTAGGAATAATGTTTAGTTCAATTACAAACTTCTTGATCCAAACATTCTTTTTTATAACCTCAGATGTAAAGATGTATTTGGCTTAGTTGCAAAGTTTACGGTTGTACTCTGGAACTTTTTCAACTCATTACTCCACCATTCAAAGTAAAAACATAGTTACTTTATCATCCTTATCGAATTGAAAGCTTGCATTATAATAGCCCTCAACAAGGAATTTGGCTCCACCATAAACAAGAAATATATCCTTAGTTCTTCTAAGTATTTAAGGATTGTTTTTAGTACCTTTTAGTGACATTTACCCAGATTTGTTTGATATCTACTTACTATGCTTAAAGCAAATGAGATATCAAGCCTTGTGCATATCATTTTATACTTAATGGATCTAATTGTCAAAACATGTGAAATTTTATTCATACTATATTTCTCAATTTGTGTCGTAGGACTCATGTCCTTAAAAAGATTTATGCCATGTGACATTGGCAAGAATCCCCTTTGGATCATTTGATGCTAAACCTTTTTAACATTTTTTCTATTTATCCAAATTGTGAGAGACTAAGCAACCACTTTGATCTATCTCTATAGATCCTTATGCCTGGCACATATGCTACTTCTCTTAAATCCGTCATGAAGAATTTTTTTGATAACCAAATCTTGGTAGATTGTAGCATGGGTATATTGTTTTCGATAAGCATTATGTCATCCATATATAGCACTATGAAAACAATTGCATTCCCACTTGTCTTCTTGTATACACACGGTTCATATACGTTTTTGATGAATCCAAATTCTATAACTACTTCATTAAAACATTTATTCCAATTCATTGATCCTTGTTTAAGTTCATAGATAGGCCTTTGAAGCTTACACACAATGTTGGCATTATTTTTTGGATTCAAAACCTTTGGGTCGTGCCATCTACACATCTTGCAAATTCTCATTAAAGAATGCCATTTTGACATCTATTTGCCATATCTCATAGTCGCGAGATACGATGATAGCAAGCAAAATCCTAATGGATTTTAACATGGCTACTGGTGAAAAAGTTTCATCAAAATCAACTCATTGTTTTTATTATAACCTTTTACAACTAGCCTGGCTTTGTACATTTGTAAACTGGCATTCATGTCAATTTTCTTCTTGAAAATCCACTTGCACACTACTGGTTTTATCCTTTCAGGTGGTTTTATCAAAGTCCATACTTGGTTTACATACATGGATTTCATTTCGGATTTCATGGCCTTATGCCATTTCTCAAAATCAATGTCCAACACTATTTCTTAATAGGTATTAGGATCATCATCTATGATCAACTCAACTTTGTTCACGAGAAATCCATATCTCTTAGAAGCTTGGCAAGTCCTACTTAGCTATAGAGTTCTTGTGTACTTTGAGCTTTTGGCTATATATCTGATGCCTTAGCCACTAGTTCAAGTTTCATCCTTGTGTCATTTATGTTTCTTGAACTTTTTCAAGTTCTATTTTACTTCCACTGTTATCTTTTTTCAAAAAGATAGCATGTTTAGACACAAGCACCTTTTATTCTTTAGAGTTGTAGAAATAATATCCAATAGTTTCTTTTGGATATCCCACAAATTTACACATAACAAATCTAGCTCCAAGCTTGTCAGCTTGTGCATGCTTCACATAAGCATCACATCCCCAAATCCTTATATGTGACAAGTTAGGTCTTTGACCTTTCCACATCTAATATGGTGTCTTGTCAACGAATTTAGATGGAACTATATTTAGAAGATAAGTAGTTTTTTTTAATTGCTCATCATGCATCGAACCGTGTTTAACAAAGTTCTATTTCTCCTTTAAGAAACTCCATTGTGTTATGTTGTTCCAAGTGGAGTCCATTTTGAAAGAATCTCATTCTCTTATAGATAATCTAGAAAATCATGGCTTAATTATTCGCCACCTTGATTAGATCTAAGTATCATGATACTTTTACCAATTTTCTTTTTGGCCTCCATTTTAAATTCTTTGAACTTTTAAAAGGATTTAGACTTGTGTTTCATTAAATACGCTTAATGATATCTTGTATAATTATCAGTGAATGCTATGAAATAGGAGTATCCTCCTCTAATATTTATGTTCATTGGGCCACATACAACCGAATGTATTAGTCTTAAAACCATACTAGCTCTTTCTCTTTTTCCAATACAAGGTGGTTTGGTCATCTTTCCAAGCAAATATGATTCACAAGTTCCATATGATTTATAATTAAAAAGATCAAAGTATCCTTGTATATGTAACTTTGTTATTCTTGTTTCATTGACATGATCGAGCTTCAATGCCATAAGTAAGATTGATTCGATTTATCTAGTTTAACCTTCTTGACATTTATATTGAGAATATTATTGTTTAATCTAAGAACATATAAGCCATTATTATACATTCCCATGCTATAAAACATATCATTTAAATAAAAGGAATAATAGTTGCCTTTAATACTAAATAAGTATCCATTGTTCATACTTAAATAAGAAACTAAAGTGATGTTTTAAGTTATGACGAGAGCATAATAACAATCCTTTACTTCTAAAACTAAACTAGAAGGTAAAGGAAAATAATAAGTCCTCATGGCATAGACAACTACACTTACGCCATTTCTAACATGCAATAACATCTCTCTTCTCTTTAGACATCTACTTTTTTTTAGTCCCTGAATATCATTACATAAGTGAAAATCATCTTTGATATCCAATACCTAAGAAGATGTGTCAATAAGAGATAGATTGATCTCAATCATAAACATGCCTGAAGTAAAAGTCTCTTTAGACTTCTTCTCTTTCAAACTTGCCAAGTAGATCATGCAATTCCTCTTTCAATGACCTTTTTCACCACAATGGTGACTTGTACCATTATCCCTCTTGATATTGCTACTAGGCTTGATAGCCTTGCTTACATCCCTTTTCTTATCAATCTTATTACTTTTTTTCTTATTGGTTGACCTTTTTTAACTTTAGATGAAGAAACTAAAAGAGCTTTAGGCTTTTGATTCTTAATGGACTTTTGGCAATGTCAAATATATTCATCAATTATGGTAATGTTACTTCCATCTTATGCATATTGAAGTTCGTTACAAATTGTGAAAAGTTACTAGGAAGAAATGATAAGATCAAGTCAACACTTAATTCATGATCCATCACAAATCCCAATTGTCAAGTTTCTCAGTCTAATTGATCATCTTGAGACAATACACTTTGACAAAAGTGCTCTCAAACATAACTGTTCGAAATAATTGCTTAAAGGTCTCAAACCTCTTAGTCCGCCTTTGTTTTTCAAACAACTTTTTAAGGTGCAAAATGATTGTCGAAGCATCTATATTCTTATGTTGTCTTTGTAACTCAGGGGTCATGCTAGCCACCATGATACATGCGATTTGATCAGCATGGTCTTTATGGGTTTCATAAACCTATCACACTACATCATCAGCACTAGCATCTAGTTCTAATAGAACCTGTTCATAAAAAACATAAAACATTTTTTCTTGCCTTAGGACAAGCTTTAAATTGTGGTACCAATCATTGAAGTTAGGATCCCGTGAGCTTGTTAGCATCAAGTATGCTATGAAACAACAAGTTATTACTCATTTTTGCAACCTCTAAAATATGAGCAAGTATTAGTCATATTGTTCAATACCAATATAGATAAGGTCTAAATCTAATTATTGGATGCTTCCATTATTTTAATCAAATCAATAACCCTTACTATCAATTAAAAAAAAATCATATTTTTCTAGTAGGCTAGGATCCCATTTAGTTTACTATAACCTTAAGGTTTATCTTAACAAGCCATGATGAGTAAATTAGGTAAATAACTTGCTTATCAATCACATCCCTATATGACTTCTAGATAAATTTGATGACAATTCCTTGTCTAATCATATCTTATGTGATTCACTCAATTATTACCTCTATCATTATACAATCATGTTTTTCACATTTAGATAATACAATGATAGATGTTTTTCACATTTAGATAATACAATGATAGTTAAGTAAAACCCATTAACCATAACACAACCTTATTTTGAATAATGAGTGCCTTTAGTTTTGTCTTAACAAGCCTCATTATTAGAAAGTTTAGTTGTTTATGTTAATGGAAGGCATCAAAACTTAATATTTTTCATGATGGATTTTTTATTCATCATAGATCTCATGAAGCATGCATATCAATTCATCATATACCTAATACATGCAATCTTATCATACATCTCACAATTATATATGGCATTTATCACATATAAATTATAACATGTATAACAATAAATCAATATAGCATATATGGTATTTATCTTATAACTAACATGCATACTACAACATTCATCATGTTTTGTTCAAATTCATGATCTTGCACATTTATTCATTGAATCAATATCAATATCATATATCAATTATCAATCCAACTCAATGTGATGCAAGGCATTGACATGTTTAGCTAGCATGGCCAAATATGTCTAACTATTATCTTAGGAACATATAATTTGCAATCATAATTTTTTAAATAATTAAGGAATTATAATTTTACTTGAATTTTAATGTAGCATGGTCAACATTGCTCTAAACCATTTAGGAATGTCAATCAATTAAAATCAAGCCAAATTACATGCATTGAGATTTTCCTAATCTAATTAGGTATTGTAGTGAAATAGTTTCTTATTAATTAGAACTTTTAAACAATTTAGAAAGTCCAATTCAATTTAGATTTTAAATGAAATCTTCTTTCTCAAACCTAAACTATTTAAGAATCCAAATTCAATAAGAAATAACACCAATCTAGGGCTTGGTCGAGAACCCATCCAAGAAGGAAAGCAAGTTGATGTTAGGATAGTTTTTACGAAACTATGCAGTTTAGGCCATCTTTTACTTTGCTGCCCCCGCTAGCCACCATCCAAGAGTTCTAAACTCTTTCCTATGCTTTCTTATGCCTTTGGTCATGATTCTTAAATCACAAGTAACAATGACTTTGACTTTTATAAAAATAGTCCACTAAACTCAGTAATCAAGAAAGCAAATTTTGAAATCTTAGTGAATACGTTTCCTAAGTTCCCAATATTGATTACCAAGTAGATTTTCATTAAGATCTTAGTAAGCAAATTTTTAAAGTCTTTTAACTTTTAAGAATACCAGCTGCATCAAGAAAACCAATTACCATAATCAGATTAGGGTTACCATGCATCATATTCATATTTTACATGCCCAATCACCATTGGCAAAATTTTGGGCTGAACTTGTCCTCAACATTTAAATTACCAAAACAACTCCAAAAATTTTGAAACTTATATACAATGATTATCAATATGTCTATTTTTCATATGTTAAAATTTCATAGCCAAATATTATCCCTAGAGTGAGAAACAATTTTCGTAATATCACTATAGTAGAATTTTCTTGACATGGGGAAATTGCAAACAAAAGATTCATTGAGCATGCAAATGATGTCCATCAATCATAAAATTTAATCTCAATCATCCTAAAACATCATGCTTTGATATCAATGAAAATAATACATAAAAAATTAATTTTTTTGCTTCTACATCACAATAATAGATTGTAATCAAAACAGTTTTGATATAATGAACAACCAAACAAAATTTTAATTTATATAATCTATATTGACAAGGCTCTGATACCACTTAAAAGGAATTATATATCATTATTAGAGTTAAAGTAGTGGAATTTGAAAAAATTTTAATTTCCTAAAGCCAAGATTAATCAATAAGAGTATACAAACAACACATGTATACAAGCATGCATAGTTTCGGCTAAAAAGTGTTACTTTGGAAGCCAAAAATCCATTGGTTCAATTTGGTGATCTTCCAAATAGATTCCAAGCCAAAAAGTTGCTAAGTGTTCAGCCTTTAATGGTGATCCACACAAACTCTTGTAAAAAACCCTTATCTAAAGTTTGGTGAACTCAAAATCATATTATAGCTAGTAAGTGTTTTCAAGACCTCTTTTATTTTCTTAAGTGAAATTTCTTTTTCTTATTTCTTGATTACTTGGCTTATGCCAAAAGGGTGGCTTAATGTTTTTTTTATAAGGGAAACATTTGGCCACAATAAGTTCAATACTTGGAATATAAATTTTCACAATTAATCATATGCTAGCTGAATGTACCAAATAAGAGAAACTCTCTCTTGTATTTTTATTTCCTTTTTTTTTTTGTTATACTAAGGCCATGTGGTCAACAAAAAAATCAATATCCTTAGTAGTAAAAATAAAATCTTACATTATCATAAGTCAATATATTCATGTTAGCAAAATTAATGAAGCAAATTTAAATTTCTTATCAAACTAAAATTTACAACCTTAAAAGGTAATAGAAGAATTCAATTTTATCAAATTATTGTACAAGACTAAATCCATATTTTGAAAAGAAACAAATTGTGCAATTTGATCAACTTTAAACAAAACTAGAAAAATACCTATGTGTTGTTGAGGATTAAATTTCTTTTATTTTTTCAACACTAATTATCATATTTTTTTCAAAATCTTTTAATAAAAATAAAAAAAGATGAAAAATAAAAAAATGGAAATGACACATGGTATCTTAATTGGCCTTTTTTCATAATATTAAATAATATATTTGTTAACATAATATATAAATATAAAATTAAATAAATAATTAAAATATAATCAAATATACATAGTCAAGCCAAGACAGAATGCCATAAACATACCTTTAATTTGATTTGATTTTCGAGAAAAATCTTAATTTGATTTAAAATAAAAAAAAAGGCATGTATCAAATTTGAATGAATTAAAACCTATTAGATACTGGTTGTTTTGTTATCTATTTCTTCATTGATATTTCTTTTTAAAAATATATATTTGTTGATTTCTTTTACTATAAATTATATGATTTAAAAATAAAAAATAAAAATATCGAAAAGGCAAAAAAGCTTAATTAAGTGGCATGTGTACACATCTGTTGGCTTTTTTCAATAAAATTATCTAATAAAATATAAAGGAAGGAAAAAATTAAAAAATACAAAAAAATAATAAAATTAAAGAAAATCGAGTTGATACATGGCATTAGCAATAATATGTTTTCCCTAATATCCATTTCTTTAAAATTTAACAAATTAAAAAAAATAACTCATTAATCAATAATATCAGATAAGCTTCAAATAAAAATGTTAAAATATTAAAAAAATAAAAATAAATAAAAAATGATAAAAATAAAAAATTAAGAAAAAAATGAATGAAATGACTAAAAACATTACATACATTTGCTATCAAGTTAGCAAGACGAAAAAGAATTTAAAATTTTAAAAAAAATTATTAAATATATTAAAATTAACAATAATAAAAAAATTAAAAATATTGATAGACTTTTAATATCAAGTGTATTTCATTAAAAAAAACAAATTTTAAATTTTGAAAAAAAAATATGTAAAATGGGATCCATATTTGAGAAGTAAAATTTTAAAAAAATATTTATTAAATATAAAAATATTTTTAAAAAATTAAAAAATAAAAATAAATCATCCATATTATTAATTTTTTAGAGAATTGAGGCTTATCTACATTATCTAAGCTTTTTCTTTCCCTTTTTTATTTTTTAAAAATTTTAAAATTTTTTTTTTTAATTTGGTTGGTGTTTGATGCATCACATTTTGAGTGAAAAGTTTGAGAAATTGATGGAAAAGAAATGGATGTGATTGGTAGGTAAATTTGATAAAGAATGAAAACTGACAATAAAAGATGGAAAAAAAAGGAAAAATGGTGAAAATCTTCACGTGCTCTTTTTTTTCCATTTTTGTTTTTTGTCTTTATTTTTTATATATACATATATATTTTCTTTTTTAAATTTGTTTCTTACCAAATACCTAACCTGCCAAATACCAAACCATTACTACATTTACTAAAAATGTATGCTATTCTCACATCAATTTTCTTTTTCTTTTCTTTTCTTTACTTCTCTTACCAATACCTAACCCATCTTTAAATCGTGTCTTACCTACTTTCACCTTTCCATGAACGTTTTTATTTATTTTCTCTCATTATTCTCATTTTTGCCTAAAAAAAACCCAACCCCTATTTGGTTTTCCAATTGCTACAGCCAATATTGCTATATGCTATTATTCCTTCCTTATTTCTTTTTTTTTTTCTTCTTTTATCAATGTCAATTAAAATTTTTAGTCTCTTAGTTTTTGTCAATTTTTCCCTGCAACAAATTTAAGAAACTAAGTCAGACTTTTCAAATTATTTTCTTTCGAAAATTGCCATTTCAAAATCCATTATTTGATCTTACCCAACTTTTCCTTTTTTTTTGGTTTTGATTCAATTTTTTGTCAAATTTTGTTTTTTTTTTTCTTAGATTAAAGCATACAAAAATAAGAAAAATACATAAAAGTTTTTTGGGTAGTGGGTATTCGTTTAGGGATTTCGAGCTCAGTGAAATTTTATGGGCTATGTATCTGTAAGTTGGTTTCTAGGTAATGTTTAAGGGATGGCTACTAAATTTTTGTTACCTCTATGTGTGTTTAAGTGGTTGGTGGTAATGAGAGTAGGCTATCAAGCCGGTTAGAATGGTGGTTGCTAATTGCAATAAGAATTTTCCCACTGATATTTTCCCTAATAAATCAAAGTCGATTGTTGGGTTTTTATATTTATCTTTTTTTTTATTTATTTTGGGTCCTCTATATCTAATTGATTTCTAAACTCTGCTATTAAATTTGATGATTTTTGAAAGTTTTGATTAGGGAATATGTGCCACATATAATAGATTATTAAAGCTTGGGTTATTTTAAAGAGTTTTTTTTTTATTTAGAGATTTTAAGCTACAACTTTTTATCTAATAATTAAAGAAAATTGATTTTTTGTATCTTTTTAGGTGTTAAGGTGAGCTTGAGATAAGGTTCACTGATTTTTATGTGAGATTTTCTTAATTTTTTGGTGAATTTTTTGTTTGCATTTCAAACTTGTTTGCCTAAAAAAGAAAATTAATTTGTTTCTAATATGTCTTAGAAAAATATCTCAAATCTTAATGTGTTTAAATCATATTTTTTGTATGAAAATTGAAAAATTTTAAATATTTCCTCGCAACAATCTCTTCATTTTATTTCTCATTTGTGTTGTTGTGGGTTATGATATTATATCAGAGTTTATTAAGAGGTTGTGTTATTAGATCTTAAGAAAAAATGATTTTAGTTCTTATGTAAGATATATTATCTTTCTAATAGAGATATTGTGAAACAAATCTAAATTTTAAAACTTTAACTTTAGCTTGAATTGTGAGCTTTCCCATATTAGAAGATTATCACTACAGAAGAAACAAACTGAAGAAAAAAGGTTACCAAAAAAGTGTAGGACTTAAAAGGAAATGAAGAATCAACTTGGATGAATATCCCCAAACATTCTCTTGGCATCGATTGGATCAAACTTTAAAGTGTTAAGAAAGCATTGTAATTTGTCATTGTGTATGTTGATTCTAAGGTACAAAATTGAATTAGCATGAAAAAATTGGCAAAATAACAAGCAATAAAATGTACAAACATTTATTTAAATATATTAATGATTGAAAAAATATTATGTTTATTAAAACATCTTTTTGACTTAAATATGACTTCACTTACCTTACTGCATTTACATTACAATTTAGAACCAAAAGTTCCATGGTATTACACCTTTGACATTATGGTTTATGCCAATTAAGTATTTACTTAAGTGACTATGATCTTATACAAATGATTTTCCTTCAACAAGTGTTGGTCCCTCATAATATGGGTTCGTCACTATACAATTTAATTTAATCCCCAAAGTTGATTGTCACATTGCACGATCCAATTTATATCATCAATAGCCTTATAGTACCTTTCATTTGGTTAAATTGTATGATGTTTGTAATCTTTAATTGTTTAGGTAAGGTTTCTTTCAATATGAGTTCTTTTATTCAATGGTTTTTTTTTTTTTTATGTTGTGTGGTTTGGCTTGAATGTGTTTTTTTTGAATTATTATTATTAGTTTGGAGTTTGGAAAGTATTGTTGTTTTGTGACCAACATGAGGTTCAATTTTAAGTTGCTTCGTTTTTTTTTTTTTTTTAGATTTATAATGTTCTATTCATGCCTTTAAATTCGATTTCATTTTATTCAAGCAAGTATACAATGACTTTTGTCAAGTTCGTGAAAATGGTGAAAGCAAACTCAGCCCCTACCTCATTCCTTGCATATCATTACAATTTTGTGAATTTTGAGCAGAATTAGAAAGAATGAAGTTTTATTAGATTTGATTCTATCATTAAAAGACTTACTCTGCTTACTAACTTTTGCTAGAAATCTTCAATTACATTTTACATTTTCATCTTTTATTATAGATGTCAATGGCATCTTGGTCAATATTGGTAAGCTTAGCAATACTTATGTACGAGTGAACTTAAAAAAAGTTATAAAGAGAATTCTACTTACTCAAATTTCTTAGTATATGTTTGTCTTAATTTCCTGCTACATTGTTTCCTTTTTACTGTATAATATTTTTCTTTATCTAAAGAAACACAATAATTTTCTTTCTAAAACAAATCATTTCTTTTACAAGAAACATAGCTTGAATATCACTTTATGGGGAGAATATGTACACTCTATAGGGAGAATATGTACACTCTATGGGAAGAATATGTACACTTGCTGCTAGAAGATCAATTTGATGGTAACCAAAACAAAGAGTCATCTTTTTTATAGTTATGACAATTGTTAAATTTATGGGTAAAAATTCTCACTATAAAGTAACTTATTATAAAAAAATTTCAATTATTTCTATTGTTTTTAATCAAACTTATTGAGCCAGCTGGTTTCCATTATTATTTCCTTTTCTATGTTATGGATGTATTAAGATAACTTTCACTTGGTACATGTTCAACTTTTAAGATTGTAATTAATTCAAATATTCTAGCAGTTTTTGAAATAAGGTTAAGTAAATATTAAAAGAATCATATCTTATTTTTTTTCCTTGAATAAGTTTAAACTAATGAAACAAGATTTTATGATTTTCATATTATTAGCTTTGGTTTGAAGAGTTTGGTAGTCAATTTACTTAAAACTAGGATTGTTGATGGCTTCCCAACTAATTAATTTGGATTGTTTTTTTGGCTTTTGTGTACTTAATCTATGGATTTTTTTAGGCCAATTTGTGGAATTTAAGAGTGTGATTTCATATGTTTCTTTTTTTTTTTTTTGGTTTTAGTCATATTTGCATCTAAAATTTGAATTATAGTGTTTTGGTAAAGTTAGATGATATTTTTTGACACATTTTTTTTATAAGATATTTGAATACCTTAAGCTTAGAATGTTGCAAAATGCTTTTTGTTTGTTAAGGATAAAATGACATAAAAAGTGTTATGTATATGATGTAAAGTGTTTTGGCAAAGCCCGTAGTTGGATGTGTATGGATCTTTATGACTTTACAACTCCATATTACATTACTTGGGATTATTATTTGTTACGGTTTTATAAAGAATTTATTATTTGCATTACTTGGGATTTGTAGAAAAAGAGGGTAGAAATAAGGGGAGTCGAAAAAATACAAATTCTACTATGGTTTTGAACGTTCAATATCCAAGTAATTACTTTGGTTTTTTTCTATTTTTGTATTTATTTTTTTAAGTTTTTGGAGTGTTTTAGAATCTATGTATTACTTGGTTTTAGTTAAAGGTGTTTAACTTTTGAATTTCTTCGAGTTTTGTGGAATATTTCACTTTCGGGGTATTGTTTGGTTTAAGCTAAAAGTGATTAAACTTTGAATTCTTTTTATTCATTTTAGTTTCTATGGCCTCTTACAGAGACATGAAAGTGATTAATTTGGGTTTTTTTTTATGCTTTTTCTATACTTAATTTGTGAAATTTATGAGTGTGATTTCATATGTTTTTCTCTTGGTTGTAGCCATATATTTTCTTAAAATTTGAGTTACAATATTTTAGTAAAGTTAGAGTACAATTGTTGATATATTTTTTAATATAAGATATTTGCATAACTTAATGCCAAAATGATGTAAAATGTTTCCTATGGGTGGTAGTTGACTTGATTAAGTTGTCAAAAATAAAATTATGTAAAAATGATATGTGATAGTATGTGATTGTTTAAGTTAACCAAACCTATAATTGGATCTATATGGATCTTTATGTCTTTGCAACTCTGTATGGTATTACTTTGGATTATTATTTTTCTCAAGAGCATACACTTGAAATCAAGCAGTGGGAAAAAAAGATGAGTATGAATATGTAAGTTTCCATTCTCTATTACTTTGACTTAGAAAATGACATCTCAATTAAACAATCACACTCAAATAGATTTCTAAAGAAGCATTTGATTTACGAAATCGTAGATTCTGAAAAAAAAGTATGATTCCCAAGAAAGTGCGATTCTCGAGGTTTTCTTCTATTTTCAGGACATCTTGTGTTTAGACTCACTCGTTTGGTTGGAAACAATCCATATATATTAAATTTTGAATAATTACTATAATCGTTTTGGCATATACGATGGTAACTTAAATAACCACATTCAATTAATTGAATGAGGTTATTCAAGGCATTATTTGACTAAAAACACCTCGAATAATCCCTTACAAAAATTGAAGAAGATTATTTAAGGTGTTTCTGGCCTAAAATGTCTTAACTAATCTTCTTCAATTTTTTTTACAAATTATTCTAGGCATTTTTGCTAGAAAACGATTTAAATAATCCTATCATAAAAATTAAAGGGGCTTATTGAACGCGTTTTTGGTTTAAAATACCTTGAATATTTCCCTTGAATTTTATGATGGGATTATTCAAGGTGTTTTTAGCCAAAAATCGCATTGAATAATCCCTTACAAAAAATTAATTAAGGATATTGAAGGTTTTTATGATCAAATATGCCTTCAATAATCCTTTTCGATTTTTATTAGGGAATTATTCAAGGCATTTTTGCCCAAAAAATACCTTGAATAATCCTTATAAAAAAAATTGAATGAGGTTTTTCTAGGCATTTCTAACAAAAAATATTTTGAATAATCCCTTTCAATTTTTATGAGAGGATTATTTAAGATGTTTTTTGTCAGAAAATGTCTTGAATAATCCTTTACAAAAAATTAAATGGAGTTATTCAACGTATTTCTAGCCAAAAACATCTTGAATCTCTCCTTTTTTTTTATTATTCAAGGCATTTTTGGCTAGAAAATGCCTTGAATAATTTCTTACAAAAAATTGAGTGGGGTTATATAAGATGTTTGTAGCCAAAAACGCATTGAATAATCCCTTTTAATTTTTATAAGGGGATTATTCAAAGATTTTTTTCCTTAATTTTTATGAGGAGATTATTCAAGGCATTTTTGGGGATTATTCAAGGCATTTTCGACCTCAATTTATATAAAAGGATTATTCAATGTGTTTTTGCCTAGAAAATGCCTTGAATAATCCCTTACAAAAAATTGAATAGGATTTTTCAAGGCATTTCTAATAAAAAAATGCTTTAAATAACTTTTTACAATTCAAGAATCATTTAAGGCTTTTATTTTTTGGTAAAACACCTTTAGTAATCATTTTTTAAATTCATTCCATTTTCTTGAACTTTGAAAACCCAAATAGTTAATACAATGAACAATAAAAAACTACATTGCAACCAACCTCTAAACCATTAACCCCTAAATAATGATCGTTTAAGGTGTTTCTTCAACCCAAAATTTATTTGAATGATGATTATTGAAGGCATTTTTGAGGAAAATGCCTTAAATGATCATCATTGAAGGTGTTTTTAAAGAAAATGCCTTAAATGATCAACATTTAAGGAGTTTTTTGAGAAGAAACACCTTAAACAATGATCATTTAAGGTGTTTCTTTAACCTAAAATTTATTTGAATGATGATTTATTGAAGGTGTTTTTCATGCTAAACGTCATATATGAACTAAATTTTTTATTAGTAGAAACCTAAAATTTCCTTGCATTTATTTTTAGACATGTTTTTCAAAATGGTAACAGCTATTTCACAATTTTTTAGTCAGGTCAAATTTGAAAATAAACCTACTTTTCCTCCCAGGATTCTAGAATACCAAAAGGAGATATGGGTTTTTTATTCTGAGACTTTGGATACTGTTGAGAATCTGTTAGTTTTTCCCTAAATCAGATTACCTTGAATCAAACATTGGAATTAAATACCCAATGATAAGATTTTGAGAAAAAATGTGTAGATTCTTTTGAACCAAACGCCCCATAAGAAATATCCATGATTTTTAAATTACTTTAAACAACATCCCAACCTTTTACATGTTTGTGTTAGCAATGATATAGATGCTCTTACTTCTTATTACCAATACATGCTCAATTGGAAGACTATGTTGTCTTACTTGATTTGTTATTAAACTTGGGTGATTTTTGTTGGGTTAAAAGCCTCCAATCCAATCATACCAGCAGAGAGGTAAATACTAACAATTTCCTACTTAAACTGAAGTGAATTTTTCATGTATCTAGTACGTATAATACTTTTGTTGGAACATAGCTTTAGTAAGAAGATCAGCAATGTTATCCTTTGTGGGTAATCGTTCAATTTTAATATCACCTCTAGAAACAAAGTTTCTAATGAGATTATATCGCCTTAATACATGTTTGGATCTTTGATGAGACCTTAGTTTCTTGGCTTAAGCAATAGCTCTATTGTTGTCATAATAGACTATTATTAGATCAATAATGCTAGGAATAACGTTTAGTTCAATTACAAACTTCTTGATCCAAACATTCTTTTTTATAACCTCACATGTAAAGATGTATTTGGCTTATTTGCAAAGTTTACGGTTGTACTCTGGAACTTTTTCAACTCATTACTCCACCATTCAGAGTAAAAACATAGTTACTTTATCATCCTTATCGAATTGAAAGCTTGCATTATAATAGCCCTCAACAAGGAATTTGGCTCCACCATAAACAAGAAATATATCTTTAGTTCTTCTAAGTATTTAAGGATTGTTTTTAGTACCTTTTAGTGACATTCACCTACTTACTATGCTTAAAGCAAATGAGATATCAGGCCTTGTGCATATCATTTTATACTTAATGGATCTAATTGTCAAAGCATATGAAATTTTATTCATACTATATTTCTTAATTTGTGTCGTAGGACTCATGTCCTTAAAAAGATTTATGCCATGTGACATTGGCAAGAATCCCCTTTGGATCATTTGATGCTAAACCTTTTTAACATTTTTTCTATTTATCCAAATTGTGAGAGACTAAGCAACCACTTTGATCTATCTCTATAGATCCTTATGCCTGGCACATATGCTGCTTCTCCTAAATCCATCGTGAAGAATTTCTTTGATAACTAAATCTTGGTAAATTGTAGCATGGGTATATTATTTTCGATAAGCATTATGTCATCCATATATAGCACTATGAAAACAATTGCATTCCCACTTGTCTTCTTGTATACACACGGTTCATATAAATTTTTTATGAATCCAAATTCTATAACTACTTCATCAAAACATTTATTCCAATTCATTGATCCTTGCTTAAGTTCATAGATAGGCCTTTGAAGCTTACACACAATGTTGGCATTCTTTTTGGATTCAAAACCTTTGGGTCATGCCATCTACACATCTTGCAAATTCCCATTAAAGAATGCCATTTTGACATCTATTTGCCATATCTCATAGTCGCGAGATACGGTGATAGCAAGCAAAATCCTAATGGATTTTAACATGGCTACTGGTGAAAAAGTTTCATCAAAATCAACTCATTGTTTTTATTATAACCTTTTACAACTAGCCTGGCTTTGTACATTTGTAAACTGGCATTCATGTCGGTTTTCTTCTTGAAAATCCACTTGCACACTACTGGTTTTATCCCTTCAGGTGGTTTTATCAAAGTCCATACTTGGTTTACATACATTTTCGAATTTCATGGCCTTATGCCATTTCTCAAAATCAATGTCCAACACTATTTCTTGATAGGTATTAGGATCATCATCTATGATCAACTCAACTTTGTTCACGAGAAATCCATATCTCTTAGGAGCTTGGCAAGTCCTACTTAGCTATAGAGTTTTTGTGTACTTTGAGCTTTTGGCTATGTATCTAATGTTTTAGCCACTAGTTCAAGTTCCATCCTTGTATCGTTTATGCTTCTTGAACTTTTTCAAGTTCTATTTTACTTCCACTGTTATCTTTTTTCAAAAAGATAGCATGTTTCGACACAAACACCTTTTATTCTTCAGAGTTGTAGAAATAATATGCAATAGTTTCTTTTGGATATCCCACAAATTTACACATAACAAATCTAGCTCCAAGCTTGTCAGCTTGTGCATGCTTCACATAAGCATCACATCCCCAAATCCTTATATGTGACAAGTTAGGTCTTTGACCTTTCCACATCTAATATGGTGTCTTGTCAACGAATTTAGATGGAACTATATTTAGAAGATAAGTAGTTGTTTTAAGTACATAACCTTAAAAGCATATAGGAAGATTTGAATTGCTCATCATGCATCGAACCATGTTTAACAAAGTTCTATTTCTCCTTTAAAAAACTCCCTCGTGTTATGTTGTTCCAAGTGGAGTCCATTTTGAAAGAATCTCATTCTCTTATAGATAATCTAAAAAATCATGGCTTAAATATTTGCCACCTTGATCAGATCTAAGTATCATGATACTTTTACCAATTTTCTTGTTGGCCTCCATTTTAAATTCTTTGAACTTTTAAAAGGATTTAGACTTGTGTTTCATTAAATACGCTTAATGATATCTTGTATAATTATCAGTGAATGCTATGAAATAGGAGTATCCTCCTCTAACATTTATGTTCATTGGGCCACATACATCCGAATGTATTAGTTTTAAAACCACACTAGCTCTTTCTCTTTTTCCAATAAAAGGTGATTTGGTCATCTTTCCAAGCAAATATGATTCACAAGTTCCATATGATTTATAATTAAAAAGATCAAAGTATCCTTGTATATGTAACTTTGTTATTCTTGTTTCATTGACATGATCGAGCCTCAATGCCATAAGTAAGATTGATTCGATTTATCTAGTTTAGCCTTCTTGACATTTATATTGAGAATATTATTGTTTAATCTAAGAACATATAAGCCATTATTATACATTCCCATGCTATAAAACATATCATTTAAATAAAAGGAATAATAGTTGCCTTTAATACTAAATAAAAGGAATAATAGTTGCCTTTAATAAGTTGTTTATGTTAATGGAAGGCATCAAAACTTAATATTTTTCATGACGGATTTTTTATTCATCATAGATCTCATGAAGCATGCATATCAATTCATCATATACCCAATACATGTAATCTTATCATACATCTCACAATTATATATGGCATTTATCACATATAAATTATAACATGTATAACAATAAATCAATATAGCATATATGGTATTTATCTTATAACTAACATGCATACTACAAAATTCATCATGTTTTGTTCAAATTCATGATCTTGCACATTTATTCATTGAATCAATATCAATATCATATATCAATTACCAATCCAACTCAATGTGATGCAAGGCATTGACATGTTTAGCTAGCATGGCCAAATATGTCTAACTATTATCTTAGGAACATATAATTTGCAATCATAATTTTTTAAATAATTAAGGAATTATAATTTTACTTGAATTTTAATGTAGCATGGTCAACATTGCTCTAAACCATTTAGGAATGTCAATCAATTAAAATCAAGCCAAATTACATGCATTGAGATTTTCCTAATCCAATTAGGTTTTGTAGTGAAATAGTTTCTTGTTAATTAGAACTTTTAAACAATTTAGAAATTCCAATTCAATTTAGATTTTAAATGAAATCTTCTTTCTCAAACCCAAACTATTTAAGAATCCAAATTCAATAAGAAATAACACCAATCTAGGGCTTGGTCGAGAACCCATCCAAGAAGGAAAGCAAGTTGATGTTAGGATAGTTTTTACGAAACTATGTAGTTTAGGCCATCTTTTACTTTGCTGCCCCCACTAGCCACCATCCAAGAGTTCTAAACTCTTTCCTATGCTTTCTTATGCCTTTGGTCATGATTCTTAAATCACAAGTAACAATGACTTTGACTTTTATAAAAATAGTCCACTAAACTCAGTAATTAAGAAAGCAAATTTTGAAATCTTAGTGAATACGTTTCCTAAGTTCTCAATATTGATTACCAAGTAGATTTTCATTAAAATCTTAGTAAGCAAATTTTTAAAGTCTTTTAACTTTTAAGAATACCAGCTGCATCAAGAAAACCAATTACCACAATCATATTAAGGTTACCATGCATCATATTCATATTTTACATGCCCAATCGCCATTGACAAAATTTTGGGCTGAACTTGTTCTCAACATTTAAATTACCAAAACAACTCCAAAAATTTTGAAACTTATATACAATGATTATCAATATGTCTATTTTTCATATGTTAAAATTTCATAGCCAAATATTATCCCTAGAGTGAGAAACAATTTTCGTAATATCACTATAGTAGAATTTTCTTGATATGGGAAAATTGCAAACAAAAAATTCATTGAGCATGCAAATGATGTCCATAAATTATAAAATTTAATCTCAATCATCCTAAAACATCATGCTTTGATATCAATGAAAATAATACGTAAAAAATTAATTTTTTTGCCTCTACATCACAATAATAGATTGTAATCAAAACAGTTTTGATATAATGAACAACCAAACAAAATTTTAATTTATATAATCTATATTTACAAGGCTCTGATACCACTTAAAGGGAATTATATATCATTATTAGAGTTAAAGTAGTGGAATTTTAAAAAATTTTAATTTCCTAAAGCCAAGATTAATCAATAAGAGTATACAAACAACATATGTATACAAGTATGCATAGTTTCGGCTAAAAAGTGTTACCTTGGAAGCAAAAAATCCATTGGTTCAATTTGGTGATCTTCCAAATAGATTCCAAGCCAAAAATCTGCTAAGTGTTCAGCCTCTAATGGTGATCCACACAAACTCTTGTAAAAAACCCTTATCTAAGGTTTGATGAACTCAAAATCATATTATAGCTAGTAAGTGTTTTCAAGACCTCTTTTATTTTCTTAAGTGAAATTTCTTTTTCTTATTTCTTGATTACTTGGTTGATGCCAAAAAGGGTGGCTTGATGTTCTTTTTATATTTATGCAACATCTCAAGTTGGGATTTCAGCATTAAATAGGGGTAAAATTGAACTTTCACATGATTGCTAGTCTATGGTAGTTTGTGTAAGTGCACATGCATGTGATTACTTTTGGATAACTTGGCATTTAAATGCTTTCTTAATGGTTAAGGAAGATGATGTGGCATAATTAGGTACAATTATATTTTCTTGGAGTTGGATTTCTTTTCTTAGTGGTGAAATATTCCTAATTCTACTTGGAGTAAGATTTTGCATAGGTTATAAAGACACCGTGTATGAGCATTTATGAAGCTTTTTGGGTGAAGTTAAATTCTAATTTTTCTTCAAAAATTCAAGCCAAGGTATGGAAGAGAAGATCAAGATCAAGATAGAAGGATTTGAAGCAACTTTTTGGAAACTCAATATAGTAAGGCTGAAAATATAATTTCTTAATTTAGTAAGATTCTATTTTCGATAAGTTTATGTATGGTATGAGTTACTACATGATAAGTTATGGTATGGTAAAGATCTAAAAGCCAAGTATGGTCTAGAAACTCACTTTTTAAGAGTCTTTATTGAATAAGCATTATGGGATTAAAGAGACCAAGTCCAATTGAAATTATGTGAAGTTTTCTTGGAATCCCATCTTTAGCCAAAAGCTTTGGGGGATTTTTAGGTTATAAATACACAACTAAAGTGTCAGGAAAAGGGTGTACAAGGGTTGAAGGGACAGACCAATCCATAGCTTTCTTGTTTTTAGTTTTCTTTTGCATTTAAACTTTCGATTTTTAATTTTCTTGTTCTTTTAGTTTTATGCTTTTTCAATTTAGTTTATGCACATTATTTCTATTTTGTTTTACTTAGTTTTTATGCAAATTGGTTTAAAAAGTGTTAGTTGCAATCAATTTGGATTTTAATCTTTATAATTTGTGATTCTATCT
This sequence comes from Durio zibethinus, assembly GCF_047325235.1. Taxonomy (NCBI): domain Eukaryota; kingdom Viridiplantae; phylum Streptophyta; class Magnoliopsida; order Malvales; family Malvaceae; genus Durio; species Durio zibethinus. The sequence continues at coordinate 9,796,749 of NC_143185.1, forward strand.
TTAAGTCCTATTTAATTCATGCAGTTCATGTTCTATTTTGTTTAAGTTCATTCAATTACATGTTTAAGTCATCTGTAAGCATTCATTTTACATTGTTAGGGCTAGATTTAAGTTTAATTATCACATGCTTGTATGGTTTGCATGATTTAGGCTTAAATTGATATAGTTACAATTTGGGTTTTATTGTTTTTATTTCAGTTATCTCTGATTTCTTTTTTAGGGTAATAATTAGTTAATTCTTTATTTAATTAATCTTGTTTCACTTTGGTTTAGTACTTATTGATTACGGTTTGCATGAATTGCATTAGATTAGGATTTATATAATTTTGGTTTTGCGTATTTAGTTGATTTAATTTTTGTTTAAGTTTAATTTGATTTAATTGCATGTTAATAAAGTTACTTGCATGGTTTATAGTTAATTAAGGTTTTAGTTTGCATGGTTTGCATGTTAGTTCATTAGGGTTTATATTTGGCATTGCATATTTGATTCTTATAAGTTTTTGTTTTAGTTCTTTTGATTCGTATTGCTTGTTTTCTTGCATTATTACTTTTGGTTTATTCTATTTATAGTTAATTGGATTTCAATTCCGATATCTAGCTTTAATTGATTTCGGTTTTGATTATTTAATTAGAATGGTTTTTGTTTGCATATCTTTAGTTATTTATAACTAGTTTAGTTTATTTTGGTATTGATTCATAATATTACATGTTTTTAGGTTTTTATTTGATTAATTTTCATATTTTTTAATTGATTTTTCTAAATATAAGTCTAAGAGCATACAATTTTGGTGCTTGAATTTTCTATTTTTCACTCATCGGGTGAACGATACTCTACTTATCATTATATTTCTTGTACGATTCTATGCGCTTGTATATCATCAATCAGCTTACACATTGAAGACAATGTGTTCTTTAAGCTTGGGGGTTTAGAAAAAGTGCTCTAAATTTTTGCAAAATTTTTTAAATTTCCCTTGAGTTTTGCCTTGACATTGAGTTTGACTTGTTGTAGCTTGAATCATTAGTATGCTTTCTTTGATTAGTTCTTCATAAAACCAATGATAGGTAGAGATTAAGAATGAATATACTTTAAGAAAAGATTGAATATTGTTTGAAATATGAGATGCTTACATTTAATGACTTTTTGAGTATAAGTTTTCATTTGTGAATTAATACTTTGATCATTGAATTGCATTTTTATCTAGTGATTGATTATGTGAGCATGAAATTTTTTTTTCATTGGTTTTTGAAATTGTGTTTCATGTTCTAGAATTTTTTTGATTATCTCTCGAGTTGAAATATTAGAGGACACATGATTAGCAAAATGATATTGGCTATCTTTGGATCAATTGAACCTTTTCAAACTAAACTTTATATAATTTTTTCATAGTCACCCCATTTGAGCCAAATGATATCTTTGTTTGTTATGAAACCACATTATAAGCCTAAGCCTTTGATTTGATATTTCTTATCTTTTTGGTCTTTTACCTATGTGCATCGGGACATTCATGTATCAGTTTGAGCTATGCATTATTAGAGAGGAAGGATGGAGCTTGGAAAAATGAAAAAAATAAAAAAAGTCAAACCATGAAAAAAGAAAAGAAAAAAAATAATAAAGTAGTGAAAAACAAATAAAGGAAGAAAATAAAAAGAAAGTGAGCAAAAGCAAAGTTTAGAGGTGATTCTTTAGACAAATTTTACCTTTCTTACTTTAAGAGCTCAACATTGAATTAGACAAAATAATGCATTGTTAGGGTATTTGAGCTTAAAATGATTTTTTTCATATTTTGACCCTAGTCTTACATTACAAGCTTATAAAGTTTTAGATGATCCTTAGTCATGTGTTTATATACATTAGTAGAGATAGATATGATAAGCAAACATATGAAACTTATGCACACATTATTAATCTTTGTTCTTGAATTTTCTTGTTTTGCATAACATTACTAGATTACATGTAAGGATCTGTGAGAGGTATTGCTTGCACTTGGAACCATAGTTAGGAATGAGCATAGCATAGGTTGATTCTTGTATATTAGCACATTTGCATGATTTTGCTTTAGTTATATTCATTAATGAATCCATAAGGCATTAATGATGAATGAAGCATTGGAAGTTAGTAATGATTCTTGCTTAATCTTGTTTTGCTTAAGGACAAGCAAAGGCTTAAGTTTAAAGCTTTGATTGCACTAAAATTTGGCATTTTCTTACCTCATTTTAGTGCAATTTCTTTTGAATATTGGCTTAATCCTTGAGAATTTTGGAAAAATACTTCTAAATGCATAAATGTTAAACGTGTAGGTAAAGCTATGGAAAATGAGGAATTCTAAAGATTTTGATTCATTATGGAGGATTCTTGGTGCTAAAAGAGAAAAAAAAGCCAAAACTAGTATGCTTGTGCTACATTGACAATCTACGGGAGTTCTTTGTAACCCTTTCTTCTATGATTTTCGTAGCATAATTTACTTTAACGAAACCTTATTTTAAGTCTTAATTCTCATATCTCTCATTTAGAAATATTATTTTTAGCTCATTAGTATATTATTATCTTTGTGATATTTTTACAAGTGTTTGAAAGGTAATAGATGCATTAATGTAGTTAGAAGCTAATTCTGAATTTGTAATTTTTCAGAATTTTTTTCAAGGTTTATAATGCATAATTTGTACATTTAATGGTCTAAATTTTGGTAGCTAAATGACAAAACCAATTGTTATAATTGGCACCAAAAGGGGAAAGCATAATTTCAATCTTAACCATTGGAAGCATTGTCATATGATCAAGTCATTGTGGCACCAATTGTGAAGACTCAAAGAGGATCAATTGGAGTTACTGACCTAGCCATTTGAAGGGATCTAATTGGTCATAATGTTGACTTCTTATAGTTGATTGGATTATACAAATAAGGTTTAAAGTAAAGGGCAAGTTAAAATAAGAAATCAAGAGAGCAAACGAGTCATAAAAGGGAGAGAAAGAAGGATCTAAAAGGATGGCAGTTCCCATTTACCTATAAATAAGGGACAGTGGCTAATCGTAAGGCACTTTTAGATAGAGTTTATATTTTTAGTTTTAAATTTCTTCACTTCATTTTCTTGCTTTTCAAATAAGGCTGTTTGGCAACCAATTTGCTTTACTTTTTATGAAAATTTAACTTTCTTTCATCAATTTTCAATGTACTTTCATATTTTCTCAATGAAATTTCAAGAATCATTTGCTTTTGCCTTCAATTTCCATTGATTTTACGCGATCATCAATGTTGTTTGGCAGTTTTGGTTTTTGACCTCATTGCAATGTTTTGATTAGATTTTAATGAAATCTAGCTTGTTTTGAGTCATTTTTTTCTTAGATTTCTCACTCATAGATCTTTAAATCTGTAAAAAATCTCGTTCAAATTCTTATAGCACTTTAAAATATAATGTTTTTACATGCTAAAATAGTGTTAGTTTTAAAATTTTTGATGGATTTTAGTACTTTTAATATTATTTTCATGATTTTAGGATTTAAGGCTTGTGGACTTGATTTTTATGCAATTCATGCATGAAGGTGCATATTCAGCCATGCAATGCAAGGTGGCAATCAAACCTTATAGCTTGCCATCATCCATCTATACGGGAATGCAAGTGTTTGAATTGTATAAGAACCTTTCCATCACCCTTGACATTCTACCACACCTATCTCAAGGAAAATTTCATGCAATTTCAAGACCCTTTGGACTCTATCCATTTACGACTAATTCCAAATTAAGAAGAGATAAAGCTTTCATGTGCCAATTTGAAAAATTCTAAGCTACCAGGGACACTATGGGATTTGGCTAATAAAGTTTGAAATGCACCATGACTCTTTTGCTTAGTTTTGAAGAATTTCATTTGAGGAAGGAGTTTATTATTTTGAATTTCAAGAGTTTAGATAACAACCAACTACTTAGTCTTGTAAATTTTACCTTGGCCAAACCAAAAGTGGAGATTTGATCAAGATTGCATCAAGCAAAGATGAAATGGTCAATATCTCTTCTTCAAGACCCCATTCGATCAATAAAGATTTTGGCGTCGCTATCGAGGATTATAAAGATGTTTTCAATATCAATAAGGATTTCCTAAACTGTTGTAATCTAAACATTTTTTACTTTTATTTGCTATTATCCTTCTTTGATCTTTTTTTATTTACATACGTAGATCTAAAAGTGTGGATCTAGCTTTAACAGATCAAGAAATTGAAAGGACTTTTAGGCGAAGAAAGAAGGAGCAATTTGTACCACCTGCACCTACACTAATGACAAATGCAAACAATGAAGCTCAAAGAACATTGAAGGATTATGCAGTCCCTATTACTAATGGTTTCCAACAATCCATTCGAAAGCCAACCATTCAAGTGAACAAATTTGACATCAAAGTTTCAATAATCCAAAATGTCCAAACTTTTGTATAGTTTAGAGGGCTATTAAGCGATGACCCTAACCTTCATCTTTTTAATTTTCTTGAATTATGTGATATATTGAAATATAATGGTGTTTCTGATGATGCTATTCAACTAAGATTTTTTCCTTTTTCTCTTAAGAACAAGGCAGAGAGTTGGTTATCTTCATTACTATCAGGCTCTATTACAACTTGGGATGACTTGGTACAAAAATTTTTTATAAAGTTTTTTCCACTAACCAAGATAGTTAAGTTGAAAAATGAGATCACCATATTCTTGCAAGCAGATAATGAAAACTTGTATGGTGCATGGACAAATTCAAGGAGTTGTTAAGAAAGTGCTTACACTACGGTTTACCCTAATGGCTGCAAATCCAATCTTTTACATTGGTCTTACACCATTTATGAGAGCAACATTAGACTTAGCTACTGGAAAGGTAATCATAAGCAAAATTACTGAGGAGGGCCATGAGCTGATTGAGAAGATGACTACCAATAACTACCAATGGGGCATGGAGAGAAAGGTAAGTAAGAAGTCTGTTGGTCTGTTTGAAATTGATGCAATCACTTCTATAAATTCCTAGTTAGCCGCCCTCACAAAAAAGGTAGAGGCTTTAAAATCCCAATCTCAAACCAACCCTTTTAATGCAATCTAGAACCCATTTGTTTCATGTGATATTTATGGTGACAAGTGTCAATTTAGAGTATAACTAGTCCAATTCATCCAATAATCCAAGTCCACCTATAACCCATACAATAATTCCTATAACTCAGGTTGGTGTAACCACTCCAATTTTTCTTAGAATCAACTTAACCTCCAATCCATGAACCAAACTAACAACTTCTGCCCTAATCCACAATGCCTTAACCTACTCGAAGAAAAGAAACCTAGTTTGAGGAAATGTTGACTCAGTTGATGCAAACCAATAATGCTAATATTCAAAGTCAAGCTGCATCGATCAAAAATCTTAAAAACCAAATAAGTCAACCCACCCAAGTTATAGCCAACTAACCTGTAAGAACCCTACAAAGTAACGTCAAATCCAACCTTAAAAGATAAGGCAAGAAAGTTTGTAATGCTATCTATTCAATTAGAGATGATGGGATGGATGAATCTGATGATGATGACATAATGGATGAGCCTGTAGTGGTAAATCTCTCTAGTTGAGGTAAATTTCATTAGGAGAGTGGACATCTTGGAAGATGAAGAACTATTGAGATATGAAAGAGAGATTTTGAAAGGTTTTGAACTTATGGCACTTGAAGCCCCTGAGAGCATTACACCATATAAGAAAGAAGATGAAAAAAATTCTGAGATGGATTATAAGGAGGATCCTGAGGAATGCATTGAGGATTTGTTGAATAAAGAACAATGCTTATGCAAGTTGGGAGAACACTATTAGCAAGCATCCAACCTGAACCTAAAGAGGTAGTTTAAGATGAGAAAGTTCAAGATGAAGTATAAGAAAGGCCAAGGTCGATCGTAAAAATGTCTACTTGTAGACAATGTTTTGATGTAAGACCACCTAACCAAAAAGCTATTCTTAAAGAGCTATTTAAAGAGTTGAAGGATGCCACATTTGTGGAAGACTACAGTCCTGAACTTAAAAGACTCATCCATAAAAAACTATAGAGTTTTACTATTTCTTGTAGAGTTGGACATTTAAATTTTGATGAAGCTCTTTATGATCTTAGATCTGGCATAAACCTAATGCCTTTAAATATTTTCATGAAGCTAAGATATGGTGAGTTGAAGCTTGTAAAATATAATTTTAAATTTGTTAACCAATCTACCAAGAAGCCATAAGGAATGATAGAAAATGTGTTGGTAAAAGTTAGTAAGTATGCATTCCCTATGGACTTTGTTGTGTTAGACATGAAGGATGATGAAGCTTCATTATTATTAGGTAAACCTTTCTTTTTGAATACCAAAGCCCTAATTGATGTGTATAACTGTAATATTATCCTAAAATTTAAAGATAAGAAAATGCAATTTATAATTGGTTAGTATGGTATGCTTAAGGATAAAGATGATGCACATGCAATAGCAAAAATGAAGGAACAGAAAAACCTTAGGGAGTCTAACTTAGTGGCTAAACCTTCTGATCCTTTGACACAAGATCATTTGGCAATCCCCAGCTCTAGGATGGCCAAACCTATGATGAACTCAAACTCAATTTATGTTATCCTAGCTAGGAGAGCATGTACAACTTGTAATCCCAATTTAGTTTATGTGATTCTTTAGAGAATGAAGCAACAGAGCAAACTCCCTCCTAAAAGGACAAGATGATTTTGTTAGATTTAAGGATGGTCAAGCTTGACCAAAATTAGCATTGTTTGGAAGACAACCCAAGTTTTACTTTAGTGGTTTATGATTTCTTTAATTTTATTAAGACAGATGTGTTTTGTTAGGAATGAAGTGAAGCAAAGAAGATATCTCATGCAAGTGAAGATTCGACCTTAAGCAAAATTTTGGGGAGTATTCCTTTTCCTTTGTTTTTTTATTTTAATACATTGTTCAACTCAAGTGTGAAGAGGGGGAATGGAAACTCTTTTATGCTAAATTTTTTTTTTTGAAATCTTGACCAAATATTTGCTTTCAATCCAAATTGACAAGCTAGATTTCATTACTTTTCAAAATTGACTTAAGGATGATATGAATTTTAATTATGATCATGGTGAAACTTGAAACTTTTTTTCTTTTATATGAGTTTTGTGCATATGCTTTATTCTCTTTACATGAAATGCTATGATTTTTGTGAAAATTTTTTAAGATGTTGATTTGCATGAAATTTGAGAATTTTAATATAACTCTAGAATTCACCTACTTAACCTTCGAGGTAAAATCCTAGGCTATATTTGACTTAAGAGATGATCTAGGTATTCGTTGGACCATTAAGCTTTTCAATCCCACATTTTAAAGATGCATCCTTAATACCTCTATTTTGAGCCTTTTACATTAATCCTTTTCTTTGTTTATTTAGTCACATAATAAGCCTAATAAGCATTTTTTTTTCATTATTATCCCTTTTTTTGTTTTCACTTAACCCAATTAAGCTTACTCATACAATAAGGAAATTTTTATGTATTTGGGAGGAAGGAAGGCACAAAGAATGAAAAGAAAAAAAAAAACAGCAAAAGTAAAGGCAAAGCCAATAAAGCTAAAAATGGCTAAATGAAAAAAAAAAATGCTGTGAATAAAAAAATGAAGTGATGCCTGAAGTAGTCCAAGTTTCAAAACTTAAAGTCTTCAATTCTAAAGTCTAAGAAATTTAAAACGAAAAAAAGTAAGATTAGGGTTTATGAACCTAAAATTTTTTTTTCCTACTGTATTCCAAGCCTTACATTAGAAGCCAAAAAAAAATTTTGGATCTTAAATCAAGTATGTAAGTCTAACATTAGTGGAAAAGGAAAGGGAAAGTGAATATATGAAGTTTATTCTGTCTTTAAATTGAAATGTGATGAAATATTTTACATTTTTTTTGCTTGAGTTATATGCATGGATTAAGGATTGAGTAAGTTCATATATATAAAAAGCATAAGATATTGAGAGCTGTTATTTGAAAGAATTTCTTGTGGATCTATGTTTATAGTTAAACTTTATATTATACAACAGTGCATGAATTGAAATTTATGTAATTTTTGACTTCGTGAATATGTCTGATGATTTTTAATTATGTTGGTTTGAGGATTTTGCTTGAAGACAAATAAAGATTCAAATGTAGGAGTATGATAGCACCTTCAAATATAGTGTTTTTACTTGCTGAAATTGGTGCTAAAGTTTAAATTTTTGATGGATTTTGGTACATTTAATGTTATTTTCATGATTCTAGGATTTAAGACTTGTGGACTTGATTTTCATGAAATCCATGCATAAAAATGCATATGCGGCAATACAATGCAAGTAGGCAACCAAACCTTATAGCTTCCCATCATCCATCCATGTAGTAAAACAAGTGTTTGAATTGCACAAAGACATTTCCATCACCTTTCACATTCAGCCACACCTATCCTAATGAAATTGCAAAAATATAGTGTTTTTACATGCTAAAATTGGTGTTAAATTTTAAATCTTTGATGGATTTTGGTACATTTAATGTTATTTTCATGATTTTAGGATTTAAGACTTGTGGACTCAATTTTCATGAAATCCATTTATGAAGGTGCATATTCGGCCATGCAATACAAGGTGGCAACCAAACCCTATAGCTTCCTATCATCCATCAATGCAGGAAAGCAAGTGTTTGAATTGTACAAAGACACTTCCATCACCATTCACATTTAGCCACACCTATTTCAAGAAAGTTTTCATGCAATTTCAAGACCATTGGGACTCTTTCCATGTGTTGCTATTTCAATTTTAAAAAGAGATAAAGCTTCTATGCACCAATTTGAAGAATTCTAAGCTACCAAGGACACTATGGGATTTGGCCATGAGAGTTTAAAGTGCAACATGAATTTTTTACTTAGTTTTGAAGAATTCAATTTGAAAAAGGACTTCATCTTTTTAAACTTCAAGAGTTTAGATAACAAGCAACTACTTAGTCTTGTAAATTTTACCATAGTCAAACAAAGAGTGGAGATTTAACCAAGATTGCATCAAGCAAAGATCAAATGGCCAAAATCTCTTCTTTAAGATCCCATTCAGCCAAGCACTCTTCTTTAAGATCCTATTCAGCCAAGCACTCTCAAGAAGTAAGAGTCCACACTTTTCATGCAACTTCGAAGATAAAAATAGGCTTATCCTTTAGTATTTCAATCAAATTCAAACTTAGTAACCCTATTTCCTCCCTTGGCCAAATATTTCTATATAAATAAGGAGGCAATTCACTTGTATCACACATCCTTCACTTCTCATCTCATCTTTTTTCTCTTCTTTAGCCTTTCTATTTTAGTTTTTCTTTAGTTTTCTTTAAGGTATTGGCTTAGGTGATAGCTCTGCCAATAACCAAAATTGTTTCTTTGATTCTTTTCTTCAATACAAGTAGTGTTTATTTTCAAATATCTATTTTCCTTAAAAGCATTCTTTTTTTTATGAAGTTTTGATGTCCTTTTTTTTTGCTCTACAAGGTGCGACAACCTTTCATTCTTTCTCTATAAATTTCAACAATCACTCTCTCTTGCTCTCTAAGTTTTTAATGCTCTATAGTTTTAAGTTTTCTTTTTATGCAATCTTTGATTACACCTATTTTTTTTATGCACATTAGTATTTGGTCAACCTTTAGATTCCTATTATCTTTAATATTTTTAAGCATTTATTTTTTTAGATCTTGTTTGCCTACTATATTTAGCTTACCAAGTGACAATTGGTGAAGTTAAGATCGAAGCCTATATAGCTTTTAATCTTTCTTTTCTTTGTTCTGCAACCAATCCTAAATTTTCATTTGTTTAGATAAAAGAGCTTGGGATTTCACCTTTGGTACTTGAAAGCTACCTAACATTACAATTTATAATCCTTTGAGAAATGATACTTGAATACTTTCACTTTATTACTTGATTTGTGTGCTTGCAAATATTGCAAAAATAGGCAATCAAATTCTATTTATAGAATTTCAGAAAAATCTCCAAAGTTTCTATTAAACTCGATAGAGTTGGATCTTGAATGAGTGATAGCATATCAAGGGATTTCTCTAATTCTTGGCATTTTTTTTTGCAATTTCTACACTTTACACTCTTTAATTCTTATTTGATTGCATTTAAATTCATGTTTTTTTACATGTTGTTTGGATGATTTTCTATTTAAAAGTTTTGTTTTTCTTGTTTTTGCATTCTATTGAAATTATGGTTCAATGAGCTAGAATTTTCTTTGTTTGATGCAATTCCTTTGTTGATTTTGGTTATAAACTTGTAGATCTAGGTTATGTTAGCTCAATTTGAGTTCATTCTTTCTAGATAGTTGTAGATCTAATTTTTTTTATCAAGAATTGTTAGTTTCTAGATTCACTTGCAACTTTTGATTTTCAAGCTTTTGATCAATTCTTGCAATTTTCTTTCATTACTAGCACTTCAATTCTGATTTTACTTTAAATCATTAATTGTTTTTGCAATTCAAGTTTGAGTTCATTCAATTTGATGCAATTTAGATCGGTTTGAATGTTCTTCCTTGGATCTTGCATTTTTAGCACTTCAATTTCATTTTAATTTTGTTTGGATCTTTATTCACATTATACTTTGAGTAATTTTCAATTTGTTTAGTTAATTTCTAAAAAATTTTCTAGAAGTTTTCTTGTTGAAAGTTAGAAGTTAGTTGAGTTAGTTTTCGGTTATAGTTAGTTATTTTAGTTTATGCTTTCAATGTACTATTTTACTTGTTAGTTAAACTTGTTATTTTCAATTCTTATATTAGAGATGCATTTTAATTCATGTTAATGCGATTGAGCCAACTTTAGATAGGGTTTGGGGATAATAGGTACTTAATCTAGGAATCTCTCCAACTAATTATCATAGGAAAAACATCTAGACTTTTATAGTCTCTATTATTACTTGAACAGACTGTGCACTTGCAAAATTTCAATAAAAAAAAAACTAGAGATGAAGAAGAAAGGTCATTTAGAGGAGCTGAATCAAATTTGTGGGGGTAATAGGATTTTAAAGGTCATAAATCTATTGCCACTAAGAGTTCATCCATCACATGAAGGACCCTCTCACCCCTAGTATGGGCATTTTCTTTAATTTGTTTTTTACCCATTGCTAGCATTGGATTCAACCAATAGGTAACTCAGCTATAATCTCTTCTTGCAATAATAAAAGGGACCTCATCAGTTGAAGGAACTTTTACCTTACCCTAGTTTTACTAGCCTTTCCTAAAACTCTATCTTCAAGTTAGACAAGTCTAAACCAAAAGATATAGTTAAAAGTTTGAATATGTACCGATGTAGTTAGAAGGAAAGAAGAAGGTAGGGCAAAGAAAGCTAAAAAAAGACTTAAAATCATTAAAGAACAAGTAGGCACAAAAGTAAAAAAGTAAGAAGAATACTAGGAAGTGTGAAAAAGGAAAGGTCTTAGGTAAGCTTTAAATAGTCAAATTATAGATCCGATAAGCGATCCAAATTAAGCCACATCATTATACACAAACCAAGGATGATGTTTTGGCTTCTTCGTTCAAATTCAACAAATTGCCTAAAATTTTTATTTCTCGCCAAAATTCCTTTTTTCCTCATTAAATGCTAATCCAATAAATTAAGAACCAACTTGTTCAAAAGTCGTTAAGTGTTATGTTTTTCAAAGCATGTAAGCAACATAAATGAGAGTTTCAGGTCAGGATATCAACACCACCTAAGCATAGAGTTTGTAAGAATCACATTAGGACTATCATAAAGATGGCTTATTTACCTTAATTACAAAAACTTTGAAAAATTTGAAGGGAATTATGTATCATTATCAAAGTTAAAGCAATGAAATTTGAAAAAATTTTAATCCCCTCAAGCCAAGTTCAATCAATAAGATTATACGAACAACAAATATATATAAAAGCATGCATAGTTTCAACTAAAGTGTTACCTTGAATGCTAAAAAACTTTTGGTTTAATTTGGTGATCTTCCAAATAGATTCCAAACCAAAAAGCTATCCAAGTGTTCAACCTCTAATGGTGATCCACACGAACTCTTGTGAAAGAATCTTCTCTCAGGCTTGGTGAACTAAAACCACATTATAACCAGTAAGTGTTTTCAAGACCTCTTATATTTTCTTATGGGAAACTTTTTTTTTTTATTACTTGATTACTTGATTGATATAAGAAAAGGTAACTTGATGTTTTTTTAATAGGGAAAGCATTCGACCATGTTAGATTTAATACTGGGAATACAAATTTTAACAATTAACCTTATGTTAGCCAAATGTGTCAAACAGGAAAAACTCTTTCTCTTGTTTTTTCTTTATTTCCTCTATTTTTTGTAATACCAAAATCAAATTAAATCTAACTTAATTTGTTCTAGTTTTAATATTTCACAATTATCTTATTGTGTGTGATCTATTAGGTTTTTTAGTATGTTAGCAATAAACACAAGTATTGTAAACCTTAGTATTTGGCTATGGATGAAACAAACTTTGTCTTCATCACCAATTCTCCAATTAGCCAATATTAAGTTTGTAGATCATGATCAATGTTAGCTTTATTGCCATGACCCCTAATTGCTATAAAAAAGTCAATATGGCTTAACAACCTATCTATGAATGGTCGTTGTATATAATTAATATCATTTCATCATATAGTATATTGGTTTGAATATTGAGTATAGTTTAGTGTCTACTCAATCTTGTTCAACCATGTTTAGTTTTGTCCTTAACATTAACTCACAAAAAATCTTTAGAATGATTCTAAAATCTTATTTCACTTTGGCTAAAGATTTCTCAAGTTAATTCAATCAAGAATAGTTAAGATACTCTTTTGACCACACAAGGTGATGAATCTTATTTTGATTACTTCATGCATCTTCATTTGCCTCATGTTATACCTAACAATACTCGGCTGGAGCATTCATGGTTAGAATCATAAGTAAAGTCAAAGTATAACATTCATCATATAAGATCATAAGCTATTTCAAGCCAAATGATCATTTATACAACCATCACATAAAAATGTAGCTATGGATATTATGTGAACTACCATATAATATTCTTAGATTGGGTTATGTTTAGTGAACTTGTTCTTGTAACAAGCAACCACATGTTAACTCAAGTTTACTTGTACTTCAAAATTTGAGATCGGTTGCTTACTTCATAAGTAAGAGTATAACAATGTACTAGTCTCAATAGCTTTTGTCAATGTCCTTTTATTAATAAAGCATTAACTAAGAACAATTTTGGAACATATTCCTATTATGCAATAATAATCTCATAATTACAATCTCATTGTAATTTCCTTGTAAAACTTTATTTATATTTTGAGGACTTTATCGTATAAGCGTCAACAATGAAATTTATGTGTACAAGCTCAACAACCTAGAAAAAAGATCTTTTATAAGATATCAAATATCAAAGTACTACAAATATGATAATATCTTGGCCAAAATATGATTCGACTTGAAGGGTAAATACTTACAATTTCCCACTTAAACTGAAGTGAATTTTTCATGTATCTAGTACGTATAATACTTCTGTTGGAACATAGCTTTAGTAAGAAGATCAGCAATGTTATCCTTTGTGGGTAATCGTTCAATTTTAATATCACCTCTAGAAACAAAGTTTCTAATGAGATTATATCGCCTTAATACATGTTTGGATCTTTGATGAGACTTTAGTTTCTTGGCTTAAGCAATAGCTCCATTGTTGTCATAATAGACTATTATCAGATCAATAATGCTAGGAATAACGTTTAGTTCAATTACAAACTTCTTGATCCAAACATTTTTTTTTATAACCTCACATGTAAAGATGTATTTGGCTTAGTTGCAAAGTTTACGGTTGTACTCTGGAACTTTTTCAACTCATTACTCCACCATTCAGAGTAAAAACATAGTTACTTTATCATCCTTGTCGAATTGAAAGCTTGCATTATAATAGCCCTCAACAAGGAATTTGGCTCCACCATAAACAAGAAATATATCTTTAGTTCTTCTAAGTATTTAAAGATTGTTTTTAGTACCTTTTAGTGACATTCACCTAGATTTGTTTGATATCTACTTACTATGCTTAAAGCAAATGAGATATCAGGCCTTGTGCATATCATTTTATACTTAATGGATCTAATTGTCAAAGCATGTGAAATTTTATTCATACTATATTTCTCAATTTGTGTCATAGGACTCATGTCCTTAAAAAGATTTATGCCATGTGACATTGGCGAGAATCCCCTTTGGATCATTTGATGCTAAACCTTTTTAACATTTTTTCTATTTATCCAAATTGTTAGAGACTAAGCAACCACTTTGATCTATCTTTATATAGCACTATGAAAACAATTGCATTCCCATTTGTCTTCTTGTATACACACGGTTCATATACATTTTTTATGAATCCAAATTCTATAACTACTTCGTCAAAACATTTATTCCAATTCATTGATCCTTGCTTAAGTTCATAGATAGGCCTTTGAAGCTTACACACAATGTTGGCATTCTTTTTGGATTCAAAACCTTTGGGTCGTGCCATCTACTCATCTTACAAATTCCCATTAAAGAATGCCATTTTGACATCTATCTGCCATATCTCATAGTCGCGAGATACAATGATAGCAAGCAAAATCCTAATGGATTTTAACATGGCTACTGGTGAAAAAGCATCATCAAAATCAACCCATTGTTTTTATTATAACCTTTTACAACTAGCTTGGTTTAGTACATTTGTAAACTGCCATTCATGTCGATTTTCTTCTTGATAATCCACTTGCACACTACTGGTTTTATCCCTTCAGGTGGTTTTATCAAAGTCCATACTTGGTTTACATACATGGATTTCATTTCGGATTTCATGGCCTTATGCCATTTCTCAAAATCAATGTCCAACAATATTTCTTGATAAGTATTAGGATCATCATCTATGATCAACTCAACTTTGTTCACGAGAAATCCATATCTCTTAGGAGCTTGGCAAGTCTTACTTAGCTCTGCAGTTCTTGTGTACTTTGAGCTTTTGGCTATGTATCTGATGCCTTAGCCACTAGTTCAAGTTCCATCCTTGTGTCGTTTATGTTTCTTGAACTTTTTCAAGTTCTATTTTACTTCCACTATTATCTTTTTTCAAAAAGATAGCATGTTTAGACACAAACACCTTTTATTCTTCAGAGTTGTAGAAATAATATCCAATAGTTTCTTTTGGATATCCCACAAATTTACACATAACAAATCTAGCTCCAAGCTTGTCAGCTTGTGCATGCTTCACATAAGCATCACATCCCCAAATCCTTATATGTGACAAGTTAGGTTTTTGACCTTTCCACATCTAATATGGTGTCTTATCAACGAATTTAGATGGAACTATATTTAGAAGATAAGTAGTTGTTTTAAGTACATAACCTTAAAAGCATATAGGAAAATTTGAATTGCTCATCATGCATCGAACCATGTTTAACAAAGTTCTATTTCTCCTTTAAGAAACTCCATTGTGTTATGTTGTTCCAAGTGGAGTCCATTTTGAAAGAATCTCATTCTCTTATAGATAATCTAGAAAATCATGGCTTAATTATTCACCACCTTGATCAGATTTAAGTATCATGGTACTTTTACCAATTTTCTTTTTGGCCTCCATTTTAAATTCTTTGAACTTTTAAAAGGATTTAGACTTGTGTTTCATTAAATATGCTTAATGATATCTTGTATAATTATCAGTGAATGCTATGAAATAAGAGTATCCTCCTCTAACATTTATGTTCATTGGGCCACATACATCCAAATGTATTAGTCTTAAAACCATACTAGCTCTTTCTCTTTTACTAATAAAAGGTGATTTGGTCATCTTTCCAAGCAAATATGATTCACATGTTCCATATGATTTATAATTAAAAAGATCAAAGTATCCTTGTATATGTAACTTTGTTATTCTTGTTTCATTGACATGATCGAGCCTCAATGCCATAAGTAAGATTGATTCGATTTATCTAGTTTAGCCTTCTTGACATTTATATTGAGAATATTATTGTTTAATCTAAAAACATATAAGCCATTATTATACATTCCCATGCTATAAAACATATCATTTAAATAAAAGGAATAAT
Source organism: Durio zibethinus (assembly GCF_047325235.1). Taxonomy (NCBI): domain Eukaryota; kingdom Viridiplantae; phylum Streptophyta; class Magnoliopsida; order Malvales; family Malvaceae; genus Durio; species Durio zibethinus. Next base: position 9,812,807 of record NC_143185.1, read on the forward strand.
AGTTGCCTTTAATACTAAATAAGTATCCATTGTTCATACTTAAATAAGAAACTAAAGTGAAGTTTTGAGTTATGACGAGAGCATAATAACAATCCTTTACTTCTAAAACTAAACTAGAAGGTAAAGGAAAATAATAAGTCCTCACGGCACAGATAACTACACTTACGCCATTTCTAACATGCAATAACATCTCTCTTCTCTTTAGACATCTATTTTTTTTTAGTCCCTGAATATCATTACATAAGTGAAAATCATCTTTGATATCCAATACCTAAGAAGATGTGTCAATAAGAGATAGATTGATCTCAATCATAAACATGTCTGAAGTAAAAGTCTCTTTAGACTTCATCTCTTTCAAACTTGCCAAGTAGATCATGCAATTCCTCTTTCAATGACCTTTTTCACCACAATGGTGACTTGTACCATTATCCCTCTTGATGTTGCTACTAGGCTTGATAGCCTTGTTTACATCCCTTTTCTTATCAATTTTATTACTTTTTTTCCTATTGGTCAACCTTTTTTAACTTTAGATGAAGAAACTAAAAGAGCCTTAGGCTTTTGATTCTTAATGGACTTTTGGCAGTGTCAAATATATTCATCAATTATGGTAATGTTACTTCCATCTTATGCATATCGAAGTTCGTTACAAATTGTGAAAAGCTATTAGGAAAAAATGATAAGATCAAGTCAACACTTAATTCATGATCCATCACAAATCCCAATTGTCAAGTTTCTCAATCTAATTGATCATCTTGAGACAATACACTTTGACAAAAGTGCTCTCAAACATAACTATTCGAAATAATTGCTTAAAGGTCTCAAACCTCTTAGTCTGCCTTTGTTTGTCAAACAACTTTTTAAGGTGCAAAATGATTGTCGAAGCATCTATATTCTTATGTTGTCTTTGTAACTCAGGGGTCATGCTAGCCACCATGATACATGCGGTTTGATCAGCATGGTCTTTATAGGTTTCATAAACCTATCGCACTACATCATCAGCACTAGCATCTAGTTCTAATGGAACCTGTTCATCAAAAACATAAAACATTTTTTCTTGCCTTAGGACAAGCTTTAAATTGTGGTACCAATCATTGAAGTTAGGATCCCGTGAGCTTGTTAGCATCAAGTATGATATGAAACAACAAGTTATTACTCATTTTTGCAACCTCTAAAATATGAGCAAGTATTAGTCATATTGTTCAATACCAATATAGATAAGGTCTAAATCTAATTATTGGATGCTTTCATTATTTTAATCAAATCAATAACCCTTACTATCAATTAAAAAAAAATCATATTTTTCTAGTAGGCTAGGATCCCATTTAGTTTACTATAACCTTAAGGTTTATCTTAACAAGCCATGATAAGTAAATTAGGTAAATAACTTGCTTATCAATCACATCCCTATATGACTTCTAGATAAATTTGATGACAACTCCTTGTCTACTCATATCTTATGTGATTCACTCAATTATTACCTCTATCATTATACGATCATGTTTTTCACATTTAGATAATACAATGATAGTTAAGTAAAACCCATTAACCATAACACAACCGTATTTTGAATAATGAATGCCTTTAGTTTTGTCTTAACAAGCCTCATTATTAGAAAGTTTAGTTGTTTATGTTAATGGAAGGCATCAAAACTTAATATTTTTCATGACGAATTTTTTATTCATCATAGATCTCATGAAGCACGTATATCAATTCATCATATACCCAATACATGTAATCTTATCATACATCTCACAATTATATATGGCATTTATCACATATAAATTATAACATGTATAATAATAAATCAATATAGCATATATGGTATTTATCTTATAACTAACATGCATACTACAACATTCATCATGTTTTGTTCAAATTCATGATCTTGCACATTTATTCATTGAATCAATATCAATATCATATATCAATTATCAATCCAACTCAATGTGATGCAAGGCATTGACATGTTTAGCTAGCATGGCCAAATATGTCTAACTATTATCTTAGAACATATAATTTGCAATCATAATTTTTTAAATAATTAAGGAATTATAATTTTACTTGAATTTTAATGTAGCATGGTCAACATTGCTCTAAACCATTTAGGAATGTCAATCAATTAAAATCAAGCCAAATTACATGCATTGAGATTTTCCTAATCCAATTAGGTATTGTAATGAAATAGTTTCTTGTTAATTAGAACTTTTAAACAATTTAGAAATTCCAATTCAATTTAGATTTTAAATGAAATCTTCTTTCTCAAACCCAAACTATTTAAGAATCCAAATTCAATAAGAAATAACACCAATCTAGGGCTTAGTCGAGAACCCATCCAAGAAGGAAAGCAAGTTGATGTTAGGATAGTTTTTACGAAACTATGTAGTTTAGGCCATCTTTTACTTTGCTGCCCCCACTAGCCACCATCCAAGAGTTCTAAACTCTTTCCTATGCTTTCTTATGCCTTTGGTCATGATTCTTAAATCACAAGTAACAATGACTTTGACTTTTATAAAAATAGTCCACTAAACTCAGTAATCAAGAAAGTAAATTTTGAAATCTTAGTGAATACGTTTCCTAAGTTCTCAATATTGATTACCATGTAGATTTTCATTAAGATCTTAGTAAGCAAATTTTTAAAGTCTTTTAACTTTTAAGAATACCAGCTGCATCAAGAAAACCAATTACCATAATTATATTAGGGTTACCATGCATCATATTCATATTTTACATGCCCAATCGCCATTGGCAAAATTTTGGGCTGAACTTGCCCTCAACATTTAAATTATACAATGATTATCAATATGTCTATTTTTCATATGTTAAAATTTCATAGCCAAATATTATCCCTAGAGTGAGAAACAATTTTCGTAATATCACTATAGTAGAATTTTCTTGATATGGGGAAATTGCAAACAAAAGATTCATTGAGCATGCAAATGATGTCCATAAATCATAAAATTTAATCTCAATCATCCTAAAACATCATGCTTTGATATCAATGAAAATAATACATAAAAAATTAATTTTTTTGCCTCTACATCACAATAATAGATTGTAATCAAAACAGTTTTGATATAATGAACAACCAAACAAAATTTTAATTTATATAATCTATATTGACAAGGCTCTAATAGCACTTAAAGGGAATTATATATCATTATTAGAGTTAAAGTAGTGGAATTTTAAAAAATTTTAATTTCCTAAAGCCAAGATTAATCAATAAGAGTATACAAACAACATATGTATACAAGCATGCATAGTTTCGGCTAAAAAGTGTACCTTGGAAGCAAAAAATCCATTGGTTCAATTTGGTGATCTTCCAAATAGATTCCAAGCCAAAAAGCTGCTAAGTGTTTAGCCTCTAATGGTGATCTACACAAACTCTTGTAAAAAACCCTTATCTAAAGTTTGGTGAACTCAAAATCATATTATAGCTAGTAAGTGTTTTCAAGACCTCTTTTATTTTCTTAAGTGAAATTTCTTTTTCTTATTTCTTGATTACTTGGTTGATGCCAAAAAGGGTGGCTTGATGTTCTTTTTATAAGGGAAACATTTGGCCACATTAAGTTCAATACTTGGAATATAAATTTTCACAATTAATCATATGCTAGCTGAATGTACCAAATAAGAGAAACTCTCTCTTGTATTTTTATTTCCTTTTTTTTGGTTATACTAAGGCCATGTGGTCAACAAAAAAATCAATATCCTTAGTAGTAAAAATAAAATCTTACATTATCATAAATCAATAAATTCATGTTAGCAAAATTAATGAAGCAAATTTAAATTTCTTATCAAACTAAAATTTACAACCTTAAAAGGTAATAGAAGAATTCAATTTTATCAAATTATTGTACAAGACTAAATCCATATTTTGAAAAGAAACAAATTGTGCAATTTGATCAACTTTAAACAAAACTAGAAAAATACCTATGTGTTGTTGAGGATTAAATTTCTTTTATTTTTTCAACACTAATTATCATATTTGTTTCAAAATCTTTTAATAAAAATAAAAAAAGATGAAAAATAAAAAAATGGAAATGACACATGGTATCTTAATTGGCCTTTTTTCATAATATTAAATAATATATTTGTTAACATAATATATAAATATAAAATTAAATAAATAATTACAATATAATCAAATATACATAGTTAAGCCAAGACAGAATGCCATAAACATACCTCTAATTTGATTTGATTTTCGAGAAAAATCTTAATTTGATTTAAAATAAAAAAAAAGGCATGTATCAAATTTGAATGAATTAAAACCTATTAGATACTGGTTGTTTTGTTATCTATTTCTTCATTGATATTTCTTTTTAAAAAAATATATTTGTTGATTTCTTTTACTATAAATTATATGATTTAAAAATAAAAAATAAAAAATCGAAAAGGCAAAAAAGCTTAATTAAGTGGCATGTGTACACATCTGTTGGCTTTTTTCAATAAAATTATCTAATAAAAATATAAAGGAAGGAAAAAATTAAAAAATACAAAAAAAAAATAAAATGAAAGAAAATCGAGTTGATACATGGCATTAGCAATAATATGTTTTCCCTAATATCCATTTCTTTAAAATTTAACAAATTAAAAAAAATAACTCTTTAATCAATAATATCAAATAAGCTTCAAATAAAAATGTTAAAATATTAAAAAAATAAAAATAAATAAAAATGATAAAAATAAAAAATTAAGAAAACAATGAATGAAATGACTAAAAACATTACATACATTTGCTATCAAGTTAGCAAGACGAAAAAGAATTTAAAATTTTTTAAAAAAATTATTAAATATATTAAAATTAACAATAATACAAAAATTAAAAATATTGATAGACTTTTAATATCAAGTGAATTTCATTAAAAAAAACAAATTTTAAATTTTGAAAAAAAAATATGTAAAATGGGGTCCATATTTGAGAAGTAAAATTTAAAAAAAAATATTTATTAAATATAAAAATATTTTAAAAAAATTAAAAAATAAAAATAAATCATCCATATTATTAATTTTTTAGAGAATTGAGGCTTATCTACATTATCAAAGCTTTTTCTTTCCCTTTTTCATTTTTTAAAAATTTTTAAATTTTTTTTTTTAATTTGGTTGATGTTTGATGCATCACATTTTGAGTGAAAAGTTTGAGAAATTGATGGAAAAGAGATGGATGTGATTGGTAGGTAAATTTGATAAAGAATGAAAACTGACAATAAAAGATGGAAAAAAAAAAGGAAAAATGGTGAAAATCTTCACGTGAACTTTTTTTTCCATTTTTGTTTTTTGTCTTTATTTTTTATATATACATATATATATATATTTTTTTAAATTTGTTTCTTACCAAATACCTAACCTGCCAAATACCAAACCATTACTGCATTTACTAAAAATGTATGCTATTCTCACATCAATTTTTTTTTCCTTTTCTTTTCTTTACTTCTCTTACCAATACCTAACCCATCTTTAAATCGTGTCTTACCTACTTTTACCTTTCCATGCACGTTTTTATTTATTTTCTCTCATTATTCTCATTTTTGCCTAAAAAAACCCAACCCCTATTTGGTTTTCCAATTGCTGCAACCAATATTGCTATATGCTATTATTCCTTCCTTATTTCTTTTTTTTTTCTTCTTTTATCAATGTCAATTAAAATTTTTAGTCCCTTAGTTTTTTTCAATTTTTCCCTACAACAAATTTAAGAAACTAAGTTAGACTTTTCAAATTATTTTCTTTCGAAAATTGCCTACTCAAAATCCATTATTTGATCTTACCCAACTTTTCCTTTTTTTGGGTTTTGATTCAATTTTTTGTCAAATTTTGTTTTTTTTTTCCTTAGATTAAAGCATACAACAATAAGAAAAATACATAAAAATTTTTTGGGTAGTGGGTATTCGTTTAGGGATTTCGGGCTCAGTGAAATTTTATGGGCTATGTATCTGTAAGTTGATTTCTAGGTAATGTTTAAAGGATGGCTACTAAATTTTTGTTACCTCTATGTGTTTTTGAGTGGTTGGTGGTAATGAGAGTAGGCTGTCAAGCCGGTTAGAATGGTGGTTGCTAATTGCAATAAGAATTTTCCCACTAATATTTTCCTTAATAAATCAAAGTCGATTGTTGGGTTTTTATATTTATCTTTTTTTTTTATTTTGGGTCCTCCATATCTAATTGATTTCTAAACTATGCTATTAAATTTGATGATTTTTTAAAGTTTTGATTAGGGAATATGTGCCACATACAATAGATTATTAAAGCTTGGGTTATTTTAAAGAGTTTTTTTTTTTTTATTTAGAGATTTTAAGCTACAACTTTTTATCTAATAATTAAAGAAAATTGATTTTTTGTATCTTTTTAGGTGTTAAAGTGAGCTTGAGATAAGGTTCCCTGATTTTTATGTCAGATTTTCTTAATTTTTTTGTGAATTTTTTGTTTGCATTTCAAACTTGTTTGCCTAAAAAAGAAAATTAATTTGTTTCTAATATGTCTTAGAAAAATATCTTAAATCTTAATGTATTTAAATCATATTTTTTGTATGAAAATTGAAAAGTTTTAAATATTTCCTCGCAACATTCTCTTCATTTTATTTCTCATTTATGTTGTTGTGGGTTATGATATTATATCAGAGTTTATTAAGAGGTTATGTTATTAGATGTTAAGAAAAAATGATTTTAGTTCTTATGTAAGATATATTATCTTTCTAATAGAGATATTGTGAAACAAATCTAAATTTTAAAACTTTAACTTTAGCTTAAATTGTGAGCTTTCCCATATCAGAAGATTATCACTACAGAAGAAACAAACTAAAGAAAAAAGGTTACCAAAAAAGTGTAGGACTTATAAGGAAATGAAGAATCAACTTGGATGAATATCCCCAAACATTCTCTTGGCATCGATTGGATCAAACTTTAAAGTGTTAAGAAAGCATTGTAATTTGTCATTGTGTATGTTGATTCTAAGGTACAAAATTGAATTAGCATGAAAAAATTGGCAAAATAACAAGCAATAGAATGTACAAACATTTATTTAAATATATTAATGATTGAAAAAATATTATGTTTATTAAAACATCTTTCTGACTTAAATATGACTTCACTTACCTTACTGCATTTACATTACAATTTAGAACCAAAAGTTCCATGGTATTACACCTTTGACATTATGCTTTATGCCAATTAAGTATTTACTTAAGTGACTATGATCTTATACAAATGCTTTTCCTTCAGCAAATGTTGGTCCCTCATAATATGGGTTCATCACTATACAATTTAATTTAATCCCCAAAGTTGATTGTCACATTGCACGATCCAATTTATATCATCAATAGCCTTATAGTACCTTTTTTTTGGTTAAATTGTATGATGTTTGTAATCTTTAATTGTTTAGGTAAGGTTTCTTTCAATATGAGTTCTTTTATTCAATGGTTTTTTTTTTTTTTTTTATGTTGTGTGGTTTGGCTTGAATGTGCTTTTTTTTTTAATTATTATTATTAGTTTGGAGTTTGGAAAGTATTGTTGTTTTGTGACATGAGGTTCAATTTTAAGTTTCTTCGTTTTTTTTTTTTAGATTTATAATGTTTTATTCTTTCTTTTAAATTTGATTTCGTTTTATTCAAGCAAGTATACAATGACTTTTGTCAAGTTTGTGAAAATGGTGAAAGCAAACTCAGCCCCTACCTCATTCCTTGCATATCATTACAATTTTGTGAATTTTGAGCAGAATTAGAAAGAATGAAGTTTTATTAGATTTGATTCTATCATTAAAAGACTTACTCTGCTTACTAACTTTTGCTAGAAATCTTCAATTACATTTTACATTTTCATCTTTTATTATAGATGTCAATGGCATCTTGGTCAATATTGGTAAGCTTAGCAATACTTATGTACGAGTGAACTTAAAAAAAGTTATAAAGAGAATTCTACTTACTCAAATTTCTTAGTATATGTTTGTCTTAATTTCCTACTACATTGTTTCCTTTTTACTGTATAATATTTTTCTTTATCTAAAGAAACACAATAATTTTCTTTCTAAAACAAATCATTTCTTTTACAAGAAACATAGCTTGAATATCACTTTATGGGGAGAATATGTACACTCTATGGGGAGAATATGTACACTCTATGGGAAGAATATGTACACTTGCTGCTAGAAGATCAATTTGTTGGTAACCAAAACAAAGAGTCATCTTTTTTATAGTTATGACAATTGTTAAATTTATGGGTAAAAATTCTCACTATAAAGTAACTTATTATAAAAAAATTTCAATTATTTCTATAGTTTTTAATCAAACTTATTAAGCCAGCTGGTTTCCATTATTATTTCCTTTTCTTTGTTATGGATGTATTAAGACAACTTTCACTTGGTACATGTTCAACTTTTAAGATTGTAATTAATTCAAATCTTCTAACAGTTTTTGAAATAAAGGTTAAGTAAATATTAAAAGAATCATATCTTATTTTTTTTCTTGAATAAATTTAAACTAATGAAACAAGATTTTATGATTTTCATATTATTAGCTTTGGTTTGAAGAGTTTGGTAATCAATTTACTTAAAACTAGGATTGTTGATGGCTTCCCAACTAATTAATTTGGATTGTTTTTTTGGCTTTTGTGTACTTAATCTATGGATTTTTTGGGCCAATTTGTGGAATTTAAGAATGTGATTTCATATGTTTCTTCTTTTTTTTTTCTGGTTTTAGCCATATTTGCATCTAAAATTTGAATTATAGTGTTTTGGTAAAGTTCGATGATATTTGTTGACACATTTTTTTTATAAGATATTTGAATACCTTAAGCTTAGAATGTTGCAAAATGCTTTTTGTTTGTTAAGGATAAAATGACATAAAAAAGTGTTATGTATATGATGTAAAGTGTTTTGGCAAAGCCCGTAGTTGGATGTGTATGGATCTTTATGACTTTACAACTCCATATTACATTACTTGGGATTATTATTTGTTATGATTTTATAAAGAATTTATTATTTGCATTACTTGGGATTTGTAGAAAAAGAGGGTAGAAATAAGGGAAGTCGAAAAAATACAAATTCTACTATGGCTTTGAACTCTCAATATCCAGGTAATTACTTTGGTTTTTTTCTATTTTTGTATTTATTTTTTTAATTTTTTGGAGTGTTTTAGAATCTATGTATTACTTGGTTTTAGTTAAAGGTGTTTAACTTTTTAATTTCTTTGAGTTTTGTGGAATATTTCACTTTCAAGGTATTGTTTGGTTTAAGCTAAAAGTGATTAAACTTTGAATTCTTTTTATTCATTTTAGTTTCTATGGCCTCTTATAGAGACATGAAAGTGATTAATTTGGGTTTTTTTTATGCTTTTTCTATACTTAATTTGTGAAATTTAGGAGTGTGATTTCATATGTTTTTCTCTTGGTTGTAGCCATATATTTTCTTAAAATTTGAGTTACAATATTTTAGTAAAGTTAGAGTACAATTGTTGATATATTTTTTAATATAAGATATTTGCATAACTTAATGCCAAAATGATGTAAAATGTTTCCTATGGGTGGTAGCTGACTTGATTAAGTTGTCAAAAATAAAATTATGTAAAAATGATATGTGATAGTATGTGATTGTTTAAGTTAACCAAACCTATAATTGGATCTATATGGATCTTTATGTCTTTGCAACTCTGTATGGTATTACTTTGGATTATTATTTTTTCTCAAGAGCATACACTTGAAATCAAGCAGTGGGAAGAAAAAGATGAGTATGAATATGTAAGTTTCCATTCTCTATTACTTTGACTTAGAAAATGACATCTCAATTAAACAATCGCACTTAAATAGATTTCTAAAGAAACGTTTGATTTACGAAATCATAGATTTTGAAAAAAAGTATGATTCCCAAGAAAGTGTGATTCTCGAGGTTTTTTTCTATTTTCAGGACATCTTGTATTTAGACTCACTCGTTTGGTTGGAAAAAATCCATATATATTAAATTTTGAATAATTACTATAATCGTTTTGGCATATATGATGGTAACTTAAATAACCACATTTAATTAATTGAATGAGGTTATTCAAGGCATTATTTGATTAAAAACACCTTGAATAATCACTTACAAAAATTGAAGAGAATTATTTAAGGTGTTTCTGGCTTAAAATGTCTTAACTAATTTTCTTCAATTTTTTTTACAAATTATTCTAGGCATTTTTGCTAGAAAACGATTTAAATAATCCTATCATAAAAATTAAAGGGGATTATTGAAGGTTTTTGGTTAAAAATACCTTGAATATTTCCCTTGAATTTTATGATGGGATTATTCAAGGTGTTTTTAGCCAAAAATCGCATTGAATAATCCCTTGCAAAAAATTAATTAGGGATATTGAAGGTTTTTATGACCAAATATGCCTTCAATAATCCTTTTCGATTTTTATTAGGGAACTATTCAAGGTATTTTTGCCCAAAAAATACCTTGAATAATCCTTATAAAAAAATTGAATGAGGTTTTTCTAGGCATTTCTAACAAAAAATATTTTGAATAATCCTTTTCAATTTTTATGAGAGGATTATTTAAGATGTTTTTTATCAGAAAATGTCTTGAATAATCCCTTACAAAAAATTAAATGGGGTTATTCAAGGTATTTCTAGCCAAAAACATCTTGAATCTTTCCCTTTTTTTTATTATTCAAGGCATTTTTGGCTAGAAAATGCCTTGAATAATTTCTTACAAAAAATTGAGTGGGGTTATATAAGATGTTTCTAGCCAAAAACGCATTGAATAATCCTTTTTAATTTTTATATGGGGATTATTCAAATATTTTTTACCTTAATTTTTATGAGGAAATTATTCAAGGCATTTTTGGGGATTATTCAAGGCATTTTCGGCCTCAATTTTTATAAAAGGATTATTCAATGTATTTTTGCCTAGAAAATGCCTTGAATAATCCCTTACAAAAAATTGAATAGGATTATTCAAGGCATTTCTAATAAAAAAATGCCTTAAATAACTTTTTACAATTCAAGAATCATTTAAGGCTTTTTTTTTTTGGTAAAACACCTTTAGTAATCATTTTTTAAATTCATTCCATTTTCTTGAACTTTGAAAACCCAAACAGTTAATACAGTGAACAATAAAAAACTGCATTGCAACCAACCTTTAAACCATTAACCCCTAAATAATGATCGTTTAAGGTGTTTCTTCAACCCAAAATTTATTTGAATGATGATTATTGAAGGCATTTTTGAGGAAAATGCCTTAAATGATCATCATTGAAGGTGTTTTTAAAGAAAATGCCTTAAATGATCAACATTTAAGGTGTTTTTTTAGAAGAAAACACCTTAAATAATGATCATTTAAGGTGTTTCTTCAACCTAAAATTTATTTGAATGATGATTTATTGAAGGCGTTTTTCATGCTAAACGTCATATATGAATTAAATTTTTTATTAGTAGAAACCTAAAATTGCCTTGCAGTTATTTTTAGACATGTTTTTCAAAATGGTAACAGCTATTTCACAATTTTTTAGTTAGGTCAAATTTGAAAATAAACCTACTTTTCTTCCCAGGATTCTAGAATACCATAAGGAGATGTGGGTTTTTTATTCTGGGACTTTGGATATTGTTGAGAATCTGTTAGTTTTTCCCTGAATCAGATTACCTTAAATCAAACATTGGAATTAAATACCCAACGATAAGATTTTGAGAAAAAAATGTGTAGATTCTTTTGAACCAAACGCCCCATAAGAAATATCCATGATTTTTAAATTAGTTTAAACAACATCCCAACCTTTACATGTTTGTGTTAGCAACGATATAGATGCTCTTACTTCTTATTACCAATACATGCTCAATTGGCAGAACTATGCTGTTTTACTTGATTTGTTATTAAACTTGGGTGATTTTTGTTAGGTTAAAAGCCTCCAATCCAATCATACCAGCGGAAGTGAAATCAAATAATAAATCAAATACATAAGAGACAACAATTTAACGTGATTTGATCCAACTGACCTACATCCACGGATGAGAAAAAAGATCCACTAGTTGTAGAGAATTACAAACATACATCAAATCATTAACCTCACTCAACAATCAATACTCATAAGACACTCCCAATCTCCTCTAGTCTTATGGAGTATTCTCAACCCAAACAAATACAAACCCAAACCTTTGTGCACTTTTTCAACATAACCAAACACATACCCATATGCTCCCATACATCATACCTATGTGGACCCTTTCAGTCTCCTCTAGTCCACTCACAAACAAACATACACACTCATAAGACGTAGAGCCTGAATACTCCTATGAGGTGTCTATCTCACAAAACCCTACAACTTTCTTACATCTTTTTCTCATACTTAACCCTGTAGAGATTTCATATATTTATAACCATATAAACTTACCCATTAAGAATCCTTCTTCTCTAAGCATTCTTCTCCTGTAAGTCAAACTTGCCTATTAAGAATCCTTTTCCTTTTAGAATTCTTCTCTTGCATGTCAAATTTACCTATTAAGAATCCTCTTTCTCTTAGAATTCTTTTTTTACAAGTCTTTTTGTCCATCAAATAATATCAACAAATCTCTAACAAATCTCAAACAAATCTCTTATAGGATTTGAGTCATTATTCCCAATAATCTCCACCTTGACTCAAATTCCATCAATCATCTGTTTTCATGCTAGACATGTTTGACTCCACCTGTAATGAAAGTATTCTCTTCTCTTGTATCTTCACGCTTCATACAAACTGATCTTTAATCTTCAAAACTTGAACTCGAACTTTTCTCTTGAATCGAGTTTTTCTAAGCTTACTTCTTCTCATGTCTTAAACCAAGCTCTTCTTATATCTCGAACTGTCAACTATTCTCATATCTCGAACCATCGACTTTTCTCACATCTTGAACATTTGACTCTTCCCACATTTCAAACTTTTAGCTCTGATACTACTTATTGGGAAATACCACAGCTCTGATACCATTTATTGAGGAATACCGCAGCTTTGATACCATTTATTGAGAAACACCACAGCTCTGATACCATTTATTGGGCTAAAAGTCTCCAATCCAATTATATCAACAGAAGTGAAATCAAACAATAAATTAAACACATAAGAGATAACAATTTAATTTGGTTCGATCCAACTGACTTACATCCACGGATGAGAAAAAAGATCCACTAATTGTAAAGAATTACAAACATACATCAAATCATCAACCTCACTTAACAATCAATACTCATAAGACACTCTCAATCTTTTCTAGTCTTATGAAGTATTCTCAATCCAAACAAATACAAACCTAAACCCTTGTGCACTCTTTCAATATAACCAAAAACATACTCATATGCTTCCATACATCATACCTATGTGGACCCTCTCAGTCTCCTCTAGTCCACTCACAAACAAACATACACACTCATAAAACGTAGAACCTCAATACTCTTATGGGGTGTCTATCCTACAAAATCTTACAATTCTCTTACATCTTTTTCTTATACCTAACCCTGTAGAGACTTCACATATTTATAACCATATAAACTTGCCCATTAAAAATCCTTCTTCTCTTAAAATTCTTCTTCTGTAAGTGAAACTTGCCTATTAAAAATTTTTTTTCTTTTAGAATTCTTCTCTTACAAGTCAAACTTATCTATTAAAAATCTTCTTTTTCTTAGAAATTTTCTTTTACAAGTCTTCTTGTCCATCAAGCAATATCTAACAAATCTCTAACAAATCCCAAACAAATCTCTTATGAGATTTGAGTCATTATTCCCAACAATCTCACATTGACTCAAATTTCATCAATCATCTATTTTCATGCTAGACATGTTTGACTCCACCTGCAATGAAAGTCTTCTCTTCTCTTGTATCTTCACACTTCATACAAACTGATCTTCAATCCTCAAAACTTGAATTCGAACTTTTCTCTTGAATCGAGTTTCTCTAAGCTTACTTCTTCCCATGTCTTAAACCAAGCTCTTCTTATATCTCGAACTGTCAACTCTTCTCATATCTCGAACCATCGACTCTTCTCACATCTTGAACATTTGACTCTTCCCACGTTTCAAACTTTTAGCTCTGATTTTACTTGTTGGGGAACCCCATAACTTTGATACCATTTGTTGAGGAACACCATAGCTCTGATACCATTTGTTGGGCTAAAAACCTCCAATCCAATCATACCAGCGAAAGCGAAATCAAATAATAAATCAAACACATAAGAGACAACAATTTAACGTGATTCGATTTAACTGACCTACATCCACGGATGAGAAAAAAGATACACTAGTTGTAGAGAATTACAAACATACATCAAATCATCAACCTTACTCAACAATCAATACTCATAAGACACTTTCAATCTCCTCTAGTCCTATAGAGTATTCTCAACCCAAACAAATACAAACCCAAACCCTTGTGCACTCTTTCAACATAACCAAACACATACCCATATGCTCCCATACATCATACCTATGTGGACCCTCTCAGTCTCATCTAGTCCACTCACAAACAAACATACACACCCATAAGACGTAGAGCCTGAATACTCATATGAGGTGTTTATCTCACAAAACCCTACAACTTTCTTACATCTTTTTCTCATACCTAACCATGTAGAGACTTCACATATTTATAACCATATAAACTTGCCCATTAAGAATCTCTCTTCTCTTAGAATTCTTCTCTTGTAAGTCAAACTTACCTATTAAGAATCCCTTTCCTTTTAGAATTCTTCTCTTGCAAGTCAAACTTACCTATTAAGAATCCTCTTTCTCTTAGAATTCTTCTTTTTCAAGTCTTCTTGTCCATCAAACAATATCTAACAAATCTCTAACAAATCTCAAACAAATCTCTTATGAGATTTGAGTCATTATTCCCAACAATTTTAACCCTTTTTTTAAAAAAACTTTTCATGACTTTCAAATGTAAATTCTCAAGCATGTGTAGTTGTTCCTCATTTAGGCATATGGATAGCTTAGGATTGTGATATTAATGTTGCTCAAATGTTAGAATAAATCTCACTTGTTTGGTTTGTCGAAAAATTTTATGATTTTAGGCTTTTAAGTATTTCTTTTGCCTTAAAATTTTTAAACTAAGTTATTTGCTCATTTAGGTATGTAGATAACTTAAATTTGATATATTAAACTTACTCAAATGTTAAAAAAGGTTATGATTTTTTTTTTCACTACCATTCTTAGTATTATTAGTTATTAAAACTCATTATTGTTTGGATAGCAAGAAGAATTTTTATTGATTGAGTTTGGTAAAATGACATTCTATATTTTTCCATTAATTATTTTTGTTCTTTTTTTTTTTTTTTTAATTTGATGTATAGTTGGACTATTCTTTTCTACATTTTTTATGACCTTCAAAGCAAAATTTTCAAGTATATCCGGTTATTCCTCATTTTCAAATATGTGTTATTTTTGTATTTTTTCTATTAATTTTTTTTTGTTGCTTAAGGGTAATTATTAATATCATGTAAATGGTTTTGGATCTTTCATGAAAAGATAAAAATTTTAGCGTATTGAGTTTCTGAATGCTTCAAATATAAAAATTATAGAATGACTTATTGTTAATGCAGTTATAATTCATTTTAATTGATTGAGACTCAATCTCAAAAAATAAAATTTGTTAAATTGATTTTGTTATTAGAAAGATAAATGGTTGTTGTCGTTGGTTATGAGTTTTTTGTATAAAATTTCATTATAATTGATTGTCATATAATTTTAAGGTTTATTTTTTTAACAAATATTTTTGTTATAGTAAGGAAAAATACTAAAAGACACTTCTATGTCTTACAACAAAGATTTTAAGTGTTGAAACACATAATGAGGATATACGACTTACCAAATTTATTAAACAATTGACAAATAATTTAAGAAGTTCTATAATAATTTACTTTTAAATATGTCGAGCCTAATTCATGTTTGCTATTCTATTTATCTTAACTTCAAACTAAAAATTTATATATATATATATTCTACAACTTATAATATTAGTATAGATAAATTATAAAAAATCATATAATTATTAAAAAAATATAAATCAACTTACATTCTTAACACATTTGGTATATATTACAAAAATTTTAAATATCAATATTTCTGATCCTGCAGCGTTGCGCGAGATAGATGGTAGTATGAAATAAATTTTTGTCACTGTGCATGACTAAAATTTATTAAAATTTATGTTATGATTTTACGGGCCATTAAAAGTTGTGCCCACCGGCCGTATTAGTGTACAACTCTACCACTCACTTTTTTTTTTTTTTTAATTTTCTTTTAATTTTTTTTTTACATAACAAAAGAAACGAAGGGCCTTCTCGACAGCGTTTTCTTCTTAAAAATGAAAGAAAAAAAAAGTAATAGTAAAATAAAATAAACTTTAAGCTCAGCCATAGGAGAAGGGAGAGTAGATTGTAAGTAACTTGACAAATCAAATTTTCTGTAGTCGCGAAATTAGGTTTAAGATTGATATGGAGCGGATTCCGGCTTTAATATCATTATTGGTGATGGTGATGGTGATAGAGATGGCAAGGACTTCGGCTGAGCAAGAAAATAAGTCATCTTCTGCAGGACTGTTTTGGTCAACGGCCAAAGAGGAAGGGGATCTGGTGCACAAGGCTGGACCTGCTGATGATTCCACCGCCGCCGTCGATAACGCTGACGGTGGATTTTCTTCTCTCGATGGGATGTTGCAGTGGGCCATAGGTTTGATGAGTGGCTTCCATATCTCTAACACTTTGTCTATTAAAGAAAAAATTGTTTTTCGGATCTTATTCTATTCGACAATGAATCAGGTCATTCTGATTCGGCTAAACTAAAGGAAACCGCGCAAGATGTTCAACGTCTCTCTCCCTCGGAGCTCAACCAGCGCCAGTTGGAAATAAAGGTTTTTTTTTTTTGTTTTTTTTTCTAGTTTTACTACCCTTTTGCTAATTATTTGACTTACTGTGATGCTAATTTTATTGACATAACTAACTTTTTATGGTTTGAAAGGAATCAGCTGAGTCAAAAATGTCTTTTAAGTTGTACTACAAAATGAGTTCATCTGCTATTCTTGCCTGATGTTATCACATCTGCCATTTATATGGATGATCAATTTATAATCTATAATAAGATTTCTATACGTGAAAACATATTTTGGATATTAAACTACATCAATTTTTATTTTATGTCTAAATAGTTGTTTCATAATCTTTATTTCCCAAATATATATATATATATATATATATATATATAAATTGAGTTAATGTTCAACTGGTTTCTAAGTTACATATGAATCCACCCAAAAATTGGATTTTTATCTGTTCCAAACTCACAAGATTCCTAATTTTATTATTACCTAATCACTTATAAGTTTGAAAAAATTAAAAGTTTTACTTCTTAGTACTTCACAATTTCTACTTTCTTAAAATCATGTGTTAATGGCACAATTTGCTATGTGCAAGGCATGACAATGTATTACTTTCTTAAAACCAGCAATAGCTTTATCCTTTTGGGCACCTTCTACCTTGTTTCATTGCAGCTGCTTGCAGTTTATACATCTATTTTGCTTCTTTGTGATATCTGACATAGTGACCCCTGCATTATTGTTGCACAGGAACTTGTGGCAAAGTTAAAAATGCCATCAGATGCACAGTTGATGCAAATTGCACTAGATGACTTGAATAATTCATCTTTGTCTATAGAAGATCGCCACCATGCTTTGCAAGAACTTTTGATACTTGTTGAGCCAATAGATAATGCAAATGGTAAGTGGTGGTTTTGCCCATAGCTGGATTAACTCAACTTGAACAATTGAAATCTATCCTTTCCTTTCCAAATTATTTCCATAATATCGGTTTATCTCTGAACATATGAATTATTGCCATGAGTATCTATTTGCGTTCAAATTTTACAAGGTTAAAGATATAGATTTTATCTTCTTATGACTGTTGTTTGCCTTCATCTCTTTACTTTGTTGCTGTTAATTTAACTTGAAATTTTCATTATTCGAACTTTTGTCAGTAAGATTTCACCCTTTTCTCGAAGATCATGTCTCTAACATTTACAATATTCTCACAAGAATTGCAATGTGGGCTTATTGTGGCTAATACTGTAAAATTATTGAGCTTTATCTAATTTTACTACATTAGTTTTTAATTTGTTTGGTCTTTCCTTTTGAAATTTTGATGTACTATGGTAGTAGAAATAGTTGAAAAAATACAAATAATGATCGAGACCAGAATAACAGCAAATTGATGTAAATTGAAGTTGGAACAAGAAATCTAGGTTTTAGAGTTGTAAAACCACTAATAGATAATAGTCCACTATAATATGGCAGCCTAATGTCTCTAAAAACTATTTATACTAGGGCTACAACTACTTTTAGTCTGAGCCCATGGATACACATAAGCCTCATCTAACCTAGCCATTCAAACTCTTTAAGCTTGTCACATTACCACTTGATAGAATAAAAAGATAACTACGAGTCATTAACTAGAGTAAAATAATAAACATGGGAACTAGATAATTGATTGAGATAAATTGTGGAATGCTCTTGCATCAATCTCCTCGGATTCACAGAAGGTCCCCTTGATTATTTAGAACATGGGTAGCTTTAGCATAGTTTTTTGGTTCAGTTCTTTTCAGTTCATCTTCTACAATCTAAGAATGCTTGCTAGCTAATTTACTTAACTCCGTAATATGGTTGAAATAATGATCAATTAAGTACTGAACTTTTAGTTCTTCAAAACTGGTAGCCGATTTGTTAGTCCCACTGTTCCTCAGAAAAGAGGAGTGAAAAAAATGTATCTGAATTCAAACTCAAGTTTGCATTTATCCAGCCATCAGAAAAGGACATCACCACCATAGATCGAATCACCAGTGTTAGATTGTTTTGCCTGTGAAATATTGTTATTAGTAGTCGCTGCACTTGCCCCAATGAATTTGGTTGGGTTGTGGCTAGCCTGCTTCCGTGCCCACGCTTTGACTGCCATCCTAGTTTACTGATGATATCTGACTTGTCAGTTGCCATGTTAGCGTCTGGAAGTCAGTGCCATGTCAGCAATCTTTTTATTTGTCCTTGCTTATTTTAGCTTTCTGAAACCATTATTGAGGTCCATTTTATGAGATTTAGCCTTTAAAGGTCAGGTTTTTCATGGCCGGTTTATGAAATCTTTTGTTTTAGGGAAGCAATAATCACTTTGGAACATATTCAATAGTTAGAAAATGACCTTCATAATTTCTATTTACAATTGGATGGCTTACTTTATTTGAGAGAAAGATATGGTGTTCAGAATCTTTCCTCTTGAGAATTTTATGAGTATCTTTTTCTCAAGAAAATATATATGCCATAGGGAAAAACTGTTGGAAGAATGGAAATCTTTTTTTGAGCAAGAGTTGCAAGAGAACAAGGTTTCATGGTCCAAATGTTATTCTTGTGATTTGCTGGAAAGTATCAATTAGAAGCTGGGAGTATTAATCAAAAAGTGTGAAGTTTTCATAGAGGAGATTCAAGAGGTTCAGGAAATTAAAGAACCAATTTTAGAACCCTTTTTTGACATCATTGAGGAAAAAAAAGGGAATGCGATTCTAGAATCAGTTGTTGACATCCTTGACAAAGACGAGACTGCCATTGTAGAGTCAGTGGCCTTGATCAACAAGTGCAACATCATCAACCACTTGAAGAAATTGAAGTACAACATAATTTTGAAATTGAAAAGGTTTAGAGCATAGAGGTTGAGCTTGAATGCTCACAAATTGAGTTTTTGGTCCAACCAAATAAGGAATTTAGTGAGTGGTATCAATGATAATCCTTCCGCTGGCTTTATATTTTTCTGATTATTGCGATTAAGCGCATTGTTGTTGATAATAATTCTTCCATTGACTTTAGTCTAAATATGCTAAAAATTGAGGTGCAAGTTCCTTTGTAGAAAATGTTTGTGCCACGTGAAGTTATTTGACACTCCCATTCATGGATCTTGCTGGAAATTTCTTCTGCTTGAATTTTTAAAACTTGAGGTTGAGTTCCTCCCAACTAGGGGAGAATGAAAATATGCTAGTAAGGGGTTTAGTTTTCTAGGAATTTATCTTACATCTTACAGGTTTGATTGTAATCTTTACATATGTTCAAGCTATTTTAGATTATTTAGTTTATTTTATATTAGTTTGTATTTTACTTCTTTTCAAAGTATTAGTGTTGTAGGGTTATATTTCGTATTTTGCATTTTATTAGGGTTTTTGGTTTAGCTATAAATACAGATGCTTTTTTTTTTCTTTTGAGTAACTTTTGGATGATGAATATATGAGATTTTGAGAAATTGAGTACTCTGTTTTTTCCTTCTATCATTTTTTGTGGTTTTGTTCCCCCTATTTCTTCTATTTCACTCCTGATTTCCTCCTAATTTCTTCCGCCAATCTCCAATTTTTCCTCTAGGTTTCTATATTTCTCTAATTCCCCTACTTGATCTACAACTATCTTTTACGCCTAAAGAGATGTGGCTCACATTGTTAAGTTTTTGCCTGTCAGATTTTTGTAAACTTGGTGGGCTTGCTGTGATTATACGGGAGCTTAATCACCCTGACCCAGATATAAGGAAAATTTCTGCATGGATACTTGGGAAAGCAAGTCAAAATAATCCATATGTTCAGAAGCAGGTACATCATCTTCCCCTTGGGCATTTGAGCAAGGTATATTCAACATCAACTAACTTGCAAAAATTTACGTGTCTTAGGTCCTGGAACTTGGGGCATTGGCAAAACTAATGGAAATGGTGAATTCTAGTTCCGCAGATGAAGCCACTAAAGCATTTTATGCTGTGTCAGCCTTGATCCGGAATAATGTGGCTGGTCAGCAATTGTTCTATGTGGAAGCTGGAGACAAGATGCTTCAGGTGATGTAAGAAAGAATTGAGCATTTGCTGTTGTTTTGTCCATCCCTGCAAATTGCAATTGACAATAATTTCTGTCTTTAGGACATATTGAGCAACCCCAGCGTGGATGCTAGGCTACGCAGGAAGGCTGTGTTTCTGGTTGGTGATCTGGCTGAGTGCCAGTTAGAAAATATAGATAAAGCTGAGATGCCATTTTTCAGCAATCATTTATTCTTGAAGTCTGTGGTTGATCTAACTGCATCAAATGACCTTGATCTCCAGGATAAGGTAGTTCTCTAGCCTCATTTTCATGTTTAATGGCCGCATACATGAGGAACTACTGATTGGATGGTGGGTATTGGACATATTTACAGGCGCTGGTTGCAATTAAGAATCTCCTGCAACTTAGAACAACTGAAGCTACTGTTTTCAAGGACTTTTGTAGACTGGATGATGCTTTGGAGAGGATGAAGAAGCAGCTGGAGGATTTGATGTTGGAGGAATATCACAGAGAATATGTTATAGATGTGGAAGGCCTTCGCAAAGAAGTGGAACTCATTTTTCAGGCAAAGTTGGGGAAAGTATGAGATTACTTCATTGGATCTTTAATTTAATTTGGTGAACTTTGGCTAAGGAGTTTATAATTAACAGGTGATAACGGTGCCAACATGACAGCATGTTTCGGCCTTACAAACGTAGCAGGATGTTTCATACTTCACCTCTTATCATGGAGCTGAACATGTCAATAGGAAGATGAGTTAGTTTTGTTGTATCCCTTGGCAAGAGAAAAGTTTGCTGATAAGGAAACTGGTAGGTGGGAAAAAGCAGTTTCTGGGATGATGCTTCCCAACTTTCAAGTAGGGTTGATAATTCATCGAATCCAATTCAATACATAGTATTATAAATTTTCAAAAGTTAATTCGAATTCAAATCAGTCAGTTCAGTATATTGGTTTTTTAAAAATTATTTATTGTTAATTTTTATTATTTTCATATTATTTTTAATATATTTAAATAAAATTAAATATAAAATAATTATTTGTATTTAAAAAATTAAAATTTCTATAAAAACTAAGAAAAATATAAATTGATTCAGTTTAGATATTTTCTAAATTTTTTTATATTTCATGATTCAAAAACAAAATCTAAATGGAATTGGAATATTTAATATTTAAATTGAAATTGAATCAAATAAGAGAAAAATCAAATTGAATTGAATTTTATAACTTTGAATTGATTTTTGAATTTTTGAAAATTTTTTTGACCCTGTCTAGGGGCATCCACCCTTTTAGAAAGTAATGTAGCAAAAATATTGTTGTCTTAATATATATATATATATATATATATATTATTTATATATTAAGACAACAACCTTTAATTAGGGTTGATAATGCATCAAATTCAATTCAATACATCGTATTATAAATTTTTAAAAATTAATTCGAATTCAAATAAGTTGGTTCAATTTATTGATTTTTTAAAAATTATTTATTTTTAAATTTTTTATTATTTTCATAATATTTTAAATATATTTAAATAAAATTAAATATAAAATAATTATTTATATTTAAAAAATTAAATATATATAAAAAATAATAAAAATATAATTTGTTTCAATTTGGATATTTTCTAAAATTTTTTGTATTTCATGATTCAAAAACTAATTTAAATGGAATTGAAATATTTAATATTTAGATTGAAACCGAATCAAATGAGAGAAAAATTAAATTGAATTGAACTTTATAATTTTAAACTGACTTTTGAATTTTTTTAACCTTATATATATATATATATATACATATATATTTATTTATTTAAACTAAGTGAATACTTACACATTGCTATACATTGTTATAGGTCAATATTATTTGTTTTGTCATTTTTATTTATTAGGTTTTTTTTTTGTAAAATTTATTTAATTAAAAAAATAAAATGTAAAAAAACTCAAATAGAGTAAGACATTGATATCTAAATTGACTTATTACCACAAAATAATCTTACACAAAAATTTTAAAAAGAAAAAGGGAGAAAAAGAAACTCAAAAGGTTTTCTATGGAGATCCCTATTAAGTTAAAAATATTAATATATTAAATTAAAGTATCAAATAATAACTTTATTAATATAATACATATATATAATTAAATTAAAAATAAAATAAATACTATATATAGCTTAAATAAGTCAAGGCAAAACACTCTAAACATGTTTTCACCTCAATTTCGTATCTTATAAAAAACTCAATCCTTTTTAACTCGATCTCAATTTAAAAAAATCATCCCCTATTGAATTGGAATGAATCATCAAATTCATATTGTTTTGACATCTTCATCAATCAACATCTTTTGTTACAAAAATTTTTAATTAAAAGTACAAAAAATTAAAAGAGAAAAAAGTCAAACGGAAGTGTTATATGAATATCTTCATTGACTTCATTTTTTAACAAAATTAGTTTAAAAGAATAGGCATTAAACAAGGACAAATTAGAAAACAAAATTTAAAAAAGGAAAAAGAAAAAATGAGTTTATTAAGGTATTATGTGGATATTCTAACTGAGTTTAAAATATTATTGTTTAAATTAAAGTATTGATAGTTTTATAATTTTGGTGCATTTGATGGTGAATTTTTACTTAATTCTCAAGAAAATGATGAAAATATACTTCTAATTAATAAGAATTCTCATGTTTAGGAAATTTTATCATTTTGGAGGAAAAGAAATGAATTTAGAAGATTTAGAAGCAATTTGATGCATTTCGGAGGTGTTTTGATCTCAATGGCTAAACATTATGCTAGAAGATTTAGTAGCCCAGTCTTACATTAAGCATGACATGAAGAGAAGAGGCTGCTTGGATGAGATTTTTTTTTTTTTAATTTTCTTGCACATTTTCCCTTTGCTTACTTACATTTCAAGTTCATTTTCAGTTCTTTAATTGTTCTTTACATTTTAATCTTATTCTTTACTTCAACCCAATGCGATTTTCATTCAAGTTCAAATGCTGTTTTTGATTTCTTGTTCTCAAGTACCAGCAATTTTTACATTTTCCTTATAATTTCTTCGTACAAAAATTTTGAGGTTTTACTCATTTTTTCTTGGCTCTTAGATCTAGATTTCCTTAAAATTTTGAGTTCAAATTCAATTTACATTGAGAGCACTATGAGTTTAGAAGTTGCGATTCCTCTGCTGGTCAGAAGTGGTGATCAGCTGCAGTTTGGTTGTAGATCCCGCTAGTTCGGTTGAATTTTGATCCATTTTCTCTTTTGTTTGCTCTTCAATCTTCAGTTTAGAGGTAGATATTCAATTGCTTTCTCTACATTTCATGCAATTTCTCTGTGATTTTTGAGTTTAAGTGTTGTTTGGTTCTGTTTTCTTTGTTTAGTGTTTTCGGTTTTGTTTAGTTTATTGAGCTTGTTATCTTAGTTTTTCAGCTGAATTTCTTTTATGATCTTGCAATTTGCATTCTATATTTCATGTTCTTAAGTTTCCTTTAGCTCAATTTCATTTTTCATGCACTTGATTTATGATTTCTTTTGTTGAAAATTTAAATTCTGTTTTAGATTTACTTTCGGTTAATACATGTTCCATTCGGTTTTGCTTATTTTCCTTGTTTCAGTTTTCATTGGTAATCAGGTCTAGATCATTTACATATTATTTCATTGATGCATTTAGAAATTAGGCCATTATATATTTGTTGCATTCAATTTAAGCTTCAGTTTTCTTGCCTTGCTTTTATTCAAATTTTATTTTTAGCTTAATCATGTCCGAATGCTCTATTAATTTTATGGTCATCTTCATTTTCCTTTGTTGTCCATTATATGCATTCTTAGTTTAGTTTTGTTTACTTCAGTTTAGTTCTTTAATTGTTTGCTTAGTTTCTTGCCTTAGATTAGTTTACTTTACTTGCATTTACTTGCAATGTATTCCTTACCTTAAGTTTGGTGTTAGATCACTCTCTTTAAATCATCAAGCTAAATAAAGTTGAGGTGTTGAATTTTGGTAACTAAACCTAGAGACAACTTAATCCTCGTGGGATGATACTACTATTACTTGGTAAGCATGTGCATTTATAGAAATTAGTCATCCGGTGTTAGATAATAACTTTATTAATTTAAAAAATGAAAAAAGAAAAAAATTACAAAAAAAATTAGAAAAAAAAGAGATCATTGATGTGTCAGGTCAATATTAAAATTGAATTTAAAAGGTTAATATATTAAATTAAGATATAAAATACATATATATAAATATAAAATTAAATACATAATAAAATATATACTTTTTATATATATCACGGGTGCCTTGTGGCAAAGCACTTAAGCCTGCTTTTGACTTATCTGTGCTTTCTATAAAAAAATCAACATTACTTGACTCAATAACGATTTTTTGATAAAAATATATATATCAAATTGAGACGAATAGAAAGTTATCGGATACTAATTGTTTTGTTATATTTATAAATTGGCTCATTTTGTTCTAAAATTAATCTAATTTAAAAAATACAAAAAAAAAAGAAAAAGAATATGAAAGAAAATAAAGAAATCGGGTGTTATGTGGACACCTCCATTAACATTATTTTTTTGTAAAATTTATCTAATAAAAAATAAATGAAAAAAAAAAAGAAACAACTTATCGAATCAAGTCAAATCAAAATCTATTAGATATGAATTATTTTACCATCTTTATTCATCGACTCTTTTTTTTCAAAATTTATGTAATTAAAAAAAATTAGGATGTCACGTGAATAATTTCATTAGGTTTTTTAACAAATTTATTTTAATTTTTAGAAATTAAAAAAAAAACTAAAAAATTTTTAAAAAAAGAAACATAAGGTGTCACGTCGACATCT
Source organism: Durio zibethinus (assembly GCF_047325235.1). Lineage (NCBI taxonomy): Eukaryota > Viridiplantae > Streptophyta > Magnoliopsida > Malvales > Malvaceae > Durio > Durio zibethinus. The sequence goes on from NC_143185.1 coordinate 9,838,439, forward strand.
TAAATGAAAGTCAAACAAAATTTAGAATTAGTAAAATGTTTATAATTGATGTATTATATTTTAATTATATATAAATAAAGTACTTTTATTAATATAAAAATATAAATATTGAATTGAATAAATAATTAAAAATATAATATTATATATATACTGGAGACAAGACACAAAATCCTAAACCTGTCTTTAACTCTACTACAATTTTTTAAAAGAAAAAATCTCAACCTATCTTGAATTTTAAAAAATTGATACATATTATTTCGAAAAAAAAAAAAGAAAACTATTGTATATAAGTTATTTTGCCATCTCTACATCTATTGATATTTTTCTTACAAAATTTATCTAATTTTAAAAAGTAAAAAAAAAAATTTAAAACAAAGTAAATGACAAGAAAAAAAGAAAAGAAAATGAAGAGAAATGTGGATGTCACATGAATTTAATTAATTAATGTATCAAATAATGATTTTATTAATATAATATATAAATATGAAATTAAATGAATAATAAAACATATATTTATATATACCTAGATGAGACAAAACACTTTAAACTCATACGTTAACCTCGATTTTTGAAAAAAAATCGATTCGAACTCAAATTAAAAAGAACACTCCTATTAGATCCAAAAGAATCAAAATGCATTAGATATGGATTATTTTCTCATATATATTTTTATTGGCATTTTTCTTCAAAAATTTATTTACCAGTTTCTTTTGGTACAATAATTATCTAATTGAAAAATAAGAAAAGTATAAGGAAATAAATGAAATAAGGTATCATGTGTACACATTCATTTGCATTTTTATAAAATTATCTAATTTTTAAAAAAATAAAAAAAGGAAAAAAAAAACTTCAAGAGGGAAGAAAAATGAAAATGATAAAATAAAAAAAAGTTGGGTTGCCACATGACATCTATAATGACAAGTTTTTTTTTTTTTTGAAAAGTCTATATTCTGAATTTTTAAAATAAAAAAAAAAAAGAAAAGACCCAAAAAGAAAAAAAAATGGATTTGACATCAATGCTTCTACCAATATTTTTTTCTTTAAAAATTATCAAAATTTAAAAGGAAAATAATGAAAAAAATATATTTTAAATAATAATTTCAACGGACCCCATATTTAAGAAATTTTAAAATTTTTAAGAATATTTATTAAATATTTAGAAAAAAAGAAAAACTAAATAAAAAATAAAAAAAAGTGAAAAAAGAATCAAATGACTTGACATGTGTTATATATTTTATGCAAGTGGATTTAAAAAAAATTAAGATCTAAATAATTATTAATTAAATACATAAAAATAGAAGAAATGAAAAAGTAAAAAAAAAAAAAAACATGTGGCAAAACTTTTATATGAAATGGGTCTCATAAAAAATAAAATAAAATAATATTTTTAAATATTAAAAAAAGAAAAAAGGAAAAAATATTGAAAAAGGTAAAGAAAAGAAAAAAAAAAGAAAAAAGAAATTTTTTTTTTACAAATTGATCCCAAACAAAAAAAAAAAAAAACTAAATTTAGTAAATATTAAAAAAAAGAAAAGAAAAAAACAATAGGTTGATGCGTGATGCAATACAACTGCAGGATTTATTTTAGGATTTTTAAACAAGGAGTGCCACATGTTACCATCATTTTTCCTTTTCATGGCTTTTTTCTACTATTTTATTTTCATTTTTTATATTTAATAATTTTTCATTTATCTTTTTTGGGAACCATTGGATGCCAATTTTGTTTTTTTCACATTTTTAATTTTTTAAAACTATTTCACAAGCATTTTTTTAGATTTTTATTTTTTTTTTTATATAGGATCAATTGATTGTAAAGGTATCCCACATTTTTTTTGTTTTTTTTTTTTACTTTTTCTATTTTTATATACTTAATAAATATTTTTGAAATTTCTAATTTTTGTAGAACTCACTTAATATGAAGGATATTTCATATGTCAAGCTATTTGTTTCCTTTTTCCTTTTTTTATTTTAACTATTTATTTTTTATTTTTTTACATTTTAATAATTTTGTCTTGGGCCCATTTTATATTAGTAATTAAAAATATATTTTTTCTTTTTTTTTAATTTGATAATTTAAAAAAAAATGACATTAATAGAGCTATTAATATTATATCTGTATTTATTTGTTTGGGTCTTTTCTTTTTAATTTGTTTTTTAGAATCCATTATATAAAATTTGCAAAAAAAATTTCTCATTATTAATGTCACATGGTAACTCAATTTCTTTCATTTTTATTTTTTGGCTTTGTTTTTTTTGTCTTTTTTAATTAGATCAATTTTTTTAAGCCAACGGATATATACACATGGCACCATATTTCATTTTTTCCTTTTGTAATTTTTTTATGTTTTTATGTTGTTAATTATATATATTTTACTATAAAAGAAACTAGTAAACAAATTTTTGAAAAAAATATCAATTGAGGTATGGATGATAAAATAACTTATCCAATGGGGTTTAATTTATCTGGATCCAATAAGTGTATTTTTCTTAATTTAGGGTAAGATCAAGTTCTTTTTCCAAAAATGAGGGTCAATTGTGAGTTTAGGATGTTTCGCCCCATGTAGACATATAAATGTATATTTTATTATTAATTTAATTTAATTATATATATGTATTATATTAATAAAATTATTATTTAATATTTTAATTTGATAATTCCACTTGTCATTCCTATTTGGTTTCTTTTTCTTTTCTTTTTTTTTCCTCCATATTTTTTATCTTTTTAAAAAGTTCTTTTTTACTTTTTTAATTAAACAAATTTTGTAGGAAAAAAGTCAATAGATGTAGTAATGACAAAACAATTTATATCCTATGGATTTCAATTTACCTCGATCCAATATGTGTAAATTTTTAAAAATTTGAGATCGAATAAGGTTTTTCCTTTATTAAAATAGAAGTCAACTAAAAAATGGGTTTAGGATCTTTCGTCTTGCCCCAAATATATATATAAATATATTTTTAATTATTTATTACATTTTATATTCATATATATATTTAGTATATTAGTCAAGTTATTATTGATTTTTTACCCTTTCATTCCCTATTGCGTCAACTACATGTTGATTTTTTACAATTTCATTCTCTATTACCTTAGCTACATCTTTCACTTTAGGTGCTATTAATAGCTTAGGAGCTAAAATAGCTTCATCTATACCATGTACTATATACACATCAGCTACACTTAGATCTACCATATACCTAATCATGTCAAGAGTGCTTTTATCATCATTTATTATCATTAGGCCATTAGCTAGTGTTTTTCTAGGTTTTAAATGCAATATCTCATTAATATTCATATACCCAGCCCCATTACAAATGTTTAACAACTCAAAGTAAGATATCTTATTAGCATCAACCGTCAATTCCTTTACTATCTCATTTATATACATTAGACTATGACCATTACCAACAAAAGCCCCATCATAGTGAAATCGTAGAATAAAATAATCAAAACTCATATTGCAAAACCAAAAAAAATTAAATTCTATTATAATAAACCCTAAATTCTAGCAACAACAGTTGATAAGTGCTATAAAAGTCATTTCTAGCAAAACTTTGTATTATAAGTGTTATAGGATACTTTAAATCCCTAACAATGAAAATTGTAGTTAGTTTAAGTATGCATGTCCCTTACGTTGTTATCTAATTTCTATTATAATCTTTTACTTTGTTATAAAATTTTTGTTATAAGCTTTTACTTTGTTATAACCATGTTATAACCAAGGGTCTTTCTTTGAAATGTAATTTTCTTTTACAATAGGTCTTTTATATGCACATCTTGGCTCAAAAGTTTAGTATGTTTTTCTTGTTTTATTTTGTTCTTAGAATTAGAATTTACATGGTTGACTTGATGCTGTTATTTGGTAATGTTTTTGATAAGATAATTTATAAAGTGGACTTGAGGTTGTGATCATGCTTATACTTAAGCTTGGTTATCTTTCTAGTGATTTTGTGGTTGGTTCTATGGCTATCCTTATCATAATTTTGTTCTTGAATTGCTATAGTTGACAATTATATTAGACTTGGCTAAACTTTTAGGAGATGCCATGAATGTTAGGTTTTTAGTGTATATTTTTGGAATCTTTTTGTTCAGGTAATGAGGTGGAAATTTAATTCCAACCTTTTGATACAACTTAATTATTAAACAAAATTTATGTTGTAAATGTTTTCAATCCTAAATTTAATCCTATTTATAATCCTAGCTGCCATGAATTGTTGGTTTTTTTTGTATGAAATAACATTTATTTTTTATTTTGATTAATTGGCTTCACTTATGCTATAAATTAAGACAATAATGATGGGTGATCACTTATGCTAGCACTAGTAGAGGCCTAAGTGATATGTAAGAATTAAAAGGCTACATAAACAATTATCTCTAAACAATAGAAAGCCTTAACTATAATTTCGAGCAATTAAGAATATCAGCAAAAAATCCTAACTATAATTTTGACCAATTAAGAATGGAAAACCCTCACTATTATTTCAAACAAATAAGAATAATAGCAGAAAACCTCAAATATAAATTTGGGCAATTAAGAACAATAGCAGAAAACCTTAACTATAAATTTGAGCAATTAAAAATAATAACAGAAAACCATAAATCAAAAAATGCTTAAAAATGAAGAATTGTAGAGAACCTTAAACCAAAATATGCCTAACTTTGAAGAACGACAAAAAACCCTCAACCATAAAATGGCTAACCATGAAAAACAACAAAACCCAAAATATGCATACTATTATTCACCTTACACAAATTTAAAAAAAGAAAAAAACAACTAACCTTCTAAATTTTCAGAGCTCAAACAATTGAACCCTAAAAATAAGAATGTTGGTTAGCCTAAAATAGGGTTTAAAAAATAGTTATCTCATAGAAATTAACAAATGAAATTGAATCGATGATCGAAATAACTTGTTTGGGTGATTAGGGTTAAGAATGATCTGCTCTGGGTTTGGAAATTTTTAGTTTTTTCTGATTTGGGTTAAATGCAATTTTTTTTTCCTAAAATTCTTTTCATTTCTTTTTTTTTTAGAATTGTAATAAAAGAAATTCAAATCAGCATGATTTTGCCTAATAAGTTGTTTCCTATTATTTTTACGTGTTATAATGGCACGTAAGATGCACATTCCTTTTGCCATTGAAATTAATCCTACATTGTTACAAGTCAATAATGTTTGATTTTTATTTGTACGAATTAAAATGTTTGATCCTAAATTGAGCAACCACCCAAACGTTTGATCCTAATTTGAGCATTTAGCCATTCAAATATAATTCCATTAATAATAGGAAAGTGTTGATTTTGCATGAACTTTAACCAATTAGAAAACAAGATGTAGTGGTCTTAGTATGCTCCTAATTATGACATATCAAATCCCATTAACAAGCAGTATTTGAATTGGTTTCAAATTTCTTAGGTGTAAATATTAGGGATGAGAAAATAAAAAAATTGATTTGAAATTGTAATGTTTGGCTCAGTTAGGATTGATTTTTTGTATTCGCTCTAGCTTAAATTCAGATATTAAATATATATTAGGTTCGAGTTGGATTTCAGATCGAGAAGTGAAAAATTACAAATAAGAAAAAAACAAATTGAATTGAATTATATATTTTTATTAGCTTTTATATATATTTTAAATTCTTATAAAATAAAAATAATTGTTTTATACCTAAATCTATTTAAATATATTAAAAATCATATGAAAATAATATATAAAAAAAGTTAAATTTAAAAAACCAATAAACCAAACCAAACTAATAGAATTTAGTGTGGATTGGATTGTATGGAAGTTTGATATAGATTCAGGTCTGATAAAAAAAATTCATAATTCTATACATTATCAAAAAATCTGAACTAAATCCAATCCGATTTGAACTGTTATTACCCTTAGCAAATACAAACCTAACAAAACTTTTATTTTTGGTATCTTGTATAGCCTTTATCCTTTCTTCGTCACTTTGTGGGAGCATTTCAACTATAATTATTTTAACTATAATGATATAATTATCAAATCACAATTAAAAATTACATGATGGTCCACTACTTATAAGAATAGACTCTATATAATATTTTGTACACCTTATATAAATCTAAAATGTGATTGGTTAATTATAGTACAATTATTATAGATGATATACTCTTTCACTTTGTTTCTTTGGTCGTAAAGATGTCAATCTTACCAAAACCCGATGGGGAACTCGATTTTTTATGCTAATGGGGATGTAGATGGGTATTAAATTTAAGGGATAAGGTTATGTATGATTTAAAATTTTTTTATCAGGTGCAGAGATGGGTAATATATTTATATTTATATTTAAAAAATACATATTTATAAACAATACTTAAATGTGCAAGATAAAAATAAAAAACTAAAAGAATAAATTTTTAATTAAAAAAAACCATGGGTGTGAGGATTATCCATAACCATTAAATACTCAAGGAATTAGATGTGGATGAATTTAAAATACTCGTTAGGTATGGGTATGGGATAAGTATAACATAAAAAACTAGAAATGAAAATTGAGAATGCTGTATCTACTTCATACCGTACTTATTTACATCCCTAATTGGCTGTTCGACTTTGAAATATAACACCTATTAACTTGCAGCTATAAGGATTTCTTCCTTTCAACAATTAATGCAAGGAATTTCTTTTATATTTTTCATGTTGTTGTTAGATAGGAGAACCGAACCCATGTTTATTCTTGCATAAATGCCTTGTGGCTTATCAAAAGCTCTTCACAAGCTAATTTGAAGTTTAGGAAGCACATATATGGACAAGCAATATAAGTATAATATGATATGTTTAGACATCCCATTTTATCCTGTGTCATGCTTTTGAGTCCTAGGTCTTGATTTTGAATTTTTGGTTATTATGATTGGAACATACCATTTTGGGCTTTAACTCATCAATTAAGATTGTTGGGTCTTAACCTATAAATAAAAGCTCAATTTTTTATTATTTTCTCATGTCTTAAAAAATTTAAATAAAAATTTATAAAAATGAAAAATGAAGAAAAAAACAAGAATGGTGTTATTTGCACCCCAACTTTCTCTCTTCACACCTCACTATTATTAACACCTAATTTTTTTCTCAACACAACCCAAACCCAAAACACAAATTTATGAAAAACCTAAACACTTTATCTCTTTAGACCCCATCTCATCTCTCTTCCCAAGCAAAAACTTAAAAGATTTTAAACCTTAATCAAGCCAAATTCAAAGAAAATTTCATCCATTTGATGTTAGAAAACATAAAATCAAAGGCAAATCATTTGTTCTTTTTACTTTTTCATTTGGTTTCATGTTTAGTTTTGTAAGATTTCATGTTAAAATATTTGGCTGTGATTCGAAACTTCCAGAAAATGGATTTTTAAAAGTTTTTAAAGGTTTTAAAAAATGAATGTTCGGAAGCATTTAAAAACTTTCAAAAATCCAAGGTTTCCAAAAATGGATTTTCGAAATGGTGTTTGAAAAACAAAAAGGTAATTAACTAATGGGTATTTAAGTAATTTCATTAAAGATTAAAATTTTAAGGTATATGGAGAAAAAGTTGGGGTGCAAATAGCAACACTCAAAAACAAAAGGAAAATTGGAGATTGGAAGAAATTAATATAAAAGGAAAAATTTTGAAAATCTGATAACGATTTGGATCAATTTGTTTATGAAGATCAAGCTTTATTTGAAGATCAAGTTTTTTTTTATTGAATTTCTAAAGGATAAGATTCTAAAGAGATAAGAGCTTCACCAAGAATCAACTTTAGTCTACAACTCTTTTTTAATTGGGACTATTCCCTATTTAAATAGCAGAGAATTAATAGTTGAGTCAAGGAAAATAGTCTCTGCTAAGTTTTAGGTCAATTTCTAAAGTTTTACAGGGGTAGAACACAATACACAGAGGGTCCAACATCACCACACTCACCTTATCTTATCTCCTTAAACACCATTGCCATCTACCACCATTGTAGCCTACAATAAAGAACCCCGTGAGATTTCATCCTTTATCATTGAGAACCCACCATCATATCATCTTATAGCTAAAATAGCCATATTGCTCTCCATCATCCTGAACCTAAACTACCCATAATTGCAACACAGTCACCAGGTAATAAAGCAACACACAAAGTTCCACAAACATGCGCTATCTGAGACACATAAACAATCACAGCCAAAATTAACAAGGTAAAGTTCTCTTTAGGGGGATTTAAAAAAAAAAGATTTCTTTAGGAGGACTTGGCTTGAGTTTATTTTGGGAGAAATCTGTTAGTGTCTAGGTTCATTTTGTGAGAAGGAAATAAAGAAATAACTAATAGCAAATAAGATATACGATAGCACTGTCGGTGCCAAGAGGTTAAAGGTTTTGTGTAGGTTTGGATTTTAGAGAGGAGAAAATGAGATGCAACAGCTATTAGTGAGCAAAGAACGAAGAAATAAAGAGATTCGGTCTTGACCCATCCTTCAAGATTTGATATGATTAAGCCATAGCAAACTTGCTCATCTTAAGCTAAAATTTGGCTTAATATCAAGGTATATTTTATTTTTGCTTTATTTATTTTTTGTTTAGCTGATATTTATTTTATTTGTTTAGCTTGTTTTATTATTTCATTTATTGGCACATTTTAATTTTTATAGTTAGTTCTAAAATAGATGCATATATTTAATTATTTTCAAGTAGTAATAAAAATAATCTTAAAAAATGTAAAAATAAATAAAATTTTAATTCAATTTCTTTGGTATATTTGATTTATTTTAAAAATTTTGAAATAAGTGAAATGATGAAATTTAAAGGAATTTGCAATATGATATCTATTTTTCCTAATTAATCATAGCGACTTATTGGAATATTTTTATTAGTTTAAAAATTATTTTAAAATTTATGAATTTTATTAAACTATTAGAGAATTTCATATATACATATATATATCTTTTTTAATAAAAATTATTGTTGTGATAAAATTCTAAAAGTTAAGAATAGTTGATTTTCTAAAAATTCTATTTGAGAAATTTATTTCTAAATTTTATTAGAATTGGGAAAAATCACATAAAATTTCAATAGTGAGAATTAACACTTATATTCTCAACATAGTAAGAAAAAGAATACAAATAAAAATTTTAGAAATAATTAAATAAATAAAAAATAAAATAAAATAAATCTAATGATGAAAGTTTAAAAAGATCAAGAGTGGTTGATTCTCTAAAAATTTCTAAATGAGAAATTTATTTCTAAATTTTGTCATAATGGTGATAAAATTTCAATAATGATATTTTTTAAACATAGTAAACAATACATATAGGAATGATAAATTTTAGAAATAATAACAATAACATTTTGAAATAAGAAATAAAGTAAATATGATGATGAAATTCTACAAAATCAAGAATGGTTCATTTTGTTAGAAATTTTTAAGTGCAAAAATATTTTCAGGATAGTGGAAAGTTTAGATTTATTTTCAATAAATAAAGGAATTATAATAAACTAAAAAAAGAAAATTGAATAAGCTAAATATTAAATAAATTTGATGATGTAACTTCTTCAAGTAAGCAAATGGGTTTTTTGAATACTTTTAAAGTGATGAACATTTTAGGAGTTCCATAAAATGGTAGTGAAAATCAAAAATTTTTTCTGATATTTAATTAATAAAACTAAAATGAAATAAAATGACCATCTACCTAAGACTTTAGAATAATTTAGGATTAAATGGCACCATTTTATGATAGGCATTGTGGGGGTGTCACAACCTTCCCCATATGTAATTGTACTCTCAAATTTAGTTTTGATACGTAAACTAGAACTTATTTTTATTAGGAGATTTAGTCAAGTTTATAATGTTTATAAAATGATAGATTTTTAAGTATTCAATCACACCTAAATAAGAAAGATTGGTGGTGACTCCCTAAGTTATGTCTAGCGATAGGTTTACAGACCTATACGTTATAATAGTTTGGTAACTCTACTGGGGAAATAAGAAGTCATACCATTAATTAATTTTAAATTTCCTAACTTTTGGTTTGATTGATCTTAAATTATTGATTATGTTTTATCTAAATTACTACCTTGATTGTTTCTTTTATTGTTTCACTTGTCTTAGGAAAATTATAAATAAAGATATATGTGTTCCTTCACACACACTATCACATGTATATGTATCACATGAGCTCTACACCCAAGCTTTGACCGAGTAAGGTACCTACGCTCTCGTGAGATGATAATCTTTGCAATGGCTAGCCAAATACTCCCACTCAAATTGAATCTTTTTCATTGGTAGTGTATGATGGGTGAGGATTAAAGTGCCTTACTAGTTTATCATGAATGATGATGTGAGGAACAGTTTAAAAAATTAGTAGTCAAATATCCTAGCCCTACATGTAAATACCATTTAAAATGATAGCCTTAAAGTATAGCCATGCACACCTTTATTAGGAATGTTACCCAAGTTAAGTCATATAAAGAAACGATTTTGGTGTTTTATTTATTGTTTGATTATTTAACTATTTGATTATTTGACTTTCAACATTTGCATTATTAAATTGTCTTATTGTAAACATTGCCACATAGTAGTTGGTTGATAGATTAAATCTTATTCTCATTCATGGAGAGCCAAATACTGTTTCAGACTTCACCAACTTGTTATTAATCTTCTGATCAATTGAAAGTCAAGTTATAGAAGGTTCAATGCAAAGAGAGAGACTATTTACCTAGGGATTACATGTGAAAACTTCTTGATACGGTGCATCTTAATCTCCAATAGAATGATCTAGTACATTTGGGTAGTATTTGGAAGCATTTGAATAGAATAAGGCAAGAAGCATTTGGGAGTATGGCAATGTGGCCTCACTTATCTTAGTGGTGGTGGATAACAATTTGATAAGGGCCATGGTACAATTTTAGGATCCATCGTATCAGTGTTTTGTATTCAATGAAGCAAATATGGTGTTTACCATTGAAAAGTACATGGTTTTGCTTCAATAGGATCCATTGAATCCAAATAAAATCTATTAGACAAATAAGATAGGTTATCATAATAAGCTTTGCCAAAATTGTTAGATGCAGTTTGTCACAAGTCGATACATGTGTTAGACAAAAGAACGAAAGCAAGGTGATTCCATGAAGGTTTTTATGAAACTTCATTTACAATCATTTAGATAATGAGCAAAACATGATTGTAATAGCCTAGGCCATTTATGGATTGTTGGTTTTTCTAAAAGTTTTGGGGTATGTCAAAGTGGCTATAGTGGACTTTATAGATCAAATTGTGCATAAGATCAATTGGCACCAATTATTTTGGCAGAAACCATCAGAAATAGGAATAATTGTTGTCGAAATGGGAAATGACGTTTTAATGGATGTATGCAACTACTTTACATTTGGATGAAGAGCCATTTCAAATGCATAGAGAATAAGTTCCACAAACTTTACATCACTTTCAACATTCTTATTAGAACATTATGATCCCTCAAAAATGTAAATATGATTTCCCTATTAAACCAACTTTACAAGATCTTTTATTGAAAGTGAATACTGCCAGGAAAAAGCTTTAAAATGAGAGAGATGAATTGGAATGAAAGAATAAAATGCTAAGAAAGGAGATGAAAGATAATTTGAAGTTGCTCAATGAAGAGAGAGATTAGTGGAAAACCTTATTTGTCAATTTAGAGAAAATTCACTCACCAATCACACTCGAACTTGCTCAACTCCTTAAGGGAAATGAATTGTTACAAGCAATGATGGAAAAAAGGTCAAAGACAATTACTAGAGCCCAAAGACATAATTGAATGCTTCAAGAAATGGTTGATCTAAGCACAACACAAGTGGATGTCTTGACCAATGAATGCCAAATGTATGCTAATAGCAATAAACAATTAAGGAATGCATATATGGAGAAATAAAGCATTTGAGGCACTTGTTCAATTAATTTTCATGGTCACTGATATAGCATTTGAAATTGAAGAACGGGTTACAAAATTGAAGATAAAGGGGCAACTAGTTGGAAGGAGATAGATTAAGAAACATTGGACTTTTGGTATTTGGCTGTTTATGGATGTAGTTTTGGAACTTTGTTAAGACAAATTTTCAATTTCTTTTAATAATAATTGTTATGTGGCAAATACTCATTGGTGCATTCATTCACTCATTCATTCATATATACATTATCGGAATACTATGTACGTATCATCCTAATTCTTAACTATGGTTATTTTAGCTCAAGATAGCTCAATTGTTAAAAGCTTTAAGCAATCTACTCATCACTAGTATAACAACCACGAAGCAAGAGTAGGTTGTCAAATCAAGAAAGTTGATAAGGCTCAAGAAGAAATAAGAGGAGACTTAGCCCAAATAATAAATATCTTGAAAAAATTGTGTAAAGGAAATAAAATAAAAGAAGTTCCCACACAAAATGAGCATCAATAACAAAATGTTGAAGACCTTTTATACCCTCCTAGTTCTAATCCAAGCAGAGCTCGAACATCCCGAGAGGCATCATCACAATAAGCACCTCTTTTTGGGGCATACCAGCATTCAAAAATGCCTTCAACATCTATATAAAGATAGTTTCAAGGATGCATTGATCTTATTTTGGGCAAAATGATATGAAATCAAATTCAAGTTCTTAACAAGATTGAATTAAAGATAAGATCATTTGAAAAAAATAAAAGATATAAGCTCCTAACATAAAATGAATCTTTTAGAGGAAAGGCATTAGACTATTGAAAGAATGGACTTTTATGGTTCTATGAATGCATTAAAGTTGTGCTTGGTGCTAGATGTGATTATTCCATTAATTTTAAAGACCTAGAATTTGAGAAGTATGATGGGACTAAATCTCCACTAACCCATGTCACTATGTATTGTAAGAAGAAGACTACTCATGCATATGATAACAAGCTCTTGATTCATGTATTCCAAGATAATCTTATAAGATTTGCTGCTAAATGCTATGCATAGTTAGATAGAACTCACATCCATTCAGGGAAAGAATTGGCTAGACCATTATTTGCCTAATACAAGCATATTATAGAGTTGGCCCTAGATTGATTATCCTTACAAAGTATGTAAAAGAAGATACTAAAAGTTTCAAGAAATATGCCTGAAGGTGAAAAGATGTTACTGCTTAAGTCCAATCACTTTTAACAAAAAAAAAATTAATTACAGTTTTATTTATCAACACTATCAAAGCTCTATACTATAAAAGGATGATTGGAAATGCAACCAAGAGTTTTACTGATATAATCATCTGTGTAGATAATAAAGAATGCCATAAAATTGGAAAGCCTAAAAGTGATGATGCAACTATTGTAAAAGAAGTTAGTACACTGAAAGGGGAAAGAAAAGGTGATCAAGCTGCAATTTATGAAAAAAAATAGATTGGAGGCTTTATCCCATACCATTCTTATCCGATATACCAATCTTACTACCCTACCATGTATAACCTTTCCCAGAATCCTTATCTTTATCAGCCAGTTCGATAGTTAGGTCCTTATACAAGTCCTTATCCTTAATCTATTGCTTAACCGGTGAGCAATAAAAAAAGATCAAGGAACAATCATGAGAAATACTTTATTCCAATTCTTGATATTTGGCATCTACTCATAAAGTACCAGTACTTTACTTTAATGCCTTTGAAAACAACTTCAAATCCATCAATGAAGAGTATAATCCAAATGATAAATGTGATTATCATATGACGGTAATTGGACACTTAACTAAAAGATGCAGGCAGTTGAAGGAGAAGATTGATTATCTCATCAATAGTGTGACCTTGACCTATAAGCTTTTTGAGCAATGAAACTCTACTTTGACATAGGTTGACTTTTATTTTGTATTGATGTCTCAAACATGAATTCATCATAGGAAAATTTTAGAAGTTTGTAATAAGTTTTTGTTCTTCCAATCTTAATTGTTTGGAATTTGTACATAGTTAATTTTCCAAATACATGTGAAAAATCTCAAGAAATTTTGTGATTACTGTTAAGAATATGCATCCTAAGTCATTTTACTAAACATTTCATTCTTTCTTTTGATTGGGAGATTCAAAACCTTGAGTATCCTTAAGGACAAAAGTTTCAAAACTTCACCTCCACTTAACTATGATGAACCTTAAAAGTTATTGATTTTTATTTGGGCTATGAGTAAATATATGGTTGATTAATTTGTAAATCTTTTAATGCATAATGTATGCTCTTAAGCTTTCTAGTATAAACATAAATTTTGTTCGAAACATTTTTAGCATGGTTGAACTAGGCCCATTTACAACCCATAAAGAGCCCATAAGTTGGTCCATTTAGAGACCCAAGCAAAGCCCATTTGAAGCCCATAAAGAGTCACATTTAAGAGCCAATAAAATGCATCAATATTAAGGCCTATAATAAACAAAGAAAAAAGAGACCTGTATGATTACTGTCAAAATCTTTCACATGAGATGTATATGGATGAAATCTTTTCACATGGCTGAATGAGAAAAAAAGAATAAATGAAATAAGTAAACCCCAAAGTCAATTTTGGTCAAATTTGATCAAACTTTATCAATAGAGTTAAAATTAGTTAAACAAAGTTAAAATTACACAAAACTTAGTCAAAATAAATAGAACCAGGGTCAATCCTCAAAGTTCACAACCTATATGGAATCAATATGGCTTAAGGTTAAAATTGGTGATCTTTTTAAGCACTAAAAATTTTTATTATACTTGGGGAAGTACAGTTTACCAAAATGCCTTTTAGGGTTTTTTTTTTTGTAATTTGCCCTTCCCAAGCTCATATTTCATGAAATTTTTCATATCTCAATTTCATAATATTTCATGATTATTGGTGCATTTAAAATCATAGCAGTACCCTAGAGTGTGAAATTACAAAATACCCCTCTAAAGGAGTTTTTGTAATTTTCTCTTCTCGAGCTCGAATTTTCATAAAACTTTTCAGATCTTAATTTAATAATATTTCATGATTTTTTATTCTTTAAAATCCCTAAAATGAGCATGGGAACATTGATTTCTAAGAAAATGACCTAAATATCGAAAACTTTGCACTAGGGATAAAATGGTATTTCCATAGGTTTAGAGGTTATAAAAATTTAACCTTTGCAGCAAATAATGTAGACCATTGGACCTCTCATTGAATTTTGATTGAATGGCTAAAGTTTTTTCCATGAAAAGAAAAAAGAGAAACTTTGACCCTTGGATGAGATTTGATCCAATGGTCTATATTCAATGAAAAGAGTTTTTTATTATGGGTCTTCTTATTTTTTAAAAAAGGGGGAAATTACTAGAAACAAAGGAAGGTTTTGGGGGGTAGCAACCAAATAGATAGAAAGCAAAAAAGAAAAGGCTAAAGAAGAAAGAAAAGAAACTTCACGAAAAAAAGAAAAGGAAAGTTAAAGCCTTAAGAAAGGTTTGAAAGGTATGTTTTCTACAAACTCAAAATCTTGTCCTTCAGATGTTCACAATCGTTCCTTCATTTTTTTGTTGGCATGCGGTTTAGGCATCAATCCATCTTTTTATGTTTACCACTTCTTTGTTCTTAAATATGTTTTGCTACATTCACGAGTTGTAGTTAATAATACTATCACCTTTCATGCAAAACTGAATACATAAAATTGTTACAATAAATGAAAAAAGGCATTAGACTAGAAAAAAAAAACACATAAAGTTTCGTAAGTGCTACCAATTTGATTCTCTTCCACGAGCTTACTGCATGAGATTGATCCATGAGAATGGAAAAGTTTCTTAAAAAGAAAAAGTATATATATATACAAAAAAAGGAAGAGAGTTTTCAAAGAAACTAGACATAATAAAGTTTTAGAGGTTTAAAATGTTTAAAGCATCAAAACCCGATTTGATTTAGTTTTGGTCTAGTTCAGGCCTTGATGTTATGGTTTTGAACAAAACAAAACCCATTCATACTTGCTTCCATAGTTGTTTAAGGAAGTTTTCAGCTCATTATTCTTGCATTTGCCATTTGTGTTTCTGCATAATCTATAGACAAGATCCCAAAGTTTCCTTTACATGTTTGTTAACTTCTTTAGGTATGTAGTATGGGAGAGGATATTTAAAGGTTCACCTCTTTATGTTGGGTTTATGTTCTCTACACACAATTTGTGTAAGGGAATTTAAAGCTTTGTATCTTTTTAGTTTGCTACTCTTTTTATTTGATATGCAGTTTGTTATGAAGGTTTAAAGCTTTCCCCTAGTTTGTTTGAAGAAATTGATCTATAAAACAAAACGAAAGTAGATTACTAACTATAAGGTTTTCTTTTGGAAATCAAAAGTCTTGCAAGTTGAAAGAAAAAATGTCTTTCATGAGAATGTCTGGTTGTCTTTTGATGAAATTCCATTATTTGTCATTTTATGCGTCTATCATTATCATCTACAAAGTAGCCTTCATTTACAAGAAAATAGGAATAAATAAATATGACAACCTCTTGGAATAGAAAGAATGAAAGCAGAATGATTGGAAACTTCATAGTTTGAGAGGCCAAGACTAGAATAGATGGTCTCTGGACATTGTTCTTTTCTCATTGTTCCAACCATTAAATAATTAATAAAAACAATGTGGGTAGAAAAAAAGGTAATGGTTTTGGCACGTAAGGTAGATGGGACATTTGTTTTATATTAATTGGGATATTTCTTCCTTTAACCAAAAAATTAATATCTTAAAACTACAGGCCATACATTTATTTGTTAATGAAATCTATTTTGACACATGTTGCATACCATCATATCCATGCAAATTTTATTTATTTACAATTTAAATTTCATACTTGTTTGTCTACTAGTTGAGTGTTATACTTTTATATACATGTATGTATATAAATATATATAGCTAATAATAATAGTAATAATTAAAAAAGTAGAATTAAAATAAAATTAAGCAAGAAAGGAAAAAACGTGAATGAAATCTCCAAGGGTGAGATTATATGGAAATCTGAGTAGAGATTGCTACAAAATTCAAGTATCGGGATATCTAAGAAAATTTTCAATAAAAGATTTTATTTATTTTGTTCCTTTCAAAAATTTTTAGTGATAATTGTGAAATAATTAAAGAGATTAAAGCATAATTAAAATGAACAACAAATTTTGTAACATAATAATAAGTATTATATTGTTTGTATACATATTCTACTTTATTGTTTGCATTACATAGTTTTGAATGCAAATAAAATTTTCGATGATGGGATCCTGAAAAGTCCGAGTAGTGATTCTCGAGAATTTTTTAGGTGAGAAAATATTTTTAAAAATTACCAAAGTATTGGAATATTTAGAAACTTTTTTCAATACAAAATTTTAATTAATTTGAATAATTTTCTTAAACAGATAGAAAATATTCATATTTATAAAAACATTTTTTTAATAATAAAACTAAGTAATGAGAATTTACGATGATGGGACTTTGAGAAATCCGAGTAGTGATTCTTGAAAATTCCTTAAATGAAAAAAGTCTTCTAAAAATTGCTAAAGTATTTGAATATTTGAAGTTTCTTTTTAATACGAAAAATATGCATTTTATAATTATTTTTTATAATTTGAATAGTTTTTTAATAAATAGGAGTGTGTTTTTTAAGAAATAAAAATATTTATAGAAAATTATATTATTATGTGACTTTTAATAATTTTTAAAGACAAATGAAAAACCTCCAAGGATGAGATCCTAATGAAATCCGAGTAGTGATTTTTTAGAAATCTTTAGGTAAGAAAATCTATCTAAAATATCACCAATGTATTAAAGCATTTAGATTAATTTTTGATAATGATTTCTCATTTTTTTTTTTTTTTATAAATGGCATGGAAATGAATTTTAGAAAATACTATTTGTTTTTAAAGTTATAGATATAATATTTTATGTTTTTTAACATAAATACTAAAAATAAATATGAACCATTAAGGATAAGATTTTTGAGAATTTCGAGTTGTGATTCTTAAAATTCTTTAAGTGAGATTATTCCTTTTAATATTACTAGAGTATTAAAATATTTGTAAGAATTTTTCAATATAAGGTTCTTATTTATTTTTCAAGCATACTAAAAATAAAAAAATATGTTTTGAAAGAAAATTAAGGAAATTAAATTTTTTAAATACCAAAATTAAGACTATTTTCATCATAATTAAAGGATAACACAAAATTAATTGGTACCATTTTAAACGAGCATTGTGGGGCCGCTAATCCTTCCTTACGCGTAATCGACTCCCGAACCCAAACTGTTTTCATAGACTTTAAAATTATCTTTTTAATAAATTTTAATTAGTTTTGAAATTTTATTAAGAATGTAAGTTTTAATAGGTGGCCAAAAACACATAGCCAAAAAAGATTGGTGGTGACTCCATCTTTTATTTTCAAATTCATCTAGCGATCCCTAAAATCATTACGACAGCTTGGCGACTCCACTGGAGACATCATTTTTTTTTAAAGAGTTAGGCCAAAAATTAATAATGTGTTATCTTTAGTTTTGTTTTAATGGTCTTAATTGGTATTTAACCTTAATTTTCTTAATTTTAATTCTTTCTAATAATAATAATAATAATAAAAGGGAAATAAAAAATTGCATTTTATTTTACCGATGTCATTTATTTGCTATTTGCTTTTTTATTTTCATACTATTTTTGTTATTATGAAGTGTTTAGAATAAGAATTATAATATTTTGTTCCCTTATTCACACATAGCATGTTCACATCATGCATAAGCTCTATACCCGGGCTCCAACCTTCTTAGAAGGGAGTAAAGTACCTATGCTATTGTGAGGTGATAACCTCCACAATGGCAAGCAAAATAGTCCCACTCAAATTGAATTTCTTTCATTCGTAGCTTGTAATGGGTGAAGATCAGGATGGCTTACTAGTCTAGAGTGGACGTTAGTGAGGAACAGTTTAGGGACCTTTAAATGCAAATTAATTCAAGCTAAGCATATAGTAAACCATAAAAGTTGACCCAAGGTCGAGCCATATCCACCCTTTTTGTATAGCATATCCATGAATTAGAACAAAAAGGGGAACATTTTTATAGTAGTTTTTTTTTAAGAAAATCATAAAGGTAGGCATTCATATTTGTTTTGATTTTTCAAAAAATACAATAAGATCTTTGTCTCATTTCCTTTTCTAAGAAAAAATAACTTTTCTTTTCATTTTTTTTTATTTTTTAAGCTTTTATTACTATATATATTTTTCTCTCTCTCTTACGTACTAATGACTTGTTTTTTTTTTCTTTTGTGTTTCTTTTGCATAAATTACATTGGCATGATACAATAACTTAGTGAGGTGTTTGCTTCGAGACATCTTTCAACAGAGTTCTTTTTCATGGATTCCACAGTATATTAGATCTGCTCTTATTTAGTAGCTACCTTGTTTGAATCATACAATAAGGTGCATGAATGGTCTAAAAATACTTAACAAAATGAAGGAGATTGTTTACCTATTGGTTTCATGTCGGGGTTACCAAAAAAAGTACATTTGAGTTTTACCTAGAATAATTTGGAAGATTTGGCAACCATAGGGAATCAAATGGGTGAAGCTAGGAAGGAAAAGTTTTATGAAAAATATAGGCAAATTGCATCTCTTATCTTAGTAGTGATTGAGCAACATTTGATTCGAGTAGCTGTTCAATTTTGGGAATGATCATACAAATGTTTCATATTTAATGAAAAGGATTTGACACTGACCATTGTGGAATATTCGATTTTGGTAGGATTGAAATTGTAGTCTATTTGTCAAAAAACCAAAGTTAGGGTACCATAAAAAGATAGCTAAATTGATGGGAATAAAGGTAGAGGTTGTGGATGCTTTGACTAAAGACAAAGGTAAAGGTGTCGACTTACCTTGGCATTTCTTTCATGATTTCATTTTAGGTCACTTAGAAGATGATCAAGGCATGGCAATGTTTGCCCTAGCAATTCATAAACTTTCTAAAAACTTTGGGATATATTGAATTGGTAGTAGTTGATCTATTTGAACAAATCAAAAGTTAGGCAATTTATCCCATTTCAGCCATCCTAGCTGAGACAATCAGGTCACTGAACTTTTGTTATCGAAATGGAGGATGTTATACAATGAGTGCATAGCTACTATTTGTCTAGATAAAAAGCCATTTCAAATGCAAGAAAAGTGCTTTTTGCAAGCCTTATCTTTGAAATAGAGCCCTAGTCAAAGTGTTTTGTGACAGTTAATGGCCAACATTGAAATCTAAAGAAGAGTGGGTAGCATTCTTTCGAAGGCTTACTAGTGATTTGATCAAATGGATGGCACCATGGTTGCCTCATGTATCAATGTTATATCAAGGTGGATATGATCCATGGCTAATGCTTTTGAGATTGTGGGGAGCGTAAGTTATACTCCACAATTGGTGTTAAGGCAATTTGGTGTGAACCAATTTGTCCCTGCCATGCATGGTTTTGCCTTAGTAGAATTTGCTTATGGAGAAGTTGGCTCGTTAAGAACAATGTAGTTGTCAGTTCAGGTATGGAAAAAAACTCAAAAGTTAAGATTATGACCTATTCTTGACAAAGTCACCATTGATTACTTGATTTGAAAGGCAAAGTGATACATCTAGATGATTTCTCATTTCAACAAGTGACCCTACGGGCAAAAGAGCTATTGTCAAAAGTTAAGCTTATTTGGTAAGAACTTGAAGCAGAAAAAGAGAAATTAAGAAAAAAAAATTGAGATCCTAGGAAAAGATGGGACAATTGAAATATGAAGCAAAAGCTCAAAAAAATAGACTTAAGAAGACAATGAAAGATCAGGATGTGGTCAAAAATTATCTAAAAGATTTACATCAAGAAAACAAAAAAATGTGAACCCAATTAAAGGAGGGAAAATGCGCTAGATTTAGTGTTAGGTAGTAAAGGGAAATGATTGAGCTCAAGAAGAGATGCAACATTGGAAAGACAAAGTTAAGGAAAATGAGGAAAAAGTGATCAAGATTTTTTTAGAAGAGCAAAAGTAGGAAGGTTTGTATTCAACAGCTTCAACAAGATTGATGGAATGTCAAAAAGAGAATGCTAAACTGAAAGCATTGATGAAAGATGAAAAAAAAAAAAAACACTATGAAATGTAAAAGAAGAAAGAATCACTCTACCAGGTAATTCAAGATATGGAATAGCCATTACGAGACCACAAAGATTATAATTCCACAATCACCAAAGAATGGCAAATAGAGAAAAAGTTTGGAGATACACTTACGATCTCAAAGTGAATGCTCGCATGAAGTGAAAGGCGGAAAGCTTAGGGAGGTAACAATACATAGGGCATTTGGCTAGTCAAATTTGCAAGGCAGTAAGGAAAACAAGAGAGATGGTCAAGAGAGTATAAGTTTTAATACAAGAAACCAACCCAACTGAAAATTATGGGCAACATTTGTTGAACTTTTTAGTTGAAGCCAAGGATCATTATGAGAAAATTAAATGTTTTTATGGCTACAATGCTAAAATGATAGACTCTCTATAATAAAAAACTAGTCAGAATCAATGAAAAGTTCTAATGTTTGAGATATGTCTTGTAGTAAATACCTCTCACTGCATTCAAGCATACATTGTACATATATATATTTTCTCAATATTTTACCTCATTAAAATGATGTTTTTAAAATTAAAATAAAATTATTTTGCTTTTAGAAAAATAATATGGTGTTCTAATTTTTTAAATTGTGGTAATGAAAGGTTTAAGGATAGCTTAGCCATTGAAAGTTTGAAATCGGTCTACTTGCAACCTATACAATACACAATTACAAGTTAGAATTATGGAAAACAAGCAGGCAATTGGGATAGAGAGAATGGAAAAAGCTCAGAAAGATATGCGAGAATGGATGGTTGAAATGCAATAGGAGATGTGAAGACAAATGATAGAATTAAAGGAGTTAGTGGGGGGCATGGCCAAGGGAAAGGTATCGCTAAAGCCTCTACTACAAGAAAGGAAAATCAACCCTAAGAAAACAATAATGTCAGAGAAGAGCCATTTTACCCACCTGGGTATATACCATCCCATGCCCGAGTTCCTTAACTAATGTATCCGTGGGTAACCTTATGTATTCATGAATGTGAACTTACCGGCTAACCAAAAACCAAATCAAGGGCAATTTGAACATAACCCAGGATATAATTTGGTTGATCCAATTTTTGTTCCCAATTTAGATGATCCTGTAGAGTGAGACAAATTAAAGAGCATGTCGAAGTTGGGAAAGAAAAAAAAAATTCAACACAAGTATGACTTGCTAAAAGAGAGACTAAAAGCCATTAAAAAAATATATATCTTTGGCATTATTGGTGCAAAAGACCTCAGTTGGTCCTAGATTTAGTAATTCCACTGAAGTTTAAAACTTTTAATTTTGAAAAGTATGATAGAACTAAGTACCTATCGACCTATCTCAGCATGTTCCGTCATAAGATGACAAGTCACACTAATAATGATAAGCTTTTGATCAATGTTTTCATGATAGCCTCACTGGGTCTGCAGCCAGATGGTATGTCCAACTAGATAAGAGTCACATACATTCTTGGAAAAACCTTGCTAAAGCTTTTCTTGGCCAATACAAGTATGTATTAAACATGGCTCCTGATAGATTGTCATTGTAAAATATGAAAAAGAGAGCCATTGAAACTTTTAAGGAATATGCCCATAGAAAGAGGGATCTTGCCACTCAAATACAACCACCTTTAACTGAAAAAGAGATAATAGTGCTTTTTGTTAATACTCTCAAGACACCTTATTATGATAAACTTGTTGGAAATGCAATGAAAAATTTTACAGATAAGGTAATTTCTGGTGAAATTATAGAAAGTGCCATAAATAGTGGTAAGATCAAGATAGGTGTGCCATATCACCCTACCAAAATTACCTACTTTATTACCCCACCACATAAAATATTTCCCAAGGTCCATACCCATATCAATTGGTACCACCACTGAGATTCCCATAAAGCTTTTGCCTTCGCATGCCTATTTACACTCTTGCACCTATAGCCCAACCGTTGTTTGGCCAAATAGTCTGACAAGCAATCCTATAGGTCCAAGGGCCACTTAAGAGAAAACTTCCCTTGATCCCATTCCTATGTCTTACACTAATTTGTTCCCTCAATTGGTAGCAAACCACATCATTGCACCGTACCCCATAAAACCATTGAAGCCTCCATACCCTAGATGGTATGATCTAAATGCTCGGTATGATTATCATGATGGGGTTGTGGGCCATTCTATAAAAAACCTATACAACTTTTAAGTTTAAAGTGTAGCATTTGATCAAGAAAGGATACGTAAATTTTGACACCAATGGGAAGCCAAAAGTTAATAGAAATCCTTTACCAAACCACATTGGGCTAGCAATCAACGTAATAGATGGTGGTATGGTAAGGTGTGTTAAGTGAAGTGTTGATGAAGTAAAAGCCCCGATGCGTTAAGTGTTTAAAAACTTGGTCAAAGTTGACATGCTTTACCCAATTCCCTCAAAACAAGAGATTTATCATGAAGACTATGATTTAGCCCAAACATGTATCCATCACATGAGTATGGTAGGACACTTAATTCAGAATTGTGGCTTGTTTCACCAAATGCTACAAGCAATGATGGATTCATCCTTGGTAGAGTTTTATGAAAAAGATGATTAGAACATAGTGAATGCAACAGAATAAAGGTTTTTAGGAAATATGCCCTCTAAGTTTATGCGTAAGCTAGTAACAATTTATTGTAATGAAAAACCAATTAGAATGTAGCAGGAGAAGGATATTCGAAAAGAATGTTCTCTAAGTTTAGACCTAAACCAATAACTATCTTCTGCAACCCAAAACCAAGCTTGGTGAAAGAACAACCCATTTCTTTTCCCATAAAACCTATAACAATTCTAGTCCCTAACCCCTTCCCTTATCAGAGTGATAAGGCAATGCCATGGAAGTATGATTATAATGTCATGGCACAGAAATCAAATGACCGTTAGGTTGTGAGTGACCTAAATGCTTATGTTGAAGAGCATTTGAAAGAATTTTGTACGGGCTTATCTTTCCTTTATCATTTTAATAAAATGACTATTGTTTTGCATTTGTGTTTCCTCTATTATTTCATTCATTCAAAGTTACAATTTTTTGTCTTTTTCTTTTCCCACACATACACCTACATCTTTTCAATTTCATCCATTCTCAGGTTTTCAAATAATGAATACAAGGATAATCATGATGACAATCCAAGATTTGACTTTGAAAAACCTATTTACGTTGATGAACTTGATAATGAAGAGGATTCCTATGAGGACTATTTACCCCCAGATTTATTAAAATTAATGGAACAAGAAAGGAAACAAATTGAACCTTATGTAGAAGCTATAGGCATAGTCAATTTAGATGATGAAGAAAATAAGAAAAAGGTTAAGATGGGCACATCCTTTTCACACATAAAAAAAGAAAGGTTAGAATAATTGCTTTTTGAGTTTTGTCTATGTGTTTGCATTATCATATCAAGATGTGCCAAGACTCAGTTCAAATATTATAAAACATCGATTGCAATTAAAGCTAGAATGTAAGCTAGTACCATAGAAATTAAGACGCATGAAGCTAGGCATGTTGTTAAAAATCAAAAAAGAAGTAAAAAAGCAATTTGATGCAAGCTTTTTGAAGGTAGCCAAATACCCGAAATCGGTAGCTAACGTAGTCTCAGTTCCCAAGAAAGATAAAAAAGTTTGGATGTGCGTAGACTATAGAGATTTGAATAGAGCCAACCTGAAGACAATTTTCCTTTGCCCTATATTAACATTGTTGTGGATAACACCGCTAAGCACTGCACAATCTATTTTATGGATAGTTTTCTAGATATAACCAAATTAAAATGGCCTCTGCTGATATGAAAAAAACTACATTTGTTACCATGTGGGGGACATTTTGTTATAAAGTTATGCCTTTTGGATCGAAAAATACAAGAGCTACTTATCAGAGAGCAATGGGAAACCTTTTCCATGACATGATGGATAAAGAAATAGAGGTGTATGTGGATGACATGATTGCAAAATCTTGTGAAGGAGAGGACCATGTCACTAATCTAAGAAAGTTGTTCGAAAGATTGCAGAAGTATTAATTCAAGCTAAACCCAGCTAAGTGCACATTTGGTGTTAAGTTAAAAATATTATTAAGGTTTGTGGTTAGTGAGAAGGGCATTAAAGTTGATCCAGATAAGATAATCACCATCCAAAATTTATTTCCCTCATGCATGCAAAATGAAGTAAGAGGTTTTCTGGAAAGGTTGAATTACATTTCCCACTTTATTGCTTAGCTTACTTCTAAATGTGACGTAATTTTCAAGTTGCTTTGAAAACATGATCTCAAAAAATGGGATGAGGAATATTAGTATGCCTTTGAAAAGATTAAAGAGTACTTATCAAATTCGGTGATGTTAATACCACCTGTTATGGAGAAACTATTGATTTTGTATCTCATGGTGCATGACCATTCTATGGGATGTGTGTTAGGGTAACAAGATGAAACGAGCAAAAACAAGTAAGCTATCTATTACTTAAGTAAGAAGTTCATTCAATATGAGTCTAAATATTTTCAATTGGAAAAAATATGCTGTGTATTAGCTTGGATAGCCCACAAACTCAAGCAATATATGCTATACCATACTACTTGGTTGATAGCAAGGTTGGATCCTCTTAACTATATTTTTTTAAAAACCATCATTATCAAGAAGGTTAGCAAAATGGCAAGTCATGCATTCTAAATATGATATTGTATATGTTGTATAGAAGGTGATCAAAGTAAGTGTGATAGCTGAATTGCTTGCAGAGCATGCAATTGATGATTATAAGCCTATGAAATTGGACTTTCTTTATGAAGATTTAATGACCATATCCTAAATGGAGAAAAGGGAACCAATCGAAAAGCCATGGAAAATGTTCTTTGATGGAGCTTCAAATGCTTTGGGGCATGGGATTGGATTTTGATTTCTCGTAATCGAAATTATTATCTAAGCACTACAAGGTTGCATTTTAATTACACCAACAATGTGACAAAATATGAAGCATGCGTAATGGCCTTCAATTGGCAATTGAAAAGAAGATTGGAGTGTTAGAAGCATATAGAGACTTGGCCTTGGTAATCTATCAACTACATGGTGACTGGGAAACAAGAGATTCAAAGTTGGTATCATACCAATAGAACGTGGTAGATTTGATCAAACAATTTGAAAAGATCCAATTCTATCATGTACCTCAAGAAGAATCAAATGGCTGATGCTCTGGCTACATTAGCTACTATATTTAAGGTGTGTGATAAAATAAAAATCCAACCTATCTGGTGAAATGTATAAGGATCATCGGCATATTATTCAACTATTGAAGAGGAGATTGATGGCTTGCCTTGGTATTACGACATCATGCAATATGTCAAGCACCAACAACACCCAAAACATGCGTTAAAAATGAAATAAATTATGAGAAGATTGGCTATGTGATTTTTCCTTGGTGGAGAAATTTTATATAAGAAACGTCAAGATCAAATATTATTAAGATACGTGAATGCTGTTAAAGCCAAGAAAATACTACAAGAAGTGCATGAAGGAACTTGTGGAGCACATACAAATGGCCATATGATGGCTAGACAAATCATGAGGGCAAGTTATTACTGGTTAACAATGGAGAGTGACTGTATCAACTATGCCAGAAAATGCCAAATTTATAAGGATAAGATTCATGCTCCTCCAATCCTTTTACATGTTCTCACACCTCCATAGCCATTCTTCATATGGGGGATGGATGTAATTGGACCTATCACTCCAAAAGCTTTAAATGGACTTCAATTCATCTTTTTAGTGATTGAATATTTCACAAAATAAGTCAAAGCAGCTTTTTATGCTAATGTGACAAAGGCAGTGGTACGTAAGTTTATAAAAAGAGAGATAATATGTCGATATGGTCTTCCAAAAAGATCATTTCTGATAATGCTCACAATTTGAATAACAAGATGTTAGTGGATGTTTTTGCTCAATTTAAAGTGAAGCACCATAATTCAACTCTATATTGTCCAAAGATGAATGAAGCAGTAAAAGCTTTCAATAAAAATATCAAGAGGATAATATAAAAAATGACTGATACTTATAAAAACTAGCATGAAAGGTTACCTTTCACACTACATGCTTATAGGACATCAGTGCGCACATCTACTAGGGCCATTCCTTTTTGGCTCATATGTGGGATGGAAGTTGTACTGTCAATCGAGGTGTATATTCTTTTTTTAAAGATCTTGATAGAAGTAGATTTAAAGAAGTAAAATGGGTTCAGAATTATTATGAACAACTGAACCTCTTTGAATAGAAGAGAGTTCGATTTAGGCATTTTCATGAGGGAGAATTAGTTTAAAGAAAATTATTTTGAATCAGCATGATAATTGAGAAAAATGGATGGCAAATTGAAAAGGTCCATAAGTAGTCGAAAAGGCTTTTTCAGGTAAAGCACTGATCTTAGTAGAAATAGATGGGGATAACTTGCCAAACCCAATAAATTAAGATACTATAAAAAATACTTTGCTCGAGAAGAAGACAAACAATAAAAATAACAAAAGAAAGCAAAAAATAAAAAACAAAATAAAATAAAATAATAAAATAATAAAAAAAAGAAAAGAGAAAAGATGAATAAAAAATGAAAGAGGACTCAATTGAAAACCCAAAAAAGGTAGTTTGAGTCAAAAGGAAAGATCTAAGTTGAAAACCTGAAAAGGTGGCTTAGATGTAAATGAATACTAATATCCAAGTACAAGGGGCAATGTCCAATACAAAAACTTGAAAGGTTTAAGTGCATCAATGGAATAGGTTTTTAAGAGGAAAAAATTTGGAATATTGTTCATGATTGTCTAAATATTCACTGTCTAAATACAATTCTCTTGTTTAAACTATGTACTAGTGTTCAAGTTTTTCACTGGACACTTTTTTGTACCTTCTTATAACAAATATTCATCTTTCTCTAATTTAACTTGCATTTTGATAGCCTTCATTCTCTCAAATAGAGGAAATACTAATTCATTACACTATTCGTGAAATTTGGAATATGATAAATGATTGATAATATTCATAAAAGGTTTTCATTATTTTGTGAAAATTAGGGATAACGAAGTTAAAATAAAGATTAAGAAAAATGGGGAGATTTGGAAAGCACCTATTTTCAAACTCATCAAATCAAAGTAAAAACTTGTCAGAAGTAGTGTCGATAACAATATTAGCAAATGATCATTGTAGTTCACAAGAAAGTAGCTCCTAGAATATGCAGATCACGATTAAGATTAGTTGTTTTGGAAAAAATAAAAAAATTAGAAAGGATTGATTAAGGAACCTTGTTACCACAATTTTGATGCATCATATTGGTTTCTAATAATACTCACATCACATGTATTGCATTCTTGCATTCATGAAATACCTTAAATATATTCTTCAGAAAAATTTGAACTTTGTTTTTTTAAGGAAGAATCATTCAAGAAAAAGACTAAAGCATGAGAAATAATTTCAAAACAACCATAACTTATGAAACCCTCGAGCCATAACATCATGAAGCATTTCCAAATCAGTTTCAAAATTAAAAAGAGAGAGAGAGAGAGAGAGAGAGAAGAAAACTAAGATTTTAAAAGTTTCAAAGCCTCTATTTAAGGGGAGCCATTTTCAAACAAAATTTTTTAAAAGTGTCAAAACCTCTATTTAGGGGGAGCTATTTTCAAGAAAGATTTTTAAAAGTTTCAAAGCCTCTATTTAAGGGGAGTGATTTTTAAGAAAGTTTTTTTAAAAGTGTGTCAAAGCCTCTATTTAGGGTGAGCCATTTTCAAATAAGATTTTTAAAGTTTCAAAGCCTCTGTTTAGGGGAGCATTTTCAAACAAGATTCAAATCCTCTGTTTAGGGGGAGCCATTTTCAAACAAAATTTTTTAAAATATTTTCAATGCCCTTGTTTAGGGGAAGCCATTTTTCAAATAAGAACTTTTAAAGCTTCAATGCCTTTGATTAGAAGACTATGCAAAAATCTCGAGATTTGTAGGACCTTCGAGCATGATCTCATATTTCATTTTTAAAAGTTGTTAACCATTTGTTTACAAATAGTCCTAAAAAAAACAACAACAAACTTTTAAAAGCATTATTCAAATAAAATTATTGTCTATGTCTTTGCATTATTTTTTATTTTAAAAAATATGTAAAAAAGGGCAGTTGTAGACATCGAATTTTGTCTGAAATATTTTTAGCATAGTTGAACCAGGCCCATTTACAACCCATAAAGAGCCCATAAGTTAGCCTATTTAGAGATCCAAGCAAAGCCCATTTGAAGCCCATAAAGAGTCACCTTTAAGAGCCTATAAACTGCATCAATTTTTAAGCCTATAATAAAAAAAAAAAAAGAGACCTGTATGATTACTATCAAACTTTTTTGCATGGGATTTATATAAATGATACCTTTACATGAGGATGCATGAGAAATAAAGAATAAATGAAAAAAGTAAACCCCAATGTCAACTCTAATAAAATCTGATCAAACTTTGTCAATAGAGTTAAATTAGTCAAAGTTAAAATTGCAAAAAACTTGGTCAAAATGAAAAGAACCGGGGGTCAATCCTCAAAGTTGACAACCTAATTGGAATCAATATGGTTTAAAGTTAAAATTGGTTTTTTTTAAGCACTAGAATTTTTTATTGCATTTGGGAAAGTATAAAATTACCAAAATACCCTTTAAAGGTATTTTCTTAATTTACTATTCCCAAGCTTAGACTTTCATAAAAATCTTAATTTCATAATATTTCATATTTTTTGTGCATTTGAAATCACAATAGTACCCTTGGAAATGTAAAATTATCAAAATATCCCTATAAAGGTATTTTCATTATTTGCCATTCCCGAGCTCATATTTTTATGAAATTTTTTAGATCTTAATTTCATAATATTTCATGATTTTTGATGCATTTGAAATCATAGCAGTACCTCGACAAGTGTGAAATTATCAAAATACCCCTATAAATGTATTTTGTAATTTGCTCTTCCCAAGCTTAGATTTTCATAAAACTTTTTAGATCTTAATTTTATAATATTTCATAATTTTTTATGCTTTAAAATCTCCAAAATGAGAATGGTAATATTGATTTCTAAGAAAATGGTCAAAATACAAAAAACTTTGGACTAAGGGTACATACTCTTTCTATGGCTTTAGAGGCTATAAAAATCCAACATTTGTAGTAAATAATTTGGACCATTGGATCTCTCATTGAATCTTGATCCAATGGCTAAAGTTTGTTCCTTGAAAGAAAAAAAGAAAAAACTTTGACCCTTGGATGATATTTGATCTAAGGGTCTATATTCACCAAAAAGAGATTTTCTTTTAAAGGTCTTCTTCTTCTTTAAAGAGGAAAGATAATTGTTGCAAACACGAGAAGGTTTTGGGGGGTAGCAACCAAATAGATAGAAAGTAAAAAAAGAAAGGCTAAAAAAGAAATAAGAGAAACTTCACAAAAGGAAAAAGAGGAAAGTTAAAGCCTTAAGAAAGGTTTGAAAGGTATGTTTCCTACAAATTCAAAATCTCATCATTTAGATGTTCGCAATGGTTCCTTCTTTTTTCTTCCAGCATGAGATTTAGGCATCAATCCATTTTGTCATGTTTACTACTTTTTTGTTCTTGCATATGCTACATTCATGAGTTGTAGTTAATACTACTATCACCTTTCATGTAAAATTGAATACATACAACTATTACAATAAGTGAAAAAAAGTATGAGACTAAAAAAAAACAAAAAATTCCTAAAGTTTCATATGTGCTACCAGTTTGATTCTCTTCCATGAGCTTGTTACATGAGATTGATCCATGAGAAAGGAAAAGTTTTTTAAAAAGAAAAAGTATATATATACATGGAAAAAAGGGATGAGAGTTTTCAAAGAAACTAGACATAAGAAAGTTTTATAGATTTAAAAGGTTTAAAGCATCAAAACCAGATTTGATGTATTTTTGGTCTAGCCCAAGCCTTTATGTTACAATTTTGAAAGAAACAAAACCCATTCTACCTACAACCATACTTATTTAAGAAAGTTTTTAGCTCTATTATTCCCACATTTGTCATTTATTTTTTTGCATAATCTGTAAAAAGATCCCAAAGTTTCCCTATACATGTTTGTTAACTTCTTTAGGTATGTAGTATGGGAGCATATATTTAAAGGTTCACCTCTTCATGTTGAGTTTATGTTCTCTACACATGATCTATGTAAAGGAATTTAAAGCTTCATATCTTTTGAGCTTGCTACTCTTTTCCTTTGATATGTAGTATGTTATGAAGGTTTAAAGCTTTTTCCCCTAGTTTGTTTGAAGAAGTTGATTTATAAAACAATAGGAAAGTGGATTGCTAACTATAAAGTTTTCTTTAGGAAATCGAAAGTCTTGTAAGTTGGAAGAAAAAAATGTCTTTCATGAAAATGTCTGGTTGTCTTTTGATGAAATTTCGTGATATGTCATTTATGTGTCTGTCATTATCATATGCAAAATAGCCCTCATTTACAAGAAAATAGGAATAAATAAATATGACAACTTCTTGGAATAAAAATAATGAAAGCACAAGGATTGGAAACTTCATAGCTTGAGAGGCCAAGACTAGAATCGGTGGTCCCTGGACCTTGTTTTTCTTCTCATTATTCCAACCATTAAATAATTAATAAAGACAATGTTGGTACCAAAAAAGGCAATGGTTCTGGCATGAAAGATAGATAGGACGTTTGTTTCATGTTAATTGGATATTTCTTCCCTTAACCAAAAAATTAATATCTTAAAACTACAGGCCAAGCATTTATTTGTTAATAAAATCTATTTT
Organism: Durio zibethinus; assembly: GCF_047325235.1. Classification (NCBI taxonomy): domain Eukaryota; kingdom Viridiplantae; phylum Streptophyta; class Magnoliopsida; order Malvales; family Malvaceae; genus Durio; species Durio zibethinus. The sequence goes on from NC_143185.1 coordinate 9,870,200, forward strand.
GACACTTGTTGCATCCCATCTATATCCATGTAGATTTTATTTTTTTGCAATTAAATTTCATGCTTATTTGTCTACTAGTTGAGTGTTATACTTTTATAAATATGTATGTATATAGAAACATATATATCTATATCTAATAATAATAATACTAATAAATTAGAATTAAAATAAAATTAAACGAGAAAGGAAAAAAGTAAACAAAATCTCTGATGAAGGGATTCTAAAGAAATCCAAGTAGAGATTTCAATGAATTCCCTAGGTGAGAAAATTTTTCTAAAATACCACCAAAGTATCGAAGTATCTAAGAAAGGTTTTAATAAAAGATTTTATTTATTTTGTTCCTTTCAAAAATTTTTAATGATAATTGTGAAATAATTAAAGAGATTAAAGCACAATTAAAATGAATAACAAATTGTATAACATAATGAATGCATATTCTACTTTATTGTTTGCATTACTTGTTTTAAATGCAATTGAAATTTTTGATGATGGGACCTGGGAAAGTCCGAGTAGTGATTGTTGAGAATTTCTAAGGTAAAAAAATATTTTTAAAAATTACCAAAGTATTATAATTTTAGAAACTCTTTTCAAAACAGATTTTTAATTAATTTGAACAATTCTTGGAAAAAGATAAAAAATATACATATTTATAAAAGTATTTTTTTAATAATAAAACTAAGTAATGAGAATTTTCGATGAAAAGACTTCATAAAATCTGAGTAGTGATTCTCGAGAATTTTCTATGTGAGAAAAATCTTCTAAAAATTACCAAAATATTGGAATATTTAGAAGTTTCTTTTCAATACAAAAAGTATACATTTTATAATTATTTTCTATAATTTGAATAGTTTTTCTTAATAAATAAGAGTGTGTTTTTCAGGAAATAAATATATTTGTAGATAATTATATTATTACTTGACTTTTAATAATTTTTAAAAACAAACGAAAAATTTTAAAGGATGTGATCCTAAAAAAATTAGAGTAGTAATTCTTTATGAATCTTTAAGTAAGAAAATCTATCTAAAATGTCGTCGATGTATTAGAACATTTAGATTAATTTTCAATAAAGATTTCTCTTTTTCTATAAATGGCATAGAAATGAGTTTTAGAAAATACTATTTTCTTTTTAAAATTATAGATATCATATTTTATGTTTTTAAACATAAATATAAACCACCGAGGATAGGACTTCTAAGAATTTTGAGTACGATTCTTAAAAATTCCTTAGGTGAGATAATTCCTTTTAATATTGCTAGAGTATTGTAATATTTTTAGGATATTTTCAATATAAGGTTCTTATTTATTTAAATTCTTTAGGTGAGATGATTCATTTTAATCTTGCCAGAGTTTGTCTTGACATTTATTTAAATTCCATATATCAAGAACTTAAAAGAGTGCCAAAGTAGATTGTACTTTAAAAAATGATTTTCATTTATGAGCCTAGATGAAAAGATATTGATATTCCCTTTTCATTCAATGGCCAAATCTCCTTTGATAAGTAAGATCATGATGTGCCAAACCATTGCATCTTTTTGGAAAGACTGAGTTGTTATTCATCACATTCATTTTAGGTAGTAATCACCAGTTTTTAAGAGATTTGATTATATCTGGAAAACTAATTCATTTTTAGAAAAATAGATGTGGAGGGCAATTTCCATTGCTATGTTTGAAAATTTTGAGAAATGTTAAAGAATCATTTTTGAATCTTGATGCTTATAATGGGAAATGAAGGAATGCTATGATAAAGGTAATCTTTCTATGGCAACAAAAATGCCAAAAATAAGGAACCACTAGTGAAAGGACTAATATAGATCAAATTAGATTTTAGCTTAGGGTATTTTTGTTAAAACTTCTAAGTATTAGTTTTGAAAACCACCAATATCATTTTTTAAAACATCTAGGTAATTTTTTTTTAATCCTTTGGGTGTTATCTTTAAAACTTTCACATTTCTTTCAAACTTCTAGGTACATCTTCCAAACTTTTGAACCCTTTTCAAGTCTTTTAAGCATAATATCAAAGACCACTGGGCATGATCTTTAAAATCTCTAAGTACATTTTTTAAATTTTAAGCCTTTGTTTAAAAAAGTCTTTTCGATGCTAAGAACTATTTATAAAACTTTTCGAGATAATCATTAGGATGTCTAGGCACAAGATAAAAATGATTTGTAAGATCTTCGAGAATAATTTCAAAGATCTTCGATCATAATCATCAAGATCTCTAAGCACAAGATAAAAATGATTCATAAGATCTCTGAGCATAATTTCAAAGTTCTCTAGGTACGATTTACAAAACCTCTAGACATGATTTTTTAAAACCTTCGGGTTCTTTTTTTAAATTTTAAAATTATGGAGCCTTGATTTTAAAGGAGCTTTTTTAAAGTTTAGAATGATATGTAAGACCTTAAGTCATAATTTCTAAAGTCCTTTGGCCATGATCTATAAAACCATGGGATTGACTTTAAAACGACCAAGTACCTTTTCTAAATTTTTTATAGTTGTGGAGTCTTTATTTTAAAAGGGTTTGTTCAAAGTTAATAATGATTTGTAACACCTCAAAGCATACTTTCTAAAGACCTCCAAGTATGATTTATAAGACCTTAATGCATGATCTTTAAAACTTCTGGGTACCTCTTCTAAATTTTTTAAAGTTATGGAGTCTTTGTTTTAAAGGAGCTTTTTTCAAAGTTTGGTTTGTAAGACATCAAGACATAAAATTTAAAAACCTTTGAGCATGATTTGTATGACCTTTAGGCATGATATGCTAGATTTTTGGTGCAAGTTAAGGATTTGTAAGATCTTCGAAAATAATCTTTAAAACTTCAGGGTACCTTTTTCAAAATTTTAAATTGTCAAGTCTCTTTTAAAGACTTATGTAAAATTTATTTTTCATTTTTTAATAACTCATACCTAGATGTAATGGTTGTCTATGCCTTTACACAATTTTTGTTTCACTAAAATGTGTAAAGAGGGATATTTATGGCACCTCTTTTGTCCTTTATCATGCTTTTGAGTCTTAGACCTTGATTTCAAAATTTTGCTTACTGTTATTGGGCAATAACATTTTAGGCTTTAACGTATCGATTGGGATTGTTGGATTTTGACGCTTAAATAAAAGCTCAATTTTGTTTTTGTTTGTTTTTATTTTTTTTTCTTAAAATATTTAAATAAAAATTTAGAAAAATGAAAAATGAAGAAAAAAACAAAAGGAAAAATAGAGATTGGATGAAATTAAAATAAAAGGGGAATATTTTGAAATTTTGATAATGATTTAGGTCAATTTGTTTATGAAGATCAAGCTTTTTTTGAAGATCAAATTTTATTTGAATTTCTAAGGGATAAAATTCTAAAGAGATAAGATTGAGTAAAGCTTCATCGAGAATCAGGTTTGATCCACAACTCTTTCTTAAACGGGACCATTCCCTATTTAAATAGTAGAGAATTAATAGCTAAAGGGAGAAAAATAGTCTTTGCTAAGTTTCAAGTCAATTTCTAAAGTTTTATAGGGGTAGAACACAATACACAGAGGGTCCAACATCACCACCTTTACCTCATCATAGCTCCACCATCACTAACCTCAAACATTATCACCATCCACCACTATTGCAGCCTACAACGAAGAACTTTCCAAGATTTCATCCTTCATCGTCGATAACCCACTACGACATCATCTTGACAATAAAATAGCCAGATTGCTCTGCACCATCCTAAACCTAGACTACCCATAACTATAACATAGTCACCAAGCAACAGAGCAACACATAAAGTTCCACAAACATGAGCTGTTCGAGACACACAAACAATCACAACCAAAATTAAAAAGGTAGAGTTCTATTTGGGAGGATTTCAAGAAAAAAAAAAGTTTTTTGGGTTTCTTTGGGAGGATTTGGCTTAAGTTTGTTTTGGGAGAAATCTATTAGTGTCTAGGTTCATCTTGTGAAGTGGAAGGAAAGAAATCGCTAACATCAAAGAGGACAGACGACAGCATTGTTGGTGCCAAAAGGTTAACAGTGTGTTTGGATTGAGGGGAGAGAAAGGAAAGGAAAGGAAAGGAAAGGAAAGGAAAGGAAACCTCCATTCCTTATTTGGATAAATTTTTAATTTAAAGAAAGGGAAAGAAGTGGAAACCAAATAACCTTTGATTTCTCATGTAAATCTAATTTTTTTAATACCCCAATTTGGAGGAAAAGCTAGGGAAAGGAAAGTTGAAAAATATTTTTTTTTTATAAAAGGACTATTATGTCCATCTTTTTATTAGTACTAAAAATCTAATAAAAAAACTTAAGCAAATCACAATCATCCTGTAATTTTTTCAAAGCCATCTTTTTTTTTTCAAGTAAGTTTCACATATCTCCTCTAATATAAAAATTTTTTATAATTTTTTGGTGATTTGATTTTGATGAATAGTTAAATATGAATAGATATATATTTTTGGTTTATGAGATGATAGATTAGCTCAAAATCCATCAATGCATGTTGTAAAATATCTTTATGTTTCACTTGATTAAAAACTACTGATATAGTAGTAATTGTGAGGTCAAACAATATAACAAATATATCATGGTCTAAGAGTGCTCTAAAATCATAAGCAATGAAAGGTTATAATTGAAAAAATTATTATAATGAATCATTTCCTTTCTTTTTCATTCTTTATTCAAACAATGTTTGTTAGAATTCATTTATTTTTCTTTCTTTTATTAATTTTAATTATCCAAATAAGAGTTACATGTATTTTTTTTTTCTTTAAAAAACTTTCTTTTTCATTCTTTTCTTTTTTTTTTCTTTTCTTTATTAATATTTATCCAAATATAACGTAAAGGTTTGTGTAGGATTTTGCAAATTGCTTTAAATTTCATCATTTTCACTCATTTCAAAATTTTAAAAATAAATCAACTATACCAAAGAAATTAAATTAAAATTTTATTTACTTTTACATTTTTTACTATTATTTTTATTACTACTTGAAAATAATTAAATATGAATCTAATTTAGAACTAATTAAAAAAATTAAAATGTACCAAAAAATGAAATAATAAAACAAGCTAAACAAATAAAATAAATATATAGATAAACAATAAATAAATAAAGCAAAAAATAATTAAAGAAACATATCTTGATATTAGGCCACATTTTACCTAAAGATGACCAAGTTTGTGGTGGCTTAATCTAATCAAATCTTGGATGATGGGTCAAGATCGAATCTCTTAATTTCTTCTTTCTTTGCTCGCTAACAGCCTCTCCGACATCGGCCGGCTTCCACTTATGTAAAATGTCTCCCAAAAAAACAAAAAAACACTCGTCTCACCCTCCTTTTCTTCCTACCCAGCTAGATTTATAAAAAAAAAAATCTAAAAAAATAGATCTACAAAATGCCCATGAGTTCCAGGGATTCAAAAAGCGGTTTCATAGCGGTGTCACTGTCGTTATTTTATGGTATCGGTACAGCCTGCCATCGCTACATGGCCAAAGTCAAGTGTGAATAAAATTCACATCCATGGCTGCTGTCGTGGCTGAAAAAAATGGAGTAGCAACAAATAGAGGCTATAGCGGAACGCTATTGCTGCTACTGATCGTTTCCTTCCAAAAGCAAATATAAAAGCAATATTTTTTTCATCAAATAATAAAATTTCGACAACTATCAGCTCAGTCCTTATTTTTTTTTTTAAAGAATAACAAAAAACTTAAATGATTTTTTTTTTCATGTTTAAATTTTTGCAAATACTGGAGAGAAGATTTTGCTTCAACCTACAAAACTCCAAATCAAACACTCATTGATGACCACTCCACCCTCTGGTTTTGAAAATTGAGGAAGCAAAAGATCCTCTTAACTTTTAAGGCCGTGAGGGGTTGCTTTGCTACGGTTGCCGCAAAAGAGGCATTGTTGGGGTAATATTGGAAGAGGGCAAAATTGGATACCGTGGGATGTAGAGAAGGTTGGGATTCATTTTGATTTTGAGAGAAAGAAATGACAGGGTAGAGACAAAGAGCGGCATGGGTTTTGACTGAGAGAAAAGTAACCAGCTTTGGACGGAAAGTGGAGTGGGTTTTGAGTTAGAGAAAAATGAGGAGCTTTTTGAGAGCGTTATTGACGTGGGGAGTCTTGGCAGGGCTTGGGTTTAGGTCCAATGAAATTCTATATTTTGTTAGCTTAAAAATATAGGAGAATTTGAAAATTATTATTATGAGTTAAAACTAAAAATTTTGGAGATTTTTTTTTTCTATGATTTGAATAAAGAAACTTGGGATAGAATTTGATGGAATTTTGAAAATTTTTTAATAATTTAGATGATGAATAATCAATGTTAAATTATTAATATATTAATTTTATTATCATCGCATAAATATTAATTATCTCAAAATTTTTTATATTTTTATTATTATGAGTAATTTCTTAAATATGAATATTTTATTATACTCTCAAAATTTTACTAAATTCTCTTTTCAATTAGATAAAAAATATGAAATGTCATAAATTAATTTAAAATTCATAAATATAAGTTTTATGATTATAATTATAATTACTACATTTGCAAAATTAAAAAAATCCATGACTGCAATAATCGTGATAATCTCTGTTATATCTGCAAGTGTGATAAACACGACATAACCAAAAAAGCATCTACGACTACAATTTAAATAATTGCATGTGACTTCCACCATTCTTTTTTACCATTTTTAGTTGCCAAATCCTGTCTAAACATGTGTTGACCATGTTCAGACCATATCTAAGTTTTTTTTTTTTTTTACTGTCTTGGCATGTTCAGTATGTATTCTGGTGTGTCGCAATTTGCCTATGTAGGCACTTGTACAACATTGGTATGGTGAAGTTTTTGTCATATCCGTGCTTTATAGTTTGAAGCTCATTATTTCTCGCACAAGAAAACATCTTGTTGATACGCAAGACATGGAACCGGTGGATTCATAAATGGAAGGTGGTGGGAGCATTTTATGGTCATATGGGTAATATGGATTTTTCCTTCCAAAAAGTGACTTATAAACCAAGCGGGGGCTATTTTGTAATTTCAACTAGAGTTGATGTGTCGACTAGACTTGAAGTCTCAAGACCTATATCAGCTTGGCCACCTCAACTTGCCACCTAAAGGCACATGAAAATGCTAACTTGTCACCTATTTATTGGACTATAGATCATTAGATCAGGTTAGGCCAACAATATTAGCCCTAAACCTGTTACCCAAAGCTCGAGTCACCCAGGCTCGACATTCTTACCCTATAGGTATAAATAGCCCTCTTCACACTAAGTAAAAGCATCCAATTCCTTTCCTTCTCTTTTTAAGTTTTCTCTTATTTTTATTTTTTTTTAGTATTGACTTGAGTATTGGAGCATAAATGTCAAAAAAACCTTTGGCCTTTGTTTCTAATTAACTTCCAAACTTATGATTTCAGGTTATTGTCCTCGTCGGAAAGCTCGACACTAATAGTTTTGGCACTTTAAGTAGGGGTCCTTTGTTTATTTAGCCAAGTTACTCATGGCACCTAGGAGGAGAATTGCTAAAAAAAGAGATAATGCTACTGCAATAGGGACTGACACCCATCTTAGCTAGTAAAACCTTGATTGACCAACATAAATGGCTCCAACAATGGAATAATTTAAAGTCTTTACCCAATAATTACAATTATTAAAAAAATTGTACAAAACTTAACTCCCTTATAGACCTCAAAAGAACCAAACTACAATTCTAAGAAACCTACTAATACAAAAGTTACCAACTTGCAATGACAGTGCTACTTTGTTAGCCCTTGAACAATATGAAACACCTAGAAGTCACTATCTCATAAATACTCGAACATAAACCACCACCTAATAATCCAAACAGGCCACTTCAAAATCATAACCTAACAAAGGCTTAAAAGCTTGGATGGAAGCAATGGGGAAAAATCTCAACAACAAAGTCTCCATCTTTGATGACAAACTAAAATTCTTAGCCATTTACCGAGGATATTAACCAAGCCATCAAAAGAATTCAATATGCCTATACTTGAAACTTATGATGATACCACTAATACCTTTAGCCATTTTGAGCTTTATAAAACTTTTTGAGCTTTATAAAACTAACACGTTGATATAGGGAGTCAATGAGATCCTTATGTGTAAAGGACTTGCTACAATGCTCAAGGAAATAGCTTAGTAATAAGACATTAGCCTAGAATCGAGATTTATCTTGACTTTTGAATAGCTTGGCCATTCTTTCCTGACCCACTTTGTTAGCAACCGACGAATGAAAAAGGTTACATTAAACTTGATATGTATTTACCAAGGATGAAATGAATCACTAAAAGAGTATGTCACATGTTTTAAAGTTGAAGCTTTTCAATTAAAAGATTTAGAATAAGCTACAATTGTGGTCGCTTTGACAAGTCGGTTGAATGACAAGGAATATCATTTAAGCTCACTTTCTCACTAGAACCCCTTAAGACTTTGGTCGATTGCATTTGATTATTGAAAAGTACATTAATGTAGAAGCCATTATGGGAAACAACCAAGGTAAGAGAGGGACATCCCCTATCTCCATCATAACAGAAAAAGAGAAAGCAATAATCCCCTAAAATAGAGAAAATCTAATAAAAGGTACCTTAAGGTAAGGAGCTTGAGTAAAAGATATAATGAGTATATTATATTAAATACCTAATAAGAAAGGATTTTGATGCAAATAGAAAGGAACCTCGAGCTCAGATAGCCTAAGATACTGAGGTAAAACAATAGAAGAGATATGACTAAAAGATATGCTTTCCACAAAGATCACGACCACAATGTTGAGGATTGTATTAATTTGATGAATGAGATAGAAAATCTTATTAAAAGAGGTTGCCTGAACAAATTTTTGGATTGTAAAAGACAAAGACAAGGTAAGGGAATTTTAGAGGCAGAGATAAGACATATCAACCCATGAGAAATGTTGGTGAAAAAATAAGAAGGGATGATTGAGGTAATAATGTTCATAAGCTTGGCTAGAAGAACGTAGAGAGAAATGATAGAGATAATAGATCCATTGTGGGTATTATTAACGTAATGATTGGTGGGACCTTGGCATCAACCAAAAAAAAGTTTGACCAAGAACAATCATAGTCATTGGGTCCATAGCCAAAAAATAAAAGAATTGGTAAAATAAGCTGATCTCTTTTAACTCAAAGCATTTAAAAAGAACAAAACACCCACATGAAGATGCCATTGTTATACAAGTTGTGGTGTATAACCATGTGGTAAAAAATGATATTATTGATAATGAGAGCTCGACCGACATCATTTACTATTCCATGATGCTGAAGATAGGGATCACCGAGGAAATGTTAAGGCCTTTTAGGACCACCTTAATCAATTTTAGGAATGAGCATGTGCTGGTAAAGGATATATTTAAGTTGCCAATAACATTAAGGACCAAGTCAAGGATTGCCACCTTAAAATCAAATTTTTTACTCATAATGGGGTAGATGTCCCCTCAACATAAAACATGATGTCAAGACAATTGAACTAGTCTATAATTAGAATTGTTGGCTCAACTCTTCACCTTAAAATTAAATTTCTTATTTGTAATGGGGTAGGAGAGGATTGATGAGATTAGTCCACAATAAGACAATTTATGTTACTAGCATGGGGTGAAGGACTAAGAAATAGATTGTGAGCTTAACTGAAGCTAAAGAGACTCAGGACAGAGGTAAAACAAAGGTTAAGATTAGGGTAGAGAAAGTAGAAGTAGAAAAGATTTGTAAGGTAAAAAGCATGCAACTACTAAGATCAATGAAAAATAAAAAATGCTTTCCTAAAAGCCAAAAATAAGCTCTTAAGCTCGTAATTTGTAAACATTTTTTGATGCCTAGCTATTCAATTGACACTAAAATTACACAAATAAATCTTAAACCAATCTTTTAAGTTAGTTTCATGAATATGTATTGAATTAAATTATTGAAAGCAAAGCTCATACTTGCATCTTAATGCATGAATCTTTCTATTAATTGAACAAATGAATCAAATGTGAGAATCATACAAGCAATTGTCCTTGTCACAAGAATCAATCTGAATCTAATTAAACAAAAAGAAATTGTTGATCAAAGGCTTAAAATTGATATCACCTGACCAAAACCAGTGTAGAACCTTGTAATTGTGCCAATTTTCTAGGAAAAAGGTATGTAAATAAAAGCTGAGCTTAACAAAAAAAATGGCACAGCTATTAAAAAATAATATCAATCTGTTTGCATAGACCCCATCAGATATGTCTAGGATTGATCCTTTGATAATAGTCCATTGATTGCACATTGATTCCAACATGAATTGATTGCACACTAATTCTAACATGAAACTAGTTTGGCAAAAGAAAAGGTGTTTTGCCTTTAATAGGCAGAAAGCCATTGAAAAAGCAATTGGTATACTACTAAAGGCTAGGTTCATCAGGGAAACATATTACACTAAATGGATAGCCAATGTAGTGATGGTAACAAAATGATTGTTACTTTTTAAGCTTGCAAGTGCATAGGTTGCATCCAAGTAATAGTAATGATGAAGTAAAGTTCGCATCCAAGTAATAATATTGATGAAGTAAAGTATCGCTCCCTTGAAGATTATGTTTTGGGTGTGAGACCAAGTACCAAAGGAGTTCTTCTTAGCTTTATATTTGGATAGATTGAAAAAAATTATATAGCTTTTATTGAAAGTGAAAACAAGGATGCTGAAAATGTAAGGGCTAAATGCCTAGCTAACCAACTAGTCACTTGCAGCAATGAGAGTTGGTCTAATGTAAAAGAGAATAAAATAAAAAACAAAACTAGAAACTTGGAGTGCTTTTAAAGTAAATTGTAGTGCTTGAGAAAAAAAGAGTGTGCGTGTAAAATAAATAAAGGAAAGCTTGGAATGAAATAGAGTAACAACTTTTATTGAAAACTAAACTTTAAGAAAACATGACTTTAGGCTAGTTTGTCACTCTAGCCAAAAATAAAGAAAATATAAAATAAACTCTTAGAAATTGAAACTAGAAAGAAAATAAGAAAAATAAAGTAAAAACTAGAGCAAGGGATGCCTTACAAGTCACATGGCCTAGCCTATTTATAATACATGTGGTAGCCTTAGGGGAATGAATTTGAACAATCCCATTTTAGCTTAAACTCTTTTAAAATTAAAATGTGATCTTAAATTTTGAAAGGAGTTTGATCGAACATGGGAAACTTTTGAAAGATTTTGAGCTTGTATTACATGAATGGGACTTTTTCATTGGTCCATTTGTGCTTCCATGTTTAGGTGTCTTGCCAAGTCAACATTTTTTTATAATGCAAATGGGATATTTCACTAAGATGAAACTCCAAAACCATATCTTCTTGATTGTTTAACATGAGTAGAAACTCTATTTGAAAAGAGTCTTTTGTGCACAATAACTCTTACCTTGCCTTTTTTATATATTTCACTTGGCTTAAAACTTTTTTAAGATTAAAAAGAGTCCTCATGCAATAAAACTTCCTCTTTGACCAAACATAACATGGTCATTCATTGGGCTTTTAGGTCAGCTATATCTTGGATTGCATATTGCTAACTTTGCATGATTTTTAGCTTTTTTATGTGTATAACTGAAATGGGCTTTGGTATGAGCTTCTTATAACTTGGTCAAATATCATCCTTTAGTTTTGCATGAAGTGCATGGTTCATGCATGACCATATTCTTGCATGGGTTGCATGGTTTATGCTATTCATATTCAAATTAACTAAATTCTCCATACAAACTTGAAAATCAAGATTTCAACACACTAAAGCATGAAATTCATGAAAAATTTTAAAATTTTGAAGCTAAAAGGACTTATAAAAAGCTATGAATTCTATAGTCATCACATCTTCACACTTAGCTCAATTCTTATCCTTAAGCAAAATCTTCAAATTAACTATGCTAACAACCAAAATAAATGCATTCAAAGTCAAAGTTTCACAAGTTATCAATTATGCACTATGGTATAATGTCCAAATAATTATGTTTATAGTTAGACATAAAATTTCTTCAAATGTAAGCTTTCAATTTCATGCAACATTCATGTATGTGAAGTTAATCTATCACTCATCTATACATACAATCTAAGCAAAAAAGTATGTAAAATATCACATCACATATTAATTTAAAGAAAGAACATACTTCATATGTTTACTTTCCTCATTCTTTTTCCATTAATGTAGACTTACATACTTGATTTAAAATCAATAGGTCTTTATAGGCTTGTAATGTAAGGCTTGATTTAAGGTGAGCAAGAAGGATATTTTAGGCTTAAAATCTTTTGTTTATTTTTGGAATTTGCACTTGAGAACTTTTGAGACTTTTAAGACTAAAACATCTTTATTGTAGCCATTTTTCACTTTTTGATAATTTTATTTTTTTAGAATCATCATATACTTAATTGGTTAAATTTTAACTTGATCTAATTTTGCTTGATTATTCACCTAAATTCTCTAAATTTGATGTGTACGTAAAACTGAAGCACCATGCACGCACCTAGTGTCATTATGCAAGCAATGGCTGAATTTAGTAAGAAATTTGTCAAGGCAATTCAAGGGCCCTTAAGAATTGAAGAAAGTTGATTTCCATCAGAAAATGGGGCCATGAAAAAGAAGAGAAAAAATGGCCAAGCCATGACCATGAAGCCCTAAGTTGTGAGCCACCAACATAGGCATGTGAAGCTTTTCTTTCTTGCATAAGATGGCTTGCTTGAGAAGCGCTATTGTAAAATCTAATTTGAAGGAGTTTCAAACTGAGTTTAGAGCTAAAATAAAGATAAAAAAAGCAAAAAAATAAAGCAAATTTGATCGAGAAGAATTGGCAAAGACGAAGAAAGCAAAGGGAACAAATTGTAAGTCAAGCAACAAGTGAGAAAATAATGAAAAATAAAAGACAAGCATGGTTGCTGGTTTGCATGGCTTAAGAGACCATTTATGGGTCAAGAAAAGACCTAGGATAGGGTTAGAAAATAGGATATTTTGAGGAAACAAAAATGGAGAACTAAACGTCTGATTTCTTATAGGAATTGTTTTTTTCATTTTTTTATTCACAACATTGGTAAGGTAACAAACTTGCTAACCTTAACCTCAACTTTTATTGTTCTATTTTAGCTATTCTGTTTGATATTTTGAGAGAGGACTAAGCTACCAACATGTGGCTTAGGTGGAGGTATGAAGAACCCTCATTGGACTAACCAACCAACCATCACTTAAGATGAAGCTGAGCTAGAAATTTCATCTCTTGTAGTCATGCTTGACAATCTTCAAAACAACCCATAAATTACCTTGGCTGTGATGATTGAATGGAGAATTGGGATGGCTTATTTTGGAAGGTGGGTATGTTGTAAAATGTCTTAGCTTTTGGCTATAAAAAAGGAAAAGAAGGTTAGGCTTAGAAGCTTTTTCCTTTTCATTTTTTTTCTTTGCTTGGTTTTTGGATGTCTTTTGGGTATGGTAGTAGCAGCATTGCTGGCTGACCTACCCTTCCCTTAAGACTTCATTTTCATTCCCTTTTAATTCATTTTTGAGCTCTTTAATTGTTTGTTTTAGTTGACTTTTAGCTTATTTAAGTTTCCTTCAAGTTGCAAACACATTCCAAGCTCTTTTTTATTTTGTTTAAGCAAGTTCTCATTTTTAGATTTTGCTAGTTTCCAGAATTAATTTCCTTTATTTTTTTCAATAAGTTTTGAATGATATTGGGCTCCTTAGAGCTTGGAAACTATGGATTTGATGCTAATTTGATGGAAACATCATACAGCTCCACAAGCTTGATCTGTGTGTCTTTACTTACTTGCATTTTATATTTCCTACTCTTTAATTTTTCTACCCAATTTTTATATTTGGCCTTTTAATTTTTGTTGATGTTTACATGTCATTTTTATGCTTCTATTATGTTATTAAATCATGTTTAATTGTTTATTGCATGATTGATTAAATGCCTTAGACATATGTTTGTTGTTTCATGCATTTTTCCTCCCATTCTTCATGCATTTTTTCAAGTAGTTTTTCTTCACTTTGTGTTCAGCTTTTGGTCTGAGTGTGCATATTTTTTTGTTCATTTTTTAGTCTATTTTTATGCTATGTTCATGGTTTTCAAGTGCCATGCAGCTAGGTTAAGTTTTGGTTGCATTTTATTAGGATAGTAGCATAGGTTAGATTTCATGCTACATCTTGTGTATTTTTTTTAAGCATTTTTGGTTAGTTTTAGGCAAAGCTTTCCTATACCTATTTGGCTTGTTTTCATGTCTATTTTAAGCTAGTAAAATAGTTTTTACAAATTCCTTAGTTAGGGTTGCATTTTCCTAGCATCTTATTTCATAAGTCTTTGTTTCCATGCATTCTAGTATTTCGGTTTGCTTAAATTTTATTTCCATTTGTGTTCAATTTTTGCATATAGTTTCCTATAGGCTTTTGGTTCCATTTTAGGTCTATATTAACAATGTAAAATAGTTTTTATTTTTATTTATGTTTCATGCATGTTTTGGTGGTAAATAGTAACATATCTCATGTAGGAATTTAGGTTAGTTTATTTCCAAGTTTAATTTTCTACATTTAAATTATTAGGCTTTTATGTTTAAATTCTTGTTTAAGTTGTTTAAATTATTTTTCATGCCTTAGTTAATTTTTTCTTAATTGTTTAATTTTCTATTTTTAGAAACTTTTCATTTTTAGTAATTTCTATGTTTGTTAAGCTTTAGTTCTTATGTTTAGTTACTTTTTTCATCGTTTGTAGTAATTAAATTTTAAATATCTGGTAATGTTTAATTTTCATGTAGGTTAATTAGAAAAACAAAACCTTTTAGTTTGACTAGATATATCCGAAGTGTCAAAAATTGATACTCAACCCTAGGTCTAGAACTTTCAATCCCCGAGGAGACTGATAATCTGGAATACTTCTAGTATTTATTACTTTTACGACCCTTACACTTGTGGTACTCTTGATGGATAGCAACAGTTTTTCTTCTTCTTTTTTTCAAATGAATTCCTTGCACCTTCTTCCTTTCAAAATGTAGCTTGTTCTTTTATTTTGTCCCTAACATACGTAAGTATAATGGGTTGGGTGATAACAAGAGAAATAATTTATAAGAATGTTAATGAGGGTAAATAAACAAAAAAAAAAAAGATTATAAAGGCTTAAAATTAGGTACTGAGAATGATTTATTATAGGTGGGCTTGAACAGGCTCAAACAGTTCAAGGATGGCTAAATCATTTCAATTATGGTTAAATCATTTTTTAAGTCAAGTACAACCTAGGATTTTGCCTTGAGGGTTCAGTAGACAAATTCTAAAATTATACTCATACCTTAAATCTTTAAGCAACTTTATATTTGCATGATTTTTCACAAAAGTTGATGCAAGTCAAAGGTTAAAATTAAAATGCATATGACATGAAAATTAACAGTCCAAAGAATAACATACTTAAGACATCATTTCATGCTTTCAGTATGTTCATACTTGTCCTAAGATTATACTTAAGTTACTCATGAATGACTTATGAAAAATTAACTAAGATAACATTATCGTGATTATAGGCATTTCACTTGGTTTGAAAACAAAGATTTTAGGGATTCTTAAAAAAATTTAGAAAAAGCATTTTTAACACAAAAAAGTCCCTCCCCTACACTTGACATGCACATAATATTTCAAATGAAACATTTAAGTACTTAAAGAAAAGAAATACTTCCTATCTTTGTTCTTTTTTAGGCTAAAACTTGTACTTTCCTTTAGGCATCTTTTGCATTATCCTGATTACTAAGAAAACATAAACAAAAACAAATGAAAAAAAAATCAAAGAATGCCAATCTTAAAAATAAAAAAATAGTAATGAAATGTAAAACTTAACAAAAAATGTAAAACTTAGGTTGCCTCTCACGCAACACTAGTTTTAGTCAAACTAGACCGTACCTAAAAACTACCATTTCTTTTTTGGAGGGATTTTCCCTTTTTGTTTGTGTTTGGCTAGAATTACATAAATTGACTTAGACTTGGGAATTGGACTTGCTTTCCTAAAAGGAATAACATAAATAGAATTGGGTTTCATCATTGGGCTTTTTTAAGTTAGGCTAGCGAAATGGTTATTTAGATTGCTTGGAATTGAGCTTTGTGGGCTTGTCAAGTGGGATTTTAGAGCTTTTGAAATTGTGGGCTAGTTTTTTTCTTTTTGTTTTGGGTAAGACTCCCTATGGACTAGTTTTTCGTTCTTCTTATCTTCTAGACTAAAGACTCCATGTACATCATTCTCATCCCTAAAAATACCTTGACCCCTAATTTCGAAGTTTATTCTTTTTTCCATAAATCTTAGGATTACCTTAAAATTGTAGACATTTATTAGGAATGTCTACCTTAATAGGATATGAGCTTTACCATTTACCAAGTTTAAAGACAACAAAATTAACAAGGAAAGCATATTTACCAACTTTGACAAGGACATTCTCCAATATTCCTTATGGCCTTTTTGTAGATCTATTAGCAAATTTAATGTTGAAAGTTAGAGGTCTTAATGTGCTAGCTCCAAGTTACATAAAATTTTTCATAGGCATTAGGTTAATACCAAACCCCAGATGACATAAAACTTCATTGAAAAAAAAATGAGCAATGGAACATGGAATGCAAAAACTCCTTGGATCATCTAATTTATTTGAAAAAAATTGTTGAAGTGTTAGGCTACACTCATTAGTAAGTGTAACTTTCTTTAATTCCTTTAGTAACTCTCTTTATTTGGGCTTTGACATTGATTAGGCTACTTTAAATGTTCTCTTGAGGGGAAAAAACCTTAGAGTTAATTTCATTCTTTTTGTTTTTTGATCTTCCTCTTGAATTTCCATAGTTGGATCCAGATTCTTTAAAATTGCTCTTCCAATTCATAATAAGTCATCATCCTTTATCTTAACTTTTTTTTATCTTCATCTCTTCTTTAAACTCTTTCTATGGCTCTTCTTCTTGAAGTTTTTCCTCAGGATCGTCTTCATTCTCAACTCATTCTCCATTTCTTCGAAACTATCTTCCTTCAAAACTTCTTAGACTTCATCTTTTTCATGATCCTCTTCAATCTCGAACTTCCTCCTTAAACTCTTCAAATTCCTTTTTAGGCCTTCTCACAAAATTTTGGCAAGTTCATCACCATTGGCTCATCCATTAAGTGATCCTCATCGTTATAGAAATAAATTTCTTATTCTCTATAGGAAAATATGGCATTGCACTCTTCTTTACCTGTCGATTGGGGTATGATTTGATATTAACGGCAAGGATCCTAATGGGCAGTTTGTTAATTGTCCCATTTGGATTTTTAGAATTTTGATTGAGGCAGGTTGGCTTTGGATTGTTGTGTTTTGGGCTTATAGGTGTTGTGAGAACATATATTCAAGGTCGATTTTCTTTTCTTGGGGTGGATAATGGGTTGGTTGGTTTTGGTGAAAATTGGATGTTGGTTGTTGTTGTGGTGGCTATTTTGGTTTTCGTTCCAAGAAAAGTTGGGATGGTTTGTTTAGCTTGGGTTATAGGTATTACTGTAAGGGTTACAAGATGGTTTGGCTTGGGTCCCATATAGCATGGTGTCTACCCTAAATTGGCACCTATTAGAAGAATGTGGGCCTTCACAAATTTCACAGGTTATAAACTAGCTTTGAATTTTTTGGACAAGGGCAATGGGTGGGTTCCTAAAGTGTCGATCTATTTGGTTAGGTTTGCAAGATGGGATGTAATAAAGGTAAAGGTGTTTGTTTTGCATACCCAGAAGCTTTTTTATGAACCCTTATTTTGTTTCCCTATTAGTAATTGTTTATTGCCATATCTTCAATCAAATCATACACCTTTTTAACAAACTTACTCATGATGGCACCTTTAATGGCTAAGTCAATGGTGGTCCCTACTGGTGGAGTTAGCTTATTGTAGAAAATTTGAACTTGAAGCCATTGTGGTAGGTTATATTGCGAGCACTTTCGAAGCATCTCTTTGTACCTTTTCCAAGCATTATAGAGTGTCTCACCATCATATTGTTAAAAACTTGTAATTTTGTTCCTTATCTTTGCCATCTTGGTTAGTGAAAAGATCTTGGCAAAGAACTTCTAGACTAGATCATTCAAAGTTTTAAGTGATCTAGGAGTGAAAACAACTAGCTTTTCACCTTGTCTCTAAGAGAAAACATAAACAACCTTAGTCTTATTACATTATTAGAGATTCCATTGTATCTAAAAGTATCTTGTAATTATAAAAAATTAAAGAGATATAGATTAGGGTTGTCATTTGGTAGGCCACCTAATAGCATAGAGGTTTGGACCATTTGGATTATGGAAGGTTTGATTTCAAAATTGTTGGCTTGGATCATCGACTTTTGAATGGATGGTTGAAAACCTTTAAGGTTAGGGATGGCATAGTCTCTAAGTGTTCTATGACCTTTAACTCCTGTGTTTGCCATTTTTTGCTTGTTTGCTCATGTATAAGTCACCTAAATGTTATTCCAATTTCTTTATCAAGTAGGGCTAAATCAATGCTTCTCGATTTACGTATGCAAACAAAGAAAATATTAAAATAGATTAAAGAAAGTAAAAATAAAAAGAATCTAAATTATAAAGTGGAAAGAAGTGTTATCGATATTAGCCTTCTAGCATTGATATAAACCCTAGCAACAATGCCAAAAACTTGATTACTGCTTTTTAAGCTTGCAAGTGACAAGTCGCATCCAGGTAATAACAGTGATGAAATAAAGCATCGTTCCCTCAAGGTTATGTTTTGGTTGTGAGACCAACTACCAAAGGAGTTCTTACTAGCTTTATATTTATATAGATTGAAAAGAATTATAGAGCTTTTATTGAAAGTGAAAACAAGGTTGCTAAAAATATAAGGGCTGAATCTAATTCAGGTCGAAACTGCAAGTGTACTACCACCCAAGTAATAATAATGACCAAAAGGTTCAGAAGTTGATCCTATGAGGATTAGCTAAAGAAATTCCTAAATTAAGTACCTGTTATTCCCATACCATTCTAAAGTTGGTTCAATAAAAAAAAATCCATGAAAAATTTAAAATTCTACTAAAAAAATCAAGTAATCAACCAAAACCAAATAAAAAAAAATTCTAAACATGGAAAACAATGAATAAAATGCAAATGGAAATTTATAACTAAACCATAAATGCAAAAACAAGTAACAACTAGAATAAAAAACATGGTAAAAAATCAACATGAAAATACTTGTGCAAATGACATGAAACTAAGCAAGTCTAATGTACTTACTCAATTCTGGAACATGAAATGTATGCATGAATATGAAAGGAAAAATACCTCTAAATAGCCTATGTGAACATATGGATTAAATAACAATAATGAATAGAAGAAAAAAATGCAAACATAATCTAAAGACTAAGGATTGGAAATAACCTAAAGGAATGAACACCGTTGACTCAACAATGCAGAAATGGTAAACATGCCAAAAAAATAGGAACTAAATTTTGGTTTATCTCCTAAATTGAACCAAAGGACCTTCACTTAAACCAAATGAAAAACTAAATCAAGGACTAGATGAAGACTTAAATGTAAATTTAAATTACAGAAACAAGATTGAAGAGAATATTTATAAAAAAATGAACAAAAAAAAAACCACACTTGATGTGACTATAGTGCATGAAATTGCTACAGAAAAAATTCTACCTACAATTATAAAGTGAAAATGAACTTCGTCTAAGCTAAAACAACCTAGATCTATGATTTAACTACCAGAATCAACAAAGAAATTAGCTTAACAAACTCGGTTTCAAAAATAGTGTGAAATTTAGAAAAACATAGCCTCATCAAAGAAAATTAACCAAACAACACTTAAAAACATGAAATAAATTGCACAAAATTAAATTAAGCAAGTTAACTAATAAAACTAAAGATCTAAAGAAGAAAGAAATGCAAAAAAATTGTCAAAGTGGAGAAAAAATCCACGCCAAAGTTAGTATCCACTCTTAGCCTGCTCCTGTCACTTGCATATATACATGACTTCCAACCTTGATATGGATTAATGTGTTCTGAATCTAAAGCTAAATTTAAACTCTGAATCTAAAGCTAAATTTAAACTATGTTGTAGCTTTATGACTTAGGAAACTATGAAAAAAATTTGACCAAAAACAATGAATATTTGATAGAGATATGATCGAAAAATTGCAAGTATGTCAAAGCATAAAGATTCAAAAACAAATTTGAACAACCATGAGCAATCAGTAGATTTGGGTTGGAAAATGAACGTAAATGGAAATTTTATTGAATGATTATGGAAAAACACTTAAAAACGCTTAAGAAACAATAAAATTGCAATGGAATTTAAAGGGAAAATTCTAGAAATAAAGTGTTTGGCAACTGATAAAATGTAAAGTGTAGAAAAGAAAATATAGAAATAGAAATTTAAATCCTAAACTAACTCTCCTCAAATGACTGGTCCCTTACCCCTATTTATACATAAAGGGAAGGAGCTTAAGGTTTAAAAAAATCCACAATATTCTTCATTTGGTTGGGCACTTGTAGAGCCTTCTTCATTCTCACCAATACACGACTAGTGTGCATGATTCTGGTTGTGTTTATTTGACACCTAGCTTCTTTAATAAACTTGCAACTTGATTTCACATGTAATGCTGCTTCCACAAAGTCAAATTGGTGACCAATCAAAGCCTTTTAAAGTGCCACATAACCTCTTAGCTTGGCTGCTCTTGAACCCAACTTGAAATGGCCAATTGGATGACCAATATTCCATATCCCCAAGCACATTTCTTGCATTAATGTTTCTTCCATCCCTCTTACTATTTTTTTTTTGCAAACAATTTCACACAATTTATGAATATATTTGTCCTACATTTTACTAAAAAAACTATGAAAATAATACTAAAAATATTCCAAGAAAAATTAAGAAAACTCCCTTAATGTCAATTTTGTCTGCTAACACTTCATTCAACATAAAATGCCTCATGAATTGATCAATGAATATAACTAAAGTAAAATCATGAACAAGTGCTAATATATAAAAATCTACCTTGGCTAAGATCATTCCTAACTATGGTTTCATAAGCAAGCAATGCCTCTCACATATCCTTGCATGAAATCTAGTAATTTTATACAAAACATGAAACTTTAATAACAAGGATCAATAAAGTATGCTCATGTTTCATAAGTTTGCTTATCATATTTCTCTCCACTAATGTAGATAAACATATAAATAAGGTTCATTTAGGACTTTCATAAGCTTGTAATGTAAGGTTAGAGTCAATGTATGATTAAAGTCACTTAGGCTCAAGTACCCTAACAATGCATCACTTGTCTAGGATCATCCATAGTTGAGCTGCCAAGGTGAGAAAGGTAAGGTTGACCAAAGAATCACCCCCTGAACTTTGATTGTCCCCATTTTCTTGCTTTTCTTTTCTTTTTCACAACTTTATTGTTTTTGCTTTTCATTTCCTTTTCTTTTGTAAGCTAAATTGACTTTTTTTTTTTTAGTTTTTTTCAATTTCTCATTTTTTCCAAGCTCCTCCCTTCTTCCCTAACAATGCATAGCTCACAAATGGTGTATGAATATCCTAATGCATATATAAGGTAAGGGATAAAAAAGATAAGAAATATATAAAATAAGGTTATAGGCTTGTAGTGTGGTTTCAAAACAAAGAAAAGGCATCATAAGGATTAAATGGGGTGACTATAGAAATATTGTATCATGGTTGGCTTGAAAGGCATAAACGATCCAAAGATGGCCTATATCATTTCTCTAATCATGTGTCTTCTAAGATTTTTTCTTGAGAAATGATCAAAATAAATTCTAGAATCATGAAATAAAACTCTAAAGACCAATGTAAAAGCAATCTCGTGCTCACATAATTAATACATAAAAAAAATGCATTTCAATGTTCAAAGCATCATTCACAAATGAATATCATATTCAAGAATTTACTAAAACCTAAGCATCATCTCATATTTCACACATAAATTCAATCTTTTCCTAAAGCTATAATCATTTTCAATTTCTACTTGTCATTGGCTTCATGAAGAACTAAGAAAAGAAAACATAATAATGATTCAAGCTACCACATGTTAAGCTAAATTTCAAGGCAAAATCAAGGAAATTTTGAAAAACTTTTCAAATTTTGAGCAATTTTCCTATACCCCCAAACTTAAACAACACATTTTCCTTAATGTGTAAGCATAAACCAATAAAACACAAGAGAAAGGAATAAAGAAACTCCCCTATCATCATGCAGGCTAGCGGTTGAATCTTCTATGAAAGCTTTCACTGAAACTAGTGTATCCATTTCAAGCTTTTATTCAACCTACAAAATAAAGAAAGCCACTACACAAAGAAACCACATCAATATGTACAAGAAAAGATAAGCAAAATATATGAAAACAAAACATGAAATGTAAAGCTTAGGTTGCCTCTCAAGAAGCACTTTATTTAAAGTCAAAAGCTTGACTTTCATTGGTGTTAGAGAATCATACCAAATTTTCTTCCTAAATCTACCCATTTCATTTTGTTCTTTTGCACCAAATTTGTAATTGTAAGCTTTGAGTAATCTCGATGCTCGAGGGTAGATTCATATCCCACCTCTATGAATACTCTAAGTATATTGTAATATGGATCAATAGAGGTAGTCATTGGCTTTAGTACCAACAAATAAGGTACCATCATGGAGAATATGGGTTAAGGCTCTAAGATAAAAAAAAAATCCTTTGGATGGTATAAGTGTAAGCTCAACAAGGGTTGTGTCTAATGGTGGAGTTAAACCATCTTCATCACAATCATTAAATAGTGAGTTCTCAAATACATATATTTCCAACTCATCATATAACAAATTCTCAAAGAACCAAGGAAATAGCATGGTTATACTATGAGGTTCACTTTTTTATTAATAAGGGCCATTGTTAAAACAATCTTACAAATCAATGTAAGGAATTAAGCCATCCTTTCCAAAATCATTTTCACTTACATTTTCATCCATGGGTGGTCTATCTAAAGGAAGCTCTAAGAATGAGGTGTCGATAGCTGTAAGTATAAAATCAAAGAATGGAGAAGCTACTAGACAAGTAAGTTCTTTCCTAATGAGTTCCTCCTCATCCTTAAACTTAATACTAGATTCAAGAATGAATATGTCTAAATGTTTAAGTGGTCTATCTAGTAAGCTTGCATTATCGACACTTTTATCCACCTCATGCATTTCCACACAATCAAGTAAGTGATCATCAAAGAACTCGAGACATGGTACGAGTGGAATTTCAATATCAACTTTTTCTTGAATGCTTTCTCTGTCTCAAATTCCTTAACTAGTCCATCATCATCAATTTTTGTAGCCTTAAACTTGTCATTTACCTCCACTATCTCTTCTTTTAGAACTTTTATAAAATGTGGTATCTTCAATATAATAGGCTTTTCTTCATCATCAATCCACATCGGACCTCCTCTCCTTAAATGATTTCTTAATGTATACTCCTCATTCTCCTTCGAACAAGGTGTTAACTCTATAGTCCTAGGCATACGATCTAAAAGGCAAGTATTTAAGGCATGTGTATTTTGACCATATTGCCTAGAATTCCTAATGCATGCCTTTAGGTCTTATTAGTATTTTTCTTGAGTTTGTAGTAATTTAGTGAGCATCACCTCTAGGGACAGTGTCTTTTCTTGTGTAAGAGGTGGTAGTGAATATGGTGTTGATGAAAAGTGATATGAAAAGAAATAGTATTGTGATGAACAAAAATGTTGTTGTGGTAGAACATAGTGTGGCACTTGAGGTAGTTGTAGTGATGGAGGAGAATATTGGGATGGAAGAGGGTATTGTGGTAATGAAAGCTTGGTATGATAAGTCGGGGTGTACTTAGGTTGTAAATTAAAAGAATGTCCCAGATTAGTGTCCTACATGTGCTTAAGATGATCCTCTCAAGTTTGACTAGTGTAGGTGTTTATGTAAAATTGGAAGTATTGGTCATATGAAAACCTATCACTATAGTAAACTTCACCATACACTTGACCATTATCATGTTAGCTTGAAAAGTTATGGACACAAGTAGGCTTGGGATCATACCTAGCTTTAATGGCCTTTACTAAATTTTCTATATAGTCAAATTTTTTGGATAAATGTTTAAGGGTCGACTTTATTTTGGTATTGTCTTCTTTACTAGGCCATGGTACTAGGTAGTCATTGAAATAATAAGATGTAGCATGGTCTACATGATGCTCGGCTACCTCATAAGTATAGGAATCCCACATGTGAAAAAAAAAATCCTAAACAAAAACCTATACAAATATAGTTAGTTGTGTAAACAACCTAAGAAAACTAACAAGGCAAGTTAGTAACTAGCCTAACAAAAGTGCACTAAGGTGAACCAATCTATAGAAAAGGAAGGTGAAGATTGATATTAACCTAGGACTCTTGACTCTTAATCCCCAACAATTACACCAAAAACTTAAGTCGGGATAAAACTACAAGTGCACAGGCCGCACAACTAATAATAGTGACCAAAAAGTCAAGATGTCAATCCCACGAGGATTAGGTAAAAAAATTTCTAAACTAAATACCTTTTATCCCCATACCCTTTTAAAGTTGGTTCAATAAAAAAAAATCCATGAAAAATTTAAAATTCTACTAAAAAAATCAAGTAATCAACTAAAACCAAATAAAAATATCTAAACATGAAAACAATGAATAAAATGCAAATGAAAAATTATAACTAAACTGAAAATGCAAAAATAAGTAACAACTAGAATAAAATATGGTGAAAAGTCAACATGAAATACTTATGCAAATGATGTGAAACTAAGTAAGTCTAATATACTTACTCAATTCTAGAACGTGAAATGTACGCATGAATATGAAAGAAAAAACAACCTATGAACATCCTATGTGAGCATGTGGATTAAAGAACAAGAATGAATAGAAGAAAAACATGTAAATATGATCTAAAGACTGAGGATTGGAAATAACCTAAAAGAATGGACGCCATTGACTCAGTAATGCAAAAGTGGCAAACATGCAAAAAAATAGGAATTGAATTCTAGTTTATCTCCTAAATTGAACTAAAGGACCTTTGTCAAATGAAAAACTAAATCAAGGACTAAATGAAGACTTAAATGTAAATTTAAATTGCAAAAACAAGGTTGAAGAGAATATTTATAAAAGAATGAACAAAACCTAAAACCACACCTGATGTGACTGCAATCCATGAAATTGCTTAAGAAAAAATTCAACCTATAATTATAAAGTGAAAATGAATTTCATTTGAGCTAAAAAGATCTAGATCTATGAGTTAACTACCTAAATCAACAAGCAAATGGCTTGAATAAACAAAGAAATTGGCTCAACAAACTCAATTTAAAAATAGTGCAGCGTCTAGAAAAATAGAACCTCATCAAAGAAGTTTAACCAAACAATACTTAATAGCATGAAATTAATTACACAAAATTAAACTAAGCAAGGTAATTAATAAAACTAAGGATCTAAATAAGATTGGAATGCAAACTAATAACCAAAGTAGAGAAAGAATCCACACCAAAGTTAGTATTCACTTTTGGCCTGCATCTATCACCTGCATTCATGCATGACTTCCAACTTTGATATGGATCAATGTGCTATAAATCTAAAGCTAAATTTAAATTATGTTGTAGCTATATGACTTAAGAAACTATGAAAAAAATTTAAGCAAAAACAATGAATATTTGATAGAGATATGATCCAAAAATCGCAGGTATGTCAAAGTAGATAGATTCAAAAACAGATTTGACCATCCATGAGAAATCTGTAGAGTTGAGCTGAAAAATGAATGCAAATGGAGGTTTTATTGAAAGATTCTAAAAAAGCACTTAAAAAATGTTAAGAAACATTAAAATTGAAATGAAATCCAAAGGGAAAATGCTACAAATAAGGTGTTTGGCAATTAAGAAAATGTAACGTGCAGAAAAGAAAATGTAAGAAAGTAAAGAAACAAAAATTTAAATCCTAAACTAACTCTTGTCGAATGGATGGGCATCACCCTCTATTTATAAGCAGAGGGGAAGACTTTAAGGTCTAAAAAAATCCAAAAAATTCTCCTTTTGGTAGGGCACTTCTGGAGCCTTGTTCATTCTTGCTAATACACGGCTAGTGCACAAGTGTCTAGTTGTGTTCATTTGACGCCCAACATTTTCAATAAACTTGCAACTTGATTTCACACATAATGCTATTTCCATAAAGTCAAATTGGTGATCAATCAAAGCCTCTTAAAGTGCCATATAAGCTTCCAACTTTGTTGCCCTTGAACCCAAATTAAAACGATCAATTGCATGATCAATATCCCATGCACCCATGCACGTTTCTTGCATCAATGTTTCTTGCATCCCTCTTTTTTTTTCTACAAACAATTTCACACTTTATGAATATATTTGCCCTATTTTACTAAAAAATCATAAAAATAATACTAAAAAATATTGCAAGAAAAATTAAAAAATCTTCCTTAAAGTTAATTTTGCCTATTGACACTAGCTTAGGCCATTTGCACAAATTGCACCAACAATCCTCCAAAAATGCATAAAAATATCCAAAATTCCTCAATTTCATAATTTGTACCAATAATGAGATTAGTGTGCATTTAGGAGTAATTTTGCCGAAAATCCTAAGAAACATGCCAAAATATGAATCAAATTATATTAAAAATGAGCATGAAAATACTAAAATTTAAGTGCAATCAGAATGCATAACTAACCAACTAGTCACTTGGAAAGCTTTTAAAATAAATGGGAGTGCTTGAGAAATAAAGAGTAACAAATTGTATTGAAAACCAAATGTTAAGAAAACAAGACTTTTCGCTAGTATGTCACCCTAGCCAAAAATAAAAAAAAATACAAAAAAAAAATTTTAGAAACCAAAGCTAGGGAGAAAAGAAGAAAAATAAAGTAAAAACTAGAGCAAGGGATACTTTATAAGTGAAATGGTCTAGCTTATTTATAGTACAAAGAAATGCCAAAGGGAAATGAATATGACTAGTCCCACTTTAGTTTAAACTTTTTAAATATTGAAATGTGATCTTGAATTTTGAAAAGAGTTTGAGCGAATGTGGGAAACTCTTGAAAGATGTAGAGCCTGTGTTGGTCAAATGGGACTCTTTCATTGGTCCATTTGTGCTTCCATGCTTAGGTGTCTTGCCAAGTCAACATTCTTTTGTAATTCAAATAGGATATTTGGCTAAGTTGAAACTCTAAGATCACATCTTCTTCATTTGTTTAACCTACATAGAAACTCTCTTTGAAAAAAGTCATTTATGCATAATAACTTTTGCCTTGACCTTTTTGATTTATTTCACTTGGCTTAAAACTATTTTAAGATTAAAAAAAGTCTTTATGCAATAAAACTTCCTCTTTGGTTGAAGGATTATCCATTGGGTTTTTGGGTCAACTATATGTTGGGCTACATATTGCTAAGTTTGCATGATTTTTAGCTTTTTTTATGTGCATAATGGAATTGGGCTTTGGTATGAGCTTCTTATGCCTTGATCGAATATCATCCTCTAATTTTACATGAAGTGCATGGCTGAATATCATTCTTTCATGGTTTGCATGGTTTATGCTATTTACATTCAAATTAACCAAAATTTTCATGCAAACCTGAAAATCAAGATTTGAACACATCAAATTCATGAAAATTTTCAAAATTTTGAAGCTAAATGGACTTATAAGAAGCTATAAATGCTACAATCATTAAAAAATACATGGAAAGTGGATAAAATGTGTTCACTTCGCTGACCTCAATAAGGCCAACCTTAAGGATAGCTTTCCTCTACCATGTATAAATAGATTAGTGGATGATAGCATGGAACATGGTTTGCTTAACTTCATAGATGTATACTCAAGTGACAATCAGACTAAGATGCTAAAAGAGGATCAACAAAAATAGTTTTTATGACTGAAAATGGGTCATACTACCATAAGGTGCTGCCATACGGACTAAAAAATGTAAGTGTGACCTACTAGAGGTTGGTCAACAAAATGTTCAAAGGTTAGATCAACTGTAATGTTAAGCTATATATTGATGATATGATTGTGAAAAGTAAGAGGTTGAACAAACATTTGAAAGACTTAAAGGAAACATTCAACATCCTGAGGAAGTATAACATAAGACTTGACCCAAGTAAATACAACTTTGGAGTCACATTGGGCAAATTCTTGAGATATATGATCAACCAAAGGGCTAACAAAGCTAATCCAAATAAAGTTTAAGCTATTTTAGATATGAATCTATTGACCTCATTAAAGGATGTACAAAGGTTGACAACAATAGTTGTTACACTAAGCAGGTTTATGTCCAAGTCAATAGATTGGTGTTTACTATTCTTTAAAGTATTTAAAAACATATCACTTTTGATGACTTTTGAAGAACTTAAGGAATTCCTCTCCTTACCTGTAATATTGTCAAAATTGAGGCTTGATGAGGTGCTATACCTTTATATTGCAACCACATATTAGGTTATCAACTTGGTCTTATTTTGAGAAGAGAAAAGAAAAGAGAAGCTAGTATATTTCATCAACAAAGTGTTGATAGGGACTAAATTTGAATACCAGAAAATATAAAAACTAGCTTATGTTGTGGTGACTCCACTAGAAAACTACGATCATATTTCTAATCTCACATTGTGAATGTTTTAACCAACCAACCACTAAGGCAAATTTTACTAAAGCCCAAACTATGAAGTAGGTTGATCAAATGGACAATTGAGCTCAATAAATTTGATTTACATATATTGTCTAGTTTGGCACTTAAGTCACAAGTGTTAGCTAATTTTATTGTTGAGTGCACCTCAATTGAACTTGAAAAAGAGCCTAGCATGGTTGATAGCGATAAAGAAGATGAGATATGGAAACTCTATGTAGATAGGTCAACGATGAATGAATGAAATGGAGTTGGTTTAATTATGACCAACCTAAAGAATATGCAGTTCTAATATATGCTGAAGTTTCAATTTAAAGCTTTGAATAATGAGACAAAATATGAAGCACTGATCATTGGCCTAAAATTAACAATAGACCTAAATGTATAAAAGCTCATTAAATATAGTGATTCACAATGGGTGGTTGGGTAAGTGAATGGAGAGTTTAGGGCTAGGGAAGAAGGGATGAAGAAGTATTTAGAAAATGTATGAATATGCATAGCAATGTTTCTAAGGGTTGAGGCAAGAAAAGTATCAAGGTCAAAAAATACCTTGGTGGATTTACTATCGAAGTTAGCATTTGGAATTATAATAATAGCTCGACACATGTCTTGATTAAATAATTACAGGAAAAGAGCATAAATGAGAAAAAGCTCAGCTAGATTGAAGAGAAAAAGTCGTAGATGTCTTTGATCATAGTGTATTTGATGACAAAAGAGTTACCCTAGGATAATATTCGAGTGATTGGGGAATTCTACAAATGCATAGGCTGTTCAAGTAATAATAAAGGCTAAAAAGCCTAGATGTCAATCCCATGAGGATTTGTGAAAGAGATTCCTAGCCTAGGTACCTATTATCCTCATACCTTTCTAAAGTTGGTTTGATTAAAGAATCAACATGATCATTTTTAAGCTAATCTAAAAGAATAAAATCAAACAAAGCCATGCATTATGTAAACTATGTAAAATAACTAAATCTAAGAAATTAATCAAAACACTTTGAAACTTAAAGAGAATAGTAGCCTAACTAAGAATAAAATGGAATTGAAGGAATAATTAAAAGTTGAAAATGCAATTTGAAGCAAAATAAAAAAAAAAGCTGAAAGCAAGAGGGCAACTATGAACAAAAATTGCATGACAAGCTAAAATGTAATTCTAACTCTAATAAACTTCAATTGTATGAATGTAAACTATAAAAGAAAAAAAAACAATTAATGAACTAGCTAACATCAAATTTCAAATGAGAATTAAAAAAATCAACTACACATTATGAAGAAAAAACAAAAACTATAGATCATTTTCAAAGTTGAAAAAACTAGTTCTTGAGAGAAAATTCTAAATCTAATTCATGTAAAACTAGATGAATATGCTCTCAAATTTGAAAAGCATGAAAAAGACTACAAGAAAACTTGAATTGGAGATTAAAAGCTAAAAAGAAAGTGCAAGTTTTGGTGAAAAATAATAAAAATTGAAACTACATGAAATATGGAAACTAAACTTCAAGCTAAAGATTTGAATCTCAATGTAGCAAAATCAATAAAATATAAACTGAAATTTAAAAGTACATTAAGAAAACTAAGAGAGAAACTAACTTGAAGAATGAAAATTGAAAGAAAATGCAAGAACTAATAAGAAAAAGCTAAAATAAAAAATGAGTTACTGTAGCATTTAATTGAGTAAAAAAAAATTCAAATCTAGAAATAACATGAACTAAAACTTAGCTAAAGCATGATTCAACAATGAATTTCCTATAAAATTTAACAAAAAAAATCCTCAACAAATTAAAGACACAATAGCTCAATGAACTAACAAACTAAATAGTACACTAAACTGCAAAAAACAAAATATGTTCAACAATTTGCATCCAAATAGCAATGAAATGTAAAGAAATAAACTGAATCAAGCAAGAATCAATATGTAAA
Organism: Durio zibethinus; assembly: GCF_047325235.1. Taxonomy (NCBI): domain Eukaryota; kingdom Viridiplantae; phylum Streptophyta; class Magnoliopsida; order Malvales; family Malvaceae; genus Durio; species Durio zibethinus. The sequence continues at coordinate 9,900,718 of NC_143185.1, forward strand.
CAAGTAAAATAAGGATTTAGAGTGAAAAAAAGGCAAAAAACTCACCAAGGAGAGAGCAGTTCCATGTCAAACTTGATTGATCATATTTGACCTGCACCTGTCACCTACATCCAAATGGATCTTCCAAGCTTGATTTGGAATGCTATGGTGTGAGTTTAAGGCTAAATTATTAATGTTGTAGCTAATTTGATTAGGAAATTATGAAAAAAAATTAAGTAAAAAAAAGTAAGATTTGAATGAGATATCATAACAAACCACAAGTAGGTCAGAACTAGCATATTCAAAAATAGATTGGAGTATCAATGAAAAATTAGTAGATTTGAGATAGAAATCAATAAAATTTGCAAGTTTCATTATGAAAATCATAAAGAAAATTGAAAAATACTTGAGGAAATGTAAACGTGCAATCAAAATCAATAGGAAAACATGAAGATCAAGGGTTATTTATTTGCTAAGAAAATAAAAATGTAGTAAAGAAAAGTGCAAATATTAAAGAACAAGAAAAATAAAATCCTAATATAAAGTCTCTCTAAAATGGTTGGCTCCACTCTTATTTATAGGTAGGTGAGTGGTGAATAGGGACATAAAAATTTTTTTTTAAAATATCTGCAATGAAGTGAGCTTCTAGGACTCCTTTCCTCTTTGTTTTCTCACTTGGTGCATGATTGTTTATAGGTTTCTTTGTTCTTCCTAAATTGCATGCCTTATGCGTTTTATCATTTCCAAAAAGTTCAAGTTCTGACCATTGAAAGCTTTCCAATATGCCATGTCATCACCTCTTGAAGTCTTCCTTTAAATGCCAAAATGTGATGCCCAATTCTCATGCAAATAAAGGTTGCATTCCACACCACAAGTGCACCATCATTTCCTTGTTAAGCCTCTTGCATGCATGTACATTTTCATATTTTGCTACAAAAAATTCAAGTATTCAATGAGCAAATTTAACAATAAAATCATTAGAAAAATGCTGAAAATAATGTTAAAAAATTTTATGGAAGAAATGTTCAAGAAAACTCCCTTAAAAGCAATCTAACTTAATGACACTAGTTTTAGGCCATTTCCACAATTTGCATAAAAAAATTCTCCAAAATGTATCTTAATTGACCAAAATTCCTCATTTTCACCATTTTTACCTACACATGAGAGAAATGTGCATTTATGATCAATTTTGACAAAAATCTTAAAGAACAAGCCAAAATATGAATTAAATTGCACAAAAATAAACATGAAAAAGCTAAAATTTTTGTGTGATCAAACCCCCAAACTTAAGTTTTTGCTTGTCCTCAAGAAAAACAAGAGTGAACAAGAATCATAATATACCTTCAATGCTTCATTCAACATGAATGCTTCATGGATTGAACAATGGATAAAACTAAAGTAAAATCATGAACAAGTGCTAATATACAAGAATATACCTAGGTTAAGATCATTCCTAACTATGGTTCCACAAGCAAGCAACACCTCTCACATATCCTTGCATGAATCTAGTAATGTTATGCAAAGCATGAAACATTAATAACAAGGATCAATAAAAGCATGCTCATGTTCTATAAGTTTGCTTATCGCATCTTTATCGACTAATGTAAAAACCAATGATCATTTAAGATTTTAATAAGCTTGTAATGTAAGGCTAAGGTTAAGGTATGATAAAAGTCACTTAGGCTCAAGTACCCTAACAATGCATCACATGTCAATGATCATTCATCACTGAGCTCTTAAGGTAAGAAAGGTAAGTTTGACTAGAGAATTTGATTTTGCCCATTTTTCTTTCTTTTTTTTTTTTCTTTGCTTTTTCACCACTTTATTGCTTTTGTTTTTTCTTTTTTTTTCCTTTAGGTTTTTCCTTTTTTTATTCCTTTTTCTTTTTCTTTTCTTTTGCAAGCTAGCTTGAATTTTTCTTTTTTTTTTTTTTTCAATTTCCCAAACTATCCAAGCTCCACCCTTCCTCCCTAATAATGCATAGCTCACAAATGATGCATGAATGTCTTAATGCATATAAGGCAAGGGACCAAAAAGATAAGAAATATACAGAATAAGGCTACAAGCTTATAGTGTGGTTTCAAAACAAAAAAAAGATATCATAAGGCTCAAATGGGGTGACTATGGAAATATTGTATCAAGGTTAGCTTGAAAGGGTCAAATGAATCAAAGATGACCTGTATCATTTCCCAAATCATGTGTCTTTTAGGATTTTACCTCGAGAAATAATTAAAACAAATTCTAGAATCATGAAACACAACTTTAAAGACATATGCAAAAACAATCTCATGCTCACATAATCAATACTAGATAAAAAATGCAATTCAATGTTCAAGACGTCATTCACAAATGAATACCATATTCAAGAATTCACTAAACCTAAGTGTCATCTCATATTTCACACACATTCAATCTTTTCCTAAAGCTATATTCATTCTTAATCTTTACCTATCATTAGCTTCATGAAGAACTAATCAAAGAAAGCATAATAATGATTCAAGCTACCATAAGTTATGCTTAATTTCAAGGCAAAAATCAAGGAAAATTTTAAAAAAATTTTCAAATGTTGAGCAATTTTTTAGTACCCCTAAACTTAAACAACACATTGTCTTCAATGTGTAAGCACAAAACAATAAATCATAAAAGAGAGGAATAAAAAAACTCCCCTATCATCATGGAGGTATGGTGGATAAATCTCCATCAATGCTTTGGCCAAAACTAGTATATCCATTTCAAGCTTTTATTCATCCTACAAAGCAAAGCAAACAACTATACAAAGAAACGACATTAATATGTACAATGAAAAGACAAACAAAACATGAAAATAACAAAATAAGCAAATGAACAAAACATGAAATGCAAAGCTTAGGTTACCTTCGAAGAAGCACTTTATTTAAAGTCAAAAGCTAGACTTTCACAAGTGTTAGAGAATCACACCATATTTTTTTCCCAAATCTACCTATTTCATTCTCTTACTCTCCTCCCAATATGTAATGATAAACTTTAAGTGAATATGGTGCTTAAGGGTAGAATTGTATCCTAGCTCTATGAATGTTCTAAACATATTGCAATATAGCCTCATAGATGGGATCATTGGCTTTAGTACTAATGAGTTGGGTACCACCATAAAGCATATGGATATAAGGTCTATAATGAAAAAATCCTCCCTAGATGGCATATGTGTAAGCTTAACAAGACTTGTGTTTAATGGTGGAGTCAAATAACCTTCATCACAATTAGTAAACAGTGGGTTTTCAAACACATGCATTTCTAACTCATTATATAATAGATTTTCAAAGTATACAAAAAAATGCATGGATTTACTATAAAGTTCATTTCCTTGTTGATTAGAACCATTCCTGAGACCTTCTTGCAACTCAAGGTAGGGAATTGAACCATCCTCTCCAAAATCTATACCATTCACTTTCTTTTCCATGAATGGTCTATCTAGAGAAAGCTCTAAGAATGAAGTGTCTATAGCTTCGGGTATAAGATCAAGGAATGGAAAAGCTACTAGATAAGTAAGTCTTTTCTAATGAGTTCCTCTTCATTCTTAAGGTTGAAACTAGATTTAAAAAGGAATATGTCTAATGGGTTAAATGATTTATCTAGTAAGCTTACCTTATCAACACATCTATCCACCTCATGCATCTCCCCACAATCGAGTAAATGTTCGTCAAAGAATTCGAGAAATGGTATGAGTGGAATATTAAAATCAATTTTTTCTTGAATGCTATCCTCTATCTCAACTCTCTTCAATGATCTTATGTCATCAACTTTCCTAGCCATAAACTTGTCCTCTGGCCTTATTATCTCTTCTTCCACAACTTTAACAAAATGTGGTGTCTCCAACATAATGGCTAATCATCATCATCATCAATCCATATTGGTCTTCATTTCTTCAAATGATCTCCTAATGTATGCTCATTTTTCTCTTTCCAACAAGGTTTTGACTCTATAGTCCTAGGAATAGGATTTAAAAGAAAAGTATTTAAGGTATTTGCATTTTGACCATATTACCTATAATTCATAATGCATGCCTCTAGGTCTTGTTGGTATTTTTCTTGAGTTTGTAGCAATTCGGTGAGCATTTCCTTAATGGATAGTTTCTTTTCTTATGTAAGAAGTGGTGGTGAATATGGTGTGGATGGAAAGTGATGTGAAAATGAATAGTGTTGTGATGGAGTAAAATATTACTGTGGTGGAACATAGTGTGTCACTTGAGAAACTTGTAGTGATGGTGAAGAATATTAGGGTGGTGGAGGTTTTTATGGAAGTGAATGCTCGGTAGGATAAGTCAAGGTGTACTGAGGTGGTGTACTAAAGGAATGTCTCAGACTAGTAGCCCATATAGTCTTAGGATAACCTCCAAAGACTAAGTAGTGTAGGTGTTTGTGTAAGATTGGAAGTATTGGTCAATAGACACCTATCACTATGGCAAACTCCACCATACACTTCACCATTATCATGTGAGTTTAGAAAGTTATGGATAAAAATAGGCTTTGAATCATACTTAGCTTTAATGGCCTCTACTTGATTTTTTATAGAGTCAAAATTTTTGGTCAAAACTTTAAAAGTTGACTCTATTTTTATCTAAACAAATAGATAAAACAAATCATAAACAAAAATCTACGCAAAAAAAGTTAGTTATGTACAACCTAAGGAAACAAAAACAAGGTAAGTTAGTAACTAGCCTAACAAAAGTACACTAAGGGTGAACCAATCTATATAAGAGCATGGTAAGCCACGATATTAGCCTAAGACTCTTTACACCTAATCCCCAGCAATGGTGCCAAAAACTTGATTAGGGAATTCTGCAATCACACAGGCCATTCAAATAATAATAATGGCTAAAAAACCTAGATGTCAATCCCACGAGGATTAGTTAAAGAGATTTCTAACCTAAGTACCTATTATCTTCACACCCTTTTAAAATTGGCTCGATTAAAGAATCAATATGAAAATTAAGCTTATCTAAAAGAATAAAATTAAATAAAGCCATGCCTTATGTAAAATAACTAAAATAACTAAATCTAAGGCATTAATCAAAACACCATCAAACTTAAAGAGAACGATAGCCTAACTAAGAATAAAATGGAATTGAAGTGAAAATTAAAAGTTAAAAATGCAATTTAAAGCAAAATAAAAAAAAGTTGAGAGTAAGAGGGCAACTATGAACAAAAATTGCATGACAAGCTAAAATATAATTCTAACTCTAATAAACTTCGATTGTATAAATGTAAACTATAAAAGATAAAAACATTTAATGAACTAGCTAAGATCAAATGAGAATGAGAATTAAAAAAATCAACCATAAATTATGAAAACGAAACAAAAACTGTAAATCATTTTCAAAGCTTGAAAAACCAATTCTTAAGAGAAAATTCTTAATCTAATTCACATAAAACTAGATGAATATGATCTCAAGATTGAAAAGCATGAAAAAGACTACAAGAAAGCTTGAATTGAAGATTAAAAGCTAAGAAGAAAGTGCAAGTTTTGATGAAAAATAGTGGAAACCAAAACTACATGAAATTTGGAAACTAAACTTTTAGCTAAAGATTTGAATCTAAATGGTGCAAAATCAATAGAATATAAACTGAAATTTAAAAGAACATTAAAAGAGAAACTAACTTGAAGAATGAAAATTGAAAGAAAATTCAAGAACTAATAAAAAAAAGCTAAAATAAGAAATGAGTTGCTATAGCATGTAATTAAGTCATAAAGAGAAATATTTGAATTTGGAAATTTCTAGAGAACATGAACTAAAACTTAGCTAAAGCAAGATTCAACAATGAATTTCCTATAAAATTTAACAAAAAAAATCCGTAACAAATTAAAGAAACAATAGCTCAATGAACAAACAAACTAAACAGTCCACTAAACTATAGAAAATAGAATATGTTCAAAAATTTGCATCCAAACAACAATAAAATGTAAAGAAATGAACTAAATCAAGAAAGAATCAACAAGTAAATAAGTAAAACTAAGGATTAAGAGTGAAAAGAAGGCAAACAACTCACCATGGAGAGAGCAACTCCATGCCAAACTTGATTGATCACATTTGACCTGCACCTGACACCTACATCCAAATGAATTTTCCAAGCTTGATCTGGAATGTTGTAATTTAAGTTTGAGGCTGAATTTTTAATATGTTATAGCTAATTGGATTAGAAAACTATGAGAAAAAATTTGAGTTAAAACAAGAAAGATTTGAATGAGATATCATAAAAAAAAGGGTAGGTAGGTTAGAACTATTAGATTCAAAAATAGATTGGAGTATCAACAAAAAATTAGTAAATTTGATCTCGAAATCAATAAAATTTGCAAGTTTCATTGCCAAAATCAAAAAGGACATTGAAAGATACTTGAAGAAGTATAAAAGTACAATCAAAATCAATAGAAAACATGAAGATCAAGGGTTGTTTGGTTACTAAGAAAATAAAATGTAGCAAAAGAAAATGCAAAAATTAAAGAACAAGAAAAATAAAATCCTAAGCTAAAGTCTCTCTAAAATTACTGGCTCCACTCCTATTTATAGGCAGGTGAGTTGTGAATGAAGCCCCAATAGAACTCTCCAAAATATCTACAATGAGGTGAGTTTCTAGAGACTTCTTTCCTCATTGCATCCTCACTTGGTGCATGATTGTTTATAGGCTTTTTTGTTCTTCCTCCTTTACAAGCCTTCCTCATACATTTTGCCACTTCTAAAAAGTCCAAGTTATGACCAATGAAAGCTTTCCAATATTCTACATCATAACTTCTTGAAGTCTTCCTTTGAATGCCAAAATGTGATTCCCAATTCTTACGTAAATGAAGGTTGCATTCCATGCCACTAGAGCAACATCTTTTCCTTGTTAAGCCTCTTGCATACATGTAGGTTTTCATATTTTGCTACAAAAAATTCAAGTATTTCATGAATAAATTTAACAATAAAATCATTAGAAAAATGCTGGAAATAATGCTAAAAAATTCATGGAAAAAAGGTTCAAGAAAACTCATTCAAAAGCAATTTAACTTAATGACACTAGTTTTCAGCCATTTTCACAATTTGCACAAAAAATCCTTCAAAATGTACCGAAATTGATCAAAATTCCTTATTTTCTCCATTTTTACTTACACGTGAGAAAAATGTGCATTTATGAGCAATTTTGCCAAAAATTCTAAAGAACAAGCCAAAATATAAATTAAATTGCACTAAAAATAAACATGAAAAAGCTAAAATTTTTATGCAATCATTGAGCAAAGGCACTGATTAGGAAAGCTCCTTGTATAACATGTTTAATGGGAAGTTATACATGAGATCATTCAACATGCCATATTTGAGGTGTGTAAATGAGGAAGTGGTAAATTATGTACTCAAAAAAATGGATGAAGAAATTTGTAGGAATCACCTCAACCATTGGCTTATAAGTTGTTGACGTAAGGTTACTATTGGTTGACCATCAGGAAAGATGCAACTGACTTGGTTAGAAAATGTGACAAATGTCAAAGATTTGCTCGTGTTCAACATCTACCTTTTATTGAGCTAACCCTTATAATAAGTCCATAGCCTTTTATGCAATGGGGAATGGATGCGCTTGGAGCATTCAACCTGACCTCTAGACAAAGGAAATTTGTTCTGTTGATAATTGATATTTCACCAAATGGTTGGGGTTGTGGCATTAACGACCACTATAGAGTCTCAAGTAATATTTTGTGTGGAAAAACATAATTTGCCAATTTTGTTTACCTTGGTCCATAATAATTCATAATGGGAAATAGTTTGAAACTCTAAAGTTTAAGGAATGGTGTTCCAACTTCAATATTGATGTAAGGTTCACCCTAGTAGCTCATCCACAATCTAACATTCAGGATGAGGCAACTAATAAAACTATACTCAAAGCTTTAAAGAATATGTTGGATTATGTTAAAAGAAAATGGGTTAAAGAGCTTATTGAGGTATTATAGGCATTGATGACCACTACCAAAGTCCCCATAGGAGAGACTTCTTTTAATATGGCCTTTGGAAAGGAGGCCAAGGTTCCAATTAAGATCAACTTCTCTAGCTTTTGATTTAAACTAAGCAATGAAAAAGGGAATGCAAAAACCCTCAAGGCTAACTTCAATATAACTAAGGAGCAAAAGGATACTATTTTGACAAGGATAGCAGCTTATTAGTAGAGGGTTTCTAGCTATTACAACAAAAGAGTCTGTCAAAAGGTTATTCATAAAGGCAACCTAGTACTTTGGAAAGTGGAAGCTTCATGAATTGATGACCGTAGAAGAAAATTGGCCTTGAACTGGAATGGCCCATATATAGTTAAGGAAGGTTTCTGACTTGGAACTTGTAAATTACAAGACTTGAATGGTAATCCCATATCGAGGACATGTAATGTGGATACTTTAAAATTTTATTATTAATAATGGCTTTAAAGCTAAGGAAGCTTGTAAACATCTAATGTACTTGTATTGCTGAAGTCCAAGGTAAATAAAGGTTAAAGTTCGAATACTTTTTGTTAGCCTCTTTATTAGAAGTCCAAGGTAATTGCTTATATCATACAAAGCTAAAAGTATGAAGTAATTGATTATAATTTAAAGATCTTGTGAAGTTTCTTGCACTAAAGCCGACCTTACTTTTGGATATCTAATCTTTATGATTACAATGATTGAACTAAAAAGAATATGTGAATATTAAATATTTATACATTATGTATTCGAACTCAGAGATTGAAAGAAAAGAGATCGACCAGAAAGATTGAAAGAAAAGTTTTTTCAATAAATGGATGATATGTAAAAGTTACAAAAAAATTTCCTATTATGTTAGACCTCATCCTCAGTTGCACCTCAGTGAAAGGTGCCTTAGGCTCACCGATATAAACCTTATCCTCTGCATTACTACTTGCTCCTTCATCTCCTTACTCGATCCCAAACACAATAGCCATAATAGCATCAATTTCCATAAACAAAGCAACATCTTTGCTCGTTTTGCCACTCTTCATCCTAACCTTCTTCCTTAGTCATGACTTGCTAGGATCTTAGATTGTTTCTATTGATTATTAAAATATTAGGATAAACATAAACACAATTCACCTCATTGAACGCTAGGTTAAAGGTTTCGATCACTTATTTTCGAGCAAAGTCAGTTTGCATGTTGTAAAAGTCATTGGATTCGCGGAAATTGTCTATAGCAAGTTGCTTGGCCTTGGAAGTTTAAAGTTCACTCTTTAAGCATTTCACCTCAGCCAAAGCTACAGACAGCTTGAAGTTAAACTATTGCTACAAAGACTCAGTTATGGCCCTTTAGACTAACATGTCTTCAAGTCACTATTTTAGATCCTTAACCTTTTGTTAAGCTTTTCATTTGTCTTTTTGTACTCACCATTGGAAAGCTTGAGTTTGTTGATGGACTCAGTAAGAGAATTAAGCTTTTTAGCATAATTATTCATGTCTTGCTCAACTTTGATAAGCTGAACATGAGCTTTATTGAGTGCAGCAAAGTTTGACCTATATTTTAGGAGACAGATTTAGGAAGCTAATTAGAAACTACAAAATAAGAAGAACTAAGCTTAGAGATCATTTCATAAAATATAAATTTAAGGATTATAATGACCAATCTACAACTAACCTTTCTTGACCATGGTAGCTCGAGCAATTTTCTTCAGTACCTCGTGATCATCATAAGTGTTTTCAAGGAGTCAAACTCTAAGGTGATGGAAATTTTCTCAGAAAAGCGCTGGAGCTTGGCAACTTAATCAAATGATGAGGATTCCATCATCGACCTCTTCTAAGGCTTGCACCATTTTTTATTTAAGTTTCTACTTTGCTACAAGACTCTTCCCTCTAACTTGGCCTGCTTAAGGAACTTATGGGTCGATAATCATAATGCCTCTAGATGGGCTACTAAGTTGAGAAGGAGTTTTACCCTTCCCTCTTTATCTTGGAGGCTACACAAACCTAGTTATGTCAAAACCAGCTAAGTTTTACTAGCTATATTTATAGTTGAAACAAAGAACTAAACTAAGACTTAGAAAATATGGATTCAAAAATACTTATTGTGAAAAGTTAGTAAGAAAATTACCCCAATATTTAAGCTCCTTAACAGTACCAAGAGAAGTTAACTCATTAACATTTATCACCAATTCCCATATTAAAGAAAGTCATTTATTGCGTCTCTTGCCCCGAGCTCTTTGTTAGTTAAAGGGTCAACCTTAAGCTTCTCAAACAAGCATGACTCATTATTTATTTCTTAAACCCCCTTGATCTTCTCAATATTAAGGAAGAGAACTTTCTATGTTTTTATTAAGCTTAAGCAAAAATCCTCTTTGTGGGATGAGTTGTAACTTAGTACTAGCTCTTACCATGTGGTACCTCTTAATAACAAAAAATTCCTTAAAAAGACCTAAGATGGGGAGAAGACCTAACTTTTTACAGAAAATAATAAAACCTATTATGTGTCTAAAAGAATTAGAGGTGAGTTAGGTGATTGTTAAATTGTAACCTAAAAGAAGTTCAACAATAAAAAAAATGGAAAAAAAATCTAATGTCAGATAAAATTGAGTCCCAATATTCCCATATCTTATCAGATGCTACTACATTGGTGGTCCTATCATGGGACATCAGTAACACTACCTTTTAGCCTTTTAAAAGAAAGTCAAGCCAATCTTTGACAATGACAATATGATGAATAAAACAAAGGTTACAACACTCTTCAAGAGTGGCTTGACCTTTTAGACTCCTCATCATGTCTTTTAAGTTGATGCCCAAGCGTAAGAGGTATAAAATGGAATGAAAGAATCATTATCATAAACCCCAGAATCTTTTGCCTCTTCCTTACCTTTATGCATTTTTACATCGTAGTTGGACCCTTTAGCCTGCTTAAAATCTTGAGCCTACCTAGTTTTAAGAGCCTATTGCTAGTTTGCTTAGCCACTAGATTTTGAGAAAGTCTTTGATTCTGAGTAAGAACATGGACCTTCATCACATTAGAGGAAGATAAAGATGTCTTAAAAGTAATTCTTAGTCAGATGACAACCTAGAGTTAGAGTTTAAGACAGGGCTAACAGTTGATTAGGTATTAGGGAAAACCATTAAAGGTGTGACAGAAATAAGAGTTTGACCAGAGGAGGTAAGTGGTGGAAAGGTTAAGGAAGTGAGGGCTAAAGAGGATGAAGAAAAGTTAGTCGGATAAGTTGAACTAACTACATATTTGTGAGGGCAAGGGGATTTTGGAGATTAGAATCTATTGCTATTAAGAGCTTGTTCATCCTATGAAAAACCTTCTCAACTTTAGCTTAGGCATTTTTCTTCCATTTATTTTTGGCCTTTTGCTAACATTAGGTTCAACTAATAGGCAATTCGGGTGGAATCTTTTCTTGCAATAATAGAAAGGACCTCATCATTTGAAGAAACCTTTACCCTATCCTAGCTAAACTAACCCTTCCTAACCTTAACCCTAAAATAAGACAAACATGAATTAAAAGATAGTTAAAGTTAGGAGATGTATCGAGGATGTGAAAAGAAAGAAGATCAACAAAAATATTGAAAAAATGAAAGATTGACAAAAACAAAATGGCATGATAGTAAAAAAATAGAAAAAAGCTAGGGAGTAAGAAACAAAGGTCTCAGAAGACTTTAAATAGCCAAGTCTCAAATTGGATGAGCAACCTAGATTGAGCCATATCATCGTACACATACCGAAGATGACCTTTTGGCTTTTCCATTCAAATTCAAAAAATCACCCAAATTTTTTTATTCTCACATGAATTTCACTATTCTTATATTCTTACCTAAATTTCTCTCTCCTTATTAAACATAAATTCACATGAATTTGCAACTGATGCACCCAAAACCCAAAAGTGTCACATTGGTCATAATACATGAATGTAACATTGGCCCTATTGTGCACATAAGACATGATTTGTTATATTGCCCATACTATACAAGTATTACACCGATCATAGTATTTAGAGCAAAAAAGGTTTAGATCGAGACATCAACACCACTCACATTAGGACTATCACAAAGATTAGCTCGATAATACAAGGATCACATCGGAACAATTATAAAAGTAACCCTCTCGTTGGTATCACAAAAACTCCAATAAAAAAGTCCACACTCAACTGTAACTTAGTCATAATAGTAACAGTTGACTAGTCCAACTTCTCATTAGACTATTGAGGCATTTTATAGTCATAAAGGCAATATGGACTTTTCATTCTAGAGCGTGACTTATCAACCGAGTGAGGGCAATTTTGTCATTCAACCCCAGCTGACGTGTTAGGCTGACTTGAAGTCTCGAGATCCATATCAGCTTAGCCATTTTAACTTGCCACTTTCTCGTTAAACTATGATTGCTACATTAGCTCAGGCCAATAATGTCAACCCTAGACTCGCTATCCAAAGCTCGAACCATCTAAGCATGATATTTTCACATAGGAATAAATAGCCCCCCTCACATTAAGTAAAGGCATTCAATTTTTTTTTCTATCTTTTTAAGTTTTCTTTCTTTTCTCTCTTCTAAAGCATTAACTTAAGCACTAGAGCATAGATGCTAGATAAACCTCTGGCCTTTGCTTCTAATCGACCTTTGAACTTATGATTTTAGGTTGTTGTCATCATCAAATAGCTCAACACCAATAGAAGGCACCCTTAAAGGTTTATTGACTACCACTTTTTTTTTCTCTAGATTGAAATCTAATCAAGCTTTTTCTTACTTTGTCAAGCTAATTGATCATACTATAGCTAATTGTCGAGATAAGTTATTGCGTATTAGCACCTTAACCTGTTATATGACTTTATCACATATTCATCTTTGTTTTTTTGACACTTTAAATATTCTTACTCATGCATGCTTGCCACCTCACATTCATGGACTTTCTTAAAGGTATAATCAAATCAAGCAAATCAATATTTATTCATTCATATTGGCATTTGTGCTTTAGGCAAATATATAACTAAATCATGCATTAAATATAATTAGCCATCTTCCATTTGCTTGTTTAATTATCGTTGATTAGATTGTGAATTTAATTACTAACGCTTTCTCCACCAATCATGATAATGCTACAACTAACATGGTGTAACAGCATTCAAATTAGGGTGCAAGCATAAATAAGGAGCAAACAGGTTTGCCTCTTTTTTTCTCGATGTTGCAACTTTTTTGTTTGTGCATAATTGTTACTAACCACTTTTTGATGGTAGCAAGGATCAATATATTTGATTCAAATTGAGTTATCTTGGAACCACATCACTTGGATTGGTAGTAATTAAGTGATTGCTTATTTTTGTAATGCTTACGAGTGTACAAATTGTAATCAAGTAATAAAGTGATAAGAGTAAAGTCTTGTCGTACAAGGATTATAGAATTGATTTCGTTGGGTGGGTTCAATTACCAAAGTTGACAAACTAATCCCTTATATCTAAACTAATGAGAAATTGATTAAGATAAAATTTTAGTCTTTTTTTACTCATTTTCAGTGTAATTCTCTTATATTTTAGCTTGTTCCTTGAGAATCTTGGCAAAAATACTCCTAAATGCATAATTGTCTCATTTGTAGGTGAAAATAGAGAAAATGATGAATTTTGGAGATACTTGGACTCAATTTGGAGAATTTATGTTGCCAAAAGCTAGCAAAAGTCACAGCTAGTGTAATTGTGCTATATTGCCTTTTAAGGGAGTTCTTCGTATCTTTTTCTCTTATGACTTCTTAAGCTCAAATGAACTTCATAGAGCCTTATTTTAAGTCTTAATTCTCAATTTTCATAATTTCCATTTGAAATTGTCTTCTTTAGCTCAATTATGCATTAGTACCTTTCTAGTATCTTCATACACGCTTGAAATGTAATGGGTGCATTATGAAGTTAGAAGTTAATTTTAGTTGATAAATTCATAAAATTTTTCCAAGCTTTATAATGTCAAATTTGTTCATTTGATGGCTTGAATTGTGGCAAAAAATGAGTATAAACTTGTGCATTTAGCGCCAAAAGGAAGGAGAAAATTCACTTGTGTCATGAATGCAAGGTTTATACAACTACATGCATTTTGGTGCCACACTTTTAGTAATTCAAAAGAGATTATTACAATCTATTGAGTTGGTTGATTGAAGGTCTCCCATTGGTAATAATTTTAACTTCTTAAAGTGCAATAGATCATGAAGAGGGCTTGAAAACAAAGTGAGCTTAAAGAGCCCAATAAGTGTACAATGGCTATGAAAAAAATGAGAAATAAAGATTTAGAAGACTATCCATGCTTAGATGTTTTTACAAATATTTTAGGGGTTGAGGCACCTTTCATTTGCCTATAAATAAAGGGGAGGGGCCTATCATTGAGAGACTTTAGGCTAGAGTTTTATATTTTTTTCTCTAAGTTTCTACATTTATTTTCTTTGCAGTTTTACTTTCTTACAATCTAAACAGCCTTGTCGGCACTTTCTTTGATTTATTTTTTTTGTAAAATGACTTTCTTGCACTAATCTTTAATTTACTTTCATATTTTCTTAATGAAATTTCCATATTCTACGTTTAATCTTCAATTTCCATCAATTTTACGTGGACATCAAATTTGTTTTTCAATTCGTGATTTTGACCTTTACATAGTGTTTTGATCAAAACTTGATTTCATCAAGTTTCTTTCAAGCCAAATTTTTTTCATGGATTCCTAACTCATAGATCTTTAAATATAGAAAAAATTCCATTTACAAAATTCTAGAAAAATCTCCAAAGTTTTGGCTTAAACTAGTTGGCAAAGTTGAACTTTGCATGAATGATAGCATAGTAAGGATCTTTTCTTTATCTTGGCATTTGGTTTGTATCTTTTGCACTTTATAGTCTTAGATTCATGTGTTTACTTGTTAAATTCTAGTTGATTACATTTTATTTCATGATTTTACTTGCTAATTGGATAGATTTTACAGTTCATGTTGTATTGATTTTGCTCCATTTAGATCCAAATTCTTAGGTTGAAGTTTGGTTTACAGATTTGCTAGTAAGTTTGGTTTCCACTTTTTTCTATTGAATCTTGCAAGTTCTTCTTAGCTTGTGTTCTTCAATTTGATTTCTCTTATTATTCATGCAATTTTTTTTCACTTTATAGTTGATAATCATTTGATTTTACATGATTTAGATCAAGATTTCCAGCAGCAATTTCAGATTTTAGATTTTTTTCTTCATTTCAATTTATAACTTTCAACTTGAATTTTGCAATTTTTCTTCAACATTTACACTTCAAATTTGTAGGTTTACTTGTTGAAGTTTCAATTTTTTTAGCAAAGTATACCATGTTCGGTTGTTGCCTGTTAATTATAATTTTGTGTTTTGATTCTTAATACTCACTTCAAATATGTTTTCACTTAGATTAGGCTACTGTATTTTACTAATTACATTTTGTTTGGTTCATTTCTTTTTGTACTTCTCTTAGTTAGAAATTGAGTTTTAGTTAAAGTTAGAGTTAATTATAGTTTGTTAATTTGGTTACATTACTTTAGTTCCTATTTTTGTTTTATTTTCTACTTGCTATTTTCAATTCTTAGATTAGATCACATTTTAAGTCATGTTTAGTTCGTGCAATGCTTGATTGAACCAACTTTAGATTAGGTATGGTGATAACAGATACTTCGACTAGGAACCTCTTTAACTAATCCATGTGAGATCAACATTTAGGCTTTATATTATTACTTGTATGGTTTATGTATTGGTAGAAATGTCTAATCACTTTTGAAAGTAAAGAAAGAAAGATTGCATAAAGAAAAATTATATAGGGCTAAATCTATTTAACCACTGTCACTTCGCAAGTGTTAAGGTTAGTCGAATATAGATCTAAAGGAAGCAAGAATGCAAAACTTGAAAGAAAGAAAGAATTATGATTGCTGAAAACAATAAAGAACATGTAAGAAAGAATTGTTGAAGGAATCTTTCATAAAACTAAATGCTTATATTGAAAAAGAAATATGGTTTAAACTTACAATTAAAAGAAAGAATACTTAAAACTAAAATAATGTTTTAAAAGAAATAGATCTTGAAAACTAAAAAAAGAAAAAAAGCTTTGAAAGATTATATCTTGAATAAAAGAACATTTGTTTTGAAAGAAAATTTAAGAAAACAAAGTTTTTATAATGGCTAATCTATCACTTTAGCCTAATACAAAGAAAACCTAAAAAGAAAATTCAAAGCTTAAAGAAACTAACAAGAAAAAGAGAAGAGAAACAAATAATAGAATGTGAGATGTGTTGTATCAAGAACTAGCCTCCCTATTTATAGCGAAAGGTTCGGCTAAAGGTGGATACAAGGCTTACAAGTTCACTTCCATCAAAACACTAAAGCTAAAAGTTATCTTGATCTTCAAAGAGTCATGACCAAATGGTGGTTCTTTTTTCATGAATCATCTTGGCTTGTCATACTACCTTGGGAACTCATCTTAGATGTTGGATCATAGTTAGCTCATCTTGATCTTGAATTCATCATGTGTTTGGCTAGGCTTTGATTTTCAAGGCAAAGTATTTGATTTTCATCCAAACTCTTTAATTTCTATCTTGCACAATCCTTCTCTAATCATAACTCTTTGAATGTTGATAAAAAAAGTCATTCTTGCATAAAAACTCTCTTGGCCAAATGTCATAATGTCCTAGCTTAAATAGAACTATTCAATTATCACACTTGTGCATTAAATCCTCTTGGAAATAGTATAGCCAAATCCATGTAGGTGTCTTCATGGCATCACAACTTCTACTTCAAGTTAAATTTAGTAGTTTTACTCCAAGTGAAATTCAATTCCATCCTTACATGCATAGCTAAAAGTTACAAGGATAATGATTGTTTTAATCTTGCATGGTTTCTTGCATGAAAATGAAATAGATCCTACTCTAAGTAGAAAAACTTAAAAATTAGGAAAACAAGCATTAAATGCACCAAATTCAATCAAATTTTAAAATCTTTAAACCAATTTGAACTTATAAAACACTATATTTTTAAGTGCTAGCACAGTTGTAGTTAAATCTTTACTTGTCCTCAAGTAAAATTCTCAAATCAACTTTACTACAACTCAATATACAGCTCACAAAGTAAAAAATTATATAAACTCTCAATGATGCACTATAACATAATACCAAGATAATCACAAGCATAGATTCACATGAAACTCATCCAAAAAGTAAGCTTTCAATCTCATATAATCTTCCTGCATATGAAATTACTCCTTCTACAATCCAAACATATAACTTAAGCATAAAGAATGCAAAATACATCATCACATATCAACTTAAAGATAGAATAAACTTCATATGCTTACTTTCTGCTTTCCTCTACACTAATGTTAGACTTACATACTTGACTCAAGATCAAAAAGTCTTTAAGGCTTGTAATGTAAGGCTTGGGTCAAGGTAAGAAAAAAGAAGTTTAGGCTTATAAACCATTAGCTTACTTTCTTTTGACTTGTTGGACTAAAGGTTGAAAATTTGAGAGCTTTTATTTTTCTTTTAACTTTAAGGCATCACTTTTATTTTGGCAATTTTTTTTCACTAAACCATTTTTTACTTTATTTTTCATTTTTTATTTGCCATTTCTTTTCTTTTCTTTTCTTTTCTTTTTCTTTTTCAATTTCTTGTGCCTCAGTTCCTTCCAAATACATAAATGTGTCCATAACATATGTAAGCACATTAGGTTAGGGTAAAACCATAAAAAAGGATAATATCAAACAAAAGGCTTTTTGCTTTTTATTGTGGTTATAATAAACAAAGAAAATGATGTTATATGGCTAAAAAATAAGGGTACTAGAGATGCACTATAAAAGGTAACTTGAAAAGCTCAAACTATCTAAAGAATGATTAGATCATTTCTTGAATAAAGTATAGTCTAAAATTTCACCTCAATGGTTAAGTAGGTAAATTCTAAAGTCTTAATCTTACTTCAAATTTCTATGCAACTTATTATATCACAAACTTTTCACCAAATTAATGCATCTCATAGATCAAGAATAAAAACATACATAAAAAAACCAAATTCTAAAGAAAAACATACTCATGAACCCATTTCATGCTTCACTACATTCATACCTATCCTCATATGATAATCACGTAATTCTTGAAGAATTCATGCAATATTAACTAAGTTTGCATAATATAGAATTTAGCATGCTAATTAGGTTTGAACATTAAGCAAAAATAGGTAAGAATTTTTCAAAAACAAGTTAATTGGGAATCCATTGCAATCACACAAGCTATAAGTAATAATAGAGACTATAAAGTCTTAGATCAATCCCTCAAGGATTAGCTAAAGAAAACACCTGGCCTAAGTATTGGTGATCCTTATTCCTTATCTAAAGTTGGTTTGGCCAATTAAAAAATAATTCCTACAAAATTATTAACTAAAAATCAAATAAAAATCATAAAAAAATGAATTATTAGTAAAAAAATAAAATGCAAACACAGAGTTAAAAATGAAATGCAACTAAAATTTTAATAGAGGAAAATTTTCTTAAAATGGTTTATTGTTTCTAATCTAAGTGATCACTAAATTGTGGAAGACTAATCCTAATATGCAAAAACATGTGATACTGGCAAGACATGCAAGTTTTCTTATGAGTTAGAATTGAAATGCATTCAAGAGAAACATGATGTGAACCTAGAAAACATGATTTGAACCTAGAAAAAAAAAACTGAAGTTCCCTACTTCTAATATGTATAGTGATGCCTAAACATGAAAAGTTTTTCAAACCTTAACATATAAAACTATCTAATCTTGAATTGAAAATTACACAACAAATATATTCACATGAAATCTACAAAACGAGCATGAACAGAATGCAAATGAAGAAAACTCAATTCAATAGAAACAGCAGCCCACAAATACAAAGAACAAACCTATCTAAAAATTGATTTTGCATGATTCTTAAGCTATTAAAATGAATTTCTACTTAAACCTAATAAAGAGCTAATTAACAGATTACTTGGAATATTGAAGGAAGATGTAAATTGCTAAAGCAGAATTAAAGAATTCACACATTCAATGTTCTCCAAAAAATGCAACTATTAACAAAAAGATGTAGAAAATGTTCACAAATTGGACTTTCTTGACACAAATGAAACTCCATATATCCAAAGATAAAAGAATAGATTAAAGATTAAAGTTGTAGCAGAACCTTTGAATAACAATTGAGCATAAATGGAATAGAAAGGATTGCATGCAAAAAGAAAAAACAGTATCATGAAACTTCACAGATTTGAAACTCTAATCTATATGAGTAACCTTCTACCTAAATGAACTTTTGCATGAGCAAGTTAAGAGCTAAATTTTTTTTTTAAATGCAACATAAAACTTGAAATATAGTGGAACAACTACTAAAAAAATTCAATACATGATCAACAACTTCAAAAGATATTTCTATGGGCTAAGATCATTTCTATTAACAAAAACTCCATAAGCATTAAAAGCAAGATAATAAAAAGTAAACATAAAACTAGACCAAACAACTAAAACTCTAAACAGTGCACTAGTAAACCATAAACAAAATATAGTCACACACTTTCTATCTAAACAATCTCTAAATACAAGTAAAATCAAAGCATTTAATCAAAATACGACTAGCAACACTTAAGATTAAAGATTAAAAGAGAAAAAAAGATAAATAAAGTTCCCTGATGAAAGTAAATCCTCATTAAACATAATTTTCAAGTCTTGCACCTTTTAGCTTTAATCTAAAACTAATTATTCTAAATTCTAGCTAGGTTTAATGTATGATGAATTTTTGGATCTTGAGAACTTGAAAGATAGAATCTTAACAAGAACTAAATAGTTTTCAATAGATTCCAGTGCAACAAAAGAATTCTCAACCTCAACGATCCATCAAACAAGGGAAAAAGTATCAATATGTGTGTTGTTTTGAACTAGAAAACATTTACTTTTTCAAATTCTATTGCTAGATTTGAAATGAGCATGAGAAAATATGTTGAATTACTAAAATTTATTAATAAAATGCGGTAAAAAAAAATTGAAAACAAGGCTATTTGGAAGCTAGGAAAAATAGGAAAAAAAATACAGAGAAAAAAATATCAAAACTAAAGTCCTAAACTTCTCTAAAAATTCTCACCTTTAACACTAGCCCTTCCCTTATTTATAAGTTGAGGGGAGGGATCTTAGGTGCTAGAAAAAATCTAGAGCTTTACTATTCATTCTGGTGCACGCCTAAAGCCTTAACATTTTGACCTTTTTTTGTTGGTGCCTCAACATTGGTATGTGTATACGTCTAGATCTTAGGGTTTTGTTCCTCCGCTAGTGCTAGGCTTTTTCAACTGAATGTGAGCTCCTTCCTAATCACTTTATTAATTAATCAAATGCTTCATTTGCACCATATCAGCTTTTTTTATTTTTTCCAACTTGGGCATTTTTTATTAGTAGCTTAATCCTTATGCATAATATGTTTTGCCTTATTCAAAAACAATTTTCTATAAAAAAATTCCACACTTAATGAGTATTTCTATAACAAATTTTACAAAAAAAAAAAATCTCTAAAAATAAGGCTAAAAAAAATTCATGTACGAAAAATTAAAAAAAAAACTCTTTTAGTTACAATGTGACCAATTGACACTAATAAAGGCCATTAACAACAAAATCCTCCCCGTTTTGTTCAAAATTCTTCAGTTTTTTTCAATTGCATGTACACATAAGCCAATTGTGATTTTAAGAGTATTTTTGCTAAGAAATGCTAAAGAACAAGCTAAAATAATAGTCAAATTACACTAAAATTAAGTATTAAAAAGCTAAAATTTTAAGTGCAATCACAAGTTAAGTTCATAAAGCATTCTCCCCCCCTCACACTTATTTTATGCAATACTTATAATCTTAAAAAAAAGAAATACTCCC
The DNA here is from genome assembly GCF_047325235.1 of Durio zibethinus. NCBI lineage: Eukaryota > Viridiplantae > Streptophyta > Magnoliopsida > Malvales > Malvaceae > Durio > Durio zibethinus. The sequence continues at coordinate 9,921,529 of NC_143185.1, forward strand.
CTAAAATTTGCTTAAAGGTCGAATCTCTTTGTGTTCTTTATGAGGTATTACTTGGCATCCATTCCTACAAAATGCTTAAAACACAAAACCAAATAAAAGCATACATGCCCTAAGAATAAACAAAAATAACAAAAACAAATGCATAAACCATTGAAGTAAAAATTGGGTTGATTCCCAAGCAAAGCTATCAAGCTTGACTATGCTTCAAAATCTAAAGGATTACATAATTACTCCACACTCAATACTAACATCCACCCATTTAATGGTCTTTCTACTTACCACATCTTTAATGATAAACTTTAAGTGGCGGTATTGAGTTATTATAGTAAAAATGGATGTGTCATACCCCAAGCAATCTCTTCATCACAACACTAGCTATACTAAGGTAGGTAGGCACTGGTTTTAGTACCAATGAAAGAGGTACAACCATGAAAACTATAGGTTGGTCTCTAAATCTAAAGGTTCCTCCATGGTCAGTTTTATTAGAATGAGTGGGGTGTTTTCATCTTTTTCTTTAAGTTTAGTGAATGGTGTCTCTAAATATTCAAATATGTTTTCAACTGAACATCCTTCAACTACAACTATATTATTCAATTTTGAATCATCTTGTATTTGATCTTTGCATAGTTGAAGAAATGATAAAAGTGGGATAACAAGCTCAGACTCATATATGGTAGGACTAATGCTATGCCTTCTTGAGGTTTAGATCATAAAATCTACCACCTTAACAATTGTTGGCATATTAATCAAAATAGGCATCTTATATTCTTGCTCTTTTTTAAGATATTTCTCAATCTTATACTCTTCTTGTAGTTCTTCCTTAATAGATTGTATACTTTCAAGCAATGCTTTTCCCACTAACATTAGCATCTCTCTTTTTTTAGTTGAACTTTCAATGAATTCCTTAAGATCATCCTCATACTCCTTATATTCCCACATAGTGTTAATTTGATATTACTAGGAAGAGTCTCTTGAAAGTGTGTACCAAGGGCAATTGCTAAATATTAACCTTTCCCCTAAGGTTCTTAAGAGAGGCTTGGAAGCATGATAATGATATGATTTTGAAGCATTTGGTTTAACATCTCCTTTAGGAAAGGTTTCTTTTCTTGGGGTAGGGGACCATATTGTATAGACTAATAGTATTATAGTGGTGGGAAGTCAATAAGATCAAGAGGGGTATACATGGATGCTAAGCTAAAAAGGTTACTTTTAACTATTTTTCCATGACTAATTAGGGTGACCCTCTCAATGTTGAGTGTAGGTGTTTGAGTAAGAGCTGGATTAGGTATCTCGACACCTATCACTATCGTATTTCCTCTCATAACTATGATAATTATAAAAAATGCTCTGAATTGACTCAACATATCTAAGATTACGCTTTTTTCAAGAGCATCTACCTTTTCAGCTAAAAAGGCTAACTATGAGGCTATGGTAGTGAAGGGATCTTCATCATACCTCTCAATAGTGTACCACAGTCTAGGATTTTGGAATAGCGATTAGATATGGGAATAATCAAATAATAGTTCAACATAGTCCCTAAAGGTTTTGGCTTCACCAAAATAAAGATTTGACATAACAAAAAAGAAAAAGAAAACAATTAGCACAAGTAAAAATAAAAAGTGTTTAGATTATAGGAGAGTAGAAAATCTTGATTGATATTGAATTGAACACCACTATAATCCCCTATAACAGCGTAAAAGTTTGATTGTTTATTTTTATAATGCTTGCAAGTACAAAAATCATAATCAAGTAATAAAGTGATAAGAGTAGAGTATTATCTCATAAGGATTATAAAATTGATTTTGTTGGATGATTCAATTACCAAAGTTGATAAACTAATCCCTTATATCTAAACTAATAAAAAACTGATTGAGATTGCTTTTGAAAGTAAAGAAAGAAAGATTGCATAAAGAAAAATTATATAGGCCTAGATCTACTTAACCACCAACACTAAGTATTAGGATTGGCTGAATATAGATATAAAGGAAACAAGAATGCAAAACTTGAAAGAATGAAAGAATTGTGATTGCCAAAAACAATAAAGAACATGTAAAAAAAAATTATTGAAGGAGTTTTTCATTAAATCGAAAGCTTATTTTGAAAAAAAAATATGGCCAAAACTTGCAATTAAAAGAAAAAAATACTTAAAATCGAAATAATGGTTTAAAAGAAATAGATCTTAAAAATCAAAAATAGAAAGAAAGCTTTGAAAGATTAGATCTTGAATAAAGAACATTTATTTTGAAAGAAAATTTAAGAAAATAAAGTTTTTACAATGGCTAATATTCACCTTAGCCTAATACAAAGAAAAGCTAAAAAGCAAACTAAAACCTTAGTGAAACTAGAAAAAAAAATAGAGAAGAGTAGAGAAAAATGGAATGCAAGTTATATTGAATCAAGAAATAGCCTCTTTGTTTATAGTGAAGGGTTTGACTAAAAGTAGATACAAGGCTTACAAGTTTACTTCTATCAAAACAATAAAGCTAAAAGTTATCTTAATCTTCAAAAAGTCATGGCTGAATGGTGCTTCTTTCTTCTTGAATCATCGTGGCCGATCATGCCACCTTGGGAACTCATCTTGGACATTGGATCATAGATAGCTCATCTTGATCTTGAATTTGTCATGTATTTGGCTAGGCTTTGATTTTCAAGATAAAGTATTTGATTATCATCCAAACTCTTTAATTTTTGTCTTACATAAACTTTTTTCAATCATAACTTTTTGAATAATGACCAAAAGAGTCATTCTTACACAAAAACTCTATTGGTTGAATGACATAGTATCCTAGCTTAAATAAAACTCTTCAATTATCACATTTACACATGAAATCCTCTTGGAAATGATATAGATGAATCCATATAAGTATTTTGATGGCATTATAACTCTTACTTTATGTCAAATTTAGTAGTTCTACTCCAAGTAAAATTCAATTCCATTTTTACATGCATGTCTAAAAATTACAAGGATAATACTTCTTTTGATCTTGCATGGTTTCTTGCATCACAATGATAGAAATTCTACACCAAGTAGAAAGCCTAAAAATCAAGAAAACAAACATTAAATACACCAAATTCAATCAAATTTTTAATTTTTTCAACCAAATTGAACTTGTAAAACACTTTATTTTTAACTGTTATCATTAAGCATAAAACTTTTCTTCCTTTTACATAGTTTTGCAAAATTGAAAGCAAAAACAAATTGTAAACTTTATGAACAAGTAGCGGTTGAGCTCATAGTCATTAGTGCTTGATGTTTTTTGATCAATTCATTGCTTTACCTTTTCATTCACACTAAGGCATTGTTCTTACTTTTGGTTTCAATTTGGAGTGCAAGCTTTCATACTGATTATTTATCTTTTCAAAGCTTTGTCACTTCAACAAGTGGAATCATCATTCAAGAAAATTTGCTTCTTATTTCACTTCATGCTCATTTAGATAAGATAAGATGTTTTTTTTTTGTAAACCAAATTTATTTTTTTTTACTTTTGATAGAATGTGTTATTTTTCGAGCTAGATCATACTCTACCTCTTGCATAGCTTGCTAGATTGATGAGGTGTATACTTTTTGATCACCCTTTACCTTTTTCTTTAGTTTCTAGAAGAATGTGTCACTTTCTAGGTAATCAACCTTTGCATGGTGTATAACTTAGTGGAATGGCGGGGTGTGTCATATGTTGATCACCCTCTGTTTATTCATTAGCTATTGGCAAGATGTGTCACATTTTAAGATTGATCATCTTCTACCATTTGCATGATTTAGTGGATTAGAGGGGTGTGTCACTTATTGATTGCCATCTACCTTTTTTTTGGCTTTTGGTGGGGATATATCACTTTTTGAGGTTGATTATTCTTTACTCTTTTTTCATTAGTGCAAAAATGTTTTAAGGCTTACTTCTAGGAAGGTAACGTCGTAAAATTTAGAATTTTCTTACTTTACTTTCTAAGTATGCATGGTTTTTTTTGCTAGATGGCAATATGAGATTTGTCATTTGTGTTTTATTTTTTTACTTAGTTTGTTGTTCACAATTTATACTCTTGTGAGCCAAGAGTTTGGTCTCTATTTTTTTTTTCTACTACTAACCTTAGGGTGAAAGTTTTTCCTAAGCTATCTATGCAACTCTTTGAAGGTTTTGCAGTTTAGGCTCTTATTTAGAAATGATATTTTTAGTCTGACATACTTTTTTATGAAGTTTAGACAAAGTTTTTTCCATGTATAGTTTAGGCTATAGCTTAGGAGTGGGAATTTTAGTCTAATAGACTTCTTTTATGCACAGCTTAAGCTCTTACTTAATAACGACATTTTTAGTATAATAAATGTTTTTATTTCTGTAGTTTAGGATTATGCATAGGAGGGTTGCAATCTTAAGCATCAAACTACTTGAATAAATATTTGAATAATTGTTTACCTTCTTTTCTTATAAGGGCTCAAAGCTTTTTTAACTTCAACTTGTGATAGTTCCTTTTCAACATCATTTGTAGACAATCTCTCGTTGCATTTTCTTAAGCAGTTGTATCATGAGACATGTGCATTATCTTACCTACATCTTTCTTTAGCTTTGATTTGAGTTCATGTGCACAACAACATGATGTTTGCCTTTAATTGTCCATCAGTGTCAACTTTAAGAAACAAGTACTATTTCATTCAAGATGGAATACAACTACAAGTTTCTTTGTTATCATTTTGCTTATCTTTTTCAATTTCAAAACACTTGAAAACCCTAGACGATCAAAGATTGACTTATTCACCTCTATGGCTTGATTCAATGAAGGACCACTTAATTTGTCAAAAACAAGGCTACAGTTTGAAAGCTTTCTTAGATGAAATTAAAGTGAATGCCAACATTTTATCAAAAGAAATCATGTGAATACCAACATTTCTTGGTTTGAAAGCTTTATTTCTTCTAAAATTTTATCATAAGAAATCACGTGAATACCAACATTGACTTGATTTCATTGAAAATTTTGCTAGTAAGTAATTCTTGCAAAGTTATTAGCTTAAAAAAACTTTTCCAAATGTTTCATTAACAATGATTTTCTCGAAGAATTATGCTTACCAAGATTGTTTCTTTTGGTGTGAGAATAAAGATTATTTCTTCTTTGTTGAAAATTTGCCCTTAAGTAAAAAGCAAACTATTTTTGCCACTTTTCTAACATTGTAAGCTTCTTTCCCCTGTAATTAACATTGGACTTAGCTTTATCAATAGCATTGCTCATAGAGGATTCTTTTGTGATTTGCACAATGGCAGGTTCCAACAAGCCCATTTAAATGAGTTGCCACATTGTCCCCTAATCAAGACAATTATTTAAAAGAGATTCGAAAAAAGTTGACTAAGCAGATGATGAAGTAAACATTACATGATTCATTTATACCACATCATTTACATCAAGTTCAATATTCTTTCATTTGCAAGCTTTATAATCAATGCTTTGAGGTTGATGCACTTTTCAGTTAGATGACAAATAATACAATCATACTTATGATATTTTGGGTCACAAATTTTACCTTTTCCTTTGGTTATTTTGATTCAAGCACCTCAATTAGTTTTTGTTTAAGAAGCTATTCTAACATTTTAGGCATATTAAAATCAAGGAATGGATATTTCTTTACTTCTTTTTGGCAAAGAGACATGCAATATTATCTTTTACTTACGAGTGATTTTCTTTTCGTTTTCTTGCACTTTTTCACAGAGATGAACATAAACCTCAGTGGAGCTTTTTGAACATTTTTCCACTTTGTGCAAGAATTTTTTTTATTGTTTATATTAGTGACTAGGGAATGTCTATTTTCATAGTTAGCAATACTCAATTCCATGTAATGAGTATGAGTAGCAAGCTTTTCAAAATGTAAGGTTTAATTCCTTGAAGGATGTAAAGAAGACCCCAATGCATGCATTTAATACATATTTCGACTGTAGAAGTTTCTAATAATTTATCCTTTCAATCGAGACTTAGAGCTTTCCATCAATTAATGTAGTCAATAAGTGGCTCATTTTTCTTTTTCCTTATGTTTGTCAATTTTGTGATACTAACAATATGATGAATATTGAAGAATCGATTAAGGAATTATTTTTCAAGTTGCCCATAGCTATCAATAGACTCAGGCTCCAATCAATATATCAATCAAAAGCATTTTTTTTAGTGACTATGCAAATTGCTTGAAACGAGATCATTGTATGTTCCTACATTGTTACATGTTTCAATAAAGTGAGCAACATGCTAGCAAGGATTTCTTTTTTTTTTAAATTGTTGAAATTTAAGCGGTTGATAATTTATTGGCATCTTCAACTCATAAATCCTTCGAGTGTAAAGTTTGATGTATGTATGGTAGGTTTTTGAAGCAATGCCACATTGTGCCTTGATTGTATTAGCAATCATATATTGCAGTTGTAGGATTGACAATGAGTTTATTGACGTAGATGACGAAGCATTGAACATAAGGTTCTTTGCTTATTAGACATCATTCAATTTTTTAGAAGCGTCGGCACTTAACCTGTTTATTGTGAAACTTGAAGAATAAAATTGATCATTTGTCTGCTCATTATCTTGCTGCATTTCTATTAGGCTTTTGAGCATTGTGATTTTCACTTTTTTTTCTCCCACCACTTTGATAAGATCAACCATTTTTTTCCCATTTCAGCAAACTTTTATTCCTATGTGATGGAACTAGTGACCATAATCAGCATGACTTTAGAATTAGAATTCAATGGTTTTATTGGTAAAGAGCCAAAATCTTCACTTGACTTTCAAGTTCCCTTTGCAACATGATTGCACTAAAATTTTAGCTTTTTTATGCTCATTTTTAGTGTAATTTAATACATATTTTGGCTTGTTCCTTAACATTTTTGACAAAATTGCTCTTAAAATACACATATAACTCATGTGTAGGTACAAATTATGAAGATGAAGAATTTTGGTCAACTTTGGTACTAATTTGAAGGATTTTTGGTGCAAATTGTACAAATGGCCTAAACTAATGTCGATAAGTCACATTTGCATTAAATGAGTTTTTCTTGACTTTTCTTGACTTTTTTTTAGTATTATTTTCATACTTATTTCTATTAAATTGTAGGTTAAAAATATTCATAAAGTGTTAGAAATATTTTGCAAAGAAAAAAAAGAGATAAAGAAGATGCAAGGACATTGGTGCATAGAGGTGCATGAAAGTGCATGGCTGAAGTGCCAAAACTTCAAGGCATTATAAATTGGGTTCAAATGCATCCAAGAGAGGAGATGATATGGCAATTTCAAGAGCTATGATTGGTCTTTACTTTGACTCAATAGACCAGCCATTCAACATGAAATCAAATTGTAAAATTGTGAAGGAGCCAGAAAACAAACAACCAACGCACCAACCAAGCACCATGAGAAAGAAGGCTCAGCAAGCCCAACCATTTGAAGATTCTTTTAGAATACTTTTTTAGACTTAAGCTCTTCCCCTCTGCCTATAAATAGTGGAAGAAGGCTGGCAATTAGGGGGGAGTTAGATTAGGGTTTAGATTTTTAGTTCTTTACTTTCTAGCATTTTCTTTCTGCACTTTTTATTTTCTTAACAACCAAATTTATTTCTAGCATTTTCCCTTTGAATTTTATTGTAATCTTAAACTTTCTCAAGTGCTTTTAAGTGTTCTTCCATAATCTTTAAATAAAATTTGCATTTGAATTCATTTTCTAGCTCAAATCAATTGATTTTTCATTGATACTCAAATTTATTTTTAAATCTGCCAATTTTGACCTACCTACGATTTTTTTTATATCTTCATCAAATCTTGCTTGTTTTTGCTCAATTTTTTTTATAGTTTCCTAATTCAATTAGCTACAACATATTAAAGATTCAACTTCAACTTGCACCATAGTGCTCAAGATCTAGCTTCAAAAGTTTGTCTAGATGTAGGTGATAAGTTCAAGTTAGATGTGATCAATCAAGTTTGGTGTGGAACTACTCTCTCATTGGCGAGTTGTTTGACCTTTTTTCACTCTAAATCCTTAGTTTTACTTGTTCACTTGTTGATTCTTACTTGATTTAGTTTATTTCTTTACATTTCATTGTTGTTTGGATCATTTTCTTAGATGATATTTTGATTTTTTAGATTTTGCACTCTAAATGCCATTTTCTTATTGATTTAGGTAGTTAACTCATTGATCTAGGTACTTTTAGCTTAGATGCAGTTCATTTCCATTTTATAATTATAGGTTGAATTTTTTTCTTTAGCAATATCATGCACTGCCATTGTCCACGTTAGTTTTAGTTTATAGTTCTGTTCATTATTTGATAAATCTTCTCTTCAACTTTGGTTATGTAATTTAAACTCACATTTAGTCCTTTACTTAGTTCTTCATTTAGCCTACTTATAGTTTCATTTGTTCGACATTAGGAGTCAAATAAAAAGCAGTTTATAGCTTGTTTTCATTACTGTATTTTTACATTTGTTCAATGCATAATTGTTTTTGGTTTGTAATTTCTGTTCAATTTACTTTTCTGTACATTAAATTTATTCAATATTTTTTAGATCATGTCTTTATAGAGGATATTTAGTGGTTGTTTAGACTCTAGTTCATGTTTAATAAACTTTTCATTTTTTTTTAGGTTTCATTTTATGGCATGTTAGGCATTAAATCTAATTTGATAATTCTATGATGTAGGCATGAAATTTGTAATTGCATTTCATGAATGATTTTCAATTGTGCATTTTATTTTAGTTAGTATTTGTTTTTGCATTTTAGAATTAGTTTAAAATTCAATTATCATGCATTTACTATTTAGTGAAAATTTCATGCATTTTTACATATTGGTTGATTTTAAATTTTTTTAGTTAGTTCAATTTCATGTTGATTCTTTGATCAAACCAATTTTAGAAGGATATGGTGATAATAGGTACATAACTTAGGAATCTTTTTAACTATTCCTCATGGGATTGACATCTTGACCTTTTGTCACTATTATTACTTACATGGCCTATGTACTTGTAGTTTTGTTCAATTAAGTTTTTGGCACCGTTACGAAGGATTAAGTGTAAAAAGTCTTAGGCTAATATCGTTGGTTCACCCTTAGTGTACTTTTGTTATATTGGTTCACCCTTAGTGTACTTTTGTTAGGCTAGTTACTAACTTGCCTTGTTTTGGTTTTCTTGGGTTGTACACAACTAACTTTCTCTATGTAGGTTTTTGTTTAGGGTTTTTTTTTTCAGGTGTGGGAGTCCAATACTATTAAGGTAGTCAAGCATCATGTGGACCATGCTAGACCCTATTATTTTGATGACTACCTAGGACCATGGCCCAGCAAAGAAAATAATGCCAAAATAGAGTCGGCCCTTAAAATTTTGATAAAAAAATTTGGCTTTATAGAAAATCTAGTAGAGGCCATTAAAGCAAAGAGTGATCCTAAGCCTACTTGTGTCCATAGCTTTCCAAGCCAACATGACAATGGTGAAGTGCATGATCGAGTTTACCATAGCAATAGGTGTCCATTTGACCAATACTTCTAATTTTACACAAACACCTATGTGAATCATACTTGGGAGGGTTATCCTAAGACGATGTGGGATACTAGTATGAGATAGTCCTTTAGTCCACCACATCATTACACCCCGACTTATCCTATCGAGCATTCACTTCCACAAAACCCTTCACCACCCTAATATTCTCCACCATCACTACAAGTTTCTCGAGTGCCACACTATGCTCTACCATAATAATAGTTTTTTCCATCACAGTGCCATTCATCTTTATATCACTTTTCATCTACATATCTTCACTATCATCTCCCACACAAGAAAAGAAACCATCCTTTAAGAAAATGCTCACTGAATTGCTCCAAACTTAAGAAAAATACCAACAAGAGGCATGCATTAGGAATTTTAGACAATATGGTCGAAATACACATACCTTAAATACTTGCCTTTTAGATCCTATACCTAGGACTAAAGTCAACACCTTGTTGAGAGGAGAATAAGAAGCATACATTAGGGAATCATTTGAGGAGAAAAAATTCGAAATGGATTGATGATGATGATAATGATGAGCCCATTGTGTTGGAGACACCACATTTTGTAAAAGCTATTAAGAAAGAGATAGTTAAGGTAGATGACAAGTTTAGGGTTAGGAAAGTTGATGATAGAGGATCATTTAGGGGAGTTCAGATAGAGGATAGCATTCAAAAAAATGTTGATCTTGATATTCTAGTCATGCCATTTCTTGAGTTTTTTGATGATCACTTACTCGATTGTGTGGAGATGTATGAGGTGGATAGATGTGTTGATAAGGTAAGTCTATTAGATAGATAACTTAAGCCCTTAGACACATTCTTTCTTAAATCTAGTATTAAGCTTAAGGATAAGGAGGAACTTATTAGCAAAGAATTTACTTGTCTAATAACCTATCCATTCCATGATCCTATGCCCGAAGCTTTAGACATCTCATTCTTAAAGCTTTTGCTAAATAGACTTCTATGAAAGAAAATTTGAATGATATGGATTTTGTAAAGGATGGCTTAATTCCCTACATTGATTTGGAATAAGGTTTTAGTAATGGTCCTAATCAACAAAAAAGTGAACCTCAAAGTATATCCATGTATTTTCTTTTATGCTTTGAAAATCCATTATATGTTGAGTTGGCAAAGCATGTGTTTGAAAACCCACTGTTAATTGATTGTGATGAGGGTTGTTTGACTACACCATTAGACACAACCCTTATTGAGCTTACACATATATCATCTATGGAGGATTCTTTCATTGTAGACCCTATATCCATATTCTTTATAGTGGTACCCATGTCATTGGTACTGAAGCCAATGACCACCTCTATTGGCTTATATTGCAACATGCTTAGATTATTCATAAAGGTGAAGCATAATTCTACCCTAGAGCACCAGGTTCACTTAGAGTTTAACATTATATATTTGGTGCAAAGGAAGAAAATGAAATGGGTAGATTTTGGAAGGAAATACGGTGTGATTCTTTAACACCAATGATAGTCTAGCTTTTGACTTTAAATAAAACACTTCTTAAAGGGTAACCCAAGCTTTACATTTAATTTTTTGCTTTCATATATTTTGCTTATCTTTTTTTATACATATTGATGTTTGTTCTTATGTAGGTATTTTCTTTTGTTTTTTGGATGAATAAGAGCTGGGAATGGATACAATAGTTTCGAGCAAAGCTTAGATGGATAATTTGATCGCCATGCCTTTATGATGATCGGGGAGATTTTTTATTCCTTTTTTTATGCTTTATTTCTTGATACTTACACATTGAGGACAATGTGTTGTTTAAATTTATTGGTATGAGAAAATTGCTCAAATTTTGAAATTTTTTTTATTTTTCTTTGATTTTTGCCTTGAAATTAAGTTTAACGTGTAGTAGCTTGAATTATTAGTATGTTTTTTTTCATTAGTTCTTTATGAAGCCAATGATAGGTAATGGTTGATAATGGATATAGCTTTAGGAAACGATTGAATGTGTGTGAAATATGAGATGATGCTTAGGTTTAGTGAATTCTTGACTGTGGTATTCATTTGTGAGTGATGCTTTGAGCATTAAATTACATGTTTTATCTAGTATTGATTATGTGAGCATGAGATTGTTTTTGCATTGGTTTTTAGAGTTGTGTTTCATGATTCTAGAATTTATTTTGATCATCTCTTGAGGTGAAATCCTAGAGGATACATGATTAGGGAAACAATATAGGCTATCTTAGGATCGTTTGAGCCTTTCAAGCCAACCTTGATATAATATTTTCATAGTCACCCCATTTGAACCTTATGATATCCTTTTCTTTGTTTTGAAATTACATTACAAGCCTTTAACCTTATTTTGATATTTCCTATCTTTTTGGTCCTTTGCCTTATATATGCATTAAGACATTCATGCACCATTTGTTAGCTATTCATTATTAGGGAGGAAGGGTAGAGCTTGAAAAAAATAGGAAAAGCAAAAAAAGAAAAGAAAGAAAATGTGAAAAAAAAAAACAAAAGCAATAAAGTGGTGAAAAAAGCAAAGGAAACAAGAAAAGAAAAAAAAAAAGGCAAAATTCAAAGTTTGGGGGGGGGATTCTTTAGTCAAGCTTACCTTTCTTACCTTGAAAGCTCAATGATTAATGATCCTTGACATGTGATGCATTGTTAGGGTACTTGAGCCTAAATGACTTTTATCATACTTTAACCCTAACATTACATTACAAGCTTATTAAAGTCCTATATGATCCTTGGTCATATATTTATCTACGTTAGTGGTGAGACATGTAATAAGCAAACTTATGGAATATGGGCATACTTTATTGATATTGTTATTAATGTTTCATGTTTTGCATAACATTACTAGATTTCATGCAAGGATACGTAAGAGGTGTTGTTTTCTTGTGGAACCATAGTTAAGAAAGATCTTAGCCTAGGTAGATTCTTGTATATTAGCACTCATTCATGTTCTTACTTTAGTTATTTATTGTTCCATTCATTGGGCATTTATGTTGAATGAAGCATTAAGGGTATATTATCATTCTTACTCAATGTTATTTTGCTTGAGGACAAGCAAAAGCTTAAGTTTGGGGTTTTGATTGCACTAAAATTTTAGCTTTTTCATGCTCATTTTTAGTGCAATTTAATTCATATTTTGGCTTGTTCCATAGGATTTTTGACAAAATTGCTCCTAAACGAACATTTACTTCATGTATAGGTACAATTTATGAAAATGAGGAATTTTGGTCAATTTTGGTACAAATTTGGAGGATTTTTTGTGTAAATTATGCAAATGGCCTAAACTAGTATTAATAGGTCACATTAGCATTAAAGGAGTTTTTCTTGACTCTTCCTGAATAATTTTTCCATAGTTATTTTCTAGTAAATTCTAGGTTAAAAATATTCATAAAATGTTTGAAATATTTTACAGAAAAAAAAAAAGAAGAAGATGCAAGGACATTGGTGCAGGGAGGTACATAAAAGTGCATGGCTAAAGTACCAAAACTTTAAGGTGTTACAGCTGGGTTCAAATGCATCTAAGAGAGGAGATGATGTGGAAATATCAAGAACTGTGATTGGTCCTTACTTTGACTCATTAGACCAGCCATTCAACATGAAATCAAATTGTAAAATTGTGAAAGAGACAAACAACAAACAACCAGTGCACCAACCAAGCACCAGGAGAAATAAAGCTCAGTAAGCCCAGCTAGTTGAAGATTTTTTTGGAATTTTTTTTTAGACTTCAGCTCCTCCCCTCTGCCTATAAATAGGGGGAGATAGATTAGGATTTAGATTTTTAGTTCTTTACTTTCCAGCATTTTCTTTCCATATTTTTTATTTTCTTAGTAGCCAAACAGATTTATTTTTAGCATTTTTCCTTTGAATTTTATTGCAATCTTACTGTTTCTCAAATTGTTTAAGTGTTCTTTCAAAATATTTAAATAAAATTTGCATTTTAGTTCCATTTTTAGCTCAAATTAACCGATTTTTTATTGATACGTAAATCTGTTTTTTAATTTGCCAATAATATCTTCATCAAATCTTCCTTGTTCAATTTCTTTTTTCATAGTTTCCTAATTCAATTAGCTATAACGTATTAAAATTTTAGCCTTAAACTTGCTCCATAGCATTCAAGATCAAGCTTAGAAGATTTGTCTAGGTGCAGGTGATAGGGGCAAGTCAGATGTGATCAATCAAGTTTGGCATGGAACTGCTCTCTCATTAATGAGTTGTTTGCCTTCCTTTTCACTCTAAATCCTTAGTTTTACTTGTTTAATTTTTTATTCTTACTTGATTCAGTTTATTTCTTTACATTTCATTACTGTTTGGATCATTTTCTTATATGATGTTCTCATTTTCTTGATTTTGCACTATTTTTGAATTTGAGTTTATTGACTTGATTTCTTTATTGATTCATGCTATTTTCTTGTTGACATAGGTAGTTAACTCATTAATCTAGGTAGTTCTAGCTTAGATGCAGTTCATTTCCATTTTATAATTATAGGTTGAATTTTTTTTTTTAGCAATATCATGCACTGCCATTGTTCACATCATTTTCAATTTACAATTTTGTTCATTGTTTGATAAATCTTCTCTTCAACTTTGGTTCTATAATTTAAACTTACTTTTAGTCCTGTACTTAATTCTTCATTTAGTATATTTAAACTTTCATTTGTTCAACATTAGGAGTCAAACAAAAAGCATTTTACAGCTTGCGTTCATTACTGCATTTCTACATTTGTTCATTACTTGCTATTTTTGGTTTGTAATTTCTGTTTGGTTTACTTTTCTTTACATTCAATTTATTCAATATTTTTTAGATCATGTATTTATATAAGATATTTAGTGGTTGTCTAGACTCTAGTTCATGTTCAATAAACTTTGCATTTTTTTTAGCATTCATTCCATGACATGTTAGGCATTAAATCTAGTTTTGATAATTCTAGGATGTAGGCATGAATTTTGTAATTTCATTTCATGCTTGATTTTCAATTAGGCATTTTATTTTAGATAGTATTTGGTTTTGCATTTTAGGATTAGTTTAAAATTCAATTGTCATGCATTTACTGTTTAGTGAAATTTTCATGCATTTTTACATATTGGTTGATTTTATTTCTTTTTTACTTAGTTTAGTTTCATGTTGATAATTTGATCAAACAAACTTTAGAAGGATAAGGTGATAATAGGTACTAGCTTAAGAATATCTTTAACTAATCCTTATAGGTTTAACATCTTGACCTTTTGGTCATTATTATTACTTGTATGGCCTATGCACTTGCAGTTTTGTCCAATCAAACAAGACAATGAATCTTTACAAAACTTGTTACAAGATTGAACATGTGACTTGGTTGAACAATTAAATTCTTTTTCGATGCCATGAACCTTAGCAAAACAATTTGATGTGTTGAAGGAAGATAAAAATAAGATGTAAAGATATCTCACCATGCATACTAGAAATTTGTACACACAAATTTCATGTCTAAAAATCTAGAATAGAAATAAAGTGCCAAAATTTAATTTTTATTAAATTGAGCATTTGGTATAATTTGTTGTACGATATTTTTTATATACTAAAATAATCTTATGATTTAAACTCTTTGGAAGAAAAATTGTTTGAGGGCTTGACAACTTGATCTCGAATGGAGTGATTGGCAAATCTTCAAAATGACATCTTTTGTCATAGAAAAGAAGCTTGAATATTTTTTGTAAGTGAAAGCTTGATCAAAAGCTACCAAAATGAATAGAGCTTTAAAAGAATGGCTAAAGGCTTGTGATTCCTTGGTTGGTTGCTTTTATTCATGATGGTTTCAGTAATCTTAAAAAAAAAAAAAATCGTGGAGACTTATTGTTTCCCTATAGACTTCAAAGAAGTGGTTTTTTATTGATTGGATAGTACGCTCAAGTGTAGGGATAGGATTGTGAGTGGTCATTTAAGGATAGGGATTTGCTTGAAAGCCCGATTGTTGACTTGGTTAACAAAGATATAGACTTTGAAAGATATTTCCTATGACAAGGAAGTGGGGTTGATGAAGGGAATAAAGATTGCATGGGATAAAGTTCTTAGGTCGATGTCTATCAACTGTTGCTGCTTGCACCTCTCTTTCATTCTTTTCCAATATACTACCATTTTCAACATTAATCGTATCTTTTAACTTAATCCTCCCACTCTTGATTGTATTCTTTATCATTTTTCTAAAAATCACCATGTTAGCAAAGTTTTTGGAGACATTCCTGAACATTCTTTCATAATAAGTAGTGTTTAGGGAATTGACAAACAAAATAGTGATTTTTTTCGCTATTAGGTGAGCTTGTACTTAGGCTGTCATGTCTCTCCATCTATGTGCATACTCTTTAAAAGTTGTGGTTAACCTTTTTTTAATGTTCTACAAGGACAACCTATCTGGTGCCATATCTTCAACATGCTGGTATTGTGCTAGGAAGGCTCTAGCCAAATCTTTCCATGAGTGAATCTTACTTTGATCTAATTGGGTGTACCACCTTGCTATAGATACAATGAGACTATCTTGAAAGTAGTGAATTAGTAATTTGTCATATAAGTAAGGCCCATTTTTTCCTGCAGTACATGGTGATATATGCCGAAGGGCATTTGGTCACCTTGTACTTCTCAAAATCAGGGACCTTAAACTTGGATGGAATAATGAGATCAAGTACCAAAGTCAATTCATTGGCATCGATACTCCCATACACATCATGCCTTTGTATTGGTTTTTTCTTTTTTTTTGGCAAGTCATACTTATTCTTCATCTTTGTTTTTTTGTTTACTGATTTAGTACTCCTTTTAGCTTTTCTTGCTCTTTAAGGTCATCAAAATTAGGCACAATGATAGGGTCAAAATAAGTAAACTTAGGGTTAACGTTTGTCTGAACTTGGGACAACATGGCAGAAGTGCAAGTATAAGATTGATGGGTTGCTAGGGGTGCTTGTGTCATATATGGGTCTTGAACATAAAGATATACGAACCTAAGTGGATACAATAGCTTTTCAACAAATATTTCTCCCTTTATCCCATGTATTTTCCCAATCACTTTTCCTTTTGAGAATTCTGCAATTATCTATTTTGACTCTGTAAATTGCCTCTCCATTTTTGCTACATTCCCGTAATTGTTTCCTTTATTTCTTGTTGTCCCTTTTCCACCCATCCAATTCAATTAGCGTTCTCATTCTCCATGATTTTAGAATGTGCTATCTTTGAACCTTTTTTTTCAATTACTAAAAATAAAAATTCCCTGATGTGAAATTTATTATTGGCCTTAAAAGATAATTTGAAAATCCTCCAATATTTAGGTAAAATTTTTAAGGATATCTCTTTATGTCAAAGGTTTGATGAAAGTATATTTATAGTCACTATTCCTTGTTTTTAACTGGCACAAAAAATTGTTCAAGCAAATGATGTATGTTATGCATGTCAAGTTTTATTTTATCAAAAACAAAACCTTTTATTTCCCCTTTTATATTTACGTTGGGTTTTTTAAAGCTATTCCCTTCGCTTCTAATTGATTTCCCATTTTTGCCCTTTTGATATCCATTTCCAAAATAATTTTGGGTTTGCACCAAAAGGTTTATGGTATTATTCTTATGAATGAATGCCACCAAACAAATGCTAATTTACATGGCACACAAAGCATGTTTATGAATGCATGAATATGAAAATGATGCTAGAGAATGTCATGAAATACCAAAATGCCTAAGACAACGGATTTTCATATGTACAAGTCCCCAAGATGACAAAAATTTCATCACCTATGAATATGTATGCAAAGAATGTAATATCTTGTTGCAGAAGTGGTGAGGTATCTTCGTATGAAATGCAAAGCATATTTTATAAACCCCTACCATTCATGAATTCATATGCATGAAATGTAATGACATACTACATGAGTGATAGGATGTATAACTATGATTGATACAACATATTTATATGAAATGCACTAACATATTACATTCATGAGATATGTTTACATGAAATAAAATGCATGTGTTATGCAAACCCAATGAGTTTGACACTATTATTTGAGATATGCCTGAGATGGAATGCTTGTACATTCTATTAAGATGTGCATGAAATAAATGTGCATGTGCTATGTATTGAGATGTGCAAAAGATGGGGTGTATGTAATATCTTATTATTTCTGAATCCAAAAACATGATAATGTATGAAAAAGGATCAAATGAAATGCAAGAGATGAAGTAACATTCAAACTTAAAACTTTTCTTTTTCTTTTTTTTAGGAAGAGGAAAAGTTCAAACATACATTTTTTTTTTAAGAAATCACACAGAATGATTGGGATTCAAAGATTTTTTTTGTGGTTTTTTGCTTTTAGATTTTCTTCTTTTTTTTTTAAGTTTTTTTTTCATTTTTTTGTTTTCTTTTGTTATTCCTAATAATTTCTTTCTTTTATTAAGAGCAATAAATGCAAATTATCAAGTTAACAAAAAACCAAATGAGTAAGGTAAGAGGTGTTCTTTCATGTGACTTATTTAAAGTAATTTCAATGGAAAATGTGTGGCATAACTCTACCTAAGGCCAGCTCCCTAAGGCTCACTAAATGTTGGGCTGGGAATTCACACATCTAAAGGTTTTCAAATTATTTCTCACATCATCATTCATCACAAACTGGTGTGGCTCCCCGATCCTTACCCACAATAGGCTATAAGCAAAAAAGATTCAATCTAAGTGAGAATGTTTCACTAGCCATTATGAAGATTTACACCTCATAAAAGTGTAGCTATTTTACTTCCTGTTAAATGGGGTTAGAGCCTCAGTATAAAGCTTATGCTTAAATAGGGTTACTTCCTCCTAAATAGGTTTAGAGCATAACAATTGATTGCAAGTCATCCTTGAATTTTGATAAAAATGATCTTATATTTTTTTAATGTTTAAAATTAATTCTTTTTCTTTTTTTTTTTTTTAATTTTGGAAACAAATCAAATTTTCTAAACAAGATATTTTAGTTTGGATCAAAGTGAAAACACTTTAAGTATCGAAACACCTTTTTCACTCTCCTATAATTAGATAGAACTTCAAAAATATCTCTAACTCAGGGGTTTTCAAATTGCCCTACAAAAACAAGATAACACCTCACATAAATAGTAATCACCAAGAGTCCCTCTATATTTAGGCCAAATCTCAATGATTATATTTACTTGAGATATTATCTATTTAAAAACACTTTACTTTTAAAAAAACTCATTTTGAAAACATATGTATGAAACGCATGAACATAATAATATGATGAATGGATGACAATTTAAACATGAATGACGAAGTATGAATGCACGACAATATAAGAATGCATGTGATGAGAAAATAAAATGCAATGCTAATGCATAATTGCTTCTAGGGTTTACAGGGTTGGTTCAGGTTTTTAGGATTTAGGGTTCGATTTAGGGTTTAGATTAGTTCGGGGTCTAGGTTAAAGTTTAGGTTTTGGTTTTAGGGTTTTAGGATAGTTTAAGGTCTAAGTTAAGGTTTAGGATTTAGGATTCAAGGTTTAGGGTTTAAGGTTTATGATTTAGGGTTTAGAGTTTAAAATTTTGAATTTGGGGTTTTAAGGTTTAAGGTTTCCAATTTGGGGTTTTATGGAATTAGAGGTTTCATGGAATTCGGTGTTTCATGGAATCATGTATGTGAAAAAGCAAATTACAGCAATACCATTGGCAAAAATGTAAATATTTGATGCATGTGGCATGTGCATGACAAGAGAACAAACTAATTACAAATCTAAGCATTTACAAAACTAAATTACAAACAAGATATGTATGTGAAAACATAAACAAAATGAATCAAATACTAGAATTTTTCAAATTTTAAAGATATGTTCCACCATTTTTATTTTATTTTGAAAACTCATGCAAATAGTCACAAAAAGTAACCAAACAAGCTACCGAAATAACAACGTATTCATGGAAATTAAATCAAGCATATAGTAAACTTGTTGATCAAACCAAAAACTCATGAAAACACATAGGAACCAAGCAACATTTGGCCACCATTCAAGCAAGGACGTTCAGCCAAGCATGGAAAATAGCTTGATTGAACACCTTCAATGGCATTCCACAATCTTGCAACCATTCATTTGATCCAAACATGCATCAATCACTTGGAAAATCATCATATGAAAAGCTTTATACCATTAAAGCAATTTCATCAAACATGTAATGAACTAAAATAGCAAAGAAGTCATATAAACAAGAACATGAACTAAACACCGAACATATATCACTAACCAAAATTCATGCAAAATACAAGTAAGCTAATCATCTAAACATCACCAACATCATTTGGAAGCAAGAAAAACATTCAAATGAGCCAAAACAAGGTTTGGCCATTATGAAGCAATGCTTGGTCAAACCTCCAAATGGTTTTTAATGGTGGATTGGCCTTTTTTTCTTTGATAACTTGTCTCAATTTAACCTATGAGTTAGGTTTTTGAATGTTTGGATCAAATTTGAAGCTAAGAACACAAGCAACTATGAATTTCTTTCAAGAAAAATAGAAAAAATAAAGATATCCAATATGAGAATGCAATGAAATGTGACGAAAATGCCTGAAATGCAAGATATAAAGTTGTAAAATTATATCTCCAAGCTAGCAAACTTAAAAGATTTTTTTTCTTTCTTTTTTTCTATTGTTTTTTCATGTTTGCAACCCCTTCACCTCTCTTCCACCTCTATTTTAGCCTTCTTCATGGAGAAAAAAAATCTCATGCAAAGGAATAATAGCCTTTATATTAAAAGTTCATCTAATGGTTAAAAATTCTCCCATGTGAGCCACCTTTCACTCTTGAAACTAGCCCCTCAAGATCATCCTATGGTTGAGAATACTTATTGCCAAAAATTGAATTTTTAATACTGTTGGAACTAGATGAAAATACTATTTGCCCCTCATTAGAAAGTTTTTTATTTCTAGTCCATTTTCGTAGAAGACAATGTTCCCTTATTCATTTTTTGTGATTTTAAAGCACTAAAATCATAAAATAATGTAGAATTGAGATTTAAAAATTTTCATGAAAAATCGACCTCAGGAAAGTCAAATTATGAAATTACTCCTAACGGGTATTTTGATAATTTCACACCTCTTGCAGTACTATTATGATTTTGATTGCATAAAAAATCATCAAATATTTTAAAAGTATGACTTGGAACATTTCGTGAAAGAATGATCCCGAGAATGTCAAATTAAAAAATACCCTTAAATGGTATTTTGGTGATTTCACACCTTTTGAGGTACGATCAAGGTTTTCAATATTTCAAAAATCATCAAATAATATTAAATCATGATTTAGAGCTTTTTGTGAAATTTTGACTTTCGAAAGGTCAAATTATAAAAGTACCCCTAAAGGTATTTTTGTAATTTCACACCTCTTAAGGTGTGACTGGGCTTTTAGTGCACCAAAAATTATTAAAAAAATTCAATTATGATTTGGAAGTTTTCATGAAAATTTGACTTTGAAAAGGCTAAATTACCAAAATACCTTTTTACATTATTCAAAGTGCAACTATACTTTTTAGTGCTTTAAAAATCATAAATTTCAATTTAAAACCACATTAATCCTAATTTGGTTGTGAATTGTGAAAGTTGACTTGAGTTCTAATAGTTTTGATTGATTTTGACAAAGTTTGATTGGGTTTAACTGAGTTTGACCTTAGGGCATTTGGGTCAAATTGGTCCAAATTTTGATTTTAAAAACTTTTCAAAATTAAAGAAGTATTAGAGTTGAATTAGATTGAATTTCAAGAGATTTAGAAATGGCTTAATTTGGCCCTGACAAAATTAGATGTCACACGTGTGAATCAATCAAATCAATATAAGAGCTATATTTCATTAGGATGGAAGGGTGGAGTGTGATAAGAAAACAATGTGCAAATTCTATTGCAAACAAAAAGAAGAAATACTGAAACAACTTTCAAACAAAGAAAAACAAAATTCAAAAAAAGAAAAAAAAATAAGGGTTAAAACATGAAAACAGCAAGGTATATATGCATATCATTAAAAAGTTCCTGTTTAAGAAGAAAAAAGAAAGAAAGAAAAAGCAAGGAAAAAAAGAAAGAAGAATCTATGTTTGGGGTTATACAATTCTCTTGAAAGCTCTCCCATCAAATAAAAAAATTTTAAGGAATGCATGTGTAGGGTTATGAGCCTAAATTTTTGTTTATTATACCTTAAGCCTTGCCTGACATTACAAGCTTAATAAAAACCTATTAATCTTAAGTGAATTATGGCTACATTAGTGGAGAGAGATATGAAAAGTAAACTTATGAAATTTGTGCATGCTTTTAAGATTCTATGTAAGTTCATGTTTGCATAACTTTAATTAAATGTCTTGTATTAATATGAGATAGATTATTCACACACACATGAAAATTTGTAATTAAAAGAGAGCTTACTCTTGAATGAATATGGTATTTAGCCTATGTCTATGATTTTTTTTAAGTTATATTCATCATGCAATTTTTTAGGATTTCTGAGAATCTAATTGTTGGAAGTTTATATGATTGAATCTAACATGTTATTTTCTACTTTGGCTTAGTTTTATTTTGTATGAAGACATGTAAAAGTTTAAGTTTGGGATCTGATAACTCTCTAAAATACAGTTATTTAGACTTGTTTTAGTGCTTAAATAAGTTACTTTTGATAGTTCTTAGTGAGATATGCTTCTTTTCACTCCTAATGTGCTTAATTTACTATTTTGTAGGAAATCCTGAAAGAAAGACTAAATCTTAATGAACCTTGAAGAGTTTTGGAAGTTCTTGATCAATCCTTTTTAGTTCAAAGTATTGAATAAACCAAAAGGGGGTGAATTGGTTAATTATAAATTTTGACAATTTGATTACCAATTAACACAATAATCACAAATACGTATTTCTAAACAAATAAAAACAATATATATATGCATAACAAAAATAACTTGAAAAATAATAAAGTAGAGTTAGAGAATCAAATACTGAAATTTATAGAGATTCAATCCTTTCTCAAGGCACCTACATCTTTTCCCTTAGCCTCACTTGCCAAGTGGTTCAATCCACTATAAAATGTTGAATGTTACAACTAGCTCTTCCAAAGCTTGATATGATCAAGAACTCAACCTTTTAAGGGTTATACTTCCCCTTAAGCTTACAATCTCAAATCTTAAGGGTTATACTCCCCTTTAATTATATCTCAAATCTCAAGTGTTTTTACAAACTTAAAGACCCCTCTAAGGTTGGGAGTTTACTAATTTGAAGTACAAATAAAAAAATGAACAATACCAAAAGGTTTTGCATACAAGATAGGAAATTATGCTCTTTCACACTTCAATTTGCTCTTTAATGCTTGAAGAAAATAGAGGATGGATAGCAATAAATTCTCTTAGCTATTAATAGCTTGTAATCTGGTGAGAGACCTTTTTCTTTATGTAGAATGGAGAAGAGAGCCATTGGTTTCATTAAATGCTTTAAGAGCTCTGTAGAGAAAAAGAAAATGCAACCATTTGAAGCTGTCAAAACTGAATCGATAGATCCATTTTTGGAGGGGATCGATGGGTTTTGGCCTTTCAAGCCAAAACATTGTCACTTCCTAACTAAAACCAATCAATCCTTTTCTTGGAATGGATTGATCCATTTTGACACCTAATCAATCCATTCTTCAAGGGATCGATCCATTTTTCAAGTTTTGAAATCAATTTGCTTTTTGTATAAAAACCAATCAGTCTATACACAAGGGGGATCGATCCATTTTTGAAACCTTAAAACCAATTGATCTATTATCAAAGGGGATCAATCCATTTTTGTAATTTTGAAACTTGTAAACTTTTTACCTAAAAAGCCAATCGATCTTTTCAAGAATAGATCGATCCATTTTAGCCTTCTATCAAAATATTATGTTTCTATATATGGGAATCAATCCCTTCTTTCCAAAATTGTATGAAACAATTTCAATCAAGGAAAGAAGTTTGTTTTTATCTAAAATCAATTTTCTCTTGAAAAAATTCCTAACAAAATTTTCTTTTTAATTTCAAAACAATTTATTCCAAGTTTTAGCAATATTGTTTTGTCATTTCAAAATAATAATCAATTCAAGGCTAACAATCTCCCTCTTTTTGATATGACAAAACCTAAGATAAATTTGCTTTGAAAAACTTCCTTTGAAAACATTTCTCTCTTTGAAAATATATGCTCCCCTTGAATGTAAGCACAATTGAGATTTTACAAAAGCCATTTTTCACCACATTTCCAACACAAGCATACTTAGTCAAATTCATCACATATTTAGCATAATAAACACTTATCACCAATTTTGTAAATCCATATCAAAATATCAAAAGCATTCATGCTATGCCATAATTCCATCAATAATCATCAATAGTAAATTTCCCTAGCATCAATAGCCATAATAGCAAATTTCCATAAATTTTCCCCCCTTTTTTTGTAGCAACAATCAATTCAAGGCAATAATTCATTATCACAATAACAACACAATAGTAACCATCAACACCACATCAATTTATCAATACAATAGCAATCATTCACAATACTTCATAATTAATCATAATAATACAATATCACATAATCAAGCATAAATTGAATCACAAGATAAAGATAGTTATGCCATTGATCGAAATATGTAAAATGCAAGAGTTAAGGTTACAAAATAACTTGTTCATAAGAAAATTTTAAAAGCTTAAAATAAAGATCAAAATGTAAGAAAACCAAATTAGCTTGGTAGCAGGATTAAGTCATGATGGAGGAGGAAATGGTGGAAAAATATGAAAGTGTTGCTTTATTCTCTCTTGAGCATTCCTCATTTGGTGGATTTGATAAACCATCTCATTTTGCGCAAGCTCAATGTTCTCAAGCATAGTATTCATGTCCCCAACCAATGAGTGTAGACTGTTCATTTGAGTCATTAGTATTTACAAAGCTCCATGAGTATTAAAAGGAAGACTAAAAGAACCTTCTTGAGAAACATCATGAACTTTATGTTCTTTTTGCTCAAGTCCTACTTCATGCTTTTTAATCCACACACCATTAGCATTTTGAATATACCCCATATTATGAAGTGTATAAAGTTTAAGAACACTATAAGAATCATTTGACACAACCTTACAATCACTCATAATTGATACGCAATTTCTTAATAAGGTTGGTTATTATCCCATAGACCAATGTGTATTCCCTATTTTGTCATATCATTGAAAATCAAATGCATAAGATTAGGTAGTTATCTATGTATCTTATAAATCCACCAATAATCTTGTTTTCTAATGGTAGAGTATTGAGTTTCAAAGGGTGCTAACACATGAGTAACAAAAAGATGTAACAACCTATCATACATGGACAACCTAGAGGCTTCAGTAATGGCAACCATCAAAGAATCATCCTAAAAATATCTTGTCTAAACCAACTACATTGCACCTAGTATTAATGTCTCTTTTGCCCTCTAACATGAAAGATTCAACCAACAATTCTTTGTTCATAATTATTTTTCTCCCCATCACAAAAGTTCTAAACCTACCAACATAATATCTATTTCCTACACCATCAATCTTAACACAATTTGCATTATTATAAAATACCCTAACTAAATTTTCAAATACATTTCTTTCCATAACAAAATTCTTCAAAAGCGCTAAGATATGGAAAGTAAATTGAATGAAGGTATTCAAGATTAATTACCCTTCATTACTTCATATCCTAATGAACAAAATTTGTCTTATATTGATCCTTGGCTGTAGTTTCAAAATTTTGGTTAAATGATGGTTCTGTAAATGAGCTAGAGGCTTACCTAGTAAGATATCTTTTTTTAGCTAATTAAACAAGAGGTGCTTTAGTCTTGGGAGCCATGAGAGGACCTTGAAAAATATGAATGAGAGAATAGAGGTAGGATATTGTGAAATTGATGGAATAGTTGATGAATATGGGTGATAAAAGAGATTATATGTCTAAGAAAGCCAAAAAAAAAATGAGTGAAAGATGGCTTTTGAGCAATGGCACAAAAGGGGATCAACTTTTAGAGAAAAAAAAGAGAGAAAAGATGATTTTATGATCTTTTTGAAGAAATTTTAAGAAGAAATAGCAAGAAATCAAGTGAGTAAGAGGATTTTTGCAAGAAATTTGAGTTGAAAAAGATGATTTTTGAATGAATTTAGGAGATGAAATTTTAAGGTTTGAAAGGAGAAGATGAGAGAAAAGAGAGGGATTTGGGTTAGGTAAGAAAGAATGAAAGAAAAATGGGATTTTTGTGTTTTAAAATGTCTCATGTCAAGCAGCCAACCAGAACCAATTGATCAGTTCCCAAGAGGATTGATCGGTTTTAGGATTTTGAAAACAATTTTTGCTATGGGTTGAAAATTTGATTGATCTGGTCCAAAAATGGATCGATCAATTCTTCAACATAGTGTTTTTTATTATTTTTTATTTTTATGTGATTTTTTTATAAAAAAAGCAAATATATGCAATCACTTCAAATAAGTATCAAATAATCACTCAAACATAATCACATATAGAAATATGCACAAACTTATTCAAAACACAAGTATTCCAACAACAATCAAGAAATTCATCATATATAAATTTCAAGGAGCATTCATTAAGCCAAATTCACCTTTAATTGTATAATATTTACCTCTATCAAAAGGTTCTATAAAAATATCAGCTAATTGATGAAAAAAATCAACATATTCAAGCACAATATCACCCTTTTGAGCATGATCTCTAATAAAATGATGCCTCATCTCAATAAGCTTGGTTATAAAGAGTTGAATTGCATTTTTGGTAAGATTTATGGCACTAGTATTGTCACATTTAATGGGAATGTGATCCATGGTCGTTCTAAAATCCTTCAATTATTGTTTAATCCACAATACTTGAGCACACCAACTACCAACAACTATATATTCAGCTTTGATTATGGATTGAGCAACAATATTTTATTTCCTAGAAAACCATGATATGAGTATATTCATAAATAATTGACAAGTATTGAAAGTGCTTTTTCTATTTATTTTACAACTACCAAAATCCACATCAAAATAAACATGGAAAGCAAAAGAAAAATCTTTTTGGATATTATAAACCTAGATTATAAATGCTTTTTAGGTATCAAAAAATGCATTTAATAATAAGTGAGTGTGATTATCTAAGAGATTATTGAAATCTAGTACATAAGCACATACTAAATATTATATCGGGTCTACTTCCAGTAAGCTAAAGCAATGAACCTATTATAAAACCTATATAATTTAGAATCAACACCTTTACCTTTATCATCCTTGTCGAGCTTTGTTGAAGTGCTCATAGGAATTGAATATGGCTTTGAGTTTTCTATTCAAAACCTTTTGAGCAAGTCTTTAATATACTTGGCTTGATTGATGAATGTGCCATCTTTTGTTTGCTTCACTTGTAATCCTAAGAAAAATGCTAGTTCTTCCATCATACTCAATTCACATTCACTTTGCATGGTTATAGCAAATTCTTGACAAAGAAGTTCATTAGTAGTAGCAAAAATAATATCATCAACATATACTTGCACTATGAGAATGTCATTACCTTTCATTTTAATAAAAAGAGCAGTATCAACCTTCCCTCTATTGAAACAATTTTTAATCAAAAACTTTAACAATCTTTCATACCAAACTCTAAGAGCTTGTTTTAAACCATATAAAACTTTGTCAATTTAAAAATATGATTTGGAAATTATGGGTTTTCAAAACTGAGAGAATGTTTTACATATACGCTTCATTTATGAAATCATTTAGAAAGGCACTCTTGACAACCATTTTAAAAAGTTTGAAATTTTAGCATCCTAATGGCTTTTAATCTTGCAATTGGGTTATAGGTCTCATCATAATCTATTTCTTCTTCTTGGCTATATCCTTGAGTACTAATTTAGCTTTATTTCTAACAACATTGCCATTTTCATTCATTTTGTTCTTAAAGACCCATTCAGTCCTATAGTGAGATGATCACTAGGTTTAGGTACCAAGTTCCATGCTTAGGTTCTTTCAAATTAATTTAACTCTTCATGCATAGCAATATCTAATGATCATCTCCTAAGGCTTCATCTATGTTCTTTGGTTTAATTTGTGAAAAAAAAGCTACGTAATTACATACATTTTAAGAAGATTTCGTTCTTATCCCTTACGATGGATCACCAATAATCTCATTATCTTTCACACACCTCATTTCTCTGGGGCGATTAGGTTCTTACTTTAGAAATTCATCATCATCCTTTTGATTGTTCTTATCAATATCTTGTGATACTTCATTAATATTTTTTTGAAATATAACTATATCAACATCATCAAAAGAAACTTTTCTCAGAGGAGGATTAGATTCATTAAAATCACATTTATAGACTTTTCAACAACCATAGTCCTTTTGTTAAAGACTCTAAAAGCTTTTGAATTCAAAGAATACCCTAGGAAAATGCCTTCATCACTTGTTGCATAAAATTTTCCATGATTATCTTTTCCTTTATTTAAAATAAAACATTTATGACCAAAAGCGTGTTTTAGGCCTTTTACCTTTAAAGAGTTCATATAGTTTTTTTTTTTTCAAAATTGGCCTAATCATAACTTTATTTATGATATAACAAGGCCAAAAATTTTTAGGTAAATTATTTTCACAAAGCATAGTTCTATCCATTTCTTCTAAAGTTCTATTTATTCTTTCTACCACCCCATTTTGTTAACGAGTTCTAAGAGTAGAAAAATTATAATTTTATGTTAGGCCTTTTACCTTTAAAAGGTTTGTTAGGTGTTTTCTTTAAACTTGGCCTAATCATAGCTTTATTTATGATATAACAATAGGTATTTATGGCTTTCGCCCAAAAATTTTTAGGTAAATTATTTTCACAAAGCATAGTTCTATCCATTTCTTCTAAAGCTTTATTTTTTCTTTCTACCACCCATTTTGTTGAGAAGTTTAGGAGCAGAAAAATTATAACTAATACCAATTTCACTACAAAACTCATTAAAACCAAGGTTTTCAAATTCTTTTCCACGTCACTTCTAATACTAAAAATTGAATATCCTTTTGCATTTTGCATTTGTTTGCCAAAAAAGATGAATTTTTCTAAAACTCCATTCTTTGTATGCAAAAAGAGAACCCATGTATATCTAGTAAAATCATCAACAATAACAAACCCATATTGTTTACCATCAAAGCTCATTATCCTAGTAGGACCAAAAAGATCAATATGAAGTAATTGAAGTGGTCTAGTAGTTAAAACATGATTTTTAGGTTTAAAAGAAACTTTTCTATGTTTTCCTTGAGCATATGCATCACAAATCTGATCATTTTCAAACTTCAATATTGGTAAGCCAACTACTAAATCATTTTGCGAAAGTTTTGAAATCACATGCATGCTTGCATGTCCAAGTCTTCTATGCCATATCCAACTTTCATTTTCTTTTTGAGCCATAAAACAAACATTTCTAGAGGATAAGTCATCCAAATGAGCTATATAAATATTTCTTTGGCAATGTTCAACAAAAATAAATTTGTTATTTTTGACATCAATCATTTGACAACACATGGATTCAAAAACAACTTTAAGACCTTTATCACACAATGGAGTAGTACTAAGCAAGCTATGTTTAAGTCTTTTAACAAGTAATACATTATCAATATTAGTGGAAGAATTATTACCAATGGAATCAATTCCTTCAATTTGACCTTTAGAGTTGTCCCCAAATGTAACATCTCTTACACTTTTTTGGCTTTAAGTTCTTGAATTGACTCTAGTCTTCAATCATTTTTTTTGAGCATCTACTATCAAGGTACCATGGATTGTTCCTGCTTGAATTTGCTTTGTAGCAATGCTTATCCATTTACAAGTACATAATCAAACCTTTGTTTTGGGTACTCAAATTTTCTTTGGTCCTTAAGTGTTAGTACTCACAATTATTGTGCCTTTTGAACTCCACTTCATCTTAGTAATCTCATTTTGAGATGTGCTAACTTTTTTTAGAATCCACACACTTCTAATGAGTTTACCTCTATAAGTGACTTTTTTCAAAGAACAATATTGCATAGAATGACCCAATTTATGACAATATGCACATGCAATAGATGAATCGTTTGGTTTAACTAGAAAGTTCTTTAAGTGAGTTTCTTTGTCACCACTATTATTGCTAATCCATCTTTTGTCAAAGAATGCTTTTTCAGTTTCAAGCATGTCATTTAGCTTTTAATGTCCTATATAGAATCTAGAAAAAGAGTTTTGTAAATTAACATTTTTCTTAGTCAAATCATCAACATTGAATTTCAAAACTTCAATTTCTTTTTTCAATTCATTCTTTGCCTTAGTCAAGAGCTCATTTTCTACTTTTAATTTGGAAATCATTTTCCTATTTTTTATGTTCATTGTTTTAATTTCCATGACTAAGTCATCCAAAGCATCTTGCAATTCATCAAATGTATATGAATTTAAATCATTAGAGCTTGAAGTTACCTTAGGCTCATCAAGGGTCATGAGACATAAGTTGGCCACCTCCTCCTCATTTGATTCATCATCAAAGAAGTCACTATCACTCCATGTTTCAATCATTGCTTTCTTTTTTGGCTTCATTATATTTTGTCTCTTCCACAAAGGGCAATTAAACTTGACATGACCTGATTTCTTACACTCATAACAAATAATTTGATCATTTTCCCTTTTACTTGATTCTCAGTTGATCATTTCCCTTTGAGATCTTCTTCTATTTGAGAACTTGTTCTTCTTCATAAATTTCTTGAACCTTTTTGCCAACATGGCAATTTTTTTATCCTCATCAACCTTATCTTGTTTAATTTTTTTATTCTTCTTGAATGGTTGATTTGAATGCCATTCTAACTCTTGGTTAATTCTTGTCCACATTTTATCTTCATCTCATAGGTTAGGAGAAAACCAATGAATTCATCCAATAAAAGCATATGTGGATCTTTTGACTTTTCAATGGCCATCACTTTTACCTCCTAACTCTTTAGTAGACTATTCAAGATTTTCCTTATCATTTCAATATTGGAATGTCTTCCTAAAGGCCTTCAATCTATTAATGATGTTAGTGAAATGATTTTACATCTCACCAATGGTATATTTCAGTTTCATTTTGAAGAGTTCATAGTCATGAGTAAGCATGTCAGTCGTGTTTCTTTTACTTGATTTGTGCCTTCATGTATGATTTCTAATTTGTCCCATATCTACTTGGCATTATCACAAAGATAGACTCTATTGTATTCTTTTGGACCCTAATAACCTTAGGATTTATAGATATTTACAAATCATTTAAAAGTTAAATTTTTGAAATTTTTCATGAATTTTGCTTAATAATGATGTAAATTGGCAACGTTCAGGTTTGCATGGAGAAATGTACTACTTTGAACGTCAACACCAACATAATCTTCGAGGGAGTGACAAACCCTACTCCCACTCTTATTGCTTGATAGCGACCTTTGTACTTACAATCTCATAAAAAAGAGCAATCAAGTTTTTTGCATCATTGCCAAGGATTATATTGGTGCTAAAAGACTAATATTAATAACATTTATTTTAGGTTTGCATGGAGAAATGTACTACTTTGAACATCAACACCAACATAATCTTCGAGGGAGTGACAAACCCTACTCTCATTCTTATTGCTTCATAGCGACATTTGTACTTGCAACCTCATAAAAAAGAGCAATCAAGTTTTTTACATCATTGCCAAGGATTATATTGGTGCTAGAAGACTAATATTAATAACATTTATTTTACTTTGCAATTTAGACTTATTTTTTTCTTTTAATGTGTTCTTTTTTTTTTCAATATGTTTGATTTCTATTGCAATGAAACCAAAATTTTTGGGGACTATGCTAAGCCATCTTATGAATATTCTTACAATCAACTACCATTTCAAAACTCTAGACCATGGTGCAATGGTGAAAGGTATGATGAAAACCTTTTCTTACAATAACCTCACAACTTGCTTGTTTAGATGAAAAGATAGATGCTCTTGAAAAAAAAGCATAATTTTAAACATGTTCCATCAATTCAAAGCACATCTGATAATTGTCATGGTTTTGAGGGGAAATATGATAGTGATGGTGTCAAGATAGCCAATCATACTATTATCCAAACACCTATACTCAAGGTTTGAAGAGTCAGCCTAGTTATCCATAGGGGAATGGTCAAAAGCCATAATTCAATTCCACATGCTACCTTCTAAACCTTCCATCACAACCATATTTTTATCCATCATATGATCCACCATTATTTCCTTAAGAAACAAACTTTTCCTTTGATGAATCTTTAGCAAAATTCATCCAAAATCAAGCCATCATCATTAAAACAAATTGCCAATTTGCAAAGCATTAACAAACATGTAGATCCAAGTTAGTTGGGTGAAATGAAATGCATATTAAAAGATAATTAAAGAAAAGAAGAAGTGATGTATGCTACTAATAACAATGAGAATGACTTAATAAATGAGCCCATGGTGGTTAACTTGCCTAATTTTATGGAAGTACTTGATGAATATATTAAGGAGCAACCATAACAAGAATTTGAAAAGGAATATGTGGAAGAAAAAACTGAGATAGAAGATGAAGAGTTGTTACAATTTTGGAAAACATTTTTGAAGAGCTTAAATATAATTAAAGAGGAAGATTTTAAAGATAAACCAATTTTAAGATCTGAAATTCAAGTAAGGTTTAGCATTGGTCTAGTATTGGTCCCACTGAAGTTGAGTTTGAACCCTACAATCCACCCTTGCCAATTCCCTAGCCCTAAAAAGATCAAATGCATGATGTGGAATTAAATGGGGTAGATAACAAAGTTGATGAAGGTTGTTTAGTTGAAAATGTGCTTAAATCTTTATAAACATCCCTTATTAAGATTAAATAATAGGAGAACACATCACCCATTCTGATTTTACCTTCCATCAGGGAACCTTTAGCCTTAGAAAGCAACCCTATATTTTCTATGGTTGTACCTATTTCACTGGTACTAATGCCAGTGCCCACCTACCTTAGTCCAACTAGTGCTGTAATGAAGACCATGTTAGGCATAGGATACACATCCATTTGCACCACAATCATTGAGCATCACCACTTAGAATTTATTATTGAACATGTGGTGAGTAGAAAAACCATTAAATGGGTGGATGCTGGTGTGAAATATGGAATAATTACATAACCTTTTAGATCTTTAAGTTTGGTCCAGCCTGACCAAAACTGTCGTTGCTTGGGAGGCAACCCAAGTTTCATTTTCATTATTGATGCTTTTATTTATTTGGTTAGAACAAGTTTGCCTTGATCGTGTTTTGTTTGTTTTTTTTTTTTTTTTAGAAATAAAGATGGAAAAATGATGAATAATGGAGCCCACACCTTTTGGCTTCAAGAAACAAAAAACAAGGACTTTTCTTTTACCATAACTTCTTAATTGTTTCAATTGAAATGCTATGCAATTCAAGTGTGGGGAAGGGAAAATTTTTGTGCTTAAGCAGTTTTCACCATTTTTCAAAAGATTACCCTAAAATCTTTGTTTCAAAACCAAGTTGTTATGCCTTTAATCATCATGTTGCAATCTTAGTTGACTTTTCAAGTATTCATAAATGACTTATGAATGATCTTGAGACAATTATGAGCATAGTGAAAAACATGGAATGAAATCATGTGTATGTTGTTTGTGGAATTGTGAATTGCCATCTTGATCTTTGACATGCATGAATCTTGGTGAAAAGTTGTATGACTATAAAATCGCATATAGAATTGAAGCATAAAAATGACTCTAGAATTTGCCTACTCACCCTTGAGGTGAAATCCTAGGTTGTACTTGACTCAAAAAATGATTTAGGCCGTCCTTGGACCATTTGAGTTTTTTTCAAGCCTAGCATTAATAAATTATCCTTAGTACCTTTACTTTGAGCTTAATAAATCCTTTTTCTTGTCTATTTACCCATATCAAATAAGCCCAAGCCTTTTCTTATGAATTATCTCTTTTTCTTACCTAAGCCACATTGTTTATGTATGTTAAGGATAAGATAAGAGAACAAATCATATAAAAGAGGCCATGAGGCATAAGAAAAAGGAAATAAAAAGTAAGGAAAAAAATGAGAAAAAAAAAAGAAAAAGCCAAAAATGGCCACATGAAAGAAAAAAAAAAGATGCTTCAAGCCTTGTCAAAGTTCCCAAGTTCAAGTTTAAGTAAGCAAAGGGTTCTAAGCCTAAAATTTCCTTCTTCTAACCCTAACGCAAGCCTTACATTACAAGCCAATAAAGACCTTTTGATTTTGAGTCAAGTTTGTAAGCTTACATTCATTGAGAGGGAATGAGGAAAGTAAACATATGAAAGATGCTTTATCTTTGATTTAATATGTGATGGCATGGTTTACATACTTTTTGCTTAGGTTGTTTGCATAGATTAGAGATAGTTTGATTTCACATGTTTGAAAAGTGGCAAGTACTTATGATTAAATTTTATGTCAACCATGTTCATAACTATTCTAATATTTTACCATAGTGCATGATCGATAACTTGTGAAATTTTAATTATGAGTGCATCTATGTGAGTGTTGGCATTGATAACTTAAGGATTTTGCTTCAGGACAAGCAAAAAGATAAGTCTAGATATATGATGACCTTAGCATTTATAGATATTTATAAATCATTTAAGACTTAAAATTTTGAAATTTTTTATATTTTTGTTTAATAATGATGTAAATTGGTGATGTTCAGGTTTGCATAGAGAAATTCAATACTTTGAACATCAACATAAAATCCCATGCAACCCATGTAAAGGTGGCAAAGTGAGTCCAACCCATCAAGAATTAGAATTAAGAATCCATGGAGATCTAAAGGATATTTGGCCAATTTGTTAAAAACAAGTGTAAGAATAGTTCTGGTGATTTCTAATGAATTCTATAATTCATGCAAAATCAAGGAGATATGGCATTTTAATGATGATTTGCTAAATCACACAAATCATGGATTTTAATAATTGATAGAATGCTCTCTTAGATTGCAATTTATGGGAAACAATGGTTTAAATGCAAAGAGTGATTTATGGATGTTCTTAAGAATCCCATGATCTGTATAGAATCAAAGAGATATTGTCTTAAATGCTAATTTGCCAAATCCTCCAAATATGGACTTTAAATGCAGATTAGCCAAACACCCTAGATATGGTCTTTAATTTGGTCAAATCTCCCTCTTGAGTTGCAAGTCATGAAGAAAGGATGACAATAATGGCTAAATACAAGAGTTAGTTTCAGCTAGACAAAAATCAATCCCATTCATGAAGATTCCTAAATTAGTGGAATCTAAAAGATCACATTCCATAGTAAAAAATGTTTAGGTTCATCCCCTTTATACTATAAATAAGTTGTGCGTCTCACTTGTAAATCATAGAAGGGATTCCACATCCCACTCTTCTCCCTCTTTCTTCTTTCTTTTCCTTTTACGGTTTCACTTAGTTTTCTTTGTAAATTGGCTAAAGTGACAAACTAGCCTAGATCTTTCGTAATTTCTTTACTATTGGCTAGGGTGACAGATTAGCTATCGTTTTATTTTCCAAAGCTCTTTCTTTTAATGCAAGTTTATTTTCACTTAAATCTCTCTTTCTCACTTTGCATGCATAACTTTCTTTTGCAAGCTTTCAATATTCAACTTTATTTTTTTATGCTTTATTTTACTTTTGGCCAACATTTAAGCTTTCAACTTTCTTTTATTTTCTAGTATAAGAGGCTTGCCCTTTAAGCTACCAAGAGATAGTTGGTTAGCTTGGCTTTTGGCCTATACATTTATAATTTCCATTCTTTTATATTTGTTTTCAACCAACTGACATTTTTATCTGTCTAAATATAAAGTTACAAAGAACTTCCTTTGGTACTTGATTTTGCACCCTACCATAATCTTTAAGGGAATGACAAACCCTACACCTACTCTTATTACTTAATAGTGACTTGTGCACTTGTAGCATCATAAAAGGGAATAATTAGACCCAATACACAAAAAAGAGTATGCATAGCCTTTGCATTGAATTGAGCCATCTTGATGTCATTGGCATCCCACTTACGTTCTTCTTTGATGATTTTTTTAACTTATACCTCTTTTTTTGGAATGAGAGGACCATTTACGATCACCTTCCACGCTTTATAATCATTTACTTGAATAAAGAGTCTCATCCTTGTCTTCCATATGAGTAATCATCACTCAAAAAGAAAGGAGGTCTCGTAATAAAATGACCTTCAATTTCAAAAGATGTGGCAACCATTTTAATTGCCATGAGATAAACTTCTTGTTGCTTTTCATCTTTATTATAGCTTGTTGATGGTTTCTCTTCATTCATCACAACATCACTTTGAGCCATTATGGATCACTTTTTAGGTTATTACACTTACAAAAATAAAGTATTAATTTTGAAACCAATTGTTAGCTCAAAGTATTGAATAAACTAAGAAGGGGCAAATTTGTTAATTATAAATTTTGGCAATTTGATTATCAATTAACACAATAATCACAAATATGTATTTCTAAATGATATATGCACTGCAAAAATAACTTGAAAAATAAAAAAGTAGAGTTAGAGAATCAAACATTAGAATTTATAAAAGTTCAATCTTTTTCAAGGCACCGACATTTTCTCTCTTAGCCTCACTTGCCAATGAGTTTAATCCACTATGAAAAATGTTGAATGTTACAACTAGCTCTTTTAAAGCTTAATATAATCAACAATTCAAACTCTTAAGGGTTATACTCCCCCTTAAGCTTACAATCTCGTATATTAAGTGTTTTGCAAACTTAAAGACCTCTCTAAGGTTGGGTGTTTGCTAATTTGAAGTACAAATGAAATATATGAACAATAACAAAAGGGTTTGAATACAAGATGGGAAATTATGCTCTTTCACACTTCAATTTTCTATTTAATGCTTGAAGAAGATGAATGATTGAAGCAATAAATTCCCTTGGTTCTTGATAGCTTGTAATGTGGTAGGAGACCTTTTATTATATATAGAAAGAAGTAAAGAGCCATTGGTTTCATTAAATGCTTTGAGAGCTCTATGCAAAACAAAAAAATGTGATCGTTTGAAGCTGTCAAGGCCAACTTGATCAATTTATTTTTAAAGGGGATCGATTAGTTTTGGCTTTTCAAGCCAAAATGTTTTCTTTTCAAGCAAATACCAATCGATATTTTTTTTGGAATGGATTAATCTATTTTGAGACCTAATCGATCCATTCTTCAAGGAATCGATCCATTTTTCAGCTTTGAAATTAATTTGCTTTCTATGTAAAAACCAAACAATCCAACACAAAAAGGATCGATCCATTTTTGAAACCCTTAAATCAATTAATCCATTATCAAAAGGGATCGATCCATTTTTGCAATTTTGAAACTTGCAAGCTTTCTGCCTAAAAAACCAATCAATCCATTCTAACCTTTTATCAAAATGTTATGTTTCTACATAGGGGGGATTGATCATATCCATAAAGGGATTAATCTCTTCTTTTTAAAATTGTACAAATCATTTTTAATTAAGGAAACAAGTTTGTGTCTATCTAAAATTAATTTTCACTTGAAAAATTACTAACAAAATTTTCTTTTTGAGTTTAAAGCAATTTATTCCAAATTTTAGCAATATTGTTTTGTCATTTCAAAATAATTATCAATTCAAGGCTAACAATATTGGATAACTCTTGATACACTAGAATGAATCTTTTGGACTATTTTTGACATATTCTTAATGATTATTGGAGTTCTTGAAAATCTTATAATGAAAGTGTGAAAATTTGTAAGATTTGCTTTACCAAACCTATAGGAGTTAAAAATATTCAATTTTAGAAAATACAAGCAATAATCAAGAAAGGCATGTTCGGCTATGATTAAGGTCAAATTTGTAATTTCAAAGTGAATGCAAGTCTTGGTAGCTTATGTAGTGCACATGCATGGAATTATTAATGGATGACATGACAACAAGTCTTTTCCCATTGGCCAAAAGATATAACTTAAAGGCTTATATGGCATGATGACTTGGCAATTTTATGCAAACTGGAAAAGTCCAAATAGCCTTTGATTTTCCTACATTGACTTGGAATTCCTATCTTTACTTGGATTGCACTTATTCTTACTTAGGATAGGATTTCCAAGGATATATGAAGATTTCTAAAGAGGGGGTGGCATGCACACGATATAAAAATTCATAATTGGTTTTTTCTCTTTAAGAAGAGTTTTGTATGAGGGCAAACTTCAAGATGTCTTCAAGAAGGAACAAAATCTATTCCAACTTGAAGAACACTTTCTAGAAGACTTTTAATTTCTAATTTTTAAAAAGGTTTAGCTGAACCTACATCTTTAATTTTAGTAATCCAACTCTTCAAGAAAAGTACCAAGAAAACTAGCTACCCTTTCCTACTTATTTCTTAAGGGTTTCTTGCAATTTGATTTTATAAATAGCTTGCTTAGGTTAGAGGAAAAGGCATGATTGGGGTGACTAACCAATCTTTAGTTGCTTAACTTTCTTTTTGATTTCTTTTTATGTTTCCATTGTTTTTAAAACTCTATTTAGTTTGATTTTAGTTTATTCAAGTGTACTTTAAGTTTCAAGTATTCAACTTCTATTTTTAAGTTTTTCTAAATCAATTTTTTGGTTCTTTTTAATTTCAATTATGTTCTTGCTTAGTGTTTTTAATTCATGAAATTCATGCATTGGCTTATTCTTAACTTGATATTTGTATGTTCTAATTCATCGTAGTAGTGTTGGTTTAGACACATTAGTTTAGTATTGATTTAATTTTCTACTCCTTGATTTTATTGCATGTTCTTAGGTTTAATTTAATTCAATTGAAGTTTGATTTGTTTAATTTGCATGTTTTAGGGATTAATTAGGGTTAGTTAAGTTAGGATAAGTTTAATTTATTTTAATTGCATGTTGTTAGGTTTAAATAGTATTCTAATTGATTTAATTAAGCTGGTAAGTTTTAATTTGGTAGCCTTGCATGTTAATTAGTCAAATAGGTTGCTGGGTTTAAAGTTTTGAGTTAAGTTTAATTTATATCAATTGCATGTTTTAGGATTTAATGAAGTTTACTTTGCTTCTACTACAGAGATTTCTTGAGTTTAGGCTTATTTTAGATTCAACTAAGTAAATTTCATAAGTTTAAGTTAATTAAGGTTTAGTAATGTTAAATTCGATTTTGTGTTAATTCCTCTTTGCTTATTCGTTCTTGATTAATTTGCTATATTTGCATGTTTAATTGTTTATTTAGGTTACTACATTAGTTAATTCAAAAGTTTAGCTCTTGATTTCAGTTAAAGCATATAGTTTGCATACTTAGGGTTCTGCGTAGAGTTGATACAAGTTTAAATTGATTTTACATGCATAGTTTTTTTTTTTATATTTTAACTTGCTATTAAGTTCAATTTAGTTTAATTTTAATTGTTTGCATTTTAAGTCATTTAATTACTTATTGTTTGCATTAGTTTAGGTTCAAATTCATTTTAATTCATAGTTATTGCAAGTTATAAGTTTAATTGCAATGTTTAGATTCTGTTTTGATTAGTTAATAAGTAACTACATCTCTATTCTCAATTCTCCAATTATAAGAAAGGTGAGCCAATTTCAGTAATTGAATTACTCTTTTTCAATCTCTGAGTGAACAATCTTAACTTACTACTTGTACGATCTGACACCTACATAATCTCAATCAACAGTGCCAAAAACTTGATTGAGAATCTACAAGTGCACAGAATTGGAACAAAATAATATACAATGATTAAAGTATCGTTCCCACGGAGATTGAAATATATAGAAAAGAACTAAGTATTGAAATTGTTTACCCTAATTATATCCATAAGATCAAAAATTAGAATGTAAATAACTAAATAACTATTTATATACTAACTAAACCACAACCTAACTAAGCATGTAAAATAAACTAAGTATGAATTTAACTACTTAAATTAAACAAAACAAATGTAAATTTACTTAGCAAACTTAAAAAAATGTAAATTAAACCTGAATTAATATGCAAGATTATAAACTAATCAACTTAAACTTAAATCACAATGAACATAATTGAATTAAAGCTAATTAAGTCCTAAACCATGCAAGGACTATTAAACTTTGAATTAACAAATTAAACTTAATTAATTAAACTAAATTTAAACTTTAGAACCTTAAAAAGCATTTGAATTAAACTCAATGCATGCGAACAACTTAAATTTAATGAATTAAACTTCAAACTACAAATTAAATAAAGAATAGAACTTAAATAGTACAAATTGCAAGAATTAAAAGCACTTAAAGAGAGAAAACACAAATTAAATTGAATTGAAAGCAAAGATAGAAATTTAAGAAAGCTTGAATTAAATTGAAACAAAATAGAACTTGAATTCAAAAGAAGATTAAAATTGAACTCTTCATAACTTAAAATAACTTAAAGAAAGCATAAAAATATGAAAAGTACAGAATAAGAAAACTTAAAAAAGCTAACTACTTCAGGTTGGGCTGTCACCCCAAACCGTATTTTAAATTTTCTCTAAACAAAGGATAGCTAATTTATAGAACAAAAATACAAAGAATCCTAAAGTTAGAAAGATAAGTAAATGGTGGCCAAGTTTGATCAGATCTCTTTCTAGTTTGGCTCAGCTTGAATTCTTGAATGACAAAGTCTTATTGAAAATCAAAAGTTGGAAGTTTTCTAGAAAGTGTTCTTTAAGTTGGAATAGATCTTGTTCCTTCTTAGAGACTTCTTAGAGTTTGCGTTCAAGTAGAACTCTTCTTGGAAAGAAGAAAATCAATTCTGAATTTAAATATCTTATGCATGCCAACCCTCTCTTTATAAGTCTTTATATATCTATGCAAATCTTACCTCAAATAGGAATAACTGCAATCCAATTAAAGATAGGATTTCTATGTCAATATAGGAAAACCAAGGCCCATTTGGACTCATCTAATTTGAATAGAATTGCCAAGTCATCTGCCATATAAACCTCCACATCATCTCTCTTGGCCAATGAGAAAATACTTGCTACCTTGTCATCCATTAGTAATCCCATACATGCATGCCTACATAAGCTAACATGGATTTGTATTCAACTTGTAATTACAAATTTGACCTTAATCATAACCAAACATGCTTTTCTTGATTCTTGTATGAATTTTTTAAATTTCGTAGCAAGATTGAATAATTCTAACTCCAATAGGTTTAGCTAAGCAAATCTTATACAATTTTCACACTTTCACTCCAAGATTTCAAAAAACTCCAAGAATCATTAAGAACATATAAAAACCCCTAAAAGATTTCCTACAAAACAATAAATTAAACACTTTAAGAGTAAAAAGATCATTATTTCACTAACAACTAAGCAAAATTCATTCTTTTAAACACTAAATATAAGTATAAATAACTATATTTTATAGAGTTAGGAAATCTAACTCAAAGTAAGAAAACCTTTGTGAACTAGGATTACTAAGGGTGATTTGACTTTTCAAGTACAAATAAAATTTCTAAGTCAACATGCCACATAAGCTTCCAAGTCATGCTTTTGGCTAGTAAGAAGACTTCTTGCCATGTCATCCATAGTAATCCCATGCATGTGTGCCTACATAAAACACCATGGATTTGCATTTAACTTGAATTGACTTTTTTACTCCTTATAATGGCTGAACATCCCTTTCATAATTCTTGCATGAATTTTTTTGAATTTTTCATTAAGGTTCAACTAATCTTAAGTCTTAAGGTGTGACACTTAAATCTTGAATAAATTCTTGCATTTTCACTTTAAGATTTTCCAAGAACTCCATGAATTAATAAGAGCACATTAAGGACCCTTCAAGATTAATTCAAATGTATCAAAAATCATTCAAAATTGATCAAGAACTCTCAAGATTCTTCAAGATTTCCTACAAAATAGCAAATTAAGCACATTAAGAGTAAAAAGAACCTTATTTCCCTAAGAACTAACTAAAATTAATTCATTTAACCACTAAAAGCAAGTCTAAATAACTCTATTTTATAGAGTTATCAAACTCCCAAACTTGAACTTTTACTTGTCCTCAAGCA
Organism: Durio zibethinus; assembly: GCF_047325235.1. Lineage (NCBI taxonomy): Eukaryota > Viridiplantae > Streptophyta > Magnoliopsida > Malvales > Malvaceae > Durio > Durio zibethinus. Next base: position 9,962,999 of record NC_143185.1, read on the forward strand.
AAATAAAACTAAGCTAAGTAAATAAAACATGATGCTAAAGATCATATAAACTTCCATAGTAAGATTCTCATAAACCCTCAAAAATTGCATGATGAATATAACTAAGAGAAAATAATAACATATATTAAACACCAAGACTTATTCAAGAATAGAATCCCCTCCAAATGTAAATTTTCATGTGTATTTTTATAATCTATCCATATCAATGTAAGATATTCAATTAAAGTTATGCAAACATGGAATTTAACAAATCACCTTAAAGCATGCACAAATTTCATAAGCTTGCTTTTCACATACTCTCTCTGCACTAATTTAACCACACTAAATCAATGATCAATAGGTCTTTATTAAGTTTGTAATGTAAGGCTAGGGTTAATGTAGGATAAAGGAAAAGTTAAGCTCATAAACCTTAAACAAGCATTATTTGGGATCTTTTTATTTGATAAGAGAGCTTTCAAAAGAATTGTACACCCCCAAACTTAAATTTTTTGTTCTTTTTTTTTATTTTTTGACTTTTCTTTAAACAATATACATAGTCACTTGAGCATTCTTTTTTTTTTTCAAACCTCTTTTTAGCCTTCTCAATTGCTTAAACATACTTTGCACTCTTTTTCATTTTTTCTCTTTTTTTTTTCTTTTAAACTTCATCCTTCATCCTTCCTTACTAATGAAACATAGATCTCATATTTTGATTGACTTATCCATATGCACATAGGCTAAGGTAGAAAGATAAAGTTAATAAATCAAATGGTGGCTATTTCATATAGGTTAGAAACAAAAAAAGGTATATAAATTAGGCTAAAAAAAGATGACTAAGGATAAACATATAAAGGTTAACTTGGAAGGCTCAAACAATCTAAAGTAACCTAACTCATATTTCCTCGATTAAGTGCAGTCTATGATTTCATCTCAAGAAAGGCTCAAACAAATTCTAAAATAAGAACATAACTTTAAAAATCAATGTAATTCCAGATCTTCATAAACTTTAACTAAACATGCATGCATCTCCATGATCAAGACTAAGTGCTCAATAATGTGAACATATCACAATTAAAAAGAAACTAATTCAAGAACTTATCTCATCCTTTTACTACATTCATCCCTTACTTAAGGCTATAATAAAAAATAAAAAATAAAATACAAATTTTTCGTACTAAGTGACTAAGGTTTAGTGCCCAATGGACTAATGGATTATTGAGTTAAAACTTAAGGATAAAAGACATCATTTATGTAAATGTTTAATGGGCTTTATTTATAATTTATTGAGTCTTGTAAATGATTTTTTTATGTAGGCTAATCATTTTGGACCTTTATTTTTATATATATATATATTTATTCAGCTATTTGAATTTATAAGATGGACTAAAAAAGTAAGGGATACTATATATATGTTTAACAGAGTAATGGATAATATTGAAATATAAAATTATTATGTAATGAATATTTTATTTAAATATTTATTAATTTTTAAAATTTTAACTTAGCATTTTTGTCATATTTGTATTTAATTATATGAAAAGTAAATTTAATTGTTACATTTAAAATTACAAAAAAGTTTATACCTTATAAAATTTCAAAATTATTTGGATCTATCCAAGCCCTTCCAACTCAAACTGAATCGAATCTGAAATAATCCGTATCTAAGATTGTCCAAACTTAAAAAGCCTAAATCTGAAATTTTTTGAACCCAAAAATATCTAAACCTAAGATGATTCGAATCCAAAGACAACATGATATGAGCTACCCTAAATTGGCCCATTTACAAACTCTACTCAATGGGCATTTAGTTGGCGAAAAGTTACACTGCTTTTGGAAAAATTATTCTTCCTAAATTGTTTACTAGACAAATTCTGAGAAATGAATGATTCTTGTGGTTTAGCTTATGGGAATGTAATTTGTTTTTTATTTGGTTAAAGGAATGTAAGATTACCTAGTGAAGTTTGTTATTAAATTATCTTTAATGTTTCTTGATTGACATGTGACATACAATTATATTTAAATTAATATTTATTTATTCAACATATGAATGATTTATTTAAAGTTTTTGTGAAATTAATAAAAAATAAAAAATTATTTGTATATGTCATAATGTCTAGATTCGGGGATCTATCGTTAGACATTGACTTGAGGGAGTTGCCACCAATCTTTTTTATCTAGGTGCGATTGATCACCTAAAGAATCTATCCTTTCAGGGAACACCTAAGTTTAAGGGTCCCTAAAAGAATAGGTTCAGGTCTACTAACTAGAACAGATTTTGGGAGTTCGGTTACGTGTCAGGAAGGTTATAGCACCCTCACAACGCCCATCAAAAGATGGTACCAGCTTAAATTTGTGTTATCCAATGAGCCTTAAAATTTTACCAAGTAATTAATTATTGGAAATTATTCTCAATTGACTCTAATACTTTTAGCAAAAAATTGAAAAAATTCCCTCACTTCAGGAGTATACAAGAAAACTACTGTTTCGCTTGCAGAAGCTTCATCGTCGGATTATTTAACATTAAAAAAAATAAAAAAATAAAAAAATAAAAAAGAAGAAAAGAATGATTGTTTTTGTGCAGGAAAAATTGATACTTTCAACTTTTCCCCAAAATATCTTTGAAACTTTAATTTCGAAGAAAATTGATACTTTCAACTTTTCCTCAAAAATCTTTTTTTTGAAAATTTATTTCTAAGAAAAATTGATACTTTCAACTTTCCCTCAAAAACCTTTTTTGAAAATTTATTTTTAAGGAAAATTGATACTTTCAACTTTTCTCCAAAAATATTTTTTTGAAAACTTTAATTTCGAGGGAAATTGATACTTTCAACTTTTCTCCAAAAATATTTTTTTGAAAACTTTAATTTCGAGGGAAATTGATACTTTCAACTTTCCCTCAAAAACCTTTTTTGAAAATTTATTTTTAAGGAAAATTGATACTTTCAACTTTTCCCAAAAATATTTTTTTGGAAACTTTAATTTCGAGGAAAATTGATACTTTCAACTTTCCTTCAAAAACCTTTTTTGAAAATTTATTTTTAAGGAAAATTGATACTTTCAACTTTTCCTCAAAAATCTTTTTTTTTTGAAAATTTATTTTTAAGGAAAATTGATACTTGCAACTTTTCCTCAAAAATCTTTTTTTGAAAATTTATTTTTAAGAAAAATTGATACTTTCAACTTTTCCTCAAAAATTTTTTTTTGAAAATTTATTTTATTTTATTTAAAGAAAATAAAATAAAAAAATAAAATAAAAAAAGAAAAGTAAAACAAAAATAAAAATAAAATAAAGATAAAAAAATATTAAATAAACCTAATCTAATAATAAAAATAAATAAATAAATAAAAAACCTGGAGCGGCTCGGAGAATGGCTCGGCTCGGCTCAGCTCGGCTAACAGCTCAGAGAGGCAAAACACACGCAGGTCGAAAAGCAGATCGACGCTCGGGTCGGGTCGGATCTTGGCAAAACGCACGGATCCTCTGGTTATTTAACGTAAAAACGACATCATTTTAAGAGGGTATATAAGGCTGTTTCCTTCATTTTTTCGACAGAAGCTTTCTCTCCCCTCTCTTTCTCTTCCTTCCTTTTCTCTCCCTTCTCTCTAAAATGCCCGAAGAACTCCGATTGAATATTCACCGGATTCTAAAATTTTTTATCGGAATCTGGATTTTTAGTCGGAAGTTCATCGAAAAGTTGGTCGGTTTCTGGGAATCTTCACCGAAAACTGGGCAGCTGGCTGAAAACTTCAAACTTGGCCGGAATTATCGTCGAAAAATTTAACTTTTGCCAAAAAATTCACCGAAATCTGGGAATTTTCCAGAAATTTCCAGAAAAAAATTTCACCAAAAATCTTCAAAAAATATTTTCTAATTCTTAAAGCTATTCTAACACCTTTAAACCCTTTCTAGCTTTCAAAAATCTTCTGTTTTCTTTTTTCTCAGCCAATAGCTTCTTTCCTCACTGTTTTCTCTGTATATTCTTCTATTCCAGAGGATCCCTTTTATAGGGATTGATCAGAAGAGTTTCTGATTAAATCCCAATTCTTCTTTGGATCGGGATTCAATCATTGAATCCAACATGGACTCTTCTGATTGAATCCCAATCCAATTTCCAGTCGAATAAATAAAAAAAATAAAAAAAATCAAATGAAAATAAATCAGATAAATCAGGAAAATTAACAGATAAATTAAAATAAAATAACAGATAATACATAATCTGATATACATAAATATTAACAAGGAAGAAAAAAAATAATAATAGTAAAGATATATACATATTAATAAATAAGTAAATACCTAAGATAAAAATAAAAGAAAAAAATATATATATAAAAAATAAAAATAAAAATAAAAATAAAATAGAAATAAAATAAAAATGTAAAATACAAAAAAAAATAAAAATAAAAATAAAATAAAATGAAGAAAAAAAAAGCATAGACTTACCTATTTGGACCAGGCCCAATTGATTCGGGCCTGGACCAAATTGGGTGTCTACAGCTGCCCCTCTTTGCACATTTTCTGTGAAACAAAAATTGCGCAAAGATGTAGACACCTAATCAAGACTCAACTTGACCTTTTTACTTTTTGTTTTTTTGTTTTTTGTTTTTTGTTTTTTTTGTTTTTGATTAAAGCTCCTCTAAACAGAGGCTCAACGACTTTGAGAAACATAAATGGCTCCTCTAATCAGAGGCTCAATGACTTTAGAAAAATAAATGGCTCCTCTAATCAGAGGCTCAACAACTTTGGAAAAATAAATTGCTCCTCTAAACAGAGGCACCACGACTTTTAGAAAGTAAATCGCTCCTCTAAACAGAGGCACCACGACTTTAGAAAGTAAATTGCTCCTCTAAACAGAGGCACCACAACTTTGAAAAGTAAATTGCTCCTCTCAACAGAGGCACCATGACTTTGAAAAATAAATTGCTCTTCTAAACAAAGGCACCACGACTTTGGGAAAGTAAATTGCTCCTCGACAATCATGTCCAAGGGAGTTGAAAGTTGTGTTTAAAGGAATTTTAGGAGATTATGCCCAAAGGTCTTATAAATCAACCCTGATACCAAAAGACATCCTATTTCAAGGATTTGGAACTTACCTGACAAGTTTCTTCTCAAATTTGAAAATATCTTCACATCTGTTTTCTCTATGTGGGATGTTGAAACATCCCTGTTTCTTGAATTCATACACTATACTTTCCTGAAAATAGTATATGCTATGCAATGCATATGAATTTCAATGGATGCTATGCAAATGTTGGCCAATTAATTCCTATTCAATGTATGGTACTCAAGTTTCTCAAGCTCTTTTCTTGGGCATCAAGCCCTTTGATTCTTTAAAGATCCAACTACACTACTCTTCTAAGATCAAGCCATGTAGCTCTTAATTGTCTCTTCCACTCACCTTCTTCTTGTAAGAAATCTCTTCTCAGATTCAATGTCTCGATTCTGCCTTTATCACTTTTGACTTATTCAATGTAATGTAAAAAATCTTTCATGTTGTTATTCATTCATCAATCATTACTTCAAACTCAAAATGTAAGAATGCATTTGCACATTTCTTCCATGGTGGGGTATTATGAAGAAAGGAATATGAATAGTTGAGAAACAATCACCAAAAAAAAAGACATAAAGAATGAAATAGAATGTCTCTTATTAGCAAAATGTTGGCTAATTTTAGCCAAGGGAGAATTACAAGGATAAGTATGAGGACAAAGCCCAAAATGAACAATCAGATAATCATGATAACACATCTCAAAGTTTTTTTCTGAAAAGCTGAGCCTCTGATGTATTTAACAACTTGGAACTCTTTCGAATTTGCTACCTTCCATATCAGCAGACTTTAAATTCGATGCTATATTCTCTTTATCTAAGCTGCTTTTTCAGGTTTTCAACTTAGACAAACCCCCTATGACTCAAACCGCCCTTTTAGGGTTTTTGCCTTGAGTCCTCTTTTTTCATTCACTTTTTCATTTTTTTTTCATTCATTTTTTTCATTTTTTCATTTTTTTCATTTTTTCATTTTTTTAATCTTTTCATTTTTTTCAAGCATAGTATTTTTTCACAGCATCAGAATTTATAGAGTGGGGTAAATCATTTCCATCCATCTCAGTCAGTATCAGCGTTCCATCCGAAAAAGCTCGTTTCACCACATACGGCCTTTCCCAATTCGAAGTCTATTTTCCTCTACTATCGTGCTGGATTGAGAGAATTCTTTTTAAGACCAACTCTCCTTCTCGAAAGCAACGGGGTCAAATCTTCTTATCATGAACCCTCATCATTCTTCTTTGATATAGCTGACCATGGCATAGTGCAGTAATCTCTTTTCTTCTATGAAATTTAACTGCTCCTAATGTTCTCAAATCCATTCAGCTTCTTGCAACTCAACTTTTTTTAAAACTCTCAAAGAGAGGATCTCTACTTCCACTAGTAGTACAGCTTCCATCTCATAAACTAAAGAAAATGAGGTTGCCCCAGTAGAAGTACGAATCGACGTTCGATATGCATGTAATGCAAATGGCAACTTCTCATGCCAATCTTTGTAAGTCTCGATCATTTTCTCCAAAATCCTTTTTATGTTCTTATTGGCTGCCTCAACTGCCCCATTCATTTTCGGACGGTATGGTGCCGAGTTATGATGCTTGATATTGTATTGAACACATATTTCTTACATCATCTTACTATTTAGATTCTTGGTATTGTTTGAAATAATTCTCTCTGAAAGTCTATATCTACAGATGATCTCTTTTTTTATGAACTTGTAAACCACAGAGCGCGTCACACTTGCATATGATGCTGCCTTTACCCATTTTATGAAGTAATTTATCATCACAAAAATGAATCTGTGCCTGTTAAAAGCTTTTAGGGTGATTGGATCGATGACATTCATGCCCCACATTGAAAATGGCCATGGTGGTGCCATAACATGTAAAGCAGATGGTGGAGCATGGATCTTATCAGTATATATCTGGTATTTATGGCATTTACGAGCATAGTCAATGCAATCATTCTCTATCATCAACCAATAATATCCTGCTCTCATGATCTGTCTCGCCATCATATGTCCACTAGTATGTGCCCCACATATTCCATCATGAACCTCTTCAATGATTTTTCTCGCTTCAGTCTTATTTACGCACCTCAATAATACTTGATCCTTACTTCTTTTGTACAGGACATCTCAATCCAAAAAAAAGCTCATAACCAATCTTCGGATGACCCTTTTATCATTTTTTATTGCTTGAACTGGGTACTGCTGATCTTTAATATACTGTAGGATGTCATAATACTAGGGCTTTCCATCTTCTTCTTCTTCTACATTAGAGCAATAAGCTGGTATATCCTTAACATCTAGCTTGATGGGTTGAATGTCAGTATTGTCATTAATTCAAATCATTGCAGCTAGAACAGCCAATGCATCAGCAATCAAATTCTCTTCTCGAGGTAAGTGGTCAAACTGGATATCTTCAAATTATTTTGTCAACTCTAGAATATACTTATGATATGGAACAAGTTTTAAATCTCTCGTCTCCTATTCTCTTTTCAATTGATATATAACTAGAGCTGAGTCTTCAAACACTTTCAGTACTTTCACTCTTCTATTTATAGTAGCTTGTAAGCCCATAACATATGCCTCATATTCAGCGATGTTATTTGTGCAATTAAAATTTAACTTTGCTATTACAGGGCAGTATTTTTCTTCTGGAGAGATCAGAATTACCCTAATTCCATGCTCCAAGGCATTAACAGCTCCATCAAAGTACATTCTCCAACATTTTTCTCCATGCTCCCCTTCTTCCAGTTGGAAAATAGTCATTAGGTCTTCATCAGGGAATTCTAACTTTATTGACTCATACTTTTCAGTAGCACGATCTGTAAGAAATTCTGCTATAGCACCCCCTTTTATTGCTTTTTGGCTCACATATATAATATTTTTATTTCGAGAGCATTACTTACCATCTAACGATTTTTTCAGACAAAGAAAGCTTCTCGAAGATATACTTAATTGGATCCAATTTTACTATGAGCCATGTAGTATGATAGAGCATATACTGTCTGAGTCTTTTGCTAGTCCACGCTAATGCACAACACATTTTCTCCAATGAAGAATACTTGGATTCATTTTCCATAAACTTTTTACTCAGATAGTAAATAGCTCTCTCCTTTCAGCTAGCCTCATCTTGCTATCCCAGTACACATTCCATTGAATTTTCACATACAGTTAAGTATAAGATTAAAGGTTTATCTGGAACAGGTGGTACCAATACTGGAAGGTTCGATAAATATTCTTAATTTTATCAAACGCCTCTTGACATTCTTCATTCCATTTTCTAGGATTATTCTTATAGAGAAGCTTAAATACGGGATCACATTTGTAAGTAAGCTGAGAGATAAACCAAGAAATGTAGTTCAATCTCTCCAAAAAACCTCGAACTTCTTTTGATGTGCTAGGAGGTGACATATTTTGAATAGCTCGTATCTTATCGAGATCGACTTCAATTCTTCTTTCACTGACTACAAAGCCTAGCAACTTCCCTGACTTTACCCCAAAGGTGCACTTGGCTGGGTTTACAATCATATCGTCTACATACACCTCACAAGACTTTACAATCATATCGTCTACATACACCTCAATCTATTTGTGCATCATGTCATGGAAGAGTATTACCATGGCCCTTTGATATGTTGCCTCAGCATTCTTTAACCCAAAAGGCATGACTTTGTAGCAAAAGGTTTCTGACATAGTCATAAAAGTAGTCTTTTCCATATCATCTGCAGCCATTTTTATCTGATTATACCCTGAAAAACCATCCATAAAAGAGAAAATCGAATGCTTAGCCGTGTTATCTACCAGTGTGTCGATATGAGGCAAAAGAAAGTTATCTTTTAGGCTAGCCTTATTTAAGTCTTGATAGTCTACACATATTCGTACCTTCCTATCCTTCTTAAGAACTTAGACTATATTGGCTACCCACTCTGGATACTTAGCCACTTGTAGAAAACCTACATCAAATTGTTTTTTTACTTCTTTTTTAATCTTTAGTAGCATTTCGAGCTTCATCCGTCTCAATTTCTGTTGAACTGGCTTACATTTTGGCTTTAAGGGCAATCTGTGCTCTATTATCTCTGTGCTCGGCCCTAGCATATCCTAGTAAAACCAAGCAAATATATCTATAAATTCTCGAAGTAGGTCTGCCAATTGTTACCTATCTCCAGATAAAAGTGAAGTGCCCCATTTTGACCTCTTTCTTATTCTCTTCATCTCTCAAATTCACTAAGTCCACCACCTCTTAATGAGGCTCAATTGGCTTATTTTCTTGTTCAATCAATCTCATTAGGTCCGGAGGCATAACATATTCTTTAAAATTCTCTTCATTGCCAAGTTCATCAGTGTTAATTGAATTCTCAAAGCTAACCTCTTAATTGTTATCATGATTATCTTCATGTTCATTTAAAGATCTGAAATTGAATGAAATAGGATATGTTGGCAAGATGTGCTTGGAAAGATGGAAATAATTAAGACACAAAAAGAAATGAATGAAAATGCATCCTTCTTATTTTTTATTAAAAATAATAAAAGATGAATAGCCCAAATAAGAAAGATCACCCCAATGCCTTGGGCAATAACATTTACGATGTTACAATTACATTGTATTAGAATCAAAAGTCAAAGGCATCTTGATGGCACTCCAATTATTCAGCTCATAATTTGATGGACAAAGGCAAACCCACTCCTCTTGATTAAGCCCCACTTCATCTTCAACAGCATTAATGGCTAACTGGGTAAAAGCATCTTCCACACTTTTTCTTGTATCTGGGTACATGAATCCTCCAGGTCTGAAAGTTTCATATAGGTGTGGGATAACCATTAGTCTTGCTGTCTTGCCTGATGGCCTTTTTTTGACCTCCCATTCTGTTATCTCATAGCCTAGGCCTACCCTGTCCCTATTGTCTATTATTGTCTGAGGTTTTTTTATTTCCTGCAAGTTTTTACCTAGCCCTAGTCTTGGATACCAGCCCTTGTTGATGAATTGGCTCATCACAATCTTTGAAAAAGGTTGATTTTAAAATCCTTTACCTACAGAATTAACCAATTCAAAAGATCGATAGAAGCATTCCAATGCTTTTTCGATAGCCTCTACATATGGAGTGTTCAATGGTTGAGTCACTAGCATGTCTTTCTCCCCAACTACCACTACTAATTGACCTTCTACATTGAACTTGATCTTTTGGTGCAAAGTAGAGGGCACAGCTCCTGTCATGTAAATCCATGGTCTTCCTAACAGATAGTTGTAGGATGGAGAGATATCTATCACTTGAAATTTTACATTGAAGGTGCATGGCCCAATTTGTAAAGGCATTTTAATATCCCTCAAAACTTCTCTTCTGGTCCCATCAAAGGCTCTCACAATCATTTGACTGTCCTTCATATGAGAGTAATCAATGGGTAGCCTTGCCAAAGTTGACATAGGCATGACAATGATAGCAGAGTCATTATCGATAAAGACTTTGACTATGATATGGCTATTGCACTTGACTATGATATGCAGAGCCTTGGTATTTCCTTTTCCCTCCAAAGGAATCTCATCATCGCTGAATGAAATGTGATTTGGCATAATTAGATTTCCAACCAGGTGGTTCACATATTCAACAGATATGTTATGTGCCACGTATGCCTGATTCAACACTTTCAACAGGGCGTTTCGATGTGGCTCTAAGTTCAGCAGTAGTGATAATAATGAGATTTGAGTTGGTATTTTATTCAACTGTTCCACAACTGAATACTCACTATGTTTTACCAGCTTCAAAAATTCACAAACCTCTCTTTCTGATACTGGCTTCGAACAATCTTCTTCAGGTTTTATTTCAGGATTATTCCATCTTTTCCCTTATTTAGCTTTCTTCCTTCTAGCCTTCTCTAACATTTTTGAAGTGTAACACCTTTCACTTCAAGTAATGCCTCCTACGCCAATTATATTGGAAGCGTCGACTTTGGAGACATTTCTTTTTACCCCTGAACTATAGTGTCACAACCATATCTCTAAGGTACAGCTTTATCATCCTTGTACGAAAAAAGAGTTGGGACTTTAAAAGTTACCGACCTAGGGATGAGTTTGTCTATAATTGACTTCAGTTTATTCCCACACTAAATTTCACTGGTTTTGGAAACAGCTTTACAAGCCTATCAGTCATAGACACCTCAATATTCTTTAAGTCTTCTCTTTCTTCATAGACCTCCATCTGATGTGAATCCAAGAGTTTTTGTACCTCTTGGTGAAACTACTCACAGGTCTCAATGGAATGGCCTATTGCCTTATTATGATACTTACAACTAGTACCGGCTGTATATGCACCATGATAGCTATGAGGACTTACTAGTCGTATCATGTCAGCTCTCTGTAAAACTTCAAACAATTGGCTGAGAGGTGTTTTAATATCTGTCACTCATTTCTTCACATGGCTCTCTTATTCTTCACTTATAGCATTCACATTATGATTCGACAAAGGATTGCCACTAACATTCGGTGCAGTCATCCCTCCCGTATCAAAGCAAATTATCCCATCCTTGATCAACCATTGCACTTTGTGTTTTAGGGTGGTGCAATTTTTGGTGGAGTGACCAACAATCCCATAATGGTAGTCACAGTGGGCTGTAGGATCGTACCACTTGGGGTAAAGTGGCTTGAGGGGTTCCAATTTACTTGGAGTAATCAAATGACTGTTGTAAAGCTCCTTATAAAATTCTGTATAAGTCATTAGAATCAGGTCAAACACAGGTTTCTCACGGGTAGTTTGTTGCTCCTGTGAACCACTAATGGGGTTAGTTGGGCAATTTTAGGGTCTTGGGATAGGCTGAGTGTTAGGACTGTATATGGTGTTTTGAGGCCTGTGAAGGGTTTGATATGTTTGGGGGTATAGTGATTGTACAAATAGTTGGTATGGGTGAAGGGAAATATTATTTACAGTAGGATAATATGGCAGATATTCTGGTGGTGAGTAGGGTGGATAGCCTTCAAATTACTGTATATCAAAGCTCACAGCCTGAGCTTCAGTTTCTTTCTTCTTCGAGACTCTCTTGCTAGATGCTTCATTTCCTTCTAGCTTACCATTCTTGATGGCACTCTCAATTATTTCTCTCAAAATTACCATATCAGTAAAGTTTTTCGTTGCATTCCCTATCATCTTTTCATAATACGGAGGTTTTAAAGTGCTAACAAATAGCATCGTAGTCTCTTTCTCAATCAAAGGAGGTTGTACTTGAGAAGCAATATCTTTTCACCTCTGGGCATATTCTTTAAAAGACTCGTTTGCCTTTTTTTCTAGATTCTGTAAAGACAAATGATCAGGGGCCAAATCGATAATATGTCGATATTGATCGATGAAGTCATGTGCCATATCGCTCCAAGAGTGAATCCGGGTTCTGTCCAACTGAACATACCATCTGGCCGCAGAGCCAGTAAGGCTATCTTGAAAGACATGTAGTAATAGTTTTCATCATGAGCATGAGCTACCATCTTCCTGCAATACATTGTGATGTGAGTTCTGGGGCACTTTGTATCGTTATATTTTTTAAATTTTGGTACTTTAAACTTATGAGAAATGACCATATCGGGGACTAAGCAGAGCCCAGCAGCATCAACTGACCATAAAAACAAAATTGTTCCACAGCCTATAGTCTTTGCTCTAGCATACTAATCTTAGAGCTTTTCTAAGTTTCCACTCTTATCTTTTCTTTCTCCTTCTCTTTTAAATCATCTAGATCAGGAATTAGTTCTGTTACCTTTTCAGTAAAGACAGGATTTATATAGCTATTATAATACCCTGGGTTGGAAGCTGATGGTATTCCAGGATATATTGGATATGTGAAGTGTTGTGACGGAACCTCTTGAGTAGACTGGGCTTGAGGTGGGCCAAAACTTGGAGGATATAAAAGGTCAACCACTTCTTGCAATGGGGGAACTTATTGGCTTGCATTTTCTTCAACTCCCTTTCCTTTATTCAGGTTATTAAGAGCATCCAGAATCTTGCTCAACTCACTTTCAATCTTCTCCTATGCTTTTTCTATCTTCTTAAATCTATGAGAATTTTTTTACTCCATTTGCCTTGCTCTGGATCTTGTGTTGTATCGATGGGTAGGATTCTCGCTAAATGAAGCTATCCTTGAACCTTAAGTACCATATCTTAGAATTAGTAAATTTGCATGACTATCACATGGTTACTTTGTTAAATGTGATGAATAAAAATGCAATGAATGAAAAATGCATGTATGCAAAGAACATTTGCCTTAAAAATGGTATTCAACTAAAAGATTTCATTTATTCTAAAAAAAATTTTTATCTACATTGAGTTTATCATCCTAGAATTATAGCCATAAAATTGTTTGATCTATTCATACTGGGTCTTGGCTTCTTCGATGAAGTTCAACAGGCGTTATCCATGTTCTCCTACTAGGGTCACAATATGTCTCAATGTCTCTGCCTCTTCCACCATCTCTCTTCCCTTGCATACCTCTTTATAGATTTAGGTCATTAGGTGGTCAATGTATTTCTACCTTCCTAAATTTTCTCTTTTACCACACCAGACTTGGTATGATAATTTTTTATGTTCTCTAACCAATGTAGCAATGCAGTCTCCTTGTTCGTCTAACTTTTGACTTAGCTTGCTCAAATAACTGTTTAGCATGTTAATTTCTGCCTATGCTTTGGTACTTTCTTCTAATTCAGCATACTCTTGCTTCAATCTTGTATTTTCCTCAGTCAGCTCGACAATGGTTATCTCTTTGGCCCTTTCTCTCACACATACCCTTTTGTGCTCTTGGTGTAACTTAGCTAGATCTTCAATAGCTGTATCACGTTCTCTAGCAATCTTGTGAACTTTAACTTCATGACTTTTGGCTCTATCTTTCCATTAGGCTTTTTTTTCATGAAGCTTTTGGATTTCTTATTTTAGCTTGCCTTTTTCAGATTCAAATTCTTTTGTTGCGAGCTTTAATTATGATGGTGTCTTTTCAAGGTTTTCTTCTGTTGGTGGTTGAGAGATTTCATAAGTGAATACAATTTCTTGTCTTCTTTTTGTTCTCTAAACCAAGTACCCTAGGGTGACTTTATTAGTAAATGGTCCAAGACTCACTCTTCAAAGATTTTTCTGTGCTTTAATCATCTTATTCATCCTTTAAAATGCTTTAGGCTCACTGTAAGAGAAATCTAACTGATGAAGCCCATAAGTTATAAGAATGAATTGTTCTCCCCCAAATTGCCTTTCACTAAGAGTGGTGCATAATTTGTCACTCCTCATAAACCCAAAAGTGGGACCACTGTACTATCCCCACATTGATACAACATAGGCTCACGATTCATCCATGGGGCCAACCATCTCACCCTGGCACTTTTCAACTTTTATAGGAAAGTTATCCATTCTTGTTTAGACTTTCATTTTGACCACTCACTTTCATAGAATTCCTTGATTGGAACACGATTACGGATATAAAGCTTCGAGAAGGCACCATTTCCCTGTTTAAAATGGTTTTTCATCCACAAGTATAATAACTGTATACATCTTATGAAGCGTCTTTCATTCCGACGACAATAACTCAAAGATCTGATAGTCTCTGTTAATATTATCGTTGAAGGATTACAGTCATTGATCACACTCTTGAAGAAGTCAATCACCGCTATCTCAATATATCCCAAAACCTTTAGAAAGATCACCAGTCCATATATGGCCAAGGTAAATATATCTAACCCCCATTTTTTATTGGCATGTTGCATTAGAAACTCATGAAAGAATTTCCAAGGTAGACAAACCTGTTCTTGTTTTTTCTTTGTATGAGAATTCACAATTTCCTTGTCTATCCCCATGAGTTGAGCCAAATTTTTACGAAATCCTAACTTATGTTTTTTGACATATATCTTGTCAGGAGTCTTGAGGTGTAGACCCAACAAGACCGAATATTCTTCGATGGTGGGAGTCATATCAGCTTCATTAAAGATGAAACACTTGTATACAGGATCCCAAAATTGTGTTGCAGCTCTGATTAGTTGATCATCAATAACTACTGCTAGAAGGTGTGCTATATGCCCGTGTCTCTGACAAAATTGCTCTTGTCTTGACGAACTCATCTTTTTCTAGATATCAACCAAATCCTCTAAATTGTTCTGTTTGAGGAGGACAAACATTTTTTGAGACAGAGTAGAATCATACTCGATTGACAAGCAATCTTCCATCTTCAATTGAATCTTTTTTGACTGGGCTCTTACTTCGTTGGGTGTCCTACAAGGTGCTAATACGGATGAAGAACAAACTAGTCGTTCAGTGGAGTCCATGAAAAAAATTTGTTGAAGACCATTTTTTAAGCAAATGTTCTTTATGCAACTTTATGATATGCGTATGAACCAATGCAAAAGAATAAGAAAAAGGTTAGTATACCCAGAAAAAGAATAAATAAATAGCTAAGTAAATTTAAACATCACACAGAGTAAAAGGAATGAATCCTGTGCTTTTGGTCAATTCTAAAAAGGAATAGTGATGGCTCTATCTATAGGTTAGGCATACTTAAGGTTCACTATATGCGGTTTTAAGGTCAAAGTCTAAAGATCCTCAAATTGCTCCTTACATCATTGTCCATCACAGACTAGTAAGGCACCCTAATCCTCACCCACTACAAGCTACAAATGAAAAAGGTTCAATTTGAGTAGGAGTATTTTGCTAGCCACTGCGGAGGCATTAGACCTCACGAAAGCAATAGGTACTTTACTCCCTCCTAGAGGGACAGAGTTCGGGTGTAGAGCTCATGTTATGCACATGCATATGAATGACATAATTAACAAGGTAAATAAACATGAATGAATAATAACACATATATACAACAAGGTTCAATTTTATTAGGCTTTTGGATAACATAAATTATTTGCTGGCCTAACTCTCGAAATACCTAGTGGAGTCACCAAGCTGTCATAACATCTAGATCCGAGGATCTATCGCTAGACATTGACTTGAGGGAGTCGCCATCAATCTTTTTTATCTAGGTGCGATTGGTCACCTAAAGAATCTGTCCTTTCAAGGAACACCTAAGTTTAAGGGTCCCTAAAAGAATAGGTTTAGGTCTATTAACCAGAACAGAGTTCGGGAGTTCAGTTACGTGTGAGAAAGGTTATAGCACCCTCACAATGCCCATCAAAAGATGGTACCAGCTTAAATTTATGTTATCCAATGAGCCTTAAAATTTTACCAAGTAATTAATTATTGGAAATTATTCTCAATTGACTCTAATACTTTTAGCAAAAAATTAAGAAAATTCTCTCACCTCAGGAGTATACAAGAAAACTATTGTTTCACTTGCAGAGGCTCCATCATCGGATCATTTAACATTAAAAAAAATAAAAATAAAAAGGAAGAAAAGAATGATTGTTTTTGTGCAGGGAAAATTGATACTTTCAACTTTTCCTCAAAAATTCATTTTTGAAAATTTATTTTTAAAGAAAATTGATACTTTCAACTTTTTCCCAAAAATATTTTTTCGAAAACTTTAATTTTGAGGGAAATTGATACTTTCAACTTTCCCTCAAAAACTTTTTTTGAAAATTTATTTTTAAGAAAAATTGATATTTTCAACTTTTCCCCAAAAATATTTTTCTAGAAACTTTAATTTCGAGGAAAATTGATACTTTCAACTTCCCTCAAAAACCTTTTCTGAAAATTTATTTTAAGGAAAATTGATACTTTCAACTTTTCCTCAAAAATCTTTTTTTGAAAATTTATTTTTAAGGAAAATTGATACTTTCAACTTTTCCTCAAAAATCTTTTTTTGAAAATTTATTTTATTTTATTTAAAGAAAATAAAATAATAAAACTGAAAATAAAACTGAAAATAAAAAAATAAAAAATAAAGAAAAGTAAAACAAAAATAAAAATAAAATAAAGATAAAAGAATATCAAATAAACCTAATCTAATAATAAAAATAAATAAATAAAAAAACCTGGAGCGACTCAGCTCGACTCGACTTAAGGGAGAAAAACGGCTCGGAGAAG